>NC_138541.1:71807949-72407949 GCF_964234715.1 Podarcis melisellensis | reverse complement strand
TCTGTAGATGATCCTTGACAATTTTTTTTTTAAAAGGGCCTACCAAGAAAATTTATTTATGACATTTATGTGTAGCTTTTGACTTACCCGAAGCGCCTTTAAGCAACATATGAGAAAGGGTGTTGTTGTTTTTAAAGCAGTAAACAACCCTCACAAATAAAAACAGCCAAACAGTGCAGCCCAATTTAAGTTGCCAGCCCACAGCAAAAAACATATCGGAGAGCAAATATGTTTTCAGCTGGAAATTAAATAAAACCTATCAGACCTTCCTTGGCAGGAAGCTGCAAAGTGGGGGGCCTATAGCTGAAAAGGCCTTATTGTGCCCCATTGAATTCTTATCACCATTGTTGTTGTTGTTGTTTAGTCGTTTAGTCGTGTCCAACTCTTCATGACCCCATGGACCAGAGCACGCCAGGCACTTCTGTCTTCCACTGCCTCCCCCAGTTTGGTCAAACTCATTCTTGTAACTTCAAGAACACTGTTCAACCATCTCGTCCTCTGTCGTCCCCTTCTCCTTGTGCCCTCCATCTTTCCCAACATCAGGGTCTTTTCCAGGGAGTCTTCTCTTCTCATGAGGGGGCCAGCTATTGGAGCCTCAGCTTCAGGATCTGTCCTTCCAGTGAGCACTCAGGGCTGATTTCCTTCAGAATGGATTGGTTTGATCTTCTTGCAGTCCATGGGACTCTCAAGAGTCTCCTCCAGCACCATAATTCAAAAGCATCCATTCTTTGGCAATCAGCCTTCTTTATGGTCCAGCTCTCACTTCCATACATTACTACTGGGAAAACCATATTAAAGTGGTACCTTGGGTTAATAACTTAATTTGTTCTGGAGGTCTGTTCTTAACATGAAACTCTTCTTAACCTGAAGCACCACCTTAGCTAATGGGGCCTCCTGCTGCTGTTGCGTCGCTGGAGCACGATTTCTGTTTTCAGCCTGAAGCAAAGTTCTTAACCTGAAGCACTATTTCTGGGTTAGCGGAGTCTGTAACCTGAAGCGTATGTAACCTGAAGCGTATGTAACCCGAGGTACCACTGTAGTGGGTATCATTTAGGTATCATTCACTATATGTTGGATTAGCCTGAACAACTGCTGCCATCTTGTGTATACAAATGTGTACTGCATTTCTGTGGATGGTTTCTTATCTATCATCTATATCTATCTATCATCTCTCTCTCTCTCTCTCTCTCTCTATCTATCTATCTATCTATCTATCTATCATCTATCTATCTATCTATCTATCTATCTATCTATCTATCATCTATCTATCTATCTATCTATCTATCTATCTATCTATCTATCTATCTATCTATCTATCTATCATCTATCTATATCTATCTATCTATCTATCTATCTATCTATCTATCTATCTATCTATCTATCTATCTATCATCTATCTATCTATCTATCTATCTATCTATCTATCTATCTATCTATCTATCTAATCCAGTGTTTCCCAAACGTTTTTGGGCAACGGCACACCTGTTTACTGAAAAAAAATCTCGCGGCACACCACCATTAAAGCCCCGCCCCGTGACGTCAGCGCGCAGCGTCACGCCGGGAGGGACGCACAAAAGTGAAAGTTTTTTCCCTCCCCCTTGCTGGGGAACCTCCAAGCTTTGGGGGTGGGAGGAGGCAGCAGAGCGAGGGACTGAGGGACGGCGGCAACTGAGGCGGCGGCGGCTGAGGCAGAGCTGGGAAGGGGGTTTCCAGGGGACACGGCAGCTCCTCGAAAGGCTTCTCTCAGCTGCGCTCAATCCGCCTCGGAGAGGATTTCCCCTCCGGTCCCATGCGTTCGTTTGGGGCATCGCTCCGGCTGCTCCCTCTCCCGCCGCGCAGGAGCGATGCCTCTCTCTGGCTCTCCCTCCGCGCAGGCTGAGGGAGGGAGGGAGGGGCGCGTGTGACCCGTCTCTGCTGGGAGACCAAACCCAGCGAGGCAGAGTCGCGCGGAGGCGCCCAGGCAGCGCTGCCGGCTGCGAGGAGGAGCGCCAGGCAGCAGCAGGAGGCGCGGCCTCTCCTCGCCGCCGCCGCCCCGCCTCTCGCCGCCCGACTCGCCCGCCTCCCTCCAGGCATCTCGCGGCACACGAGGCAACGTCTCACGGCACACTCGTGTGCCGCGGAACACCGGTTGGGAAACACTGATCTAATCTATCATCTATCTATATCTATCTATCTATCTATCTATCTATCTATCTATCTATCTATCTATCTATCATCTATCTATCTATCATCTATCTATCTTTCTATCTATCTTTCTATCTATCTATCTATCTATCTATCTATCTATCTATCTATCTATCTATCTATATCTATCTATCATCTATCTCTATCTATCTATCATCTATCTATCTATCTATCTATCTATCTATCTATCTATCTATCATCTATCTATCTATCTATCTATCTATCTATCTATCTATCTATCTATCTATCATCTATCTATCTATCTATCTATCTATCTATCTATCTATCTATCATCTATCTATCTCTATCTATCTATCTATCTATCTATCTATCTATCTATCTATCTATCTATCATCTATCTATCTATCTATCTATCTATCTATCTATCTATCTATCTATCTAATCTATCTATCTATCTATCATCATCTATCTATCATCTATCATCTATGTAACAAATTTTATAAAAGGTTACATTGAGAATCTCTCTTAATCGGTTACTCAAGTAATCTATTACTAGAAATAGAAAAGACATTTTATATTTCTTTGGCATTTTTTAAAAAAGAAAGAAACATTGCTGGTTTATTATCAGAGCTAAAGCTATTGGCTCAAGCTCTACAAACCTGGGAAATGTATTGTGCCAACCCTCGCCCTGCCTGCTGCTGTCAATTAAGATTTGACCTCACTTTATCCCATCACCATTGTACAGTCTGCTTATTTCGCTGTTCTCCAGACCCTCCAAGTGCCCCTATTTTCCAGGGACTTCCCTGATTTAGAGAAGCCGTTCCGGTTTCTGATTTGACCCAGGAATGTCCTGCTTTTCCTTAGGACGTCCCTGTTTTCATTAGAGAAATGTCAGAGGGTATGGGGTTATCCGACTACCGAACCATCTGAAGGAAATCCTGTATAGGGAAGGGTTGTTTTTTAAAAAAATCTTTACTTTTTTATGTTGGAATGTTGGAAAGTATATGTTGGAAACCTCCCAGAGTGGCTGGGGCGACCAAGTAAGATGCGTGGGGTATAAATAGAAAATACAGTATTTATCAAACATAGTAGCCTTTAGCATAGGGGTCACCAACTTTGTGACCACATTTGGAAATAGGATAAGCTTGTGGGTGCCACCACAAAATAGCTGAGTACAAGACTGGGGCCATCTTTGAGGCCCTAATACCAAATCATAGGAACAGAGCTAAAAAACCTTGGAATTTACATATATAACCAATACTTAAGGGTGCAACTAAAAACCAACCGTCTAACTAAAACATGCAGTTTATAATAAGCCTAGCTGCAAATGAAACACCTTTAAATTAAAATATTTTAGGATTTATTACTTAGCATTTGTGAAAACTTGACACACTGTTTAGCACTTAATAAATGGTAGAGGTCACACAACCTGCATTGTGTGTGTTCTGTAAAGGTAAAGGTAAAGGTACCCCTGCCCGTACGGGCCAGTCTTGACAGACTCTGGGGTTGTGCGCCCATCTCACTTAAGAGGCCAGGGGCCAGCGCTGTCCGGAGACACTTCCGGGTCACGTGGCCAGTGTGACATCGCTGCTCTGGCGAGCCAGAGCCGCACACGGAAACGCCGTTTACCTTCCCGCTAGTAAGCGGTCCCTATTTATCTACTTGCACCTGGAGGTGCTTTCGAACTGCTAGGTTGGCAGGCGCTGGGACCGAGCAGCGGGAGCGCACCCCGCAGCAGGGATTCGAACCGCCGACCTTTCGATCGGCAAGTCCTAGGCGCTGAGGCTTTAACCCACAGCGTACATGATACCAAATTTTAAATCATTTCATGGCTTTTTTAGAGCAAAGTCATTGATGATGTCAAATGATAAGCTACCAAAATTATAAATTTTGATGTACATAAGGCTAGGCACAGACCTCTTCTTGCAACATTGTGGTCTGTAGTTCATTCTTGATCTTTTTAGCTCTGAAAATGACTTTTCTCTTGAGCAGTTTGTTGCTATTAGACTCAAAAGGAGCTGGAATTTTGCTTCCACCAAAAGCCAACTGAATCTTATCTTTGATGCAGTCTTGCTAAAGTTCCTGGTGGCATAAATGTTTTTGATCTGACTAATTTTGTTTGATGTAAGCATAGAAATGCTGTATTTCCCCAAAGAGGTTAATAGCAACACTGGCAGGATAGCCTTTCATCAGAAGCTTTAAACCTTCACACAACAACTTTTATGAGGAGTCTGAATCAACCAGAATGGGGTGGAAATTGTGAAACATTTTCATATACGAGTGCTCTTTTTTCAAGTTGGTTTCAAGCACATCCATCATAGAAATAAAGGATTTCACTCAAAACATGTCTCTTAGAGAAAGTTTTTTTTAAAAAAAATATTTTTATTGGTTTTTAACATACAAAATTATAAAACATCTGTATTGGTTCTAGGGGTTGCTCGTGCGTAAATCGGCGCCACACCTGGCTGGGTTACCTGGGTGAACTCTTTCTGTCCGGACAGCCACTCACCCGTGGCTGTCTCAATTGCTGGCAGAATCCGTCAGTGGGCGTTTCTTGAACTTCTTCCAGCAAAGAAGCTCTTTGACGCCTAGTCTCCGCCTACTCTCCCTGCGCGGAAGCCTTCTGCGCAGGGAGGGTGTGGGCAGCGGAGGACCCGTGCTCTCCCCGCTGGTCTCCGGCGAGGAGTCATGGAGCCACCTCGCCGATTCCCCCATCTGCCCCCCTTCTCCACTGGTGCTACGCTGATTTCCTTCCCCAGAAGATGGGCTGCTTCTCTCCCTCCCGGGACGCTCTCCGGAATCCCTCTGGAGCCCTCCCTCTCCCTCTGGCTCCGATGGCAGTTCCCTGACAACATAGCACACAATTTATCACAAATACATTCTTATTGGACTTCCATCAGCACCTCTGATAATCCTCCATCTTAATCACTTCTTATGCCTTTCCTAACTTAATATTGCCTTTACATCTCTAACATATCACGTCTCCTTCGCCATTTTTGCAATATTTCTAATATTATTCCTCACAGAACTTCTTGCAAACCTACAAACGTTGTCGAGAAAGTCTTTCATTATTAGCATCTGATACATCGCTATAATTTTTTCTCATTAATTTTCTTTTATCCACACACCTGTAGTCTACGTCAGGGCAGGTATTCTCTTGCACCGAGTTAAAGGTTTCTCTGAAGAAGTGTGAGAGAGAAGTGCAAAGCTCTACACATGTACCAAGGGCTTTCTGTGGAACATGTAGGCCTTTGCTGGTTTGAGGGGAACTAAACTAACTAATTATAGGAACATAGGGACATCAGGTGGCCTAAACCACAGAGCCTAGGACTTGCCGATCAGAAGGTCGGGGGTTCGAATCCCCGTGACAGGGTGAGCTCCCGTCTTTCGGTCCCAGCTCCTGCCAACCTAGCAGTTTGAAAGCACGTCAAAGTGCAAGTAGATAAATGGGTACCGCTCCGGCGGGAAGGTAAATGGCGTTTCCGTGCACTGCTCTGGTTCACCAGAAGCGGCTTAGTCATGCTGGCCACATGACCTGGAATCTGTATGCTGGCTCCCTTGGCCAGTAAAGCGAGATGAGTGCCGCAGCCCCAGAGCCGTCCACAACTGGACCTAATGGTCAGGAGTCCCTTTACCCTTTACCTTTAGGGATATCTAGTCTTACATCCTGTTTTCATAGTGGCCAAACAGATGACCAGAGGAAACCTTCAAGTGGGATCCAGACATAAGAGCACTCTTACCTCCTGAGGTTTCTGCTCTAAGTACAGTGGTACCTTGGTTCTCAAACGCCATGGTACTCAAAAAACTTGGAACCCAAACACTGCAGACCAGGAAGAGAATGTTCCAGTTTGCAAACTTTTTTCAGAAGCTGAACATGCTCTGTTTTGAGTGCCACACTTCCGTTTTGAGTGTTAAGCTGAGGTCTGTCTGTTTTTGCTATTTTGTGTTTTTTGCGGCTCTTTTTTTGTTTGTTTGTTTCTGTGACTGTGTGGAACCTAGTTCAGCTACTGATTGATTGATTGATTGCGTGACTGCAATACATTGTTTATTGCTTTCAATTTACGGATCAGTGGTCTCGTTAGAGAGTAAAATTCATCTTAAATTGTTGTTTTAGGGGTTGTTTTTAAAAGTCTGGAATGGACTAATCCATTTTGCATTACTTTCTATGGGAAAGTGTGCCTTGGTTTTGGAACGCTTTGTTTTTGGAATGGATTTCCGGAATGGATTAAGTTTGAGAACCAAGGTGCCACTGTACTGCCCAGCAGTACTTTGTAGAGGCACAAAATAATGTACACACACAAAAAAGACCCTGCTTCTAGGTAGTAGTCAACTGCAACACAGCCCAGTGGTGTAGGGACAGTTGCCCTGGGCGCAAAATTCTTAGGTGCACCAAATTTCTAAAAAGATAAAGAAAAGAAAGAAAGTAGTAATAATAAATAAATACATTGCACACCCTCCCTCTCGCATAAAAAAACCTCCCAGTGCTCATTTGGGCGGACTGGGAAGTGAATTTGGGCGATTCCCCCACCCAGCTTGTCTACTCAGAGGCAGATCTAGGGGAGCGCGACTGGTTGGGCCAGATGTGGAGTCTTGGGGGTGCCACAACTATGAAATAAAATGGAAGGCGAGATGTGGTGGAGGTGCCAAATTTTGGTGTCGCTCAGGGTGCCAAAGGTTACCGTGGGAGTACAGTTGCCACCAACTGGTATCCAGTAGCACCCTGGCTTCAACAGTGGAGATTGAACACAGCCAGCATGGTTGCAGCCACTAGCCTGGTCATCCTTTATACTATTTGTTATGTACTGAAGTTCTCACCCTGGGCCAGCAGGGGGATACTGTAGATAGTTTTCACTCAGGTCCACATATGCAAACAAGGAATTGAAAGCCCTTTCCGATCCTGCAGAGGAGAGGGTGTTGCGGGCAGGACCCTCCCACATTCGCGGGGGCTTCCCTCGCCCCCGCGAGAACTGGGGAATCCCTGGGCGTGCCTGCAACCCAGCCCGCCAATCGGCGGGCGAGGGGAGGCGCGGCCTGGGCTACTTAAGGCCAGGCACGCCCAGGGACCGCCCTCTTTCCCCCTCACCCCAGCAGCTGAGCGGTTTTTCCCATCCCACCCACCCTTAGGTTTAGCTAGAATTGGCCTTGCTATGGACTTCGGTTGGTCGCTGCAAGGGGCTTGGTAGGAATTTTTACAAATTGGCGCACTTCCTGCCTTTTGGTTTTTTCGCCTACCTCGTAGCAATCGTCACAACTTTCACGGTATTGGCGGTTAGGCATTGGCATGGGGCAAATTATAGGAAAAAGGAGGGGGGAAGGGAGCGCCATCACCTTCCCCCAATGAGAAGGGGTAGTCCGGTAGAGGACTCCCAGGGGGGGCGTGGCCTTGTCCGAAGCCTGGAGAGGTAGGGCCTCCGGCACGCCCCCGAGCGGTGACACCCGTGGGATCCTAGTTGGCGTACTTCAACAGGACTCCTGCGGTTTGTGTTCAACCCTTGCCGGTCACCATGCCGGGTAGTCGATAGAAGCCAATGCCTAAGGCCAATACCTTCAATTCCGTAATCAATAAAGTTGTGGCCTTTCACGCCCATTAACCTTAAACAAGGTGTCTGCGTCTTCATTTCATCTGGGGGAGGAAACTTGCCACGCAAAGTGATGCTGAAGTGAGCTGAAAAAAATGTTGAAATATACATTTGTCAAGAAACCAGAGGCTTTTCTCTTAGGAATTGTTGGTAATGAAATAAATAGAAAGGACCACAAACTTTTCCAATATGCAGTAACAGCGGCAAGAATATTACTGGCCCAGAAATGGAAACAAGAACAAATACCAATGTTGGAGGAGTGGAGAATGAAGCTGATGGACTATGCAGAACTTGATAAACTGACTGGGAAGATCAGATATCTACGAGATCAAAAGTTCATTGAGGACTGGGGAAAACTAGTTGAATACTGGGAATGTATAAGTGATAATGGAATAACGTTAGTAGCATTTAGAGAAGCTCTGTAACAGCATAAGAAATATTGTAAAAAGGAAAAATAGAAGTGGGGGGTAGGTATAAAGGCAATACCAAAATTTGGAAATGTGTATTTAAAGAAATTAGAATTTGGATGATTGGCAGAGAAGCCGAAGGAAGTCAAAAACCGAAAATTTAATAGAAATTGTAATGTGGCATGAATGTATGGAAAATTAATAAAATATAATTTATTTAAAAAAAAGAAAGTGACGTTCAGTGATTGGATAGTTACAGAAAGTGGTTACTGTTGCATTGTAGTGGAGCTCTATATAATCAGGCTGGTTGAACCCTTCAGTTCTGTTCTGTTCTGGCCTGTGAATAAACAAGAGCTGTCTGAAGAATCGCTGTGTTGTCTGATATGTTCACCCACAACATAACACTATTTGCCCCTTAAAAAGCAAGATAAAGGTAAAGGTACCCCTAACCATTAGGTCCAGTCATGGACGACTCTGGGGATGCGTGCTCATCTCACTCTATAGGCCGAGGGAGCTGGTGTTTGTCCTCAGACAGCTTCTGGGCCATTTACCTTCCTGCCGGAGCGGTACCTATTTATCTACTTGCTCTTGACGTGCTTTCGAATAGCTAGGTGGGCAGGAGCTATTGGTGTTTTGCAACTTTGACCTGTTGCAGGACCTTAGCCAGACCTTAGCCAGAGTTCCAGAAAGCAATCAGTTGCAGGCAGGATGGACGAAGCAGGAACCAGAACGCTGCTACTAGTAACTTGGTTACTTTGAGGTGTTTATTATTTACAGCAGACTTAACAAGTTACTATATACAAGATGTCTTTAAGTTAACATCTTACATTAAAAACCTAACAGTACCAAACTATCAAAGGCTTTTCACCAAAGCCAGACTAAATGTCTTTCCTTCTGCCGTGTTGGATGGCAGGTTGAGAGGAGTTCCCTACCAGGACAGACTTTGCTCGTGTGCTCAAGACATCGATTTCATAAAACATATTTTGTTGCATTGTACAAAATATGAGCAGGCCAGGGCTGAACTGATACTACCCTTGCTGGTACCTTTCCCGGGAAAATCAGAGGCTCACTATGTCAGGTTCTTACTGGAAGACCGGACAAATGCTAGAACATTAGCAGTGGCAAAGTTTTTATCAGTGGTTGCAAGAACAAATGATCCCTATATTCTAAACAAAATGCTTGTTTAACCTGGAGGCAGGCTGTATGAATTGTGTATTGCTTTGTAATGATTTGTTGGGTCTCTGGACCATAATAAAGATTGATGATGATATACAAGAACATAAATGGATCTTAACTAGCTCTCTCTTAACAAACTCCTAATGACTCTCAGAACACCACACTGACCAACAAACTATCCAGTCAGTAAGGTCATAAGTCATCATGCCTGTGTGAGACCTCAACCAAGAGTAGTGCTGTATTCAATGTCCCATATCTCCAGGCAGAATTACTCCTTTCTGCCTTTGAACAATGCTTAATTGACTCTGTGTGAAGCTGCACAGAATGGCACATAGTCAAAAACCCAACAGGAGCTGCGACTGAACAATGGGAGCTCACCCTGTCGCAGGGATTCGAACCACCGACCATCCGATTGGCAAGCCCTAGGCTTTGTGGTTTAGACGACGGTGCCACCCGCGTCCCGATAAAAAGCAAGATAAAATGCCCAAATAAGCATCATTCATGTTCATTGCAACCATACGTATGAACCACTCACCCCACACTGTATAGAACCACAGAGGTGTAGAATTGGAGGGGAGCACAGGGGTCATCTAGTCCAACCGCCTGCAATGTAGGAATATTTTGCCCAACATGGGCTCGAACCTGAGATCCAAAGTCTCGTGCTCTGCTGACTGAGCTATCCCACTTGTACGTTCTGCCTGTTATGTACTGAAGTTCTCACCCTGGGCTAGCAGGGGGATACTGTAGATAGTTTTCATTCAGGTCCACACACACAAATAAGGAACTGAAAGTGACGTTCAGTGATTGGATAGTTACAGAAAGTTGTTACTGTTGCATTGTAGTGGAACTCTATATAAGCAGGCTGGCTGAACCCTTCAGCCCAGTTCTGTTCTGGGCCTGTGAATAAACAAGAGCTGTTTGAAGAATCACTGTGTCATCTGATATGTTCACCCACAACTTAACACTGCCTTTTTTGTTTTATTGAAAATAATAAGATAAAAGCAGCTTACATAACCAACAAGCATTAAACACCCCTGCGAAAGCAGCACAGAGCCAGCAGACGATGCAACAAGCCTCATCCACAAAGGCTTCTGATTCATTTTAGTATGATCATATCCTAAATGGCATTGAGACCAAACCAGAGCATCCCAAAGAAGGGAGTCACAGCTTGAGCAGCTATGCATCTTCACACCCTTGGCATGGCCTGGCCTTATTATTTTCTTTATCTCTCCTATCCACCCAGCAAAGGTGTCTCACTGAACAGGAACTGCAGCCGTCAAGTCACAGTGTAAGCAAGCAAATGAAACTGGCACACCAGTCACCCACAAGATGGCACTGTGGGCCCAGGCCCTTAGAAAGACTGCTTGGAAACGGCCAAATATTATTGTGCCAGGCAGAGGTGGGTGGACGGGCAGTTTCGTGTTCATTCGCTCATCCACTTTTTAAAAAATGTATCCTTGTCTAATACAAAGCAGCTTTATCTGATATAAAATTCATGGCGCACAGAGCTCACGTTCGAAACGTCGCCATTCATTTTATTGATTTAGATGTGTTTTAATTATTGTTGTTGAAATATTATGGTGATCGAGTACGGTCTATGAGAAAACAGCCATTTGGTTTCCATTTGGAATACAGAACGTTGCCCAAACCTTGGACGTGAGCTCTTGTTTACAGAGACTACGGATATTTACTGCTGGCATTTATGGCTCCTGTGAGAGTTAGAAAGAGGTCAAGAGCGGAGAGAGAGAAGGCAAAGCCGTAATTTTGACCACTACCACCAACCAAAAGCATATGTTGGAGTCAGGGGTTGCATTCAGACGTAGTCATGCACACAGCAGACCCACTGCAATCACCATTTATTTCACCGAGTCTGCTTTGCCCAGTAACATATCCAACCTATAAACAAAATAATCTACGGGCTGAAGAACTGGTGTTAATGCTTGGTGGGCTGCCCTGAAATACTTGCTTTAGATCTCAGTATTTGGCCTGGGGAAGGGATTACTTGTACATCTAACCAACAAGGAGTTTATCAGCCCATGGCTGAAAACTATGGCCAGAAAAGCCACCTCGATTGGACTGTCACCATCCCTTTTGTACCAGCTGGGCTACAATACCGCCCTTGTATCCCTGAGGCAAAGGCTTTGGGACATCACACACGGCGACCTGCGATCCAGATCTTACGTAATCTGTGGCCCGATTGCAGCTGGAGCCCAATACGGGCACAACTTTGAGTTAGGATCATCTTAGGAATTTGTCCGTACCCACCTATCGGCATTTATTTACCAAAGCTAAATTAAATGTGCGGAACGCAGGTGGCGCTGTGGTAAAACCACAGAGCCTAGGACTTGCCGATCAGAAGGTCGGCTGTTCGAATGCCCACGACGGGGTGAGCTCCCATTGCTCGGTCCCTGCTCCTGCCAACCTAGCAGTTCGAAAGCACGTCAAAGTGCAAGTAGATAAATAGGTACTGCTCCGGCGGGAAGGTAAATGGCGTTTCCTTGCGCTGCTCTGGTTCGCCAGATGCGGCTTAGTCATGCTGGCCACATGACCCGGAAGCTGTACGCCGGCTCCCTCGGCCAATAAAGCAAGATGAGCACTGCAACCCCAGAGTTGGTCACGACTGGACCTAATGGTCAGGGGTCCCTTTTCCTTTACCTTTAGATTAAATGTATTTCCATTGGAAGTTCTTAATGGTAGACTGAGAGGCATCCCCTACTAGAATAGGCTTTGTTTGTGTTCTCAGGATGTCGATTGCATGAAGCATATCCTGTTGCATTGTGGGCAGTATGATCAAGCAAGGGATCAACTGATTCCCTTGCTAGCAAATTTGCCAGGAAAAATTGAAGCCTCCCATATTAATTAACTTCTGGAGGATAGGTCAAATGATGTTACACTGACCGTGGCAAAGTTTCTTTCGGTGGTCACAAGAAACAAAGACCATAACAAGATGACCTCGGTCTCTTTCGCCTGCTGTTTGGTTGTTTTGACTATATCTTGTTTTGAAACTGCTTTGTGGGTCTATGGACCACAATAAAGATATTTGATTTTGATTTGATTTGGTGTTGATGCACACTTCCTACATTATAAGTTATGTTATTATCCTGGAGATTTAAAGAGTACAACCTACAACACAGTGTTGAGGCACTTCCTAGCAAAAATATGCTATTGCAAGCTGAAAGTACACAATAGCATTCAAGGCTAAGGCTCAATGATGCCGTCTATCAGATCAGGAACAATTCCAGCAAGAGATCGCCTCTTTTTTCTGTAAGTTAATTTGAGAGAAAGGCTCAAACAGCAATGAGAAAAGCCAAAGATTTGACTGGCCCAGGTCTCAAATTTTACACCTCCCATTCACCAAAATGCTTCTCAGAAACAGGAATTAGGTGGCCATCAGTTTTCATCAGCTTCTATTTCCAGATGTAAGAAAGTTCCAGACTCGCTTCGCAGTGTTTCAGAGGCTTTCTATTTTAAAAATTGCAGTAGCTTAATCTACATAACAAAGAGGCTCACGGCACCTTACTGCCATTTCAGATGCAAAAGCTGAAGAAACAATACACTATCGAGAGTCTGGAAGTTAGGGATTGTCATGTGTGTATATTAGTCTTCTTACTTTTCTTTCTGACAGTTTTGGTTTCTCTCAGTTTTTCATTTTCCAGTCGGAAGTTCAGTTCTCATCATTTCCACACGAGTTTGTGGCTTGTTTGGTTTTCCAAGTCCTCTCAAAAATTCAGCAGCATTTTCATGCAAATTCACATTTTTGCAAAGTATTTTTTCTAACCCTAACGTTATAGCGCCTTTCTGTATGTTATTTCCCCTACTACACGCATTCCTGCACACACTTTATTCCGGCATAGGCACATACATTTTTGTACACATCACACGGCTGGAGACATGCAATGCAACATTCAGAGAAGGATGGCTGTGTTTTGGTTCATGAATTGCTTCAGAAAGTGTGAATCAGAGAGGTTGAACTGTGAGCTGTCTGGCAGGCAGGTGGATAAGGCGCACCGCGTGAGTCAGTGTGCAATGTTTACTGCTGAAAATTTTAAAAATAATGCAGACAGGACACTAGGAGCCTTACGGAGTCGTAAAACTGTGCCAGCAACATTATTAAATGGCTGCTGCTCTAAATTTCTATTCCTTCCTTGGTGTTTCCACACAAATTCTTCCCCTCTGTACAGTCACTTGCAGAACACCTTGGCTCCTATTCTGAGCTGCTATCATTACACAATATGTTACATCATTTCTGGAAGAGATACCTGGAATCAGCGCCCGCCTCCACACTTAAAATGCAGAGACAGCTGCAGCGCAGTTCTCTCTCTCTCTCTCTCTCTCTCTCTCTCTCTCTCTCTCTCTCTCTCTCTCTCTCTCTCTCTCTCTCCTGCACGACATTCCCATGCAAATCAAGCAATAAAGGAAGAAGCCACACTCCAACAGTTCCCACAATACCAGCATAAAATAGTATAAGAAAGATGCCAGGGGCTGCCTAGGCCATACAATTCTGAATAATACCACAAGACATAACTTGGGCCCTTAGTATCTTCCTGTGACAACTGTAGGATTTTATATTAAAATGCTGCTAAAATCAGTTTACTATTAGTATGTGTCGTTTGAACATATTAGTACAGTGGTACCTTGGTTTAGGGACATCGGGTGGAGCTGTGGGTTAAACCACAGAGCCTAGGACTTGCCGATCAGAAGGTCCCCATGACGGGGTGAGCTCCCATTGCTCGGTCTCTGCTCCTGCCAAGCTAGCAGTTCAAAAGCAAGTAGATAAATAGGTACCACTCCGGCGGGAAGGTAAGCAGCGTTTCCGTGCGCTGCTCTGGTTTGCCAGAAGCGGCTTAGTCATGCTAGCCACATGACCCGGAAAAACTGCGGACAAACGTTGGCTCCCTCAGCTAGTAAAGCGAGATGAGCGCAGCAACCCCAGAGTCGTTCGCGATGACTTAATTGTTAGGGGTCCTTTCCCTTTTTACATATCTAACATTTGTATAAAATGGCAAACCTGTTGGATACTTGAGCATAATTGGGATACATCAGGGTTGCTTTCAGCTCCTTGATGTGTCAGGTGGGGCTGAGGCAGAGGGGCTGCAGGCTGGATCCAAGGAGCTAGTGATCAAACGCCCATGTTTTAGTTGATTAAATACAGTGGTATCTTGGTTTAAGGGACGCGGGTGGCGCTGTGCGTTAAACCACAGAGCCTAGGACTTGCTGATCAGAAGGTTGGCGTTTCGAATCCCCGCGACGGGGTGAACTCCTGTTGCTCGGTTCCAGCTCCTGCCAACCTAGCAGTTCGAAATCACGTCAAAAAGCACGTCAAAGTGCAAGTAGATAAATAGGTACTGCTCCGGCGGGAAGGTAAAGGACGTTTCTGTGTGCTGCTCTGGTTTGCCAGAAGCGGCTTAGTCATGCTGGCCACATGACCCGGAAGCTGTATGCCGGCCCCCTCGGTCAGTAAAGTGAGATGAGCTCTGCAACCCCAGAGTTGGTCATGACTGGACCTAATGGTCAGGGGTCCCTTTACCTTTACCCTGGTTTAAGAACAGCTTAGTTTATGAACAACTTGGATTAAGAACGCTTCAAACCCAGAAGTAGGTGTTTTGGTTTGTGAACTTTGCCTTGGAAGCAGAACATGTTGAGTGTGTTCCATTTGTAAATTGAGTCCCCCACAGCTATGGTTTAAGAATGCTTTGGTTGAAGAACGGACTTCCGGAATGGATTAAGTTCGTAAACCAAGGTACCACTGTACTGACACAGCCCGAACCTAACCATATTTTCTGGAACGAAGAACCATTCCCTCATTACAATGGGATTTATTTCCAATAAGTCTGCCGTCTCGTACGATTCTCCCCTCCCCTCTCCTGTCCTAGTTTCCTCTGCCACACTCTGTGGACTCAGCTACATTAGTAAAGAAACAGTGTTTTGAATGCGTTATAAACATGCAACACCAGATGGCGCTGGAGAGTAAAAAAAATAAATGTGGTTTTCCATAGTGTTTCCCCCCCCTTTTGTTATAATGTTTTAATTTCTTACTTATTTATAGTGGGTTCCCCATTGTCAGAGAACTGCCATCGGAGCCTGAGGCGGAGGGAAGGCTCCAGAGGGATGCCAGAATTATCACTCAGAGACTTTACGATGTCGAATTACAACAAGAAGACGCCCTACTCCCGGAGACATATAGATGTTTAAAAGCTTGGCCTAACTTTGCAGCTGCCCCTTATCTAACTAACATCACTAACGAAGCTTATAGATGGGCTTTCTCCAGAGCCCGCTTTGAGACAATGCCCTCAGCAGTGCTGTACGGCAAATTCACGCGGGTACCGATGCATGCACGTCTCTGCCCCTGTATGTCTGATAGGGTGGAATCTGTTACACACATCCTTCTGTCCTGCAGATTTTATAGTGAAGAGCGAGCTCGACTTATCTTGCCGCTTTTGTCAAAATTCGTACCCCTACGGCATTATTTGGAATCCTCCCCCAAAATTCTAAGAAAATACCTTCTGGAGGATTCCTCGGGCTCAATATCATATGAGGTGGCCAAATTTTGCGCTTTAGCAATCAGGAAGCGTAGATTTCTGCTGTTGAATGGCACATAGCGAAGTTCCCTTGTGTAATCTTTTTTCTTCTTCTTCTTGATGTTCTTGTGGATCTCCCTTTTGTTTGACCTTGTGATGTTTGGTGTCGCTGGCTTTTGCCGCAACAAAACTTGGTAAACTTGGTAAACTTGGACTTCTGAAGCCCACCCCATATTGCTGTGTTAACCGATCTTTTAATTTTTCTTATAAATTTTTACTCACCCATTATCTATGCCTAATTAAGTATTCTATGTATATGTTTGGTTCTTGCTCTTATTTATTTAATAATTATTCACTTAGATTCATACTGTTATGCTACTTATTTAGATGTTTTGCTTATGCTGGTCTATGACCGTAATAAAGAACTTGAAAGAAAGAAAAGAAAGAAAGGGATGCCAGAGAGGGTCCCAGAAGGGAGAGAGGCAGCCCATCTGCTGGGGAAGGAAATTAGCGTAGCACCAGTGGAGAAGGGGGGCAGATGGGGGAATCGGCGAGGGGGCTCCAGGACTCCTCGCCGGAGACCAGCGGGGATAGCACGGGTCCTCCGCTGCCCACACCCTCCCTGCGCAGAAGGCTTCCGCGCAGGAAGAGTAGGAGGAGACTCGGCGTCAAAGAACTTCTTTGCTGGAAGAAGTTCAAGAAATGCCCACTGACGGATTCTGCCAGCGACTGAGACAGCCACGAAGTGAAGGGCTGTCCAGACAGAAAGGGTTCAACCAGGCAACCTAGCCAGGAGTGGCGGCAACTTACACACGAGGAACCCCTATAACCATTACACCCACCACCACCATGTGTACTTACTTATATTTATTTGCGGCTATTAGCCCATAAAATATGTACAAACATAAAAGCACAGAAGCATAAAAACCAATACATCGAACGACATAAGAGGAACACCACGATGCAAGAGTGGGACATTGAGCAGTGACAAATAACAGCTTGGGGCCTGGAAAGATCCGAAGGACGGTTCCAGGAGAACTGGAGACGAGATCCGTCATGCACTCTCATCATAACTGTCCGATTAGTTTTGTTGTTGTTGTTTTTTGGTGGTTTTTGTGTGTGAGATAACCGCATTCAGGAATCTCGCCACCTGCAGAGTTACAGAAGGATCTGTATCCTGCAAGAGCAGTGCGGCATGTGACTCAGCAGGCCTGCCAACCAAGCGCAGTAAAGCAGGACCCAGGAATTTAGTCCTGGCTATGCTATGTAAGGGACAGTTGAACATTATGTGTGGAAGAGATTCAACTGTTTTCCCGTCACACTCGCATAGCGGAGACACCAAACCCTTGGAAAATCTGTGGTTCAGCAGGTTCGATGGAAAAACATTGAACCTTGCACGAATAAATGCAAGTCGGTGTGGTACTGATGAAAGAGATGACATATATGATGGAAGGCCAAGTGGTGGGGTTATTCCGTGATACCTGGGGGAGCAGACACCCCCACCCCTGGAGAGGTTGTGTTGATTGTCAATGTCTGCTAATCTTTGCTCGATGAGGCTTTTGGCTGAGCGTAGGTTCGTCTTTAAGGAGTCCGCTGGGGAAATTCCGATGCTCAGAAGTTTGGCATGGATTTTTCTTACTGTCTACCATGTGTAGCTCCACCCTATATTTCTCTAATCACAGTTTTCTGTGACACACAGTTTGAAATGGTTCTACAAACTAGGGGTTGTGGACAAAGCACTAACCATTGTTTGCTAATCTGGACATTATGGCAAACTCTGGCTAGTGAAAAATAGGAGGGGGGAGCTCAAACTGTGTTTGACATTACATCTCAATTGTGCCAATAGGGATTTTTTTACCCGCTGTGAATGGTGACAATGATGATAATCAGATGCATTAAGCTTTTCAAAGTGAAGAAATCTTTATTCTACTTATCCCGCCCACCTTCTCTGTTGGATTCGTAATTCTAGAAGAGTCTTCGTACTGCTATTACATTTACAATGTAAACATTTTCTTTTCAAGGTCAACATTTTCAAAGCACCCGACAGCCAGTGAAACTGCAGGGGTGGCACCTAAGCATTTCCTCTGCTTTTCTTCCAAAAAAAGAGAGGGGAAAATGAGTTTTCTCTGAAAACCGCAGGATACATTTGGAAAGAAAATATCTCCACGTTTCCCCCCTTTTCATTGCCACTTGAATCCTCTTCTGGACAAAGTTGCCGCTATTGCGAAAAAGAAAGAGCGAAAGAAATCAACACTCCTGGATTCCTGCAATTTTGCTCAGTTTAACAGTGTTGGTGGTGAGCCATTCTTTTCATGAGAGTTGATTCTCAAGTACATTAGCATGCAGTCTGAAAACCCCAAAGGGACAGAATGCTAAAAATAAACCCACGGTATTGAGAATGCCAACTTGGTTCAATTCTGCCATGCTTCAGTGTTACTATCTCAATGTCATAGCTGAAAGCTGAATTGCTATAATTTCTATTCATGGATAGAATGAACGCAACGTAAACATGGGACTCAGCTATACAGTTGCAAATATAATGTTTTAAGTGTGTTTTAAGTGCACAGGTTGAGAAAGGCTGATTTAGACCACGGGTAGGCAAACTAAGGCCCGGGGCCCAGATCCAGCACAATCGCCTTCTCAATCCGGCCCACGGACAGTCTGGGAATCAATGTGTTTTTACATGAGTAGAATGTGTCCTTCTATTTAAAATGCATCTCTGGGTTATTTGTGGGGCATAGGAATTCATTCATTATTTTTTCCCCAAAATATATCTGGCCCCCCACAAGCTCTGAGGGACAGTGGACCGGCCCCTAGCTGAAAAAGTTTGCTGGACACTTATTTGGACTCAAGACTAGTGTGGATGGATGCCTGACCCGCATATCAACAGCTCCAAATCACATTTGGACAATTTTTTAAAAAGTAAAATTTCATATTTGGAACTGCTTTTAGATTCAGGTTTTGAATTCATGCAATAAAATTTGTAAGGGCGCTGTAAGTTATAGGGATTTTTTTTTAAAATGCAAGATAAAAGGCTCTGGATTGTCTAAAAAATATTAAATGTAACAATAGAATTATGAAGAGGAAGAAATACCAAAGAATATATTAGGTGACAGGACTGTCTTATAGGAACTCCAGATAAATTAGGAATCAAAACTATAATTTTCTACAATTCAAAATTATGGAAGGTTATTGTTGTACACCCACCATCTTGAAAATGAATCAAAAGTATTTTCTGTGAAGTATTTCCAGGTTACAGACTCCGCTAACCCAGAAATAGTGCTTCATGTTAAGAACTTTGCTTCAGGGTGAGAAGAGAAATTGTGCTCCAGCGGCATGGCGGCAGCAGGAGGCCCCATTAGCTAAAGTGGTGCTTCAGGTTAAGAACAGTTTCAGGTTAAGTACGGACCTCTGGAACAAATTAAGTACTTGACCCGAGGTACCACTGTACAGTGGACCCTTGGGCTACGTTACGGGTAGCGTAGCTTTTGGGTTGCGAATGTGGCAAACCTGGAAGTGTATATTTCCGGGTTTCGCCATGCATGCATGCATGCGCAGAAGTGCTGTATCACGCAGCGCGTTTGCACAGAAATGGCGCCTCTAGATGTGAACTTTTTGGGATATGTACGGACCCCTGGAACCAATTAAGTTCATATCAGGAGGGTCCGTTGCATTAGAAAGTTCTACCCGATTTCTACCAGATCTCTCTCTCTCTCTCTCTCTCTCTCTCTCTCTCTCTGTGTGTGTCTCACACACACATTCCCAGTGTGGTAGAACAAGTGCAGGCAGCTTTCCTCTTCAAGATTTTTACCGTCCCACTCTGTGTACCCTATGCAGCCTTGTGTCTAGAGGGAGGTCAACACAAGGTAGAGACTGTCGCCTGGGCGAGATTTCTTCTATGCTGGTTAAACATCTGCATTACATCTGATAAAGATCCTCTCCTCAGTGAAGTTTTGTTAGACCCTTTTCTTTCCCCAGGGCTACAACAGTTTAACAAGAAGGTACAGCAACTTGCGCTGTCAGCGGAACTATTGCGATCGATGTCCCTACCATCTGCCAAGGCTATAACAAAACTAGGTTGTGGGATATTGAACGCCAAGAACTAACAGTAGCAGCAGAGAAAACATGTTCCCCTCTTTATTTTCAACTTGCTTGGGCACATGAAACTAACCATAATTACCTTGAATTTCTGCTTAACCCTCAGGAAAGAAGGGCATTTTCGCTGGCCAGGTTTAATTCAAATCCATCAAACCTCCTTTGGGGAAAGTTCTCAGGCAGTATGGAAGGAGAAAGGACTTGCCCATGCGAAGACCACCTGGTAGAAACCCTTACACATATGGTTCTTAATTGTTAACTACCATTCCCCCCCCCCCCCGCCCTATAAGACGCACCAGACCAGAAGACGCACCTAGTTTTTGGAGGAGGAAAACAAGAAAAAAAATATTCTGAATCTCAGAAGCCAGAACAGCAAGAGGGATCACTGCACAGTGAAAGCAACAATCCCTCTTGCTGTTCTGGCTTCTAGGATAGCTGCGCATCCTGCATTCGCTCCATAAGATGCACACACATTTCCCCTTACTTTTTAGGAGGGAAAAAGTGAGTCTTATAGAGCAAAAGATACAGTATATGCTGATCTCCATCAGCAATTTCTAGATCAGTGTTTTTCAACCTTTTTTGGGCAAAGGCACACTTGTTTCATGAAAAAAATCACGAGGCACACCACCATTATAAAATGTGTAATATTTTTTTCTTTAATGGCAAACAAAAACGTTGCGGACTGTTCTCTGCTCAGCGGGGATCGATCCGCTGATCCCCGCTGAGCTGGCGGATGACAGCTCCATCTCCGCACTGTGTGCGGAGAGGGAGATGTCAGAGCCCCGCTGCTCTCTATGGGGAATCGGATGAGAGTGGACCGCCTGTCCGCTCTCATCCGATCTCATCCAATCTGATCCCCACCCAGGATGGATGGAAAATAGGGTGGACACAGTCCGGCGCCTGCCTAGTGGGTGAAAATTTGACATTTTTTTTTTAAAAAAATATCTTTTGAATTTTTCAATTTTTCCCACGGCACACCAGGCAACATCTCGCGGCTCACTAGTTTGCCACGGAACAGTGGTTGAAAAACACTGTTCTAGATCAACTCTGTATCTCCAAATGGAAACCAGAATTGGAGGTCATACATTTTCTATTACTGGGAAATTATCAGGAGCTCATCAAGTTAGTGGCTAAATATCTCTATTTGGTTTTTTGTCGTCAAAACACAGTCATACCTTATGTTACGTTTGCTTCAGGTTGCGTATTTTCAGTTTGTGTCCTGCGGCGACCCGGAAGTACCGGAAAGGGTTACTTCCGGGTTTCGCCACTCGCACATGCGCAGACATGCAAAATGACGTAATGTGCATACGCATAAGCGGCAAATCACGAACTGCATGTGCGCAGACACGGATTGCATTCTTTTTAGGTTGCGAACGGGCCTCCGGAACCAAAGGTACCACAAATGTTTTGTGCCACTGGGAAGTGGTAATTCTGTATTGATTTGTTTTGGATGTTTGTATGTGATGCCAATAAAAGGTTTGATGATGATGATGATGATTTCATTCCCAGTGGTGTCATGTGATTTTATATTGATGCCTGTAAAATCTTGAGGCTCATAAAAAGGAATTGTATCCATTGCCTTTGGTTAAGATAAGGCATGCTGGACTATTAGGCCCAGGAGCATTTTGCGGTATTCATGCTCAGTGGGCCATGGAAAACCCAGATGATTCCTCAAAGCATACATGCCAATAAGAGTCCCCGGGGCATCCCTGGGAACTCTGTCCATGTGAACGCTTTCAGGATTGCAGTGAAACCCATTAAACTCAATAATGCCCCAAGAACATGAAAGAAAAGAGTTCCTACAGGAAGCTAGTAGTAAATCTTTCAACTTAATGGATCAGGTTTCTTAAGCGCTGTAAGGAAACTTTATTAAGTACTATATAAACAGAAGAGGTCCTTAGAGATCACAAGCAGCGGTGCAAACAGATGAAGCACATCATGTTTGGGGTGTAATCAGAAACAACAGGATTGTCCGAGAAAAGGCTGGCTTTGCTTTCAGTTCTCTCCTCCATAATGTGCCATTCCATTTGCTGCCTATATGCACAGAGTGTTTCTGTCTCTGCCCTGCTACATTGCCTATCCCTGAAACGGTTGTGGTCATTTGTTTGTTTGTTTGTTTTTTGTCCAAAACATTGTTTATTATGTACAAAAAAATATCAATTCCCAGCAACACAAAGACAATTAATAATAAAAAAAATGTGCACGCACACAACCTTAAGGAGTCTTGGTGCTTTAAATAAGGCCACATTTAAAAATCTAGGAATACCTCCTTTCTTGAAGACCAGCAATATTTTCCCTCCCCCTTTTCCCATGCAATTAAAAGCAAGTATTTAAAATTTATTAAAGCAAGCAGATATCTCCAAGTATAGAAAAGTTCCCGACACATGATTTAGGGGGCGTTTACTGGGAAGTTTTTAGCGGTGGGGTAAAGTGAAGGGTTGAAATTAACAGGCCCCAAATTAGAATGCCCATTAATATCGGTAATAGGAAATAGGCAAACAGGTTGTTTTTCCAAAGGCCTCTGGCTTGAACAAGAGTATCGTATTTTTGTAGGCTGGGGTCAAATGTTTTCACCAGAACCCTAGCAAATTTATGGGGTGGTGGTGTATTTTTGTGTGTGTGTGTGTGTATTTGTGTGTGTGTATGTATTTGTGTGTGTGTATGTGGTCATTTGAACTGTACAAAACGAAGTCAGATAAGAGGTAAGTTGGGGAGGGCAAATTGTATGAAAGGCTGCTATATGTAAATTTATCATCAAAAAGGCCTGGAAAATCACATATAAAGACTTGAAGACAATGTTGAAAATGATTTTTGTTAACAAATGATATTGGAAGGTACAGGATCTAATGGTCTTACAGGGCGAAAGACTTTGTTCCTGTATCTGAGTGTGGATGCCAGGCCAAGATCAGCCCATCCCTACAGAAGGAAGAAGCCACCGTCAAAGAAGAGAGAGAAGATTGGAAAAACAAATTCGTGAACTATGCAGGACATATTAGATAATTTGAAACCCAAGAAAGAAAGAGGACAATGATTTTTTTTTTTTAAAAAAGGGAAATGTTTAATGCATTATTTTAAACTGTTGCATATAGACTTCTACATTAGCAGAACTTTTAAAAGTCACTTGTATTAAGATGAATAAGGTTTTAAAATTTGATTGTTAAGAATATAAGGCTTTAATGGACATGCATGAATATGCATAAAACAATGGAACCAAGAGGGGGAGTGGAGGGAAGTCAATTGAGTTATGATTTGAATTTTTGTTTGTGATGGATTTTTTTGGGTCATTTTTGTCATTTCTTTAAAAAGAAAAAGAAGAAAGAGGTAAGTTGGACTGCATGCCACAGAGAGGATGGAAGAACTCAACTTTTCTGATCGCATTTCCATACTTACAATTAATTAACAGGAACCAATTTTCACGAGGAGCAGAAAATTTTGTCAGTGAATGTGCTTATACTTTCCAACTTATTTTGACTTTGCTTGTATTCTTGACCGAGAATGACAAATAAAAATATTTAAAATTGTATTTTCTGTCAATAATGTATGGTGCTACACCATGCCTGGTTCAGCTCTGCCTTAAAAGGATATCTATATTGAGTTCAGGCAACATTTTCTCCCCAAATTCAGTGATTCAGCTACAAAAGCCACAATCCTGTAACCATGTACCTGGGAATAAACCCCATTGAACTTAATGAGATTTATTTCTGAGTAGGCATGATTAGGATAGCATTGTGAGTTTGCAATCCTAATTACTCCAAATGATCATAAGTTCTGAGGAAACATGGTTGGAATAATTATCTGATTGTTGTTGAAATATACATAAGGGGCCCAGTAGCTTTTCATCAGCAGAGGTGATCCTGTTGGATACTTCCTATGTGATTCCTCTTGGCCTGGTTGCTACAGCCCTGTGAGAACTGAGCCTTGCCCCCTGGCATTCCCTTTCTTCTTCATCCTTTTATTTTCTTGTTGTGTTTCTTATTTTGTCACTGCAAGCTAGCAAAATGAATTTAAACAGGGACAACTGTAAGGTTCTGCACTTAGGCAGGAAGAACCAGATGCACAAATATAGGTTGGGAGACACCTGGCTTACTAGCAGCACATGTGAAAAGGATCCAGGGGTCTTGGTGGACCACAAGCTTAACATGAGCCGACAGTGTGATGCAGCAGCAAAAAAAGCTAATGCTATTCTAGGGTGCATCAACAGAAGTCTAGTCTCCAGTTCAAGGGAAGTAATAGTACCACTCTATTCTGCCTTGGTCAGACCACACTTGGAATACTGTGTCCAGTTCTGGGCACCACAATTTAAGAAGGATGTTGACAAACTGGAACGTGTGCAGAGGAGGGCCACCAAGATAATCGAGGGTCTGGAAACTAAGCCTGATGAGCAGGGGTCAGCAAACTTACCGCGCCTCGGGCCGGTATCTCCAGTGCCAATCGCGTGGCAGACCGGAGGGTGGGGGAGCGCATGCCCATACGCATGCGCACACGCTATTTCTGACACACTTCTGGGTTGGAGGAGCACCAGAAATAGCTTGTGCGCATGTGCACATCCTTTGTCCCGGATGTGCACTGGAAATAATGCTTGGGCATGCGCAAATAACGCTTGCGCATGCACACAAGCTATTTCCGGTGCTCCTCCGACCCGGAAGTGGGCAGCCGCGCCCTACAGTGCCGGTAAGAGCGGCCAGCAGCAGTGGGAAGCAGGGGTCGTCGCAGGCTGGATAAACGAGTCCCTCGGGCCTTATCCAGCCTTAGTTTGGGGACCCCTGCTTATGAGGGACGGTTGAAGAAGCTGGGTATGTTTAGCCTGGAAAAGAGGAGACTGAGAGCAGATATGACAGCCATCTTTAAATACCTTAAGGGCTGTCATGTGGGAGAGGGAGCATGCTTGCTTCCTCCTGTTCTGGAGGGTAGGATTCGAACCAATGGCTTTGAGTTATAAGAAAGGAGACTCTGAGAAAACATTGGAAAAAACTTTCTGACAGCAAGAGCTGTTCAGCAGTGGAATGGACTCCCACAAGAGGTGGTGGACTGTCCTTCCTTGGAGGTTTTTAAGCAGAGGTTGGTCATGGCATCTGTCATGGATGCTTTAGCTGAGATTCTGGCATTACAAGGGGTTGGACTAGATGACCCGCGGGGTCCCTTCCAGCTCTATGATTCTTCATTTACTTGCACAGTGGTCCAGCAGGGCTGCCATCTTCATTGCTCCAGAATGTCTCAAAGGCCCAGAGCACTGGGCTGATGGTCGCCAGTTCAACATCCAAGTAAAAAAAAAATGTTCCTGTGGCGTTTGCCCTCCTATGTGTGTGACATCATACTGGGTTCATAGGGAAAGGGTTAGTTAATTGTAAAATGACTAACCAATGTGTAATGGTTCTAGGGGTTGCTCGTGCGTAAATCGGCACCACACCTGGCTGGGCTACCTAGGTGAACCCTTTCTGTCTGGACAGCCTCTCACCCGTGGCTGTCTCAATCGCTGGCAGAATCCGTCAGTGGGCGTTTCTTGAACTTCTTCCAGCAAAGAAGTTCTTTGACGCTGAGTCTCCTCCTACTCTCCCTGCGCGGAGGTCTTCTGCGCAGGGAGGGTGTGGGCAGCGGAGGACCCGTGCTCTCCCCGCTGGTCTCCGGCGAGGAGTCATGGAGCCACCTCGCCGATTCCCCCTTCTGCCCCCCTTCTCCACTGGTGCAACGCTGATTTCCTTCCCCAGCAGATGGGCTGCCTCTCTCCCTACTGGGACCCTCTCCGGCATCCCTCTGGAGCCTTCCCTCTGCCTCTGGCTCCGATGGCAGTTCCCTGACACAATGGGTTAACCCAGGGGGCCACAGTGTATAAGGTTTAAGCAGAGAGGTTTTTTAGTGAGTTAGAGTTGCTGAGAAGACAGTCGGCAGCTAGAAGAGACAGAGAAGATAAGTCTGTGGGTTGGGCTGGTCTGGTGTGAGAGAGTGAGAGAATTTGTTAAGAGGAGTCAGTCAAACAATTGAGATAATCAGTCAGAAGGTATTAGGAAGGTAAAAAGGTAAAGGGACCCCTGACCATTAGGTCCAGTCATGGACAACTCTGGGGTTACGGTGCTCATCTCGCTTTATTGGCCGAGGGAGCCAGCATACAGCTTTCGGGTCATGTGGCCAGCATGACTAAGCCGCTTCTGGCAAGCCAGAGCAGCGCACGGAAATGCCCTTTACCTTCCCGCTGGAGCAGTACCTATTTATCTACTTGCACTTTGGCGTGCTTTCGAACTGCTAGGTTGGCAGGAGCAGGGACCGAGCAATGGGAGCTCACCCCGTTGCGGGGATTCAAACCGCCGACCTTCTGATCGGCAAGTCCTAGGCTCTGTGGTTTAGAGCAGGTAAAGAAACTAAAGTTAAGATACTGACAGGAATATTATCTGAGAAACCATGAACTTGTTAATGTTTGTAAAATAAACTTATTTTTTTGTTCACTTTTAACAACTGAGTGGACTCAGTGTTTTACCAGAGAGTAACAGGTTGGTGGCAGCGGGGAAGGGAGCACAGTGGTGGCACAGGGATCAATAGGCTGTTAAATTTCCGGGGACCCTGTGTGATCGCCACAGTTCTGAAAAAGAAGGAAGAAGAATGAGTGCCCACTCTGCAGCTGCCTGCCTCCACCTTTGAAGCTGGGGAAAGCCCAAAGGGTTCCCTCAAAGCTGGCATACCTACATTGATTCTCTTATGCTTTTTTATTAAATTTTAAAAAAAACTTTTTTTATTAAGTACAAATTAGAAAACATACATATTTACAAAAAAAAAATACAAAAGAAAAAGAAAATACATATAACCAAAGGGAAAAAAAATTAGAGAATATTTTGTCTCTTTTCATATTTACAGTTATTTATGCCTCTATAAAATGCTATTCACAAAAGATAAGATATCAGAAAAAAGAAAAAAAGAACAAAGAAAAAATAAAGAAGTAAAAGAAAAGGATCATAGGTGAAAATTTTTAAAAGTAGATAAGTACTCACAATACATTCCCTTGTGCTTTATCCTTCCCAAACTCCTGCAAGTGAGTGCAGGTTTAAGATTACTATCAACCTAGAATCTTATGCAGTTCCTTTTCTAAGCAATCCATTTTCTCAGCTCCTTTGTGTCTGACTCTACAGGATAATCTCTACCTGGGTTTGTGGAAAGTGAGGAGTGGGCAGGGAGGGAAGGGGGGTCAACAGTGAAACTCTGAGTGGCATTTTTAGCGCTAAAACATCTTTTATTTACCTCTCCATGAATCAAGAAAACCTCTTATTCTTATCACTTTTGAAAAATTGCCAAGCTGTCGCTAAATTGTACACTGCCTGTTGCTGACAGTTCGTTCTCACCTTTGTGTCAGCCACGCTAGAATTCATTCCTGTAATCAATGTAAATGCCTTGTTTGCTTACATTTCCTTCCGAGGATTTTTCAACCCTTCACATCAAGGTTCCTGTCCTCTGAGATGAAAAGAAAAATAGATAAGGAAGATCAGCTCTTTTCTTCAGTGTTTCAAAAATGGATTGTGGAAGGTGTGTATAATCATCTGAGGAAAACATGAGGAAAACATCCTCTTGGTTATTTAATTTATTTACAGCTAGACATGGTGTACTTTACCAAAGAGCTATGTAAGAACAGCTCTGCAGAGGAAAAATATAATTTCAGGCCAGGCAGAGAACATCTGAATAGCGATCCTTTCATACACTAGCCTACGGGATGCTCTCCAGGCATTGCACATCTTCAAATCTTGCCTTATGACTGTTTCATCAGAGGATCAGGGCACACGAGAAGTTGCATGAAAGGGCAGGCCTGGAAATCTCACCCCATTTGCATCTCCAAAATAGACTGCTGGAATCCTCATTGGCACAGACACCAGCGATGGATTTGGGATGGTACAGGTGGTTCCAAAGGGGTGCAAAATAGAGAAGATCCATAACTGAGAGGATACATTTGGGCTTGCACAGGGCAAGCCCAAATCATGAAGCCCAAATCATGAAAGATTACAAAAATCTTCCCCTGACTTGCTACACACTTTCCTCTGTGCTGATCTGATGGGGTGGATGGTTCTCCTCGGACATGGACCACTTATAAACACCACCTCCAACTCCTTGAAAAGTTCCATCAACAGCGTCTCTGAAAATTTTTACACATCACTTGGGAAGACAGGCAAACTAATGCCAGTGTACTGGAAGAAGCAAAGTTCACCAGTGTGGAAGCAATGATTCTTCAACATCAACTTGGTTTGACTGGTCATGTTGTGCAGATGCCTGATTATTGTCTTCCAAAGCAACTACTCTATTCTGAACTTAAAAAATGGAAAAGCTGGTGGTCAGCAAAAGAGGTTCAAAGACTCTCAAGGCAAATCTAAAAAATGCAGTATAAACACTGACAACTGGGAAACACTGGCCTGTGAGCGCTCCAGTTGGAGAACAGCCTTTACCAAAGGTGTCATGGGCTTTGAAGACACTCAAACAAAGGATGAAAGAGAGAAATGTGCTAAGAGAAGGCACGCTTGGCAAACCCTCATCATTATTAACTCCTGCCTGGAAACCAATGTCCCCACTGTGGAAAGACGTGTGGATCCAGAATTGGCCTCCACAGTCACTTATAGACTCACTGTTAAGACTGTGTTCCTGGGAGACCATCTTACTTGGCTACGAGTGATTGCCAAAGAAGAGAAGAAGAAGACTCCTCAGATAGCCAGATTGGGCTCTATGATATCAACTTTTACCTGTGGCTCCTAGAAGGTGTTCCATCACATCTAGTTTGACTCTCAGAGTCTCCTCAGAATGAAATCCAACAATCCTATTATTTACAGGCCCAGGTCCATAGAATCTCCACCTGTACCTTAAAAAGCAGTCATTTTGCCATTCCTTGTATGTATGTATGCATGTATTATTTACTTCATTGTGCTTTAAAAAGGGAACTTACTTCAATTAGTCTTCATGTGGACCACAAAAGCACATAGCTAAATATTTTATGTTCTATTCTAGATTAATCACTAAAGCAGAGTGTACAATTTCAGTGAATAATTTATTTGAGGAATATTATTGTCCTCCATTTTCCTGGAAGCGTTTCTTCAGTTCCTTTATTTGAAATTATACTCTAATTCAGTGTTTCCCAACCTTTTTTGGGCAAAGGCACACCTGTTTCATGAAAAAAATCTCGAGGCACACCACCATTAGCAAATGTTTAAAAAATTAACTCTTTGCCTATATTGACTATATATAAAGTAACTCTCTTTAATAGGATTCAAATAAATACAGGATTAAATAAATACAGGATTAAAATACAACATTTAAACATCAAAATGCGGTTGAGTTGCAGAATTCTGCAAGCAGAATAAATTCCACAGCCCCGATGCATTGGCACCTCGTGCCGTTTGAGTTGCAGAATTTATTCAGCACACAGAAAATGGCCTTTTGGGGGGTGAATGTGGATGAAGCAGGAAGAGAACTTAAAAAAAAAAGGCATGCATGAAATCTAGCCCCAAACACACACACGCACACTTTCCCCAAAGTGGTTGATGACGCAGGATATTTCCACATGCTTCAAAAATGTACATTAAATAAAATGAGAGAGAGGAGTGCACGCACTCACCTGCCAGCCTCGGAGCTGTGGAATGCAGCGACATGAAGCAGTCTGTGTCCTTCCAGGCGCCAACTCAGACCTGCCGTGCTGTTTCGTTCCCCCGGCGTCGCTGCCTTCATCCAGCCGGATGCCTCTCCTGCCCAAGGGACGTGTCAGCAGCCACCCGGCGCAGGACGGCCCCACTTCCTGCTGCCCACAAGGCTTTGGGGTGAGAAACACGGAGGGGCAGGAGAGTGGAGGTTCCCTTAATTGGAAAAAGCAGGGAGGCAGGCTGCTTGATGCCTGCTGAAGGGAATCCCGAAGGCGCGATCGCGCACGCGCAGGCCCAGTAGCGAGCGGCGATGGGATGTGGTAGCAGCGGCGGCACACGAAGTCCCCCAGGCAGCGGAGCAGCTCGCCCGTCGAAGCCTGCACGATCACCTGCCGCGGGGAGCCGGGGGCGGCGGCGCGGTTGCCGGGCAGCGGCGGGGGTGGTGGTGGCGGTGGCTGCTTGCCGCCCTCCTGGGAGGAGGCGGGCACGGTGGGCACCGGCACGGCCAAGGGCCCCTGCTTGGTGCCGTCGGATGTGGGAGCTCGCTCGCTCGCCGCCCCGCGTGTGCTCGCCGAGCATGCGCAGGCCCAGTAGCGAGCGGCGATAGGATGTAGCGAGCGGCGATGGGGCTAGCCGGAGAGGGCGAGCCCCCTCCGCTCCGGCCCTAAAAAGGGCAAGCCACGCCCCCTCCAGCCAGCCGATTGCCTGGCCAGGAGGCGTGGCCGGATGGGATTCCCCTGCTCTCGCGGGGGCTGAGATGGGATTCCCCGCTCACGTGGGGGCGGATGGGATTCCCCGCTCACGTGGGGAAGGGCGTGATGCCCGCAACCCCACCTCCTGGGGCAGGCCCAGTAGCGAGCGGATGCGCAGGCCCAGTAGCGAGCGGCAATGGGATGTGGGAGCTCGCTCGCTCGCCGCCCCGCCTCTCACTGCCCGACTCACCCGCCTCCACGGAACACAAGGCAAAGTTCCACGGCACACTAGTGTGCCGCGGAACACCGGTTGGGAAACACTGCTCTAATTGATGCTTGTTCTTTAGACGTTTAACACTCCCATGACCTAATACTGTGTGCCTACATATGACCAGATTTAGAGAGACAGAAATTTGTCTACAGGTTGAGTCTTCTTTCCAAACAGCAAGCTAATATAATATCTGTTTTATCTATCTCATCCTATCTGAGAGGCTCAGGGAAGCTTACAGTCTGAAAACAAAAGCCAGGAGACAGAGGAAAAGATACAACACTTCCAGAGGTTTACATTTGTATCAAGGCCAAAATTCCTCACAGAACTGTGCAGCACTAACCGCCATCTTTCCAAAATGAATGTTATTTATCTCAGTTTGATGCCAAGAGACAAGAAAGAGCTCACCCACACACCCAACTGCCTGATATCCCAGCTTGTCCAATCTTTCTAGCTTCAGTTAAGCCTTTCCACACCAACCTTACTTTGGAGGGACCTTGCTTGTTTCAGAGAATCCTAAGATATGCTGCAGGGCACTCTTTCTGTCTTGCAGGGTGCTGCACCAATAAGTACAAAATTACCCCTCTGCAGCGCCACAAATCCAACTCAATGGTGTAACGCTGGAAAATGTCAATCACTTCTCCTACCTAGGCAGTTATCTTTCCACAAGGGCCAACACTGATGCCAAAATCCAGCATCGCCTGAGCTCTGCGAGTGCGGCTTCCTCCTGACTGAAGTGCAGAGTCTTTGAGGACCGGGACATTCGCAGGGAAATCAAAATGCTTGTTTACAAAGCTATTGTACTACCAACCTTACTATATGCTTGTGAAACATGGATGCCATCTCCAACTCCTCGAAAGATTCCATCAATGGTGTCTCCAAAAAAATTTACGCATCCCTTGGGAAGATAGGTGAACTAATATCACTGTACTGGAAGAAGCAAAGATCGCCAGCGTCGAAGCAATGATTCTTCAACACCAACTTCGTTGGACTGGTCACGTTGTGTGGATGCTTGATTATCGTCTTCCAAGGCAACTACTCTATTCCGAACTTAAAAATGGAAAGTGTAATGCTGGTGGTCAACAAAAGAGGTTTAAAGACTCAATGAAAAATCTTTTTTAAAAAGTAGTATAAACACTGACAACTGGGAAACACTGGCCTGCGAGCACTCCAGTTGGAGAACAGCCTTTACCAAAGGTGTCGTGGACTTTGAAGACACTCAAACTCAGAAAGTAAGGGAGAAATGTGCTAAGAGGAAGGCATGCTTGGCAAATCCACACCGTGATCAGCTCCCGCCCAGAAACCAATGTCCCCACTGTGGAAGGACGTGTGGGTCCAGAATTGGCCTCCACAGTCACTTATGGACTCATTGTTAAAACTATGTTTATGGAAGACAATCTTACTCGGCTATGAGTGATCGCCAAAGAAGAAGAAGATGTGCCTCACCAGTGTGTCATGGTAACCGAGAGTGCCAGCAGAACACACAAAACAATTGTTGTTGTTGTTGTTGTTGTTGTTGTTATTATTATTATTATTATTATTATTATTATTATTATAGCTCTTAATCTCAGTTGCGACACCTATTTTTCTTGGGAAAAAGCACGGCTCACAGCCCCTCTCGTTAGGGGCATGACTTCAGATTTGTACGACCTGCAGGCAGCTCCTTAGCTCTCATTGGAGGCAGACTATAAATTGAAATGAAATGAGCTCCAATTAAACGGTTAACAGAAGCCGGACTTGTGAGATTCTTTGCAGAGGAACCAGGCAGAAGGCCTTCTCGGTAGTGGCACCTGCCCTGTGGAATGCCCTCCCATCAGATGTCAAGGATATAAACAACTACAGTGGTACCTCAGGTTATAGACGCTTTAGGTTACAGACTCTGCTAACCCAGAAATTGGGTTAAGAACTTTGCTTCAGGATGAGAACAGAAATCGCGTGGCAGCAGTGGGAGGCCCCATTAGCTAAAGTGGTACCTCAAGTTAAGAACAGTTTCAGGTTAAGAACAGACCTTCAGGATGAATTAAGTTCTTAACCCAAGGTACCACTGTATCTGACCAGAAGACATCTGAAATCAACCTTGTACCGGGAATTTTTTAAATGTCTAATGTTATACAATTTTTATGTGCTGTAAGCTGCCCAAAGTAGCTGGGGAAACTCAGCCAGGTGTGCAGGGCATGCTTTTGAATTATGGTGCTGGAGGAGACTCTTGAGAGTCCCATGGACTGCAAGAAGATCAAACCTCTCCATTCCTAAGGAAATCAGCCCTGAGTGCACACTGGAAGGACAGATCCTGAAGCTGAGGCTCTAATACTTGGGCCACCTCATGAGAAGAGAAGACTCCCTGGAAAGGACCCTGATGCTTGGAAAGATGGAGGGCACAAGGAGAAGGGGGCGACAGAGGACGAGATGGTTGGACAGTGTTCTTGAAGCTATGAACATGAGTTTGAACAAACTGCGGGAGGCAGTGGAAGACAGAAGTGCCTGGAGTGCTCTGGTCCACGGAGTCATGAAGAGTTGGACATGACTAAACAACTAAACAACAACAGGACTATACACTATATATATATATGAATATATTGTTTAAGCTCATACCAATTGGAGTATTAGTACATGTTATATTGTGATACTTTGTGTACAATCCATTTAATATACTCGCAACTTACAAAATGTTGCAGCACTTTTCGGTTAAGGGTTTCCCTGTTCTTTACAGGTCTTAACAAAGTCAGCCCGGCAATCCTTAAGTGGAAAGGGGGTGGTTAGTGGTTGTACCCATTGTACAGACACAGAAACTGAAGCACAAAAAGACTACTGTAATGTGAAGTTCTCCCTTCAGGAAGAGAAGCCAGCTTTCCATGTTCCATGTGTTTTAACAACGAAGCCAATAATTCAGGACAGATCCTGAAGCTGAGGCTCCAATACTTTGGCCACCTCATGAGAAGAGAAGACTCCCTGGACAAGAACCTGATGTGTAGGGATTTTTGCAAAAAAAAGTTGTTCAGATGTTGAGGGCTAATTCTGTTTCCGATGATAAAAACGCATCTGTTTCCACCGAAAAACCCTTCAGGGGATCATTTGCAACAGTTTGGCACCATTTTTGAGTGAATTGAAATACGTCAGAAATTTTGAAGAAATTGTGACTGCGCGGCTTAGGGATTATGCAAAAAAAAGTTGTTCAGACATCGAGGGCTAATTCTGTTTCTGATGATAAAAACGCATCTGTTTCCACCGAAAAACCTTTCAGGGGATGGTCTGCAACAGTTTGGCACCATTTTTGAGTGAATTGCAGAACGTCAGAAATTTTGAAGAAATTGTGACCGCGCGGCTTAGGGATTTTTTTTAAAAAAAGTTGTTCAGACGTTGAGGGCTAATTCTGTTTCTGATGATAAAAATGCATCTGTTTCCACCGAAAAACCTTTCAGGGGATGGTTTGCAACAGTGTGGCACCATATTTGAGTGAATTGCAGAACGTCAGAAATTTTGAAGAAATTGTGACCGCGCGGCTTAGGGATTTTTTCAAAAAAAAGTTGGTCAGACGTCGAGGGCTAATTCTGTTTCCGATGATAAAAAACCACCTGTTTCCACCGAAAAACCTTTCAGGGGATCGTTTGCAACAGTTCAGCACCATTTTTGAATGAATTGCAGAACGTCAGATTTTTGCTGAAATTGTGACTGCGCGGCTTAGGGATATTTTCAAAAAAAAGTTGTTCAGACGTAGAGGGCTAATTCTGTTTCCGATGATAAAAACACATCTGTTTCCACCAAAAAACCCTTCAGGGGATCGGTTGCAACAGTTTGGCACCATTTATGAGTGAATTACAGAACGTCAGAAATTTTGAAGAAATTGTGACCGCGCGTCTTAGGGACTTTTTCAAAAAAAAGTTGTTCAGACGTTGAAGGCTAATTCTGTTTCCGATGATCAAATCCCACCTGTTTCCACCGAAAAACCTTTCAGGGGATGGTTTGAAACAGTTTGGCACCATTTTCAATTTAATTGCAGAACGTCAAATTTTTCCGGAAATTGTGACCGCGCGGCTTAGGGATTTTTGCAAATAAAAGTTGTTCAGACGTTGAGGGCTAATTCTGTTTCTGATGATAAGAACGTATCGGTTTCCACCGAAAAACCTTTCAGGGGATGGTTTGCAACAGTTCAGCACCATTTTTGAATGAATTGCAGAACGTCAGATTTTTGGTGAAATTACGGATATTTTCAAAAAAAAGTTGTTCAGACGTTGAGGGCTAATTCTGTTTCCGATGATAAAAACGCATCTGTTTCCACCGAAAAACCCTTCAGGTTCCAACAAAAAACATTTCAGGGGAGCGTTTGCAACAGTTCAGCATCATTTTTGAATGAATTGCAGAATGTCAAATTTTTCCGGAAATTGTGACCGCGCGGCTTAGGGATTTTTGCAAAAAAAAAATTTCAGACGTTGAGGGCTAATTCTGTTTCTGATGATAAAAACGCATCTGTTTCCACCGAAAACCCTTTCCGGGGACGGTTTGCAACAGTTTGGCAGCATTTTTGAGTGAAATGCAGAACGTCAGAAATTTTGTAGAAATTGTGACCGCGCGGCTTAGGGATTTTTTTCAAAAAAAATGTTGTTCAGACATCAAGGCTAATTCTGTTTCTGATGATAAAAACGCATCTGTTTCAACCGAAAAACCATTCAGGGAATGGTTTGCAACAGTTTGGCAACATTTTTGAGTGAATTGCAGAACGCCAGAAATTTTGAAGAAATTGTGACCGCGCGGCTTAGGGATTTTTTTTAAAAAAGGTTGTTCCGACATCGAGGGCTAATTCTGTTTCTGATGATAAAAATCCACCTGTTTCCACTGAAAAACCTTTCAGGGGATCGTTTACAACAGTTTGGCACCATTTTTGAGTGAACTGCAGAACGTCAAATTTTTGCGGAAATTGTGACGGCGCGGCTTAGGGATTTTTTCAAAAAAAAGTTATTCAGACGTTGAGGGCTAATTCTGTTTCCGATAATCAAATCCCACCTGTTTCCACCGAAAAAACTTTCAGGGGATGGTTTGCAACAGTTTGGCACCATTTTTGAGTGAATTGCAGAACGTCAGATTTTTGCTGAAATTGTGACCGCGCGGCTTAGGGATTTTTGCAAAAAAAAAGTTGTTCAGACGTCGAGATAATTCTGTTTCCAATGGAAAAAAGGCATCTGTTTCCACCGAAAAACCTTTCAGGGGATTGTTTACAACAGTTTGGCACCATTTTTGAGTGAATTGCAGAACGTCAAATTTTTCTGGAAATTGTGACGGCGCGGCTTAGGGATTTTTGCAAAAAAAAATTGTTCAGATGTCGAGGGCTAATTCTGTTTCCGATGATAAAAACGCATCTGTTTCCACCGAAAAAACTTTCAGGGGATGGTTTGCAACAGTTTGGCACCATTTTTGAGTGAATTGCAGAACGTCAGAAATTTTGAAGAAATTGTGACCGCGCGACTTAGGGATTTTTTCAAAGAAAAGTTGTTCAGAGATCGAGGGCTAATTCTGTTTCCGATGATAAAAACGCATCTGTTTCCACCGAAAAACCTTTCAGGGGATCGTTTGCAACAGGTTGGCACCATTTTTGAGTGAATTGCAGAACGTCAGAAATTTTGAAGGAATTGTGACCGCGCGGCTTAGGGATTTTTTTTAAAAAAAGTTGTTCAGACATCGTGGGCTAATTCTGTTTCCGATGATAAAAACGCATCTGTTTCCACCGAAAAACCTTTCACGGGATCGTTTGCAACAGGTTGGCACCATTTTTGAGTGTATTGCAGAACGTCAGAAATTTTGAAGAAATTGTGACCGCGCGGCTTAGGGATTTTATCAAAAAAAAGTTGTTCAGACATCAAGGGCTAATTCTGTTTCCGATGATAAAAACCCACCTGTTTCTACCGAAAAACCTTTCAGGGGATGGTCTGCAACAGTTTGGCACCATTTTTGAGTGAATTACAGAACGTCAGAAATTTTGAAGAAATTGTGACCGCGTGGCTTAGGGATTTTTTCAAAAAAAAGTGGTTCAGACATCGAGGGCTAATTCTGTTTCCGATGATAAAAACCCACCTGTTTCCACCGAAAAACCTTTCAGGGGATGGTCTGCAACAGTTTGGCACCATTTTTGAGTGAATTGCAGAACGTCAGAAATTTTGAAGAAATTGTGACCGCGCGGCTTAGGGATTTTTTTAAAAAAAAGTTGTTCAGACATAGAGGGCTAATTTTGTTTCCGATGAAAAAAACGCATCTGTTTCCACCGAAAAACCTTTCACGGGATCGTTTGCAACTGGTTGGCACCATTTTTGAGTGAATTGCAGAACGTCAGAAATTTTGAAGAAATTGTGACCGCGCGGCTTAGGGATTTTTTCAAAAAAAAGTTGTTCAGACATCGAGGGCTAATTCTGTTTCCGATGATAAAAACCCAGCTGCTAACAACGAAAAACCTTTCAAGGGATGGTCTGCAACAGTTTGGCACCATTTTTGAGTGAATTGCAGAACGTCAGAAATTTTGAAGAAATTGTGACCGCGCGGCTTAGGGATTTTTTTAAAAATAGTTGTTCAGACATCGAGGGCTAATTCTGTTTTCGATGATAAAAACCCACCTGTTTCCACCGAAAAACCTTTCAGGGGATGGTCTGCAAAGGTTTGGCACCATTTTTGAGTGAATTGCAGAACATCAGAAATTTTGAAGAAATTGTGACCGCGCGGCTTAGGGATTTTTTCAAAAAAAAGTTGTTCAGACATCAAGGGCTAATTCTGTTTCCGATGATAAAAACGCATCTGTTTCCACCAAAAAAACCTTTCACGGGATCGTTTGCAACAGTTTGGCACCATTTTTGAGTGAATTGCAGAACGTCAGAAATTTTGAAGAAATCGTGACCGCGCGGCTTAGGGATTTTTCCAAAAAAAAGTTGTTCAGACATCAAGGGCTAATTCTGTTTCCGATGATAAAAACCCACCTGTTTCTACCGAAAAACCTTTCAGGGGATGGTCTGCAACAGTTTGGCACCATTTTTGAGTGAATTACAGAACGTCAGAAATTTTGAAGAAATTGTGACCGCGTGGCTTAGGGATTTTTTCAAAAAAAAGTGGTTCAGACATCGAGGGCTAATTCTGTTTCCGATGATAAAAACCCACCTGTTTCCACCGAAAAACCTTTCAGGGGATGGTCTGCAACAGTTTGGCACCATTTTTGAGTGAATTGCAGAACGTCAGAAATTTTGAAGAAATTGTGACCGCGCGGCTTAGGGATTTTTTTTAAAAAAAGTTGTTCAGACATAGAGGGCTAATTTTGTTTCCGATGATAAAGACCCACCTGTTTCCACCAAAAAACCTTTCAGGGGATAGTTTGCAACAGTTTGGCACCATTTTTGATTGAATTGCAGAACGTCAGAAATTTTGAAGAAATTGTGACCGCGCGGCTTAGGGATTTTTCAAAAAAAAGTTGTTCAGACATCGAGGGCTAATTCTGTTTCCGTTAATAAAAACCCAACTGTTTCCACCGAAAAACCTTTCAGGGGATGGTCTGCAACAGTTTGGCACCATTTTTGAGTGAATTGCAGAACGTCAGAAATTTTGAAGAAATCGTGACCGCGCGGCTTACGGATTTTTTCAAAAAAAAGTTGTTCAGACATCGAGGGCTAATTTTGTTTCCGATGATAAAAACGCATCTGTTTCCACCGAAAAACCTTTCAGGGGATCGTTTGCAACAGGTTGGCACCATTTTTGAGTGAATTGCAGAACGTCAGAAATTTTGAAGAAATTGTGACCGCGCGGCTTAGGGATTTTTTCAAAAAAAAGTTGTTTAGACATCGAGGGCTAATTCTGTTTCCGATGATAAAAACCGACCTGTTTCTACCGAAAAACCTTTCAGGGGATGGTCTGCAACAGTTTGGCACCATTTTTGAGTGAATTGCAGAACGTCAGAAATTTTGAAGAAATTGTGACCGCGCGGCTTAGGGATTTTTTCAAAAAAAAGTTGTTCAGACATCGAGGGCTAATTCTGTTTCCGATGATAAAAACCCACCTGTTTCCACCGAAAAACCTTTCAGGGGATGGTCTGCAACAGTTTGGCACCATTTTTGAGTGAATTGCAGAACGTCAGAAATTTTGAAGAAATTGTGACCGCGCGGCTTAGGGATTTTTTTTAAAAAAAGTTGTTCAGACATCGAGGGCTAATTTTGTTTCCGATGATAAAAACCCAGCTGCTAACAACGAAAAACCTTTCAAGGGATGGTCTGCAACAGTTTGGCACCATTTTTGAGTGAATTGCAGAACGTCAGAAATTTTGAAGAAATTGTGACCGCGCAGCTTAGGGATTTTTTTAAAAATAGTTGTTCAGACATCGAGGGCTAATTCTGTTTCCGATGATAAAAACCCACCTGTTTCCACCGAAAAACCTTTCAGGGGATGGTCTGCAACAGTTTGGCACCATTTTTGAGTGAATTGCAGAACATCAGAAATTTTGAAGAAATTGTGACCGCGCGGCTTAGGGATTTTTTCAAGAAAAAGTTGTTCAGACATCAAGGGCTAATTCTGTTTCCGATGATAAAAACGCATCTGTTTCCACCAAAAAACCTTTCACGGGATCGTTTGCAACAGTTTGGCACCATTTTTGAGTGAATTGCAGAACGTCAGAAATTTTGAAGAAATCGTGACCGCGCGGCTTAGGGATTTTTCCAAAAAAAAGTTGTTCAGACATCGAGGGCTATTTCTGTTTCCGATGATAAAAACCCACCTGTTTCCACCGAAAAACCTTTCAGGGGATGGTCTGCAAAAGTTTGGCACCATTTTTGAGTGAATTGCAGAATGTCAGAAATTTTAAAGAAATTGTGACCGCGCGGCTTAGGGATTTTTTCAAAAAAAAGTTGTTCAGACATCGAGGGCTAATTCTGTTTCCGATGACAAAAACGCATCTGTTTCCACCAAAAAACCTTTCACGGGATCGTTTGCAACAGTTTGGCACCATTTTTGAGTGAATTGCAGAACGTCAGAAATTTTGAAGAATTCGTGACCGCGCGGCTTAGGGATTTTTTCAAACAAAAGTTGGTCAGACATCGAGGTCTAATTCTGTTTCCGATGATAAAAACGCATCTGTTTCCACCGAAAAACCTTTCAGGGGATCGTTTGCAACAGTTTGGCACCATTTTTGAGTGAATTGGAGAATGTCAGAAATTTTGAAGAAATTGTGACGGCGCGGCTTAGGGATTTTTTCAAACAAAAGTTGTTCAGACATCGAGGGCTATTTCTGTTTCCGATGATAAAGACCCACCTGTTTCCACCGAAAAACCTTTCAGGGGATGGTTTGCAACAGTTTGGCAACATTTTTGATTGAATTGCAGAACGTCAGAAATTTTGAAGAATTTGTGACCGCGCGGCTTAGGGATTTTTTCAAACAAAAGTTGTTCAGACATCGAGGTCTAATTCTGTTTCCGATGATAAAAACACAACTGTTTCCATCGAAAAACCTTTCAGGGGATGGTCTGCAACAGTTTGGCACCATTTTTGAGAGGATTGCAGAACGTCAGAAATTTTGAAGAAATTGTGACCGCGCGGCTTAGGGATTTTTCAAAAAAAAGCTGTTCAGACATCGACGGCTAATTCTGTTTCCGATAATAAAAACCCAACTGTTTCCACCGAAAAACCTTTCAGGGGATGGTCTGCAACAGTTTGGCACCATTTTTGAGTGAATTGCAGAACGTCAGAAATTGTGAAGAAATTGTGACCGCGCGGCTTAGGGATTTTTTAAAAAATAGTTGTTCAGACATCGAGAGCTAATTCTGTTTCCGATGATAAAAACCCACCTGTTTCCACCGAAAAACCTTTCAGGGGATGGTCTGCAAAAGTTTGGCACCATTTTTGAGTGAATTGCCGGACGTCAGAAATTTTGAAGAAATTGTGACCGCGCGGCTTAGGGATTTTTTCAAAAAAAAGTTGTTCAGACATCAAGGGCTAATTCTGTTCCCGATGATAAAAACGCATCTCTTTCCACCAAAAAACCTTTCACGGGATCGTTTGCAACAGGTTGGCACCATTTTTGAGTGAATTGCAGAACGTCAGAAATTTTGAAGAAATTGTGACCGCGCGGCTAAGTTGTTCAGACATCGAGGGCTAATTCTGTTTCCGATGATAAAAACCCACCTGTTTCCATCGAAAAACCTTTCAGGGGATGGTCTGCCAAAGTTTGGCACCATTTTTGAGTGAATTGCAGAACGTCAGAAATTTTGAAGAAATCGTGACCGCGCGGCTTAGGGATTTTTTAAAAAAAAAGTAGTTCAGACATCGAGGGCTAATTCTGTTTCCGATGATAAAAACACATCTGTTTCCACCGAAAAACCTTTCAGGGGATCGTTTGCAACAGGTTGGCACTATTTTTGAGTGAATTGCAGAACGTCAGAAATTTTGAAGAAATTGTGACCGCGCGGCTTAGGGATTTTTTCAAAAAAAAGTTGTTCAGACATCGAGGGCTAATTTTGTTTCCGATGAAAAAAACGCATCTGTTACCACCGAAAAACCTTTCACGGGATCGTTTGCAACAGGTTGGCACCATTTTTGAGTGAATTGCAGAACGTCAGAAATTTTGAAGAAATTGTGACCGCGCGGCTTAGGGATTTTTCCAAAAAAAAGTTGTTCAGACATCGAGGGCTAATTCTGTTTCCGATGATAAAAACCCACCTGTTTCCACCGAAAAACCTTTCAGGGGATGGTCTGCAACAGTTTGGCACCATTTTTGAGTGAATTGCACAACGTCAGAAATTTTGAAGAAATTGGGACCGCGCGGTTAGGGATTTTTTCAAAAAAAAATTGTTCAGAGATCGAGGGCTAATTTTGTTTCCGATGATAAAAACCCAGCTGCTAACAACGAAAAACCTTTCAAGGGATGGTCTGCAACAGTTTGGCACCATTTTTGAGTGAATTGCAGAACGTCAGAAATTGTGAAGAAATTGTGACCGCGCGGCTTAGGGATTTTTTTAAAAATAGTGGTTCAGACATCGAGGGCTAATTCTGTTTCCGATGATAAAAATCCACCTGTTTCCACCGAAAAACCTTTCAGGGGATGGTCTGCCAAAGTTTGGCACCATTTTTGAGTGAATTGCAGAACATCAGAAATTTTGAAGAAATTGTGACCGCGCGGCTTAGGGATTTTTTCAAAAAAAAGTTGTTCAGACATCGAGGGCTAATTCTGTTTCCGATGATAAAAACGCATCTGTTTCCACCAAAAAACCTTTCACGGGATCGTTTGCAACAGTTTGGCACCATTTTTGAGTGAATTGCAGAACGTCAGAAATTTTGAAGAAATCGTGACCGCGCGGCTTAGGGATTTTTCCAAAAAAAAGTTGTTCAGACATCGAGGGCTAATTTTGTTTCCGATGATAAAAACGCATCTGTTTCCACCGAAAAATCTTTCAGGGGATTGTTTGCAACAGTTTGGCACCATTTTTGAGTGAATTGCATTATGTCAGAAATTTTGAAGAAATTGTGACGGCGCGGCTTAGGGATTTTTTCAAACAAAAGTTGTTCAGAAATCGAGGGCTATTTCTGTTTCCGATGATAAAGACCCACCTGTTTCCACCGAAAAACCTTTCAGGGGATGGTTTGCAACAGTTTGGCACCATTTTTGATTGAATTGCAGAACGTCAGAAATTTTGAAGAAATTGTGACCGCGCGGCTTAGGGATTTTTTTCAAACAAAAGTTGTTCAGACATCGAGGTCTAATTCTGTTTCCGATGATAAAAACACAACTGTTTCCACCGAAAAACCTTTCAGGGGATGGTCTGCAACAGTTTGGCACCATTTTTGAGAGGATTGCAGAACGTCAGAAATTTTGAAGAAATTTTGACCGCGCGGCTTAGGGATTTTAAAAAAAAAAGTTGTTCAGACATCGAGGGCTAATTCTGTTTCCGATGATAAAAACCCAACTGTTTCCACCGAAAAACCTTTCAGGGGATGGTCTGCAACAGTTTGGCACCATTTTTGAGTGAATTGCAGAACGTCAGAAATTTTGAAGAAATCGTGACCGCGCGGCTTAGGGATTTTTTCAAAAAAAAGTTGTTCAGACATCGAGGGCTAATTTTGTTTCCGATGATAAAAACCCAGCTGCTAACAACGAAAAACCTTTCAAGGGATGGTCTGCAACAGTTTGGCACCATTTTTGAGTGAATTGCAGAACGTCAGAAATTTTGAAGAAATTGTGACCGCGCGGCTTAGGGATTTTTTTAAAAAAAGTTGTTCAGACATCGAGGGCTAATTCTGTTTCCGATGATAAAAACCCAACTGTTTCCACCGAAAAACCTTTCAGGGGATGGTCTGCAACAGTTTGGCACCATTTTTGAGTGAATTGCAGAACGTCAGAAATTTTGAAGAAATCGTGACCGCGCGGCTTAGGGATTTTTTTTTTAAAAAGTTGTTCAGACATCGAGGGCTAATTCTGTTTCCGATGATAAAAACACATCTGTTTCCACCGAAAACCTTTCAGGGGATCGTTTGCAACAGGTTGGCACCATTTTTGAGTGAATTGCAGAACGTCAGAAATTTTGAAGAAATTGTGACCGCGCGGCTTAGGGATTTTTTCAAAAAAAAGTTGTTCAGACATCGAGGGCTAATTTTGTTTCCGATGAAAAAAACGCATCTGTTTCCACCGAAAAACCTTTCACGGGATCGTTTGCAACAGGTTGGCACCATTTTTGAGTGAATTGCAGAACGTCAGAAATTTTGAAGAAATTGTGACCGCGCGGCTTAGGGATTTTTTCAAAAAAAAGTTGTTCAGACATCGAGGGCTAATTCTGTTTCCGATGATAAAAACCCACCTGTTTCTACCGAAAAACCTTTCAGGGGATGGTCTGCAACAGTTTGGCACCATTTTTGAGTGAATTGCAGAACGTCAGAAATTTTGAAGAAATTGTGACCGCGCGGCTTAGGGATTTTTTTAAAAAAAAGTTGTTCAGACATCGAGGGCTAATTTTGTTTCCGATGATAAAAACCCAGCTGCTAACAACGAAAAACCTTTCAAGGGATGGTCTGCAACAGTTTGGCACCATTTTTGAGTGAATTGCAGAACGTCAGAAATTTTGAAGAAATTGTGACCGCGCAGCTTAGGGATTTTTTTAAAAATAGTTGTTCAGACATCGAGGGCTAATTCTGTTTCCGATGATAAAAACCCACCTGTTTCCACCGGAAAACCTTTCAGGGGATGGTCTGCCAAAGTTTGGCACCATTTTTGAGTGAATTGCAGAACATCAGAAATTTTGAAGAAATTGTGACCGCGCGGCTTAGGGATTTTTTCAAAAAAAAGTTGTTCAGACATCAAGGGCTAATTCTGTTCCCGATGATAAAAACGCATCTCTTTCCACCGAAAAACCTTTCACGGGATCGTTTGCAACAGGTTGGCACCATTTTTGAGTGAATTGCAGAACGTCAGAAATTTTGAAGAAATTGTGACCGCGCGGCTTAGGGATTTTTTCAAAAAAAAGTTGTTCAGACATCGAGGGCTAATTCTGTTTCCGATGATAAAAACCCACCTGTTTCCACCGAAAAACCTTTCAGGGGATTGTCTGCAACAGTTTGGCACCATTTTTGAGTGAATTGCAGAACCTCAGAAATTTTGAAGAAATCGTGACCGCGCGGCTTAGGGATTTTTTCAAAAAAAAGTTGTTCAGACATCGAGGGCTAATTCTGTTTCCGATGATAAAAACCCACCTTTTCCACCGAAAAACCTTTCACGGGATGGTCTGCAACAGTTTGGCACCATTTTTGAGTGAATTGCAGAACGTCAGAAATTTTGAAGAAATTGTGACCGCGCGGCTTAGGGATTTTTTCAAAAAAAAGTTGTTCAGACATCGAGGGCTAATTCTGTTTCCGATGATAAAAACCCACCTGTTTCCACCGAAAAACCTTTCAGGGGATGCTCTGCAACAGTTTGGCACCATTTTTGAGTGAATTGCAGAACGTCAAAAATTTTGAAGAAATTGTGACCGCGCGGCTTAGGGATTTTTTCAAAAAAAAGTTGTTCAGACATCGAGGGCTAATTTTGTTTCCGATGATAAAAACCCAGCTGCTAACAACGAAAAACCTTTCAAGGGATGGTCTGCAACAGTTTGGCACCATTTTTGAGTGAATTGCAGAACGTCAGAAATTTTGAAGAAATTGTGAACGCGCAGCTTAGGGATTTTTTTAAAAATAGTTGTTCAGACATCGAGGGCTAATTCTGTTTCCGATGATAAAAACCCACCTGTTTCCACCGAAAAACCTTTCACGGGATCGTTTGCAACAGGTTGGCACCATTTTTGAGTGAATTGCAGAACGTCAGAAATTTTGAAGAAATTGTGACCGCGCGGCTTAGGGATTTTTTCAAAAAAAAGTTGTTCAGACATCGAGGGCTAATTCTGTTTCCGATGATAAAAACCCACCTGTTTCCACCGAAAAACCTTTCAGGGGATGGTCTGCAACAGTTTGGCACCATTTTTGAGTGAATTGCAGAATGTCAGAAATTTTGAAGAAATTGTGACCGCGCGGCTTAGGGATTTTTTCAAAAAAAAGTTGTTCAGACATCGAGGGCTAATTCTGTTTCCGATGATAAAAACCCACCTGTTTCCACCGAAAAACCTTTCAGGGGATGGTCTGCAACAGTTTGGCACCATTTTTGAGTGAATTGCAGAACGTCAGAAATTTTGAAGAAATTGTGACCGCGCAGCTTAGGGATTTTTTAAAAAATAGTTGTTCAGACATCGAGGGCTAATTCTGTTTCCGATGATAAAAACCCACCTGTTTCCACCGAAAAACCTTTCAGGGGATGGTCTGCCAAAGTTTGGCACCATTTTTGAGTGAATTGCAGAACATCAGAAATTTTGAAGAAATTGTGACCGCGCGGCTTAGGGATTTTTTCAAAAAAAAGTTGTTCAGACATCAAGGGCTAATTCTGTTTCCGATGATAAAAACGCATCTGTTTCCACCAAAAAACCTTTCACGGGATCGTTTGCAACAGTTTGGCACCATTTTTGAGTGAATTGCAGAACGTCAGAAATTTTGAAGAAATCGTGACCGCGCGGCTTAGGGATTTTTCCAAAAAAAAGTTGTTCGGACATCGAGGGCTAATTCTGTTTCCGATGATAAAAACCCACCTGTTTCCACCGAAAAACCTTTCAGGGGATGGTCTGCAACAGTTTGGCACCATTTTTGATTGAATTGCAGAACGTCAGAAATTTTGAAGAAATTGTGACCGCGCGGCTTAGGGATTTTTTCAAAAAAAAGTTGTTCAGACATCGAGGGCTAATTTAGTTTCCGATGATAAAAACCCAGCTGCTAACAACGAAAAACCTTTCAAGGGATGGTCTGCAACAGTTTGGCACCATTTTTGAGTGAATTGCAGAACGTCAGAAATTTTGAAGAAATTGTGACCGCGCGGCTTAGGGATTTTTTTCAAACAAAAGTTGTTCAGACATCGAGGGCTAATTCTGTTTCCGATGATAAAAACACAACTGTTTCCACCGAAAAACCTTTCAGGGGATGGTCTGCAACAGTTTGGGACCATTTTTGAGAGGATTGCAGAACGTCAGAAATTTTGAAGAAATTGTGACCGCGCGGCTTAGGGATTTTTCAAAAAAAAGTTGTTCAGACATCGACGGCTAATTCTGTTTCCGTTAATAAAAACCCAACTGTTTCCACCGAAAAACCTTTTAGGGGATGGTCTGCAACAGTTTGGCACCATTTTCGAGTGAATTGCAGAACGTCAGAAATTTTGAAGAAATCGTGACCGCGCGGCTTAGGGATTTTTTTAAAAAAAAGTTGTTCAGACATCGAGGGCTAATTCTGTTTCCGATGATAAAAACGCATCTGTTTCCACCGAAAAACCTTTCAGGGGATCGTTTGCAACAGGTTGGCACCATTTTTGAGTGAATTGCAGAACGTCAGAAATTTTGAAGAAATTGTGACCGCGCAGCTTAGGGATTTTTTTAAAAATAGTTGTTCAGACATCGAGGGCTAATTCTGTTTCCGATGATAAAAACCCACCTGTTTCTACCGAAAAACCTTTCAGGGGATGGTCTGCAACAGTTTGGCACCATTTTTGAGTGAATTGCAGAACGTCAGAAATTTTGAAGAAATTGTGACCGCGCGGCTTAGGGATTTTTTCAAAAAAAAGTTGTTCAGACATCGAGGGCTAATTCTGTTTCCGATGATAAAAACCCACCTGTTTCCACCGAAAAACCTTTCAGGGGATGGTCTGCAACAGTTTGGCACCATTTTTGAGTGAATTGGAGAACGTCAGAAATTTTGAAGAAATTGTGACCGCGCAGCTTAGGGATTTTTTTAAAAATAGTTGTTCAGACATCGAGGGCTAATTCAGTTTCCGATGATAAAAACCCACCTGTTTCCACCGAAAAACCTTTCAGGGGATGGTCTGCCAAAGTTTGGCACCATTTTTGAGTGAATTGCAGAACGTCAGAAATTTTGAAGAAATAGTGACCGCGCGGCTTAGGGATTTTTTCAAAAAAAAGTTGTTCAGACATCAAGGGCTAATTCTGTTCCCGATGATAAAAACACATCTCTTTCCACCGAAAAACCTTTCACGGGATCGTTTGCAACAGGTTGGCACCATTTTTGAGTGAATTGCAGAACGTCAGAAATTTTGAAGAAATTGTGACCGCGCGGCTTAGGGATTTTTTCAAAAAAAAGTTGTTCAGACATCGAGGGCTAATTCTGTTTCCGATGATAAAAACCCACCTGTTTCCACCGAAAAACCTTTCAGGGGATGGTCTGCAACAGTTTGGCACCATTTTTGAGTGAATTGCAGAACGTCAGAAATTTTGAAGAAATCGTGACCGCGCGGCTTAGGGATTTTTTTTAAAAAAAAGTTGTTCAGACATCGAGGGCTAATTCTGTTTCCGATGATAAAAACGCATCTGTTTCCACCGAAAAACCTTTCAGGGGATCGTTTGCAACAGGTTGGCACCATTTTTGAGTGAATTGCAGAACCTCAGAAATTTTGAAGAAATTGTGACCGCGCGGCTTAGGGATTTTTTCAAAAAAAAGTTGTTCAGACATCGAGGGCTAATTTTGTTTCCGATGATAAAAACCCAGCTGCTAACAACGAAAAACCTTTCAAGGGATGGTCTGCAACAGTTTGGCACCATTTTTGAGTGAATTGCAGAACGTCAGAAATTTTGAAGAAATTGTGACCGCGCAGCTTAGGGATTTTTTTAAAAATAGTTGTTCAGACATCGAGGGCTAATTCTGTTTCCGATGATAAAAACCCACCTGTTTCCACCGAAAAACCTTTCAGGGGATGGTCTGCCAAAGTTTGGCACCATTTTTGAGTGAATTGCAGAACATCAGAAATTTTGAAGAAATTGTGACCGCGCGGCTTAGGGATTTTTTCAAAAAAAATTTGTTTAGACATCAAGGGCTAATTCTGTTTCCGATGATAAAAACGCATCTGTTTCCACCAAAAAACCTTTCACGGGATCGTTTGCAACAGTTTGGCACCATTTTTGAGTGAATTGCAGAACGTCAGAAATTTTGAAGAAATCGTGACCGCGCGGCTTAGGGATTTTTCCAAAAAAAAGTTGTTCAGACATCGAGGGCTAATTCTGTTTCCGATGATAAAAACCCACCTGTTTCTACCGAAAAACCTTTCAGGGGATGGTCTGCAACAGTTTGGCACCATTTTTGAGTGAATTGCAGAACGTCAGAAATTTTGAAGAAATTGTGACCGCGCGCCTTCGGGATTTTTTCAAAAAAACAAGTTGTTCAGACATCGAGGGCTAATTCTGTTTTCGATGATAAAAACACAACTGTTTCCACCGAAAAACCTTTCAGGGGATGGTCTGCAACAGTTTGGGACCATTTTTGAGAGGATTGCAGAACGTCAGAAATTTTGAAGAAATTGTGACCGCGCGGCTTAGGGATTTTTTTAAAAATAGTTGTTCAGACATCGAGGGCTAATTCTGTTTCCGATGATAAAAACCCACCTGTTTCCACCGAAAAACCTTTCACGGGATCGTTTGCAACAGTTTGGCACCATTTTTGAGTGAATTGCAGAACGTCAGAAATTTTGAAGAAATTGTGACCGCGCGGCTTAGGGATTTTTTTCAAACAAAAGTTGTTCAGACATCGAGGTCTAATTCTGTTTCCGATGATAAAAACACAACTGTTTCCACCGAAAAACCTTTCAGGGGATGGTCTGCAACAGTTTGGGACCATTTTTGAGAGGATTGCAGAACGTCAGAAATTTTGAAGAAATTGTGACCGCGCGGCTTAGGGATTTTTCAAAAAAAAGTTGTTCAGACATCGACGGCTAATTCTGTTTCCGTTAATAAAAACCCAACTGTTTCCACCGAAAAACCTTTCAGGGGATGGTCTGCAACAGTTTGGCACCATTTTCGAGTGAATTGCAGAACGTCAGAAATTTTGAAGAAATCGTGACCGCGCGGCTTAGGGATTTTTTTTAAAAAAAGTTGTTCAGACATCGAGGGCTAATTCTGTTTCCGATGATAAAAACGCATCTGTTTCCACCGAAAAACCTTTCAGGGGATCGTTTGCAACAGGTTGGCACCATTTTTGAGTGAATTGCAGAACGTCAGAAATTTTGAAGAAATTGTGACCGCGCGGCTTAGGGATTTTTTCAAAAAAAAGTTGTTCAGACATCGAGGGCTAATTCTGTTTCCGATGATAAAAACCCACCTGTTTCCACCGAAAAACCTTTCAGGGGATGGTCTGCAACAGTTTGGCACCATTTTTGAGTGAATTGCAGAACGTCAGAAATTTTGAAGAAATTGTGACCGCGCGGCTTAGGGATTTTTTCAAAAAAAAGTTGTTCAGACATCGAGGGCCAATTCTGTTTCCGATGATAAAAACCCACCTGTTTCCACCGAAAAACCTTTCAGGGGATGGTCTGCAACAGTTTGGCACCATTTTTGAGTGAATTGCAGAACCTCAGAAATTTTGAAGAAATTGTGACCGCGCGGCTTAGGGATTTTTTCAAAAAAAAGTTGTTCAGACATCGAGGGCTAATTTTGTTTCCGATGATAAAAACCCAGCTGCTAACAACGAAAAACCTTTCAAGGGATGGTCTGCAACAGTTTGGCACCATTTTTGAGTGAATTGCAGAACGTCAGAAATTTTGAAGAAATTGTGACCGCGCAGCTTAGGGATTTTTTTAAAAATAGTTGTTCAGACATCGAGGGCTAATTCTGTTTCCGATGATAAAAACCCACCTGTTTCCACCGAAAAACCTTTCAGGGGATGGTCTGCAACAGTTTGGCACCATTTTTGAGTGAATTGCAGAACGTCAGAAATTTTGAAGAAATTGTGACCGCGCGGCTTAGGGATTTTTTCAAAAAAAAGTTGTTCAGACATCGAGGGCTAATTTAGTTTCCGATGATAAAAACCCAGCTGCTAACAACGAAAAACCTTTCAAGGGATGGTCTGCAACAGTTTGGCACCATTTTTGAGTGAATTGCAGAACGTCAGAAATTTTGAAGAAATTGTGACCGCGCGGCTTAGGGATTTTTTTCAAACAAAAGTTGTTCAGACATCGAGGGCTAATTCTGTTTCCGATGATAAAAACACAACTGTTTCCACCGAAAAACCTTTCAGGGGATGGTCTGCAACAGTTTGGGACCATTTTTGAGAGGATTGCAGAACGTCAGAAATTTTGAAGAAATTGTGACCGCGCGGCTTAGGGATTTTTTTAAAAAAAGTTGTTCAGACATCGACGGCTAATTCTGTTTCCGTTAATAAAAACCCAACTGTTTCACCGAAAAACCTTTCACGGGATGGTCTGCAACAGTTTGGCACCATTTTCGAGTGAATTGCAGAACGTCAGAAATTTTGAAGAAATCGTGACTGCGCGGCTTAGGGATTTTTTTAAAAAAAAGTTGTTCAGACATCGAGGGCTAATTCTGTTTCCGATGATAAAAACGCATCTGTTTCCACCGAAAAACCTTTCAGGGGATCGTTTGCAACAGGTTGGCACCATTTTTAAGTGAATTGCAGAACGTCAGAAATTTTGAAGAAATTGTGACCGCGCGGCTTAGGGATTTTTTCAAAAAAAAGTTGTTCAGACATCGAGGGCTAATTTTGTTTCCGATGAAAAAAACGCATCTGTTTCCACCGAAAAACCTTTCATGGGATCGTTTGCAACAGGTTGGCACCATTTTTGAGTGAATTGCAGAACGTCAGAAATTTTGAAGAAATTGTGACCGCGCGGCTTAGGGATTTTTTTTAAAAAAAGTTGTTTAGACATCGAGGGCTAATTCTGTTTCCGATGATAAAAACCCACCTGTTTCTACCGAAAAACCTTTCAGGGGATGGTCTGCAACAGTTTGGCACCATTTTTGAGTGAATTGCAGAACGTCAGAAATTTTGAAGAAATTGTGACCGCGCGGCTTTGGGATTTTTTCAAAAAAAAGTTGTTCAGACATCGAGGGCTAATTCTGTTTCCGATGATAAAAACCCACCTGTTTCCACCGAAAAACCTTTCAGGGGATGGTCTGCAACAGTTTGGCACCATTTTTGAGTGAATTGCAGAACGTCAGAAATTTTGAAGAAATTGTGACCGCGCGGCCTAGGGATTTTTTCAAAAAAAAGTTGTTCAGACATCGAGGGCTAATTTTGTTTCCGATGATAAAAACCCAGCTGCTAACAACGAAAAACCTTTCAAGGGATGGTCTGCAACAGTTTGGCACCATTTTTGAGTGAATTGCAGAACGTCAGAAATTTTGAAGAAATTGTGACCGCGCAGCTTAGGGATTTTTTTAAAAATAGTTGTTCAGACATCGAGGGCTAATTCTGTTTCCGATGATAAAAACCCACCTGTTTCCACCGAAAAACCTTTCAGGGGATGGTCTGCCAAAGTTTGGCACCATTTTTGAGTGAATTGCAGAACGTCAGAAATTTTGAAGAAATAGTGACCGCGCGGCTTAGGGATTTTTTCAAAAAAAAGTTGTTCAGACATCAAGGGCTAATTCTGTTCCCGATGATAAAAACGCATCTCTTTCCACCGAAAAACCTTTCACGGGATCGTTTGCAACAGGTTGGCACCATTTTTGAGTGAATTGCAGAACGTCAGAAATTTTGAAGAAATTGTGACCGCGCGGCTTAGGGATTTTTTCAAAAAAAAGTTGTTCAGACATCGACGGCTAATTCTGTTTCCGTTAATAAAAACCCAACTGTTTCCACCGAAAAACCTTTTAGGGGATGGTCTGCAACAGTTTGGCACCATTTTCGAGTGAATTGCAGAACGTCAGAAATTTTGAAGAAATCGTGACCGCGCGGCTTAGGGATTTTTTTAAAAAAAAGTTGTTCAGACATCGAGGGCTAATTCTGTTTCCGATGATAAAAACGCATCTGTTTCCACCGAAAAACCTTTCAGGGGATCGTTTGCAACAGGTTGGCACCATTTTTGAGTGAATTGCAGAACGTCAGAAATTTTGAAGAAATTGTGACCGCGCAGCTTAGGGATTTTTTTAAAAATAGTTGTTCAGACATCGAGGGCTAATTCTGTTTCCGATGATAAAAACCCACCTGTTTCTACCGAAAAACCTTTCAGGGGATTGTCTGCAACAGTTTGGCACCATTTTTGAGAGGATTGCAGAACGTCAGAAATTTTGAAGAAATTTTGACCGCGCGGCTTAGGGATTTTTTCAAAAAAAAGTTGTTCAGACATCGAGGGCTAATTCTGTTTCCGATGATAAAAACCCACCTGTTTCCACCGAAAAACCTTTCAGGGGATGGTCTGCAACAGTTTGGCACCATTTTTGAGTGAATTGCAGAACGTCAGAAATTTTGAAGAAATTGTGACCGCGCGGCTTAGGGATTTTTTCAAAAAAAAGTTGTTCAGACATCGAGGGCCAATTCTGTTTCCGATGATAAAAACCCACCTGTTTCCACCGAAAAACCTTTCAGGGGATGGTCTGCAACAGTTTGGCACCATTTTTGAGTGAATTGCAGAACCTCAGAAATTTTGAAGAAATTGTGACCGCGCGGCTTAGGGATTTTTTCAAAAAAAAGTTGTTCAGACATCGAGGGCTAATTTTGTTTCCGATGATAAAAACCCAGCTGCTAACAACGAAAAACCTTTCAAGGGATGGTCTGCAACAGTTTGGCACCATTTTTGAGTGAATTGCAGAACGTCAGAAATTTTGAAGAAATTGTGACCGCGCAGCTTAGGGATTTTTTTAAAAATAGTTGTTCAGACATCGAGGGCTAATTCTGTTTCCGATGATAAAAACCCACCTGTTTCCACCGAAAAACCTTTCAGGGGATGGTCTGCCAAAGTTTGGCACCATTTTTGAGTGAATTGCAGAACATCAGAAATTTTGAAGAAATTGTGACCGCGCGGCCTAGGGATTTTTTCAAAAAAAAGTTGTTCAGACATCAAGGGCTAATTCTGTTTCCGATGATAAAAACGCATCTGTTTCCACCAAAAAACCTTTCACGGGATCGTTTGCAACAGTTTGGCACCATTTTTGAGTGAATTGCAGAACGTCAGAAATTTTGAAGAAATCGTGACCGCGCGGCTTAGGGATTTTTCCAAAAAAAAGTTGTTCAGACATCGAGGGCTAATTCTGTTTCCGATGATAAAAACCCACCTGTTTCCACCGAAAAACCTTTCAGGGGATGGTCTGCAACAGTTTGGCACCATTTTTGAGTGAATTGCAGAACGTCAGAAATTTTGAAGAAATTGTGACCGCGCGGCTTAGGGATTTTTTCAAAAAAAAGTTGTTCAGACATCGAGGGCTAATTTAGTTTCCGATGATAAAAACCCAGCTGCTAACAACGAAAAACCTTTCAAGGGATGGTCTGCAACAGTTTGGCACCATTTTTGAGTGAATTGCAGAACGTCAGAAATTTTGAAGAAATTGTGACCGCGCGGCTTAGGGATTTTTTTCAAACAAAAGTTGTTCAGACATCGAGGGCTAATTCTGTTTCCGATGATAAAAACACAACTGTTTCCACCGAAAAACCTTTCAGGGGATGGTCTGCAACAGTTTGGGACCATTTTTGAGAGGATTGCAGAACGTCAGAAATTTTGAAGAAATTGTGACCGCGCGGCTTAGGGATTTTTTTAAAAAAAGTTGTTCAGACATCGACGGCTAATTCTGTTTCCGTTAATAAAAACCCAACTGTTTCACCGAAAAACCTTTCACGGGATGGTCTGCAACAGTTTGGCACCATTTTCGAGTGAATTGCAGAACGTCAGAAATTTTGAAGAAATCGTGACTGCGCGGCTTAGGGATTTTTTTTAAAAAAAGTTGTTCAGACATCGAGGGCTAATTCTGTTTCCGATGATAAAAACGCATCTGTTTCCACCGAAAAACCTTTCAGGGGATCGTTTGCAACAGGTTGGCACCATTTTTAAGTGAATTGCAGAACGTCAGAAATTTTGAAGAAATTGTGACCGCGCGGCTTAGGGATTTTTTCAAAAAAAAGTTGTTCAGACATCGAGGGCTAATTTTGTTTCCGATGAAAAAAACGCATCTGTTTCCACCGAAAAACCTTTCATGGGATCGTTTGCAACAGGTTGGCACCATTTTTGAGTGAATTGCAGAACGTCAGAAATTTTGAAGAAATTGTGACCGCGCGGCTTAGGGATTTTTTTTAAAAAAAGTTGTTTAGACATCGAGGGCTAATTCTGTTTCCGATGATAAAAACCCACCTGTTTCTACCGAAAAACCTTTCAGGGGATGGTCTGCAACAGTTTGGCACCATTTTTGAGTGAATTGCAGAACGTCAGAAATTTTGAAGAAATTGTGACCGCGCGGCTTTGGGATTTTTTCAAAAAAAAGTTGTTCAGACATCGAGGGCTAATTCTGTTTCCGATGATAAAAACCCACCTGTTTCCACCGAAAAACCTTTCAGGGGATGGTCTGCAACAGTTTGGCACCATTTTTGAGTGAATTGCAGAACGTCAGAAATTTTGAAGAAATTGTGACCGCGCGGCCTAGGGATTTTTTCAAAAAAAAGTTGTTCAGACATCGAGGGCTAATTTTGTTTCCGATGATAAAAACCCAGCTGCTAACAACGAAAAACCTTTCAAGGGATGGTCTGCAACAGTTTGGCACCATTTTTGAGTGAATTGCAGAACGTCAGAAATTTTGAAGAAATTGTGACCGCGCAGCTTAGGGATTTTTTTAAAAATAGTTGTTCAGACATCGAGGGCTAATTCTGTTTCCGATGATAAAAACCCACCTGTTTCCACCGAAAAACCTTTCAGGGGATGGTCTGCCAAAGTTTGGCACCATTTTTGAGTGAATTGCAGAACGTCAGAAATTTTGAAGAAATAGTGACCGCGCGGCTTAGGGATTTTTTCAAAAAAAAGTTGTTCAGACATCAAGGGCTAATTCTGTTCCCGATGATAAAAACGCATCTCTTTCCACCGAAAAACCTTTCACGGGATCGTTTGCAACAGGTTGGCACCATTTTTGAGTGAATTGCAGAACGTCAGAAATTTTGAAGAAATTGTGACCGCGCGGCTTAGGGATTTTTTCAAAAAAAAGTTCTTCAGACATCGACGGCTAATTCTGTTTCCGTTAATAAAAACCCAACTGTTTCCACCGAAAAACCTTTTAGGGGATGGTCTGCAACAGTTTGGCACCATTTTCGAGTGAATTGCAGAACGTCAGAAATTTTGAAGAAATCGTGACCGCGCGGCTTAGGGATTTTTTTAAAAAAAAGTTGTTCAGACATCGAGGGCTAATTCTGTTTCCGATGATAAAAACGCATCTGTTTCCACCGAAAAACCTTTCAGGGGATCGTTTGCAACAGGTTGGCACCATTTTTGAGTGAATTGCAGAACGTCAGAAATTTTGAAGAAATTGTGACCGCGCAGCTTAGGGATTTTTTTAAAAATAGTTGTTCAGACATCGAGGGCTAATTCTGTTTCCGATGATAAAAACCCACCTGTTTCTACCGAAAAACCTTTCAGGGGATGGTCTGCAACAGTTTGGCACCATTTTTGAGTGAATTGCAGAACGTCAGAAATTTTGAAGAAATTGTGACCGCGCGGCTTAGGGATTTTTTCAAAAAAAAGTTGTTCAGACATCGAGGGCTAATTCTGTTTCCGATGATAAAAACCCACCTGTTTCCACCGAAAAACCTTTCAGGGGATGGTCTGCAACAGTTTGGCACCATTTTTGAGTGAATTGCAGAACATCAGAAATTTTGAAGAAATTGTGACCGTGCGGCTTAGGGATTTTTTCAAAAAAAAGTTGTTCAGACATCGAGGGCTAATTTTGTTTCCGATGATAAAAACCCAGCTGCTAACAACGAAAAACCTTTCAAGGGATGGTCTGCAACAGTTTGGCACCATTTTTGAGTGAATTGGAGAACGTCAGAAATTTTGAAGAAATTGTGACCGCGCAGCTTAGGGATTTTTTTAAAAATAGTTGTTCAGACATCGAGGGCTAATTCAGTTTCCGATGATAAAAACCCACCTGTTTCCACCGAAAAACCTTTCAGGGGATGGTCTGCCAAAGTTTGGCACCATTTTTGAGTGAATTGCAGAACGTCAGAAATTTTGAAGAAATAGTGACCGCGCGGCTTAGGGATTTTTTCAAAAAAAAGTTGTTCAGACATCAAGGGCTAATTCTGTTCCCGATGATAAAAACGCATCTCTTTCCACCGAAAAACCTTTCACGGGATCGTTTGCAACAGGTTGGCACCATTTTTGAGTGAATTGCAGAACGTCAGAAATTTTGAAGAAATTGTGACCGCGCGGCTTAGGGATTTTTTCAAAAAAAAGTTGTTCAGACATCGAGGGCTAATTCTGTTTCCGATGATAAAAACCCACCTGTTTCCACCGAAAAACCTTTCAGGGGATGGTCTGCAACAGTTTGGCACCATTTTTGAGTGAATTGCAGAACGTCAGAAATTTTGAAGAAATCGTGACCGCGCGGCTTAGGGATTTTTTTTAAAAAAAAGTTGTTCAGACATCGAGGGCTAATTCTGTTTCCGATGATAAAAACGCATCTGTTTCCACCGAAAAACCTTTCAGGGGATCGTTTGCAACAGGTTGGCACCATTTTTGAGTGAATTGCAGAACCTCAGAAATTTTGAAGAAATTGTGACCGCGCGGCTTAGGGATTTTTTCAAAAAAAAGTTGTTCAGACATCGAGGGCTAATTTTGTTTCCGATGATAAAAACCCAGCTGCTAACAACGAAAAACCTTTCAAGGGATGGTCTGCAACAGTTTGGCACCATTTTTGAGTGAATTGCAGAACGTCAGAAATTTTGAAGAAATTGTGACCGCGCAGCTTAGGGATTTTTTTAAAAATAGTTGTTCAGACATCGAGGGCTAATTCTGTTTCCGATGATAAAAACCCACCTGTTTCCACCGAAAAACCTTTCAGGGGATGGTCTGCCAAAGTTTGGCACCATTTTTGAGTGAATTGCAGAACATCAGAAATTTTGAAGAAATTGTGACCGCGCGGCTTAGGGATTTTTTCAAAAAAAATTTGTTTAGACATCAAGGGCTAATTCTGTTTCCGATGATAAAAACGCATCTGTTTCCACCAAAAAACCTTTCACGGGATCGTTTGCAACAGTTTGGCACCATTTTTGAGTGAATTGCAGAACGTCAGAAATTTTGAAGAAATCGTGACCGCGCGGCTTAGGGATTTTTCCAAAAAAAAGTTGTTCAGACATCGAGGGCTAATTCTGTTTCCGATGATAAAAACCCACCTGTTTCCACCGAAAAACCTTTCAGGGGATGGTCTGCAACAGTTTGGCACCATTTTTGAGTGAATTGCAGAACGTCAGAAATTTTGAAGAAATTGTGACCGCGCGGCTTAGGGATTTTTTCAAAAAAAAGTTGTTCAGACATCGAGGGCTAATTTTGTTTCCGATGATAAAAACCCAGCTGCTAACAACGAAAAACCTTTCAAGGGATGGTCTGCAACAGTTTGGCACCATTTTTGAGTGAATTGCAGAACGTCAGAAATTGTGAAGAAATTGTGACCGCGCGGCTTAGGGATTTTTCAAAAAATAGTTGTTCAGACATCGACGGCTAATTCTGTTTCCGATGATAAAAACCCACCTGTTTCCACCGAAAAACCTTTCACGGGATCGTTTGCAACAGTTTGGCACCATTTTTGAGTGAATTGCAGAACGTCAGAAATTGTGAAGAAATTGTGACCGCGCGGCTTAGGGATTTTTTCAAAAAAAAGTTGTTCAGACATCGACGGCTAATTCTGTTTCCGTTAATAAAAACCCAACTGTTTCCACCGAAAAACCTTTTAGGGGATGGTCTGCAACAGTTTGGCACCATTTTCGAGTGAATTGCAGAACGTCAGAAATTTTGAAGAAATCGTGACCGCGCGGCTTAGGGATTTTTTTAAAAAAAAGTTGTTCAGACATCGAGGGCTAATTCTGTTTCCGATGATAAAAACGCATCTGTTTCCACCGAAAAACCTTTCAGGGGATCGTTTGCAACAGGTTGGCACCATTTTTGAGTGAATTGCAGAACGTCAGAAATTTTGAAGAAATTGTGACCGCGCAGCTTAGGGATTTTTTTAAAAATAGTTGTTCAGACATCGAGGGCTAATTCTGTTTCCGATGATAAAAACCCACCTGTTTCTACCGAAAAACCTTTCAGGGGATGGTCTGCAACAGTTTGGCACCATTTTTGAGTGAATTGCAGAACGTCAGAAATTTTGAAGAAATTGTGACCGCGCGGCTTAGGGATTTTTTCAAAAAAAAGTTGTTCAGACATCGAGGGCTAATTCTGTTTCCGATGATAAAAACCCACCTGTTTCCACCGAAAAACCTTTCAGGGGATGGTCTGCAACAGTTTGGCACCATTTTTGAGTGAATTGCAGAACATCAGAAATTTTGAAGAAATTGTGACCGCGCGGCTTAGGGATTTTTTCAAAAAAAAGTTGTTCAGACATCGAGGGCTAATTTTGTTTCCGATGATAAAAACCCAGCTGCTAACAACGAAAAACCTTTCAAGGGATGGTCTGCAACAGTTTGGCACCATTTTTGAGTGAATTGGAGAACGTCAGAAATTTTGAAGAAATTGTGACCGCGCAGCTTAGGGATTTTTTTAAAAATAGTTGTTCAGACATCGAGGGCTAATTCAGTTTCCGATGATAAAAACCCACCTGTTTCCACCGAAAAACCTTTCAGGGGATGGTCTGCCAAAGTTTGGCACCATTTTTGAGTGAATTGCAGAACGTCAGAAATTTTGAAGAAATAGTGACCGCGCGGCTTAGGGATTTTTTCAAAAAAAAGTTGTTCAGACATCAAGGGCTAATTCTGTTCCCGATGATAAAAACGCATCTCTTTCCACCGAAAAACCTTTCACGGGATCGTTTGCAACAGGTTGGCACCATTTTTGAGTGAATTGCAGAACGTCAGAAATTTTGAAGAAATTGTGACCGCGCGGCTTAGGGATTTTTTCAAAAAAAAGTTGTTCAGACATCGAGGGCTAATTCTGTTTCCGATGATAAAAACCCACCTGTTTCCACCGAAAAACCTTTCAGGGGATGGTCTGCAACAGTTTGGCACCATTTTTGAGTGAATTGCAGAACGTCAGAAATTTTGAAGAAATCGTGACCGCGCGGCTTAGGGATTTTTTTTAAAAAAAAGTTGTTCAGACATCGAGGGCTAATTCTGTTTCCGATGATAAAAACGCATCTGTTTCCACCGAAAAACCTTTCAGGGGATCGTTTGCAACAGGTTGGCACCATTTTTGAGTGAATTGCAGAACCTCAGAAATTTTGAAGAAATTGTGACCGCGCGGCTTAGGGATTTTTTCAAAAAAAAGTTGTTCAGACATCGAGGGCTAATTTTGTTTCCGATGATAAAAACCCAGCTGCTAACAACGAAAAACCTTTCAAGGGATGGTCTGCAACAGTTTGGCACCATTTTTGAGTGAATTGCAGAACGTCAGAAATTTTGAAGAAATTGTGACCGCGCAGCTTAGGGATTTTTTTAAAAATAGTTGTTCAGACATCGAGGGCTAATTCTGTTTCCGATGATAAAAACCCACCTGTTTCCACCGAAAAACCTTTCAGGGGATGGTCTGCCAAAGTTTGGCACCATTTTTGAGTGAATTGCAGAACATCAGAAATTTTGAAGAAATTGTGACCGCGCGGCTTAGGGATTTTTTCAAAAAAAATTTGTTTAGACATCAAGGGCTAATTCTGTTTCCGATGATAAAAACGCATCTGTTTCCACCAAAAAACCTTTCACGGGATCGTTTGCAACAGTTTGGCACCATTTTTGAGTGAATTGCAGAACGTCAGAAATTTTGAAGAAATCGTGACCGCGCGGCTTAGGGATTTTTCCAAAAAAAAGTTGTTCAGACATCGAGGGCTAATTCTGTTTCCGATGATAAAAACCCACCTGTTTCCACCGAAAAACCTTTCAGGGGATGGTCTGCAACAGTTTGGCACCATTTTTGAGTGAATTGCAGAACGTCAGAAATTTTGAAGAAATTGTGACCGCGCGGCTTAGGGATTTTTTCAAAAAAAAGTTGTTCAGACATCGAGGGCTAATTTTGTTTCCGATGATAAAAACCCAGCTGCTAACAACGAAAAACCTTTCAAGGGATGGTCTGCAACAGTTTGGCACCATTTTTGAGTGAATTGCAGAACGTCAGAAATTGTGAAGAAATTGTGACCGCGCGGCTTAGGGATTTTTCAAAAAATAGTTGTTCAGACATCGAGGGCTAATTCTGTTTCCGATGATAAAAACCCACCTGTTTCCACCGAAAAACCTTTCACGGGATCGTTTGCAACAGTTTGGCACCATTTTTGAGTGAATTGCAGAACGTCAGAAATTTTGAAGAAATTGTTACCGCGCGGCTTAGGGATTTTTTTCAAACAAAAGTTGTTCAGACATCGAGGTCTAATTTTGTTTCCGATGATAAAAACACAACTGTTTCCACCGAAAAACCTTTCAGGGGATGGTCTGCAACAGTTTGGGACCATTTTTGAGAGGATTGCAGAACGTCAGAAATTTTGAAGAAATTGTGACCGCGCGGCTTAGGGATTTTTCAAAAAAAAGTTGTTCAGACATCGACGGCTAATTCTGTTTCCGTTAATAAAAACCCAACTGTTTCCACCGAAAAACCTTTCAGGGGATGGTCTGCAACAGTTTGGCACCATTTTCGAGTGAATTGCAGAACGTCAGAAATTTTGAAGAAATCGTGACCGCGCGGCTTAGGGATTTTTTTTAAAAAAAGTTGTTCAGACATCGAGGGCTAATTCTGTTTCCGATGATAAAAACGCATCTGTTTCCACCGAAAAACCTTTCAGGGGATCGTTTGCAACAGGTTGGCACCATTTTTGAGTGAATTGCAGAACGTCAGAAATTTTGAAGAAATTGTGACCGCGCGGCTTAGGGATTTTTTCAAAAAAAAGTTGTTCAGACATCGAGGGCTAATTCTGTTTCCGATGATAAAAACCCACCTGTTTCCACCGAAAAACCTTTCAGGGGATGGTCTGCAACAGTTTGGCACCATTTTTGAGTGAATTGCAGAACGTCAGAAATTTTGAAGAAATTGTGACCGCGCGGCTTAGGGATTTTTTCAAAAAAAAGTTGTTCAGACATCGAGGGCCAATTCTGTTTCCGATGATAAAAACCCACCTGTTTCCACCGAAAAACCTTTCAGGGGATGGTCTGCAACAGTTTGGCACCATTTTTGAGTGAATTGCAGAACCTCAGAAATTTTGAAGAAATTGTGACCGCGCGGCTTAGGGATTTTTTCAAAAAAAAGTTGTTCAGACATCGAGGGCTAATTTTGTTTCCGATGATAAAAACCCAGCTGCTAACAACGAAAAACCTTTCAAGGGATGGTCTGCAACAGTTTGGCACCATTTTTGAGTGAATTGCAGAACGTCAGAAATTTTGAAGAAATTGTGACCGCGCAGCTTAGGGATTTTTTTAAAAATAGTTGTTCAGACATCGAGGGCTAATTCTGTTTCCGATGATAAAAACCCACCTGTTTCCACCGAAAAACCTTTCAGGGGATGGTCTGCCAAAGTTTGGCACCATTTTTGAGTGAATTGCAGAACATCAGAAATTTTGAAGAAATTGTGACCGCGCGGCCTAGGGATTTTTTCAAAAAAAAGTTGTTCAGACATCAAGGGCTAATTCTGTTTCCGATGATAAAAACGCATCTGTTTCCACCAAAAAACCTTTCACGGGATCGTTTGCAACAGTTTGGCACCATTTTTGAGTGAATTGCAGAACGTCAGAAATTTTGAAGAAATCGTGACCGCGCGGCTTAGGGATTTTTCCAAAAAAAAGTTGTTCAGACATCGAGGGCTAATTCTGTTTCCGATGATAAAAACCCACCTGTTTCCACCGAAAAACCTTTCAGGGGATGGTCTGCAACAGTTTGGCACCATTTTTGAGTGAATTGCAGAACGTCAGAAATTTTGAAGAAATTGTGACCGCGCGGCTTAGGGATTTTTTCAAAAAAAAGTTGTTCAGACATCGAGGGCTAATTTAGTTTCCGATGATAAAAACCCAGCTGCTAACAACGAAAAACCTTTCAAGGGATGGTCTGCAACAGTTTGGCACCATTTTTGAGTGAATTGCAGAACGTCAGAAATTTTGAAGAAATTGTGACCGCGCGGCTTAGGGATTTTTTTCAAACAAAAGTTGTTCAGACATCGAGGGCTAATTCTGTTTCCGATGATAAAAACACAACTGTTTCCACCGAAAAACCTTTCAGGGGATGGTCTGCAACAGTTTGGGACCATTTTTGAGAGGATTGCAGAACGTCAGAAATTTTGAAGAAATTGTGACCGCGCGGCTTAGGGATTTTTTTAAAAAAAGTTGTTCAGACATCGACGGCTAATTCTGTTTCCGTTAATAAAAACCCAACTGTTTCACCGAAAAACCTTTCACGGGATGGTCTGCAACAGTTTGGCACCATTTTCGAGTGAATTGCAGAACGTCAGAAATTTTGAAGAAATCGTGACTGCGCGGCTTAGGGATTTTTTTAAAAAAAAGTTGTTCAGACATCGAGGGCTAATTCTGTTTCCGATGATAAAAACGCATCTGTTTCCACCGAAAAACCTTTCAGGGGATCGTTTGCAACAGGTTGGCACCATTTTTAAGTGAATTGCAGAACGTCAGAAATTTTGAAGAAATTGTGACCGCGCGGCTTAGGGATTTTTTCAAAAAAAAGTTGTTCAGACATCGAGGGCTAATTTTGTTTCCGATGAAAAAAACGCATCTGTTTCCACCGAAAAACCTTTCATGGGATCGTTTGCAACAGGTTGGCACCATTTTTGAGTGAATTGCAGAACGTCAGAAATTTTGAAGAAATTGTGACCGCGCGGCTTAGGGATTTTTTTAAAAAAAAGTTGTTTAGACATCGAGGGCTAATTCTGTTTCCGATGATAAAAACCCACCTGTTTCTACCGAAAAACCTTTCAGGGGATGGTCTGCAACAGTTTGGCACCATTTTTGAGTGAATTGCAGAACGTCAGAAATTTTGAAGAAATTGTGACCGCGCGGCTTAGGGATTTTTTCAAAAAAAAGTTGTTCAGACATCGAGGGCTAATTCTGTTTCCGATGATAAAAACCCACCTGTTTCCACCGAAAAACCTTTCAGGGGATGGTCTGCAACAGTTTGGCACCATTTTTGAGTGAATTGCAGAACGTCAGAAATTTTGAAGAAATTGTGACCGCGCGGCCTAGGGATTTTTTCAAAAAAAAGTTGTTCAGACATCGAGGGCTAATTTTGTTTCCGATGATAAAAACCCAGCTGCTAACAACGAAAAACCTTTCAAGGGATGGTCTGCAACAGTTTGGCACCATTTTTGAGTGAATTGCAGAACGTCAGAAATTTTGAAGAAATTGTGACCGCGCAGCTTAGGGATTTTTCAAAAAATAGTTGTTCAGACATCGAGGGCTAATTCTGTTTCCGATGATAAAAACCCACCTGTTTCCACCGAAAAACCTTTCAGGGGATTGTCTGCCAAAGTTTGGCACCATTTTTGAGTGAATTGCAGAACATCAGAAATTTTGAAGAAATTGTGACCGCGCGGCTTAGGGATTTTTTCAAAAAAAAGTTGTTCAGACATCAAGGGCTAATTCTGTTTCCGATGATAAAAACGCATCTGTTTCCACCAAAAAACCTTTCACGGGATCGTTTGCAACAGTTTGGCACCATTTTTGAGTGAATTGCAGAACGTCAGAAATTTTGAAGAAATCGTGACCGCGCGGCTTAGGGATTTTTGCAAAAAAAAGTTGTTCAGACATCGAGGGCTAATTCTGTTTCCGATGATAAAAACCCACCTGTTTCCACCGAAAAACCTTTCAGGGGATGGTATGCAACAGTTTGGCACCATTTTTGAGTGAATTGCAGAACGTCAGAAATTTTGAAGAAATTGTGACCGCGCGGCTTAGGGATTTTTTCAAAAAAAAGTTGTTCAGACATCGAGGGCTAATTTTGTTTCCGATGATAAAAACCCAGCTGCTAACAACGAAAAACCTTTCAAGGGATGGTCTGCAACAGTTTGGCACCATTTTTGAGTGAATTGCAGAACGTCAGAAATTTTGAAGAAATTGTGACCGCGCAGCTTAGGGATTTTTTGAAAAATAGTTGTTCAGACATCGAGGGCTAATTCTGTTTCCGATGATAAAAACCCACCTGTTTCCACCGAAAAACCTTTCAGGGGATGGTCTGCCAAAGTTTGGCACCATTTTTGAGTGAATTGCAGAACGTCAGAAATTTTGAAGAAATTGTGACCGCGCGGCTTAGGGATTTTTTTAAAAAAAGTTGTTCAGACATCGACGGCTAATTCTGTTTCCGTTAATAAAAACCCAACTGTTTCACCGAAAAACCTTTCACGGGATGGTCTGCAACAGTTTGGCACCATTTTCGAGTGAATTGCAGAACGTCAGAAATTTTGAAGAAATCGTGACTGCGCGGCTTAGGGATTTTTTTAAAAAAAAGTTGTTCAGACATCGAGGGCTAATTCTGTTTCCGATGATAAAAACGCATCTGTTTCCACCGAAAAACCTTTCAGGGGATCGTTTGCAACAGGTTGGCACCATTTTTAAGTGAATTGCAGAACGTCAGAAATTTTGAAGAAATTGTGACCGCGCGGCTTAGGGATTTTTTCAAAAAAAAGTTGTTCAGACATCGAGGGCTAATTTTGTTTCCGATGAAAAAAACGCATCTGTTTCCACCGAAAAACCTTTCATGGGATCGTTTGCAACAGGTTGGCACCATTTTTGAGTGAATTGCAGAACGTCAGAAATTTTGAAGAAATTGTGACCGCGCGGCTTAGGGATTTTTTTAAAAAAAAGTTGTTTAGACATCGAGGGCTAATTCTGTTTCCGATGATAAAAACCCACCTGTTTCTACCGAAAAACCTTTCAGGGGATGGTCTGCAACAGTTTGGCACCATTTTTGAGTGAATTGCAGAACGTCAGAAATTTTGAAGAAATTGTGACCGCGCGGCTTAGGGATTTTTTCAAAAAAAAGTTGTTCAGACATCGAGGGCTAATTCTGTTTCCGATGATAAAAACCCACCTGTTTCCACCGAAAAACCTTTCAGGGGATGGTCTGCAACAGTTTGGCACCATTTTTGAGTGAATTGCAGAACGTCAGAAATTTTGAAGAAATTGTGACCGCGCGGCCTAGGGATTTTTTCAAAAAAAAGTTGTTCAGACATCGAGGGCTAATTTTGTTTCCGATGATAAAAACCCAGCTGCTAACAACGAAAAACCTTTCAAGGGATGGTCTGCAACAGTTTGGCACCATTTTTGAGTGAATTGCAGAACGTCAGAAATTTTGAAGAAATTGTGACCGCGCAGCTTAGGGATTTTTCAAAAAATAGTTGTTCAGACATCGAGGGCTAATTCTGTTTCCGATGATAAAAACCCACCTGTTTCCACCGAAAAACCTTTCAGGGGATTGTCTGCCAAAGTTTGGCACCATTTTTGAGTGAATTGCAGAACATCAGAAATTTTGAAGAAATTGTGACCGCGCGGCTTAGGGATTTTTTCAAAAAAAAGTTGTTCAGACATCAAGGGCTAATTCTGTTTCCGATGATAAAAACGCATCTGTTTCCACCAAAAAACCTTTCACGGGATCGTTTGCAACAGTTTGGCACCATTTTTGAGTGAATTGCAGAACGTCAGAAATTTTGAAGAAATCGTGACCGCGCGGCTTAGGGATTTTTGCAAAAAAAAGTTGTTCAGACATCGAGGGCTAATTCTGTTTCCGATGATAAAAACCCACCTGTTTCCACCGAAAAACCTTTCAGGGGATGGTATGCAACAGTTTGGCACCATTTTTGAGTGAATTGCAGAACGTCAGAAATTTTGAAGAAATTGTGACCGCGCGGCTTAGGGATTTTTTCAAAAAAAAGTTGTTCAGACATCGAGGGCTAATTTTGTTTCCGATGATAAAAACCCAGCTGCTAACAACGAAAAACCTTTCAAGGGATGGTCTGCAACAGTTTGGCACCATTTTTGAGTGAATTGCAGAACGTCAGAAATTTTGAAGAAATTGTGACCGCGCAGCTTAGGGATTTTTTGAAAAATAGTTGTTCAGACATCGAGGGCTAATTCTGTTTCCGATGATAAAAACCCACCTGTTTCCACCGAAAAACCTTTCAGGGGATGGTCTGCCAAAGTTTGGCACCATTTTTGAGTGAATTGCAGAACGTCAGAAATTTTGAAGAAATTGTGACCGCGCGGCTTAGGGATTTTTTCAAAAAAAAGTTGTTCAGACATCAAGGGCTAATTCTGTTCCCGATGATAAAAACGCATCTCTTTCCACCGAAAAACCTTTCACGGGATTGTTTGCAACAGGTTGGCACCATTTTTGAGTGAATTGCAGAACGTCAGAAATTTTGAAGAAATTGTGACCGCGCGGCTTAGGGATTTTTTCAAAAAAAAGTTGTTCAGACATCGAGGGCTAATTCTGTTTCCGATGATAAAAACCCACCTGTTTCCACCGAAAAACCTTTCAGGGGATGGTCTGCAACAGTTTGGCACCATTTTTGAGTGAATTGCAGAACGTCAGAAATTTTGAAGAAATCCTGACCGCGCGGCTTAGGGATTTTTTTTAAAAAAAGTTGTTCAGACATCGAGGGCTAATTCTGTTTCCGATGATAAAAACGCATCTGTTTCCACCGAAAAACCTTTCAGGGGATCGTTTGCAACAGGTTGGCACCATTTTTGAGTGAATTGCAGAACATCAGAAATTTTGAAGAAATTGTGACCGCGCGGCTTAGGGATTTTTTCAAAAAAAAGTTGTTCAGACATCAAGGGCTAATTCTGTTTCCGATGATAAAAACGCATCTGTTTCCACCAAAAAACCTTTCACGGGATCGTTTGCAACAGTTTGGCACCATTTTTGAGTGAATTGCAGAACGTCAGAAATTTTGAAGAAATCGTGACCGCGCGGCTTAGGGATTTTTTTTAAAAAAAGTTGTTCAGACATCAAGGGCTAATTCTGTTTCCGATGATAAAAACGGATCTGTTTCCACCAAAAAACCTTTCACGGGATCGTTTGCAACAGTTTGGCACCATTTTTGAGTGCATTGCAGAACGTCAGAAATTTTGAAGAAATCGTGACCGCGCGGCTTAGGGATTTTTCCAAAAAAAAGTTGTTCAGACATCAAGGGCTAATTCTGTTCCCGATGATAAAAACGCATCTCTTTCCACCGAAAAACCTTTCACGGGATCGTTTGCAACAGGTTGGCACCATTTTTGAGTGAATTGCAGAACGTCAGAAATTTTGAAGAAATTGTGACCGCGCGGCTTAGGGATTTTTTCCAAAAAAAGTTGTTCAGACATCGAGGGCTAATTCTGTTTCCGATGATAAAAACCCACCTGTTTCCACCGAAAAACCTTTCAGGGGATGGTCTGCAACAGTTTGGCACCATTTTTGAGTGAATTGCAGAACGTCAGAAATTTTGAAGAAATTGTGACCGCGCGGCTTAGGGATTTTTTCAAAAAAAAGTTGTTCAGACATCGAGGGCTAATTTTGTTTCCGATGATAAAAACCCAGCTGCTAACAACGAAAAACCTTTCAAGGGATGGTCTGCAACAGTTTGGCACCATTTTTGAGTGAATTGCAGAACGTCAGAAATTTTGAAGAAATTGTGACCGCGCAGCTTAGGGATTTTTTTAAAAATAGTTGTTCAGACATCGAGGGCTAATTCTGTTTCCGATGATAAAAACCCACCTGTTTCCACCGAAAAACCTTTCAGGGGATGGTCTGCCAAAGTTTGGCACCATTTTTGAGTGAATTGCAGAACATCAGAAATTTTGAAGAAATTGTGACCGCGCGGCTTAGGGATTTTTTCAAAAAAAAGTTGTTCAGACATCAAGGGCTAATTCTGTTTCCGATGATAAAAACGCATCTGTTTCCACCAAAAAACCTTTCACGGGATCGTTTGCAACAGTTTGGCACCATTTTTGAGTGAATTGCAGAACGTCAGAAATTTTGAAGAAATCGTGACCGCGCGGCTTAGGGATTTTTCCAAAAAAAAGTTGTTCAGACATCGAGGGCTAATTCTGTTTCCGATGATAAAAACCCACCTGTTTCCACCGAAAAACCTTTCAGGGGATGGTATGCAACAGTTTGGCACCATTTTTGAGTGAATTGCAGAACGTCAGAAATTTTGAAGAAATTGTGACCGCGCGGCTTAGGGATTTTTTCAAAAAAAAGTTGTTCAGACATCGAGGGCTAATTTTGTTTCCGATGATAAAAACCCAGCTGCTAACAACGAAAAACCTTTCAAGGGATGGTCTGCAACAGTTTGGCACCATTTTTGAGTGAATTGCAGAACGTCAGAAATTTTGAAGAAATTGTGACCGCGCAGCTTAGGGATTTTTTGAGAAATAGTTGTTCAGACATCGAGGGCTAATTCTGTTTCCGATGATAAAAACCCACCTATTTCCACCGAAAAACCTTTCAGGGGATGGTCTGCCAAAGTTTGGCACCATTTTTGAGTGAATTGCAGAACGTCAGAAATTTTGAAGAAATTGTGACCGCGCGGCTTAGGGATTTTTTTTAAAAAAAGTTGTTCAGACATCAAGGGCTAATTCTGTTTCCGATGATAAAAACGGATCTGTTTCCACCAAAAAACCTTTCACGGGATCGTTTGCAACAGTTTGGCACCATTTTTGAGTGCATTGCAGAACGTCAGAAATTTTGAAGAAATCGTGACCGCGCGGCTTAGGGATTTTTCCAAAAAAAAGTTGTTCAGACATCGAGGGCTAATTCTGTTTCCGATGATAAAAACCCACCTGTTTCCATCGAAAAACCTTTCAGGGGATGGTCTGCAACAGTTTGGCACCATTTTTGAGTGAATTGCAGAACGTCAGAAATTTTGAAGAAATTGTGACCGCGCGGCTTAGGGATTTTTTCAAAAAAAAGTTGTTCAGACATCGAGGGCTAATTTTGTTTCCGATGATAAAAACTCAGCTGCTAACAACGAAAAACCTTTCAAGGGATGGTCTGCAACAGTTTGGCACCATTTTTGAGTGAATTGCAGAACGTCAGAAATTTTGAAGAAATCGTGACCGCGCGGCTTAGGGATTTTTTTAAAAAAAAGTTGTTCAGACATCAAGGGCTAATTCTGTTTCCGATGATAAAAACGGATCTGTTTCCACCAAAAAACCTTTCACGGGATCGTTTGCAACAGTTTGGCACCATTTTTGAGTGCATTGCAGAACGTCAGAAATTTTGAAGAAATCGTGACCGCGCGGCTTAGGGATTTTTCCAAAAAAAAGTTGTTCAGACATCGAGGGCTAATTCTGTTTCCGATGATAAAAACCCACCTGTTTCCACCGAAAAACCTTTCAGGGGATGGTCTGCAACAGTTTGGCACCATTTTTGAGTGAATTGCAGAACGTCAGAAATTTTGAAGAAATCGTGACCGCGCGGCCTAGGGATTTTTTCAAAAAAAAGTTGTTCAGACATCGACGGCTAATTCTGTTTCCGATAATAAAAACCCAACTGTTTCCACCGAAAAACCTTTCAGGGGATGGTCTGCAACAGTTTGGCACCATTTTTGAGTGAATTGCAGAACGTCAGAAATTGTGAAGAAATTGTGACCGCGCGGCTTAGGGATTTTTTAAAAAATAGTTGTTCAGACATCGAGGGCTAATTCTGTTTCCGATGATAAAAACGCATCTGTTTCCACCGAAAAACCTTACAGGGGATCGTTTGCAACAGGTTGGCACCATTTTTGAGTGAATTGCAGAACATCAGAAATTTTGAAGAAATTGTGACCGCGCGGCCTAGGGATTTTTTCAAAAAAAAGTTGTTCAGACATCAAGGGCTAATTCTGTTTCCGATGATAAAAACGCATCTGTTTCCACCAAAAAACCTTTCACGGGATCGTTTGCAACAGTTTGGCACCATTTTTGAGTGAATTGCAAAACGTCAGAAATTTTGAAGAAATCGTGACCGCGCGGCTTAGGGATTTTTCCAAAAAAAAGTTGTTCAGACATCGAGGGCTAATTTTGTTTCCGATGATAAAAACGCATCTGTTTCCACCGAAAAATCTTTCAGGGGATTGTTTGCAACAGTTTGGCACCATTTTTGTGTGAATTGCAGAATGTCAGAAATTTTGAAGAAATTGTGACGGCTCGGCTTTGGGATTTTTTCAAACAAAAGTTGTTCAGACATCGAGGGCTATTTCTGTTTCCGATGATAAAGACCCACCTGTTTCCACCGAAAAACCTTTCAGGGGATGGTTTGCAACAGTTTGGCACCATTTTTGATTGAATTGCAGAACGTCAGAAATTGTGAAGAAATTGTGACCGCGCGGCTTAGGGATTTTTTTCAAACAAAAGTTGGTCAGACATCGAGGTCTAATTCTGTTTCCGATGATAAAAACGCATCTGTTTCCACCAAAAAACCTTTCACGGGATCGTTTGCAACAGTTTGGCACCATTTTTGAGTGAATTGCAGAACGTCAGAAATTTTGAAGAAATCGTGACCGCGCGGCTTAGGGATTTTTCCAAAAAAAAGTTGTTCAGACATCGAGGGCTAATTTTGTTTCCGATGATAAAAACGCATCTGTTTCCACCGAAAAATCTTTCAGGGGATTGTTTGCAACAGTTAGGCACCATTTTTGTGTGAATTGCAGAATGTCAGAAATTTTGAAGAAATGGTGACGGCTCGGCTTTGGGATTTTTTCAAACAAAAGTTGTTCAGACATCGAGGGCTATTTCTGTTTCCGATGATAAAGACCCACCTGTTTCCACCGAAAAACCTTTCAGGGGATGGTTTGCAACAGTTTGGCACCATTTTTGATTGAATTGCAGAACGTCAGAAATTTTGAAGAAATTGTGACCGCGCGGCTTAGGGATTTTTTTCAAACAAAAGTTGTTCAGACATCGAGGTCTAATTCTGTTTCCGATGATAAAAACACAACTGTTTCCACCGAAAAACCTTTCAGGGGATGGTCTGCAACAGTTTGGCACCATTTTTGAGAGGATTGCAGAACGTCAGAAATTTTGAAGAAATTGTGACCGCGCGGCTTAGGGATTTTTCAAAAAAAAGTTGTTCAGACATCGACGGCTAATTCTGTTTCCGTTAATAAAAACCCAACTGTTTCCACCGAAAAACCTTTCAGGGGATGGTCTGCAACAGTTTGGCACCATTTTTGAGTGAATTGCAGAACGTCAGAAATTTTGAAGAAATCGTGACCGCGCGGCTTAGGGATTTTTTTAAAAAAAAGTTGTTCAGACATCGAGGGCTAATTCTGTTTCCGATGATAAAAACGCATCTGTTTCCACCGAAAAACCTTTCAGGGGATCGTTTGCAACAGGTTGGCACCATTTTTGAGTGAATTGCAGAACGTCAGAAATTTTGAAGAAATTGTGACCGCGCGGCTTAGGGATTTTTTCAAAAAAAAGTTGTTCAGACATTGAGGGCTAATTTTGTTTCCGATGAAAAAAACGCATCTGTTTCCACCGAAAAACCTTTCAGGGGATTGTTTGCAACAGTTAGGCACCATTTTTGTGTGAATTGCAGAATGTCAGAAATTTTGAAGAAATGGTGACGGCTCGGCTTTGGGATTTTTTCAAACAAAAGTTGTTCAGACATCGAGGGCTATTTCTGTTTCCGATGATAAAAACGCATCTGTTTCCACCAAAAAAACCTTTCACGGGATCGTTTGCAACAGTTTGGCACCATTTTTGAGTGAATTGCAGAACGTCAGAAATTTTGAAGAAATCGTGACCGCGCGGCTTAGGGATTTTTCCAAAAAAAAGTTGTTCAGACATCGAGGGCTAATTTTGTTTCCGATGATAAAAACGAATCTGTTTCCACCGAAAAACCTTTCAGGGGATCGTTTGCAACAGTTTGGCACCATTTTTGAGTGAATTGCAGAATGTCAGAAATTTTGAAGAAATTGTGACGGCGCGGCTTAGGGATTTTTTCAAACAAAAGTTGTTCAGACATCGAGGGCTATTTCTGTTTCCGATGATAAAGACCCACCTGTTTCCACCGAAAAACCTTTCAGGGGATGGTTTGCAACAGTTTGGCACCATTTTTGATTGAATTGCAGAACGTCAGAAATTTTGAAGAAATTGTGACCGCGCGGCTTAGGGATTTTTTCAAACAAAAGTTGTTCAGACATCGAGGTCTAATTCTGTTTCCGATGATAAAAACACAACTGTTTCCACCGAAAAACCTTTCAGGGGATGGTCTGCAACAGTTTGGCACCATTTTTGAGAGGATTGCAGAACGTCAGAAATTTTGAAGAAATTGTGACCGCGCGGCTTAGGGATTTTTCAAAAAAAAGTTGTTCAGACATAGACGGCTAATTCTGTTTCCGATAATAAAAACCCAACTGTTTCCACCGAAAAACCTTTCAGGGGATGGTCTGCAACAGTTTGGCACCATTTTTGAGTGAATTGCAGAACGTCAGAAATTGTGAAGAAATTGTGACCGCGCGGCTTAGGGATTTTTTAAAAAATAGTTGTTCAGACATCGAGGGCTAATTCTGTTTCCGATGATAAAAACCCACCTGTTTCCACCGAAAAACCTTTCAGGGGATGGTCTGCAAAAGTTTGGCACCATTTTTGAGTGAATTGCAGAACGTCAGAAATTGTGAAGAAATTGTGACCGCGCGGCTTAGGGATTTTTTAAAAAAATAGTTGTTCAGACATCGAGGGCTAATTCTGTTTCCGATGATAAAAACCCACCTGTTTCCACCGAAAAACCTTTCAGGGGATGGTCTGCAACAGTTTGGCACCATTTTTGAGCGAATTGCAGGACGTCAGATATTTTGAAGAAATTGTGACCGCGCGGCTTAGGGATTTTTTCAAAAAAAAGTTGTTCAGACATCGAGGGCTAATTCTGTTTCCGATGACAAAAACGCATCTGTTTCCACCAAAAAACCTTTCAGGGGATCGTTTGCAACAGGTTGGCACCATTTTTGTGTGAATTGCAGAACGTCAGAAATTTTGAAGAAATTGTGACCGCGCGGCTTAGGGATTTTTTCAAAAAAAAGTTGTTCAGACATCGTGGGCTAATTCTGTTCCCGATGATAAAAACGCATCTCTTTCCACCGAAAAACCTTTCAGGGGATGGTCTGCAACAGTTTGGCACCATTTTTGAGTGAATTGCAGAACGTCAGAAATTTTGAAGAAATCGTGACCGCGCGGCTTAGGGATTTTTTTTAAAAAAAGTTGTTCAGACATCGAGGGCTAATTCTGTTTCCGATAAAAACGCATCTGTTTCCACCGAAAAACCTTTCAGGGGATCGTTTGCAACAGGTTGGCACCATTTTTGAGTGAATTGCAGAACGTCAGAAATTTTGAAGAAATTGTGACCGCGCGGCTTAGGGATTTTTTCAAAAAAAAGTTGTTCAGACATCGAGGGCTAATTTTGTTTCCGATGAAAAAAACGCATCTGTTTCCACCGAAAAACCTTTCACGGGATCGTTTGCAACAGGTTGGCACCATTTTTGAGTGAATTGCAGAACGTCAGAAATTTTGAAGAAATTGTGACCGCGCGGCTTAGGGATTTTTTTTAAAAAAAGTTGTTTAGACTTCGAGGGCTAATTCTGTTTCCGATGATAAAAACCCACCTGTTTCCACCGAAAAACCTTTCAGGGGATGGTCTGCAAAGGTTTGGCACCATTTTTGAGTGAATTGCAGAACATCAGAAATTTTGAAGAAATTGTGACCGCGCGGCTTAGGGATTTTTTTCAAAAAAAAGTTGTTCAGACATCAAGGGCTAATTCTGTTTCCGATGATAAAAACGCATTTGTTTCCACCAAAAAAACCTTTCACGGGATCGTTTGCAACAGTTTGGCACCATTTTTGAGTGAATTGCAGAACGTCAGAAATTTTGAAGAAATCGTGACCGCGCGGCTTAGGGATTTTTCCAAAAAAAAGTTGTTCAGACATCGACGGCTAATTCTGTTTCCGTTAATAAAAACCCAACTGTTTCCACCGAAAAACCTTTCAGGGGATTGTTTGCAACAGTTAGGCACCATTTTTGTGTGAATTGCAGAATGTCAGAAATTTTGAAGAAATGGTGACGGCTCGGCTTTGGGATTTTTTCAAACAAAAGTTGTTCAGACATCGAGGGCTATTTCTGTTTCCGATGATAAAAACGCATCTGTTTCCACCAAAAAAACCTTTCACGGGATCGTTTGCAACAGTTTGGCACCATTTTTGAGTGAATTGCAGAACGTCAGAAATTTTGAAGAAATCGTGACCGCGCGGCTTAGGGATTTTTCCAAAAAAAAGTTGTTCAGACATCGAGGGCTAATTTTGTTTCCGATGATAAAAACGAATCTGTTTCCACCGAAAAACCTTTCAGGGGATCGTTTGCAACAGTTTGGCACCATTTTTGAGTGAATTGCAGAATGTCAGAAATTTTGAAGAAATTGTGACGGCGCGGCTTAGGGATTTTTTCAAACAAAAGTTGTTCAGACATCGAGGGCTATTTCTGTTTCCGATGATAAAGACCCACCTGTTTCCACCGAAAAACCTTTCAGGGGATGGTTTGCAACAGTTTGGCACCATTTTTGATTGAATTGCAGAACGTCAGAAATTTTGAAGAAATTGTGACCGCGCGGCTTAGGGATTTTTTCAAACAAAAGTTGTTCAGACATCGAGGTCTAATTCTGTTTCCGATGATAAAAACACAACTGTTTCCACCGAAAAACCTTTCAGGGGATGGTCTGCAACAGTTTGGCACCATTTTTGAGAGGATTGCAGAACGTCAGAAATTTTGAAGAAATTGTGACCGCGCGGCTTAGGGATTTTTCAAAAAAAAGTTGTTCAGACATAGACGGCTAATTCTGTTTCCGATAATAAAAACCCAACTGTTTCCACCGAAAAACCTTTCAGGGGATGGTCTGCAACAGTTTGGCACCATTTTTGAGTGAATTGCAGAACGTCAGAAATTGTGAAGAAATTGTGACCGCGCGGCTTAGGGATTTTTTAAAAAATAGTTGTTCAGACATCGAGGGCTAATTCTGTTTCCGATGATAAAAACCCACCTGTTTCCACCGAAAAACCTTTCAGGGGATGGTCTGCAAAAGTTTGGCACCATTTTTGAGTGAATTGCAGAACGTCAGAAATTGTGAAGAAATTGTGACCGCGCGGCTTAGGGATTTTTTAAAAAAATAGTTGTTCAGACATCGAGGGCTAATTCTGTTTCCGATGATAAAAACCCACCTGTTTCCACCGAAAAACCTTTCAGGGGATGGTCTGCAACAGTTTGGCACCATTTTTGAGCGAATTGCAGGACGTCAGATATTTTGAAGAAATTGTGACCGCGCGGCTTAGGGATTTTTTCAAAAAAAAGTTGTTCAGACATCGAGGGCTAATTCTGTTTCCGATGACAAAAACGCATCTGTTTCCACCAAAAAACCTTTCAGGGGATCGTTTGCAACAGGTTGGCACCATTTTTGTGTGAATTGCAGAACGTCAGAAATTTTGAAGAAATTGTGACCGCGCGGCTTAGGGATTTTTTCAAAAAAAAGTTGTTCAGACATCGTGGGCTAATTCTGTTCCCGATGATAAAAACGCATCTCTTTCCACCGAAAAACCTTTCAGGGGATGGTCTGCAACAGTTTGGCACCATTTTTGAGTGAATTGCAGAACGTCAGAAATTTTGAAGAAATCGTGACCGCGCGGCTTAGGGATTTTTTTTAAAAAAAGTTGTTCAGACATCGAGGGCTAATTCTGTTTCCGATAAAAACGCATCTGTTTCCACCGAAAAACCTTTCAGGGGATCGTTTGCAACAGGTTGGCACCATTTTTGAGTGAATTGCAGAACGTCAGAAATTTTGAAGAAATTGTGACCGCGCGGCTTAGGGATTTTTTCAAAAAAAAGTTGTTCAGACATCGAGGGCTAATTTTGTTTCCGATGAAAAAAACGCATCTGTTTCCACCGAAAAACCTTTCACGGGATCGTTTGCAACAGGTTGGCACCATTTTTGAGTGAATTGCAGAACGTCAGAAATTTTGAAGAAATTGTGACCGCGCGGCTTAGGGATTTTTTTTAAAAAAAGTTGTTTAGACTTCGAGGGCTAATTCTGTTTCCGATGATAAAAACCCACCTGTTTCCACCGAAAAACCTTTCAGGGGATGGTCTGCAAAGGTTTGGCACCATTTTTGAGTGAATTGCAGAACATCAGAAATTTTGAAGAAATTGTGACCGCGCGGCTTAGGGATTTTTTTCAAAAAAAAGTTGTTCAGACATCAAGGGCTAATTCTGTTTCCGATGATAAAAACGCATTTGTTTCCACCAAAAAAACCTTTCACGGGATCGTTTGCAACAGTTTGGCACCATTTTTGAGTGAATTGCAGAACGTCAGAAATTTTGAAGAAATCGTGACCGCGCGGCTTAGGGATTTTTCCAAAAAAAAGTTGTTCAGACATCGAGGGCTAATTTTGTTTCCGATGATAAAAACGCATCTGTTTCCACCGAAAAATCTTTCAGGGGATTGTTTGCAACAGTTAGGCACCATTTTTGTGTGAATTGCAGAATGTCAGAAATTTTGAAGAAATGGTGACGGCTCGGCTTTGGGATTTTTTCAAACAAAAGTTGTTCAGACATCGAGGGCTATTTCTGTTTCCGATGATAAAGACCCACCTGTTTCCACCGAAAAACCTTTCAGGGGATGGTTTGCAACAGTTTGGCACCATTTTTGATTGAATTGCAGAACGTCAGAAATTTTGAAGAAATTGTGACCGCGCGGCTTAGGGATTTTTTTCAAACAAAAGTTGTTCAGACATCGAGGTCTAATTCTGTTTCCGATGATAAAAACACAACTGTTTCCACCGAAAAACCTTTCAGGGGATGGTCTGCAACAGTTTGGCACCATTTTTGAGAGGATTGCAGAACGTCAGAAATTTTGAAGAAATTGTGACCGCGCGGCTTAGGGATTTTTCAAAAAAAAGTTGTTCAGACATCGACGGCTAATTCTGTTTCCGTTAATAAAAACCCAACTGTTTCCACCGAAAAACCTTTCAGGGGATGGTCTGCAACAGTTTGGCACCATTTTTGAGTGAATTGCAGAACGTCAGAAATTTTGAAGAAATCGTGACCGCGCGGCTTAGGGATTTTTTTAAAAAAAAGTTGTTCAGACATCGAGGGCTAATTCTGTTTCCGATGATAAAAACGCATCTGTTTCCACCGAAAAACCTTTCAGGGGATCGTTTGCAACAGGTTGGCACCATTTTTGAGTGAATTGCAGAACGTCAGAAATTTTGAAGAAATTGTGACCGCGCGGCTTAGGGATTTTTTCAAAAAAAAGTTGTTCAGACATTGAGGGCTAATTTTGTTTCCGATGAAAAAAACGCATCTGTTTCCACCGAAAAACCTTTCAGGGGATTGTTTGCAACAGTTAGGCACCATTTTTGTGTGAATTGCAGAATGTCAGAAATTTTGAAGAAATGGTGACGGCTCGGCTTTGGGATTTTTTCAAACAAAAGTTGTTCAGACATCGAGGGCTATTTCTGTTTCCGATGATAAAAACGCATCTGTTTCCACCAAAAAAACCTTTCACGGGATCGTTTGCAACAGTTTGGCACCATTTTTGAGTGAATTGCAGAACGTCAGAAATTTTGAAGAAATCGTGACCGCGCGGCTTAGGGATTTTTCCAAAAAAAAGTTGTTCAGACATCGAGGGCTAATTTTGTTTCCGATGATAAAAACGAATCTGTTTCCACCGAAAAACCTTTCAGGGGATCGTTTGCAACAGTTTGGCACCATTTTTGAGTGAATTGCAGAATGTCAGAAATTTTGAAGAAATTGTGACGGCGCGGCTTAGGGATTTTTTCAAACAAAAGTTGTTCAGACATCGAGGGCTATTTCTGTTTCCGATGATAAAGACCCACCTGTTTCCACCGAAAAACCTTTCAGGGGATGGTTTGCAACAGTTTGGCACCATTTTTGATTGAATTGCAGAACGTCAGAAATTTTGAAGAAATTGTGACCGCGCGGCTTAGGGATTTTTTCAAACAAAAGTTGTTCAGACATCGAGGTCTAATTCTGTTTCCGATGATAAAAACACAACTGTTTCCACCGAAAAACCTTTCAGGGGATGGTCTGCAACAGTTTGGCACCATTTTTGAGAGGATTGCAGAACGTCAGAAATTTTGAAGAAATTGTGACCGCGCGGCTTAGGGATTTTTCAAAAAAAAGTTGTTCAGACATAGACGGCTAATTCTGTTTCCGATAATAAAAACCCAACTGTTTCCACCGAAAAACCTTTCAGGGGATGGTCTGCAACAGTTTGGCACCATTTTTGAGTGAATTGCAGAACGTCAGAAATTGTGAAGAAATTGTGACCGCGAGGCTTAGGGATTTTTTAAAAAATAGTTGTTCAGACATCGAGGGCTAATTCTGTTTCCGATGATAAAAACCCACCTGTTTCCACCGAAAAACCTTTCAGGGGATAGTCTGCAAAAGTTTGGCACCATTTTTGAGTGAATTGCAGAACGTCAGAAATTGTGAAGAAATTGTGACCGCGCGGCTTAGGGATTTTTTTAAAAAATAGTTGTTCAGACATCGAGGGCTAATTCTGTTTCCGATGATAAAAACCCACCTGTTTCCACCGAAAAACCTTTCAGGGGATGGTCTGCAAATGTTTGGCACCATTTTTGAGCGAATTGCAGGACGTCAGATATTTTGAAGAAATTGTGACCGCGCGGCTTAGGGATTTTTTCAAAAAAAAGTTGTTCAGACATCGAGGGCTAATTCTGTTTCCGATGACAAAAACGCATCTGTTTCCACCAAAAAACCTTTCACGGGATCGTTTGCAACAGGTTGGCACCATTTTTGTGTGAATTGCAGAACGTCAGAAATTTTGAAGAAATTGTGACCGCGCGGCTTAGGGATTTTTCAAAAAAAAGTTGTTCAGACATCGACGGCTAATTCTGTTTCCGTTAATAAAAACCCAACTGTTTCCACCGAAAAACCTTTCAGGGGATGGTCTGCAACAGTTTGGCACCATTTTTGAGTGAATTGCAGAACGTCAGAAATTTTGAAGAAATCGTGACCGCGCGGCTTAGGGATTTTTTTTAAAAAAAGTTGTTCAGACATCGAGGGCTAATTCTGTTTCCGATGATAAAAACGCATCTGTTTCCACCGAAAAACCTTTCAGGGGATCGTTTGCAACAGGTTGGCACCATTTTTGAGTGAATTGCAGAACGTCAGAAATTTTGAAGAAATTGTGACCGCGCGGCTTAGGGATTTTTTCAAAAAAAAGTTGTTCAGACATTGAGGGCTAATTTTGTTTCCGATGAAAAAAACGCATCTGTTTCCACCGAAAAACCTTTCAGGGGATTGTTTGCAACAGTTAGGCACCATTTTTGTGTGAATTGCAGAATGTCAGAAATTTTGAAGAAATGGTGACGGCTCGGCTTTGGGATTTTTTCAAACAAAAGTTGTTCAGACATCGAGGGCTATTTCTGTTTCCGATGATAAAAACGCATCTGTTTCCACCAAAAAAACCTTTCACGGGATCGTTTGCAACAGTTTGGCACCATTTTTGAGTGAATTGCAGAACGTCAGAAATTTTGAAGAAATCGTGACCGCGCGGCTTAGGGATTTTTCCAAAAAAAAGTTGTTCAGACATCGAGGGCTAATTTTGTTTCCGATGATAAAAACGAATCTGTTTCCACCGAAAAACCTTTCAGGGGATCGTTTGCAACAGTTTGGCACCATTTTTGAGTGAATTGCAGAATGTCAGAAATTTTGAAGAAATTGTGACGGCGCGGCTTAGGGATTTTTTCAAACAAAAGTTGTTCAGACATCGAGGGCTATTTCTGTTTCCGATGATAAAGACCCACCTGTTTCCACCGAAAAACCTTTCAGGGGATGGTTTGCAACAGTTTGGCACCATTTTTGATTGAATTGCAGAACGTCAGAAATTTTGAAGAAATTGTGACCGCGCGGCTTAGGGATTTTTTCAAACAAAAGTTGTTCAGACATCGAGGTCTAATTCTGTTTCCGATGATAAAAACACAACTGTTTCCACCGAAAAACCTTTCAGGGGATGGTCTGCAACAGTTTGGCACCATTTTTGAGAGGATTGCAGAACGTCAGAAATTTTGAAGAAATTGTGACCGCGCGGCTTAGGGATTTTTCAAAAAAAAGTTGTTCAGACATAGACGGCTAATTCTGTTTCCGATAATAAAAACCCAACTGTTTCCACCGAAAAACCTTTCAGGGGATGGTCTGCAACAGTTTGGCACCATTTTTGAGTGAATTGCAGAACGTCAGAAATTGTGAAGAAATTGTGACCGCGCGGCTTAGGGATTTTTTAAAAAATAGTTGTTCAGACATCGAGGGCTAATTCTGTTTCCGATGATAAAAACCCACCTGTTTCCACCGAAAAACCTTTCAGGGGATGGTCTGCAAAAGTTTGGCACCATTTTTGAGTGAATTGCAGAACGTCAGAAATTGTGAAGAAATTGTGACCGCGCGGCTTAGGGATTTTTTAAAAAAATAGTTGTTCAGACATCGAGGGCTAATTCTGTTTCCGATGATAAAAACCCACCTGTTTCCACCGAAAAACCTTTCAGGGGATGGTCTGCAAATGTTTGGCACCATTTTTGAGCGAATTGCAGGACGTCAGATATTTTGAAGAAATTGTGACCGCGCGGCTTAGGGATTTTTTCAAAAAAAAGTTGTTCAGACATCGAGGGCTAATTCTGTTTCCGATGACAAAAACGCATCTGTTTCCACCAAAAAACCTTTCACGGGATCGTTTGCAACAGGTTGGCACCATTTTTGTGTGAATTGCAGAACGTCAGAAATTTTGAAGAAATTGTGACCGCGCGGCTTAGGGATTTTTTCAAAAAAAAATTGTTCAGACATCGTGGGCTAATTCTGTTCCCGATGATAAAAACGCATCTCTTTCCACCGAAAAACCTTTCAGGGGATGGTCTGCAACAGTTTGGCACCATTTTTGAGTGAATTGCAGAACGTCAGAAATTTTGAAGAAATCGTGACCGCGCGGCTTAGGGATTTTTTTAAAAAAAAGTTGTTCAGACATCGAGGGCTAATTCTGTTTCCGATGATAAAAACGCATCTGTTTCCACCGAAAAACCTTTCAGGGGATCGTTTGCAACAGGTTGGCACCATTTTTGAGTGAATTGCAGAACGTCAGAAATTTTGAAGAAATTGTGACCGCGCGGCTTAGGGATTTTTTCAAAAAAAAGTTGTTCAGACATCGAGGGCTAATTTTGTTTCCGATGAAAAAAACGCATCTGTTTCCACCGAAAAACCTTTCACGGGATCGTTTGCAACAGGTTGGCACCATTTTTGAGTGAATTGCAGAACGTCAGAAATTTTGAAGAAATTGTGACCGCGCGGCTTAGGGATTTTTTTTAAAAAAAGTTGTTTAGACTTCGAGGGCTAATTCTGTTTCCGATGATAAAAACCCACCTGTTTCCACCGAAAAACCTTTCAGGGGATGGTCTGCAAAGGTTTGGCACCATTTTTGAGTGAATTGCAGAACATCAGAAATTTTGAAGAAATTGTGACCGCGCGGCTTAGGGATTTTTTTCAAAAAAAAGTTGTTCAGACATCAAGGGCTAATTCTGTTTCCGATGATAAAAACGCATTTGTTTCCACCAAAAAAACCTTTCACGGGATCGTTTGCAACAGTTTGGCACCATTTTTGAGTGAATTGCAGAACGTCAGAAATTTTGAAGAAATCGTGACCGCGCGGCTTAGGGATTTTTCCAAAAAAAAGTTGTTCAGACATCGAGGGCTAATTTTGTTTCCGATGATAAAAACGAATCTGTTTCCACCGAAAAACCTTTCAGGGGATCGTTTGCAACAGTTTGGCACCATTTTTGAGTGAATTGCAGAATGTCAGAAATTTTGAAGAAATTGTGACGGCGCGGCTTAGGGATTTTTTCAAAAAAATGTTGTTCAGACATCGAGGGCTATTTCTGTTTCCGATGATAAAGACCCACCTGTTTCCACCGGAAAACCTTTCAGGGGATGGTTTGCAACAGTTTGGCACCATTTTTGATTGAATTGCAGAACGTCAGAAATTTTGAAGAAATTGTGACCGCGCGGCTTAGGGATTTTTTCAAACAAAAGTTGTTCAGACATCGAGGTCTAATTCTGTTTCCGATGATAAAAACACAACTGTTTCCACCGAAAAACCTTTCAGGGGATGGTCTGCAACAGTTTGGCACCATTTTTGAGAGGATTGCAGAACGTCAGAAATTTTGAAGAAATTGTGACCGCGCGGCTTAGGGATTTTTCAAAAAGAAGTTGTTCAGACATCGACGGCTAATTCTGTTTCCGATAATAAAAACCCAACTGTTTCCACCGAAAAACCTTTCAAGGGATGGTCTGCAACAGTTTGGCACCATTTTTGAGTGAATTGCAGAACGTCAGAAATTGTGAAGAAATTGTGACCGCGCGGCTTAGGGATTTTTTAAAAAATAGTTGTTCAGACATCGAGGGCTAATTCTGTTTCCGATGATAAAAACCCACCTGTTTCCACCGAAAAACCTTTCAGGGGATGGTCTGCAAAAGTTTGGCACCATTTTTGAGTGAATTGCAGAACGTCAGAAATTGTGAAGAAATTGTGACCGCGCGGCTTAGGGATTTTTTTAAAAAATAGTTGTTCAGACATCGAGGGCTAATTCTGTTTCCGATGATAAAAACCCACCTGTTTCCACCGAAAAACCTTTCAGGGGATGGTCTGCAAATGTTTGGCACCATTTTTGAGCGAATTGCAGGACGTCAGAAATTTTGAAGAAATTGTGACCGCGCGGCTTAGGGATTTTTTCAAAAAAAGTTGTTCAGACATCGAGGGCTAATTCTGTTTCCGATGACAAAAACGCATCTGTTTCCACCAAAAAACCTTTCACGGGATCGTTTGCAACAGGTTGGCACCATTTTTGAGTGAATTGCAGAACGTCAGAAATTTTGAAGAAATTGTGACCGCGCGGCTTAGGGATTTTTTCAAACAAAAGTTGTTCAGACATCGAGGTCTAATTCTGTTTCCGATGATAAAAACACAACTGTTTCCACCGAAAAACCTTTCAGGGGATGGTCTGCAACAGTTTGGCACCATTTTTGAGAGGATTGCAGAACGTCAGAAATTTTGAAGAAATTGTGACCGCGCGGCTTAGGGATTTTTCAAAAAAAAGTTGTTCAGACATCGACGGCTAATTCTGTTTCCGATAATAAAAACCCAACTGTTTCCACCGAAAAACCTTTCAGGGGATGGTCTGCAACAGTTTGGCACCATTTTTGAGTGAATTGCAGAACGTCAGAAATTGTGAAGAAATTGTGACCGCGCGGCTTAGGGATTTTTTAAAAAATAGTTGTTCAGACATCGAGGGCTAATTCTGTTTCCGATGATAAAAACCCACCTGTTTCCACCGAAAAACCTTTCAGGGGATGGTCTGCAAAAGTTTGGCACCATTTTTGAGTGAGTTGCAGAACGTCAGAAATTGTGAAGAAATTGTGACCGCGCGGCTTAGGGATTTTTTTAAAAAATAGTTGTTCAGACATCGAGGGCTAATTCTGTTTCCGATGATAAAAACCCACCTGTTTCCACCGAAAAACCTTTCAGGGGATGGTCTGCAAATGTTTGGCACCATTTTTGAGCGAATTGCAGGACGTCAGAAATTTTGAAGAAATTGTGACCGCGCGGCTTAGGGATTTTTTCAAAAAAAAGTTGTTCAGACATCGAGGGCTAATTCTGTTTCCGATGACAAAAACGCATCTGTTTCCACCAAAAAACCTTTCACGGGATCGTTTGCAACAGGTTGGCACCATTTTTGAGTGAATTGCAGAACGTCAGAAATTTTGAAGAAATTGTGACCGCGCGGCTTAGGGATTTTTTCAAAAAAAAGTTGTTCAGACATCGTGGGCTAATTCTGTTCCCGATGATAAAAACGCATCTCTTTCCACCGAAAAACCTTTCACGGGATCGTTTGCAACAGGTTGGCACCATTTTTGAGTGAATTGCAGAACGTCAGAAATTTTGAAGAAATTGTGACCGCGCGGCTTAGGGATTTTTTCAAAAAAAAGTTGTTCAGACATCGAGGGCTAATTCTGTTTCCGATGATAAAAACCCACCTGTTTCCACCGAAAAACCTTTCAGGGGATGGTCTGCAACAGTTTGGCACCATTTTTGAGTGGATTGCAGAACGTCAGAAATTTTGAAGAAATTGTGACCGCGCAGCTTAGGGATTTTTTAAAAAATAGTTGTTCAGACATCGAGGGCTAATTCTGTTTCCGATGATAAAAACCCACCTGTTTCCACCGAAAAACCTTTCAGGGGATGGTCTGCCAAAGTTTGGCACCATTTTTGAGTGAATTGCAGAACATCAGAAATTGTGAAGAAATTGTGACCGCGCGGCTTAGGGATTTTTTTAAAAATAGTTGTTCAGACATCGAGGGCTAATTCTGTTTCCGATGATAAAAACCCACCTGTTTCCACCGAAAAACCTTTCAGGGGATGGTCTGCCAAAGTTTGGCACCATTTTTGAGTGAATTGCAGGACGTTAGAAATTTTGAAGAAATTGTGACCGCGCGTCTTAGGGATTTTTTCAAAAAAAAGTTGTTCAGACATCGAGGGCTAATTCTGTTTCCGATGACAAAAACGCATCTGTTTCCACCAAAAAACCTTTCACGGGATCGTTTGCAACAGGTTGGCACCATTTTTGAGTGAATTGCAGAACGTCAGAAATTTTGAAGAAATTGTGACCGCGCGGCTTAGGGATTTTTTCAAAAAAAAGTTGTTCAGACATCGAGGGCTAATTCTGTTTCCGATGATAAAAACCCACCTGTTTCCACCGAAAAACCTTTCAGGGGATGGTCTGCAACAGTTTGGCACCATTTTTGAGTGAATTGCAGAACGTCAGAAATTTTGAAGAAATTGTGACCGCGCGGCTTAGGGATTTTTTTCAAACAAAAGTTGTTCAGACATCGAGGTCTAATTCTGTTTCCGATGATAAAAACACAACTGTTTCCACCGAAAAACCTTTCAGGGGATGGTCTGCAACAGTTTGCCACCATTTTTGAGAGGATTGCAGAACGTCAGAAATTTTGAAGAAATTGTGACCGCGCGGCTTAGGGATTTTTCAAAAAAAAGTTGTTCAGACATCGACGGCTAATTCTGTTTCCGTTAATAAAAACCCAACTGTTTCCACCGAAAAACCTTTCAGGGGATGGTCTGCAACAGTTTGGCACCATTTTTGAGTGAATTGCAGAACGTCAGAAATTTTGAAGAAATCGTGACCGCGCGTCTTAGGGATTTTTTTTTTAAAAAGTTGTTCAGACATCGAGGGCTAATTCTGTTTCCGATGATAAAAACGCATCTGTTTCCACCGAAAAACCTTACAGGGGATCGTTTGCAACAGGTTGGCACCATTTTTGAGTGAATTGCAGAACGTCAGAAATTTTGAAGAAATTGTGACCGCGCGGCTTAGGGATTTTTTCAAAAAAAAGTTGTTCAGACATCGAGGACTAATTTTGTTTCCGATGAAAAAAACACATCTGTTTCCACCGAAAAACCTTTCACGGGATCGTTTGCAACAGGTTGGCACCATTTTTGAGTGAATTGCAGAACGTCAGAAATTTTGAAGAAATTGTGACCGCGCGGCTTATGGATTTTTTTTTAAAAAAGTTGTTTAGACATCGAGGGCTAATTCTGTTTCCGATGATAAAAACCCACCTGTTTCCACCGAAAAACCTTTCAGGGGATGGTCTGCAAAGGTTTGGCACCATTTTTGAGTGAATTGCAGAACATCAGAAATTTTGAAGAAATTGTGACCGCGCGGCTTAGGGATTTTTTCAAACAAAAGTTGTTCAGACATCGAGGGCTATTTCTGTTTCCGATGATAAAGACCCACCTGTTTCCACCGAAAAACCTTTCAGGGGATGGTTTGCAACAGTTTGGCACCATTTTTGATTGAATTGCAGAACGTCAGAAATTTTTAAGAAATTGTGACCGCGCGGCTTAGGGATTTTTTCAAACAAAAGTTGTTCAGACATCGAGGTCTAATTCTGTTTCCGATGATAAAAACACAACTGTTTCCACCGAAAAACCTTTCAGGGGATGGTCTGCAACAGTTTGGCACCATTTTTGAGAGGATTGCAGAACGTCAGAAATTTTGAAGAAATTGTGACCGCGCGGCTTAGGGATTTTTCAAAAAAAAGTTGTTCAGACATCGACGGCTAATTCTGTTTCCGATAATAAAAACCCAACTGTTTCCACCGAAAAACCTTTCAGGGGATGGTCTGCAACAGTTTGGCACCATTTTTGAGTGAATTGCAGAACGTCAGAAATTGTGAAGAAATTGTGACCGCGCGGCTTAGGGATTTTTTAAAAAATAGTTGTTCAGACATCGAGGGCTAATTCTGTTTCCGATGAAAAAAACCCACTTGTTTCCACCGAAAAACCTTTCAGGGGATGGTCTGCAAAAGTTTGGCACCATTTTTGAGTGAATTGCAGAACGTCAGAAATTGTGAAGAAATTGTGACCGCGCGGCTTAGGGATTTTTTTAAAAAATAGTTGTTCAGACATCGAGGGCTAATTCTGTTTCCGATGATAAAAACCCACCTGTTTCCACCGAAAAACCTTTCAGGGGATGGTCTGCAAATGTTTGGCACCATTTTTGAGCGAATTGCAGGACGTCAGAAATTTTGAAGAAATTGTGACCGCGCGGCTTAGGGATTTTTTCAAAAAAAAGTTGTTCAGACATCGAGGGCTAATTCTGTTTCCGATGACAAAAACGCATCTGTTTCCACCAAAAAACCTTTCACGGGATCGTTTGCAACAGGTTGGCACCATTTTTGAGTGAATTGCAGAACGTCAGAAATTTTGAAGAAATTGTGACCGCGCGGCTTAGGGATTTTTTCAAAAAAAAGTTGTTCAGACATCGTGGGCTAATTCTGTTCCCGATGATAAAAACGCATCTCTTTCCACCGAAAAACCTTTCACGGGATCGTTTGCAACAGGTTGGCACCATTTTTGAGTGAATTGCAGAACGTCAGAAATTTTGAAGAAATTGTGACCGCGCGGCTTAGGGATTTTTTCAAAAAAAAGTTGTTCAGACATCGAGGGCTAATTCTGTTTCCGATGATAAAAACCCACCTGTTTCCACCGAAAAACCTTTCAGGGGATGGTCTGCAACAGTTTGGCACCATTTTTGAGTGAATTGCAGAACGTCAGAAATTTTGAAGAAATTGTGACCGCGCAGCTTAGGGATTTTTAAAAAAATAGTTGTTCAGACATCGAGGGCTAATTCTGTTTCCGATGATAAAAACCCACCTGTTTCCACCGAAAAACCTTTCAGGGGATGGTCTGCCAAAGTTTGGCACCATTTTTGAGTGAATTGCAGAACATCAGAAATTGTGAAGAAATTGTGACCGCGCGGCTTAGGGATTTTTTAAAAAATAGTTGTTCAGACATCGAGGGCTAATTCTGTTTCCGATGATAAAAACCCACCTGTTTCCACCGAAAAACCTTTCAGGGGATGGTCTGCCAAAGTTTGGCACCATTTTTGAGTGAATTGCAGAACATCAGAAATTTTGAAGAAATTGTGACCGCGCGGCTTAGGGATTTTTTCAAAAAAAAGTTGTTCAGACATCAAGGGCTAATTCTGTTTCCGATGATAAAAGCGCATCTGTTTCCACCAAAAAAACCTTTCACGGGATCGTTTGCAACAGTTTGGCACCATTTTTGAGTGAATTGCAGAACGTCAGAAATTTTGAAGAAATCGTGACCGCGCGGCTTAGGGATTTTTCCAAAAAAAAGTTGTTCAGACATAGAGGGCTAATTTTGTTTCCGATGATAAAAACGAATCTGTTTCCACCGAAAAAACTTTCAGGGGATCGTTTGCAACAGTTTGGCACCATTTTTGATTGAATTGCAGAACATCAGAAATTTTGAAGAAATTGTGACCGCGCGGCTTAGGGATTTTTTCAAACAAAAGTTGTTCAGACATCGAGGTCTAATTCTGTTTCCAATGATAAAAACACAACTGTTTCCACCGAAAAACCTTTCAGGGGATGGTCTGCAACAGTTTGGCACCATTTTTGAGAGGATTGCAGAACGTCAGAAATTTTGAAGAAATTGTGACCGCGCGGCTTAGGGATTTTTCCAAAAAAAAGTTGTTCAGACATCGAGGGCTAATTTTGTTTCTGATGATAAAAACGAATCTGTTTCCACCGAAAAACCTTTCAGGGGATCGTTTGCAACAGTTTGGCACCATTTTTGAGTGAATTGCAGAATGTCAGAAATTTTGAAGAAATTGTGACGGCGCGGCTTAGGGATTTTTTCAAACAAAAGTTGTTCAGACATCGAGGGCTATTTCTGTTTCCGATGATAAAGACCCACCTGTTTCCACCGGAAAACCTTTCAGGGGATGGTTTGCAACAGTTTGGCACCATTTTTGATTGAATTGCAGAACGTCAGAAATTTTGAAGAAATTGTGACCGCGCGGCTTAGGGATTTTTTCAAACAAAAGTTGTTCAGACATCGAGGTCTAATTCTGTTTCCGATGATAAAAACACAACTATTTCCACCGAAAAACCTTTCAGGGGATGGTCTGCAACAGTTTGGCACCATTTTTGAGAGGATTGCAGAACGTCAGAAATTTTGAAGAAATTGTGACCGCGCGGCTTAGGGATTTTTCAAAAAAAAGTTGTTCAGACATCGACGGCTAATTCTGTTTCCGATAATAAAAACCCAACTGTTTCCACCGAAAAACCTTTCAGGGGATGGTCTGCAACAGTTTGGCACCATTTTTGAGTGAATTGCAGAACGTCAGAAATTGTGAAGAAATTGTGACCGCGCGGCTTAGGGATTTTTTAAAAAATAGTTGTTCAGACATCGAGGGATAATTCTGTTTCCGATGATAAAAACCCACCTGTTTCCACCGAAAAACCTTTCAGGGGATGGTCTGCAAAAGTTTGGCACCATTTTTGAGTGAATTGCAGAACGTCAGAAATTGTGAAGAAATTGTGACCGCGCGGCTTAGGGATTTTTTTAAAAAATAGTTGTTCAGACATCGAGGGCTAATTCTGTTTCCGATGATAAAAACCCACCTGTTTCCACCGAAAAACCTTTCAGGGGATGGTCTGCAAATGTTTGGCACCATTTTTGAGCGAATTGCAGGACGTCAGAAATTTTGAAGAAATTGTGACCGCGCGGCTTAGGGATTTTTTCAAAAAAAAGTTGTTCAGACATCGAGGGCTAATTCTGTTTCCGATGACAAAAACGCATCTGTTTCCACCAAAAAACCTTTCACAGGATCGTTTGCAACGGGTTGGCACCATTTTTGAGTGAATTGCAGAACGTCAGAAATTTTGAAGAAATTGTGACCGCGCGGCTTAGGGATTTTTTCAAAAAAAAGTTGTTCAGACATCGTGGGCTAATTCTGTTCCCGATGATAAAAACGCATCTCTTTCCACCGAAAAACCTTTCACGGGATCGTTTGCAACAGGTTGGCACCATTTTTGAGTGAATTGCAGAACGTCAGAAATTTTGAAGAAATTGTGACCGCGCGGCTTAGGGATTTTTTCAAAAAAAAGTTGTTCAGACATCAAGGGCTAATTCTGTTTCCGATGATAAAAACCCACCTGTTTCCACCGAAAAACCTTTCAGGGGATGGTCTGCAACAGTTTGGCACCATTTTTGAGTGAATTGCAGAACGTCAGAAATTTTGAAGAAATTGTGACCGCGCAGCTTAGGGATTTTTTTAAAAATAGTTGTTCAGACATCGAGGGCTAATTCTGTTTCCGATGATAAAAACCCACCTGTTTCCACCGAAAAACCTTTCAGGGAATGGTCTGCCAAAGTTTGGCACCACTTTTGAGTGAATTGCAGAACATCAGAAATTGTGAAGAAATTGTGACCGCGCGGCTTAGGGATTTTTTTAAAAATAGTTGTTCAGACATCGAGGGCTAATTCTGTTTCCGATGATAAAAACCCACCTGTTTCCACCGAAAAACCTTTCAGGGGATGGTCTGCCAAAGTTTGGCACCATTTTTGAGTGAATTGCAGGACGTCAGAAATTTTGAAGAAATTGTGACCGCGCGTCTTAGGGATGTTTTCAAAAAAAAGTTGTTCAGACATCGAGGGCTAATTCTGTTTCCGATGACAAAAACGCATCTGTTTCCACCAAAAAACCTTTCACGGGATCGTTTGCAACAGGTTGGCACCATTTTTGAGTGAATTGCAGAACGTCAGAAATTTTGAAGAAATTGTGACCGCGCGGCTTAGGGATTTTTTCAAAAAAAAGTTGTTCAGACATCGTGGGCTAATTCTGTTCCCAATGATAAAAACGCATCTCTTTCCACCGAAAAACCTTTCACGGGATCGTTTGCAACAGGTTGGCACCATTTTTGAGTGAATTGCAGAACGTCAGAAATTTTGAAGAAATTGTGACCGAGCGGCTTAGGGATTTTTTCAAACAAAAGTTGTTCAGACATCGAGGTCTAATTCTGTTTCCGATGATAAAGACCCACCTGTTTCCACCGAAAAACCTTTCAGGGGATGGTTTGCAACAGTTTGGCACCATTTTTGATTGAATTGCAGAACGTCAGAAATTTTGAAGAAATTGTGACCGCGCGGCTTAGGGATTTTTTCAAACAAAAGTTGTTCAGACATCGAGGTCTAATTCTGTTTCCGATGATAAAAACACAACTATTTCCACCGAAAAACCTTTCAGGGGATGGTCTGCAACAGTTTGGCACCATTTTTGAGAGGATTGCAGAACGTCAGAAATTTTGAAGAAATTGTGACCGCGCGGCTTAGGGATTTTTCAAAAAAAAGTTGTTCAGACATCGACGGCTAATTCTGTTTCCGATAATAAAAACCCAACTGTTTCCACCGAAAAACCTTTCAGGGGATGGTCTGCAACAGTTTGGCACCATTTTTGAGTGAATTGCAGAACGTCAGAAATTGTGAAGAAATTGTGACCGCGCGGCTTAGGGATTTTTTAAAAAATAGTTGTTCAGACATCGAGGGATAATTCTGTTTCCGATGATAAAAACCCACCTGTTTCCACCGAAAAACCTTTCAGGGGATGGTCTGCAAAAGTTTGGCACCATTTTTGAGTGAATTGCAGAACGTCAGAAATTGTGAAGAAATTGTGACCGCGCGGCTTAGGGATTTTTTTAAAAAATAGTTGTTCAGACATCGAGGGCTAATTCTGTTTCCGATGATAAAAACCCACCTGTTTCCACCGAAAAACCTTTCAGGGGATGGTCTGCAAATGTTTGGCACCATTTTTGAGCGAATTGCAGGACGTCAGAAATTTTGAAGAAATTGTGACCGCGCGGCTTAGGGATTTTTTCAAAAAAAAGTTGTTCAGACATCGAGGGCTAATTCTGTTTCCGATGACAAAAACGCATCTGTTTCCACCAAAAAACCTTTCACGGGATCGTTTGCAACGGGTTGGCACCATTTTTGAGTGAATTGCAGAACGTCAGAAATTTTGAAGAAATTGTGACCGCGCGGCTTAGGGATTTTTTCAAAAAAAAGTTGTTCAGACATCGTGGGCTAATTCTGTTCCCGATGATAAAAACGCATCTCTTTCCACCGAAAAACCTTTCACGGGATCGTTTGCAACAGGTTGGCACCATTTTTGAGTGAATTGCAGAACGTCAGAAATTTTGAAGAAATTGTGACCTTAGGGATTTTTTCAAAAAAAAGTTGTTCAGACATCAAGGGCTAATTCTGTTTCCGATGATAAAAACCCACCTGTTTCCACCGAAAAACCTTTCAGGGGATGGTCTGCAACAGTTTGGCACCATTTTTGAGTGAATTGCAGAACGTCAGAAATTTTGAAGAAATTGTGACCGCGCAGCTTAGGGATTTTTTTAAAAATAGTTGTTCAGACATCGAGGGCTAATTCTGTTTCCGATGATAAAAACCCACCTGTTTCCACCGAAAAACCTTTCAGGGAATGGTCTGCCAAAGTTTGGCACCATTTTTGAGTGAATTGCAGAACATCAGAAATTGTGAAGAAATTGTGACCGCGCGGCTTAGGGATTTTTTTAAAAATAGTTGTTCAGACATCGAGGGCTAATTCTGTTTCCGATGATAAAAACCCACCTGTTTCCACCGAAAAACCTTTCAGGGGATGGTCTGCCAAAGTTTGGCACCATTTTTGAGTGAATTGCAGGACGTCAGAAATTTTGAAGAAATTGTGACCGCGCGTCTTAGGGATGTTTTCAAAAAAAAGTTGTTCAGACATCGAGGGCTAATTCTGTTTCCGATGACAAAAACGCATCTGTTTCCACCAAAAAACCTTTCACGGGATCGTTTGCAACAGGTTGGCACCATTTTTGAGTGAATTGCAGAACGTCAGAAATTTTGAAGAAATTGTGACCGCGCGGCTTAGGGATTTTTTCAAAAAAAAGTTGTTCAGACATCGTGGGCTAATTCTGTTCCCAATGATAAAAACGCATCTCTTTCCACCGAAAAACCTTTCACGGGATCGTTTGCAACAGGTTGGCACCATTTTTGAGTGAATTGCAGAACGTCAGAAATTTTGAAGAAATTGTGACCGAGCGGCTTAGGGATTTTTTCAAAAAAAAGTTGTTCAGACATCGAGGGCTAATTCTGTTTCCGATGATAAAAACCCACCTGTTTCCACCGAAAAACCTTTCAGGGGATGGTCTGCAACAGTTTGGCACCATTTTTGAGTGAATTGCAGAACGTCAGAAATTTTGAAGAAATTGTGACCGCGCGGCTTAGGGATTTTTTTCAAACAAAAGTTGTTCAGACATCGAGGTCTAATTCTGTTTCCGATGATAAAAACACAACTGTTTCCACCGAAAAACCTTTCAGGGGATGGTCTGCAACAGTTTGGCACCATTTTTGAGAGGATTGCAGAACGTCAGAAATTTTGAAGAAATTGTGACCGCGCGGCTTAGGGATTTTTCAAAAAAAAGTTGTTCAGACATCGACGGCTAATTCTGTTTCCGTTAATAAAAACCCAACTGTTTCCACCGAAAAACCTTTCAGGGGATGGTCTGCAACAGTTTGGCACCATTTTTGAGTGAATTGCAGAACGTCAGAAATTTTGAAGAAATCGTGACCGCGCGGCTTAGGGATTTTTTTAAAAAAAGTTGTTCAGACATCGACGGCTAATTCTGTTTCCGATGATAAAAACGCATCTGTTTCCACCGAAAAACCTTTCAGGGGATCGTTTGCAACAGGTTGGCACCATTTTTGAGTGAATTGCAGAACGTCAGAAATTTTGAAGAAATTGTGACCGCGCGGCTTAGGGATTTTTTCAAAAAAAAGTTGTTCAGACATCGAGGGCTAATTTTGTTTCCGATGAAAAAAACACATCTGTTTCCACCGAAAAACCTTTCACGGGATCGTTTGCAACAGGTTGGCACCATTTTTGAGTGAATTGCAGAACGTCAGAAATTTTGAAGAAATTGTGACCGCGCGGCTTAGGGATTTTTTTTAAAAAAAGTTGTTTAGACATCGAGGGCTAATTCTGTTTCCGATGATAAAAACGCACCTGTTTCCACCGAAAAACCTTTCAGGGGATGGTCTGCAAAGGTTTGGCACCATTTTTGAGTGAATTGCAGAACATCAGAAATTTTGAAGAAATTGTGACCGCGCGGCTTAGGGATTTTTTCAAAAAAAAGTTGTTCAGACATCGAGGGCTAATTCTGTTTCCGATGACAAAAACGCATCTGTTTCCACCAAAAAACCTTTCACGGGATCGTTTGCAACAGGTTGGCACCATTTTTGAGTGAATTGCAGAACGTCAGAAATTTTGAAGAAATTGTGACCGCGCGGCTTAGGGATTTTTCAAAAAAAAGTTGTTCAGACATCGACGGCTAATTCTGTTTCCGTTAATAAAAACCCAACTGTTTCCACCGAAAAACCTTTCAGGGGATGGTCTGCAACAGTTTGGCACCATTTTTGAGTGAATTGCAGAACGTCAGAAATTTTGAAGAAATCGTGACCGCGCGGCTTAGGGATTTTTTTAAAAAAAGTTGTTCAGACATCGACGGCTAATTCTGTTTCCGATGATAAAAACGCATCTGTTTCCACCGAAAAACCTTTCAGGGGATCGTTTGCAACAGGTTGGCACCATTTTTGAGTGAATTGCAGAACGTCAGAAATTTTGAAGAAATTGTGACCGCGCGGCTTAGGGATTTTTTCAAAAAAAAGTTGTTCAGACATCGAGGGCTAATTTTGTTTCCGATGAAAAAAACACATCTGTTTCCACCGAAAAACCTTTCACGGGATCGTTTGCAACAGGTTGGCACCATTTTTGAGTGAATTGCAGAACGTCAGAAATTTTGAAGAAATTGTGACCGCGCGGCTTAGGGATTTTTTTTATAAAAAGTTGTTTAGACATCGAGGGCTAATTCTGTTTCCGATGATAAAAACGCACCTGTTTCCACCGAAAAACCTTTCAGGGGATGGTCTGCAAAGGTTTGGCACCATTTTTGAGTGAATTGCAGAACATCAGAAATTTTGAAGAAATTGTGACCGCGCGGCTTAGGGATTTTTTCAAAAAAAAGTTGTTCAGACATCGAGGGCTAATTCTGTTTCCGATGACAAAAACGCATCTGTTTCCACCAAAAAACCTTTCACGGGATCGTTTGCAACAGGTTGGCACCATTTTTGAGTGAATTGCAGAACGTCAGAAATTTTGAAGAAATTGTGACCGCGCGGCTTAGGGATTTTTTCAAAAAAAAGTTGTTCAGACATCGTGGGCTAATTCTGTTCCCGATGATAAAAACGCATCTCTTTCCACCGAAAAACCTTTCACGGGATCGTTTGCAACAGGTTGGCACCATTTTTGAGTGAATTGCAGAACGTCAGAAATTTTGAAGAAATTGTGACCGCGCGGCTTAGGGATTTTTTCAAAAAAAAGTTGTTCAGACATCGAGGGCTAATTCTGTTTCCGATGATAAAAACCCACCTGTTTCCACCGGAAAACCTTTCAGGGGATGGTCTGCAACAGTTTGGCACCATTTTTGAGTGAATTGCAGAACGTCAGAAATTTTGAAGAAATTGTGACCGCGCGGCTTAGGGATTTTTTTCAAACAAAAGTTGTTCAGACATCGAGGTCTAATTCTGTTTCCGATGATAAAAACACAACTGTTTCCACCGAAAAACCTTTCAGGGGATGGTCTGCAACAGTTTGGCACCATTTTTGAGAGGATTGCAGAACATCAGAAATTTTGAAGAAATTGTGACCGCGCGGCTTAGGGATTTTTCAAAAAAAAGTTGTTCAGACATCGAGGGCTAATTTTGTTTCCGATGAAAAAAACACATCTGTTTCCACCGAAAAACCTTTCACGGGATCGTTTGCAACAGGTTGGCACCATTTTTGAGTGAATTGCAGAACGTCAGAAATTTTGAAGAAATTGTGACCGCGCGGCTTAGGGATTTTTTCAAAAAAAAGTTGTTTAGACATCGAGGGCTAATTCTGTTTCCGATGATAAAAACCCACCTGTTTCCACCGAAAAACCTTTCAGGGGATGGTCTGCAAAGGTTTGGCACCATTTTTGAGTGAATTGCAGAACATCAGAAATTTTGAAGAAATTGTGACCGCGCGGCTTAGGGATTTTTTTCAAACAAAAGTTGTTCAGACATCGAGGTCTAATTCTGTTTCCGATGATAAAAACACAACTGTTTCCACCGAAAAACCTTTCAGGGGATGGTCTGCAACAGTTTGGCACCATTTTTGAGAGGATTGCAGAACATCAGAAATTTTGAAGAAATTGTGACCGCGCGGCTTAGGGATTTTTCAAAAAAAAGTTGTTCAGACATCGAGGGCTAATTTTGTTTCCGATGAAAAAAACACATCTGTTTCCACCGAAAAACCTTTCACGGGATCGTTTGCAACAGGTTGGCACCATTTTTGAGTGAATTGCAGAACGTCAGAAATTTTGAAGAAATTGTGACCGCGCGGCTTAGGGATTTTTTTTAAAAAAAGTTGTTTAGACATCGAGGGCTAATTCTGTTTCCGATGATAAAAACCCACCTGTTTCCACCGAAAAACCTTTCAGGGGATGGTCTGCAAAGGTTTGGCACCATTTTTGAGTGAATTGCAGAACATCAGAAATTTTGAAGAAATTGTGACCGCGCGGCTTAGGGATTTTTTTCAAACAAAAGTTGTTCAGACATCGAGGTCTAATTCTGTTTCCGATGATAAAAACACAACTGTTTCCACCGAAAAACCTTTCAGGGGATGGTCTGCAACAGTTTGGCACCATTTTTGAGAGGATTGCAGAACGTCAGAAATTTTGAAGAAATTGTGACCGCGCGGCTTAGGGATTTTTCAAAAAAAAGTTGTTCAGACATCGACGGCTAATTCTGTTTCCGTTAATAAAAACCCAACTGTTTCCACCGAAAAACCTTTCAGGGGATGGTCTGCAACAGTTTGGCACCATTTTTGAGTGAATTGCAGAACGTCAGAAATTTTGAAGAAATCGTGACCGCGCGGCTTAGGGATTTTTTTTAAAAAAAGTTGTTCAGACGTCGAGGGCTAATTCTGTTTCCGATGATAAAAACGCATCTGTTTCCACCGAAAAACCTTTCAGGGGATCGTTTGCAACAGGTTGGCACCATTTTTGAGTGAATTGCAGAACGTCAGAAATTTTGAAGAAATTGTGACCGCGCGGCTTAGGGATTTTTTCAAAAAAAAGTTGTTCAGACATCGAGGGCTAATTTTGTTTCCGATGAAAAAAACACATCTGTTTCCACCGAAAAACCTTTCACGGGATCGTTTGCAACAGGTTGGCACCATTTTTGAGTGAATTGCAGAACGTCAGAAATTTTGAAGAAATTGTGACCGCGCGGCTTAGGGATTTTTTTTAAAAAAAGTTCTTTAGACATCGAGGGCTAATTCTGTTTCCGATGATAAAAACCCACCTGTTTCCACCGAAAAACCTTTCAGGGGATGGTCTGCAAAGGTTTGGCACCATTTTTGATTGAATTGCAGAACGTCAGAAATTTTGAAGAAATTGTGACCGCGCGGCTTAGGGATTTTTTCAAACAAAAGTTGTTCAGACATCGAGGTCTAATTCTGTTTCCGATGATAAAAACACAACTGTTTCCACCGAAAAAACCTTTCACGGGATCGTTTGCAACAGGTTGGCACCATTTTTGAGTGAATTGCAGAACGTCAGAAATTTTGAAGAAATCGTGACCGCGCGGCTTAGGGATTTTTCCAAAAAAAAGTTGTTCAGACATCGAGGGCTAATTTTGTTTCCGATGATAAAAACGAATCTGTTTCCACCGAAAAACCTTTCAGGGGATCGTTTGCAACAGTTTGGCACCATTTTTGATTGAATTGCAGAACGTCAGAAATTTTGAAGAAATTGTGACCGCGCGGCTTAGGGATTTTTTCAAACAAAAGTTGTTCAGACATCGAGGTCTAATTCTGTTTCCGATGATAAAAACACAACTGTTTCCACCGAAAAACCTTTCAGGGGATGGTCTGCAACAGTTTGGCACCATTTTTGAGTGAATTGCAGAACGTCAGAAATTTTGAAGAAATCGTGACCGCGCGGCTTAGGGATTTTTTTTAAAAAAGTTGTTCAGACATCGACGGCTAATTCTGTTTCCGATGATAAAAACGCATCTGTTTCCACCGAAAAACCTTTCAGGGGATCGTTTGCAACAGGTTGGCACCATTTTTGAGTGAATTGCAGAACGTCAGAAATTTTGAAGAAATTGTGACCGCGCGGCTTAGGGATTTTTTCAAAAAAAAGTTGTTCAGACATCGAGGGCTAATTTTGTTTCCGATGAAAAAAACACATCTGTTTCCACCGAAAAACCTTTCACGGGATCGTTTGCAACAGGTTGGCACCATTTTTGAGTGAATTGCAGAACGTCAGAAATTTTGAAGAAATTGTGACCGCGCGGCTTAGGGATTTTTTTTAAAAAAAGTTGTTTAGACATCGAGGGCTAATTCTGTTTCCGATGATAAAAACGCACCTGTTTCCACCGAAAAACCTTTCAGGGGATGGTCTGCAAAGGTTTGGCACCATTTTTGAGTGAATTGCAGAACATCAGAAATTTTGAAGAAATTGTGACCGCGCGGCTTAGGGATTTTTTCAAAAAAAAGTTGTTCAGACATCGAGGGCTAATTCTGTTTCCGATGACAAAAACGCATCTGTTTCCACCAAAAAACCTTTCACGGGATCGTTTGCAACAGGTTGGCACCATTTTTGAGTGAATTGCAGAACGTCAGAAATTTTGAAGAAATTGTGACCGCGCGGCTTAGGGATTTTTTCAAAAAAAAGTTGTTCAGACATCGTGGGCTAATTCTGTTCCCGATGATAAAAACGCATCTCTTTCCACCGAAAAACCTTTCACGGGATCGTTTGCAACAGGTTGGCACCATTTTTGAGTGAATTGCAGAACGTCAGAAATTTTGAAGAAATTGTGACCGCGCGGCTTAGGGATTTTTTCAAAAAAAAGTTGTTCAGACATCGAGGGCTAATTCTGTTTCCGATGATAAAAACCCACCTGTTTCCACCGGAAAACCTTTCAGGGGATGGTCTGCAACAGTTTGGCACCATTTTTGAGTGAATTGCAGAACGTCAGAAATTTTGAAGAAATTGTGACCGCGCGGCTTAGGGATTTTTTTCAAACAAAAGTTGTTCAGACATCGAGGTCTAATTCTGTTTCCGATGATAAAAACACAACTGTTTCCACCGAAAAACCTTTCAGGGGATGGTCTGCAACAGTTTGGCACCATTTTTGAGAGGATTGCAGAACGTCAGAAATTTTGAAGAAATTGTGACCGCGCGGCTTAGGGATTTTTCAAAAAAAAGTTGTTCAGACATCGAGGGCTAATTTTGTTTCCAATGAAAAAAACACATCTGTTTCCACCGAAAAACCTTTCACGGGATCGTTTGCAACAGGTTGGCACCATTTTTGAGTGAATTGCAGAACGTCAGAAATTTTGAAGAAATTGTGACCGCGCGGCTTAGGGATTTTTTTTAAAAAAAGTTGTTTAGACATCGAGGGCTAATTCTGTTTCCGATGATAAAAACCCACCTGTTTCCACCGAAAAACCTTTCAGGGGATGGTCTGCAAAGGTTTGGCACCATTTTTGAGTGAATTGCAGAACATCAGAAATTTTGAAGAAATTGTGACCGCGCGGCTTAGGGATTTTTTTCAAACAAAAGTTGTTCAGACATCGAGGTCTAATTCTGTTTCCGATGATAAAAACACAACTGTTTCCACCGAAAAACCTTTCAGGGGATGGTCTGCAACAGTTTGGCACCATTTTTGAGAGGATTGCAGAACGTCAGAAATTTTGAAGAAATTGTGACCGCGCGGCTTAGGGATTTTTCAAAAAAAAGTTGTTCAGACATCGACGGCTAATTCTGTTTCCGTTAATAAAAACCCAACTGTTTCCACCGAAAAACCTTTCAGGGGATGGTCTGCAACAGTTTGGCACCATTTTTGAGTGAATTGCAGAACGTCAGAAATTTTGAAGAAATCGTGACCGCGCGGCTTAGGGATTTTTTTTAAAAAAAGTTGTTCAGACGTCGAGGGCTAATTCTGTTTCCGATGATAAAAACGCATCTGTTTCCACCGAAAAACCTTTCAGGGGATCGTTTGCAACAGGTTGGCACCATTTTTGAGTGAATTGCAGAACGTCAGAAATTTTGAAGAAATTGTGACCGCGCGGCTTAGGGATTTTTTCAAAAAAAAGTTGTTCAGACATCGAGGGCTAATTTTGTTTCCGATGAAAAAAACACATCTGTTTCCACCGAAAAACCTTTCACGGGATCGTTTGCAACAGGTTGGCACCATTTTTGAGTGAATTGCAGAACGTCAGAAATTTTGAAGAAATTGTGACCGCGCGGCTTAGGGATTTTTTTTAAAAAAAGTTCTTTAGACATCGAGGGCTAATTCTGTTTCCGATGATAAAAACCCACCTGTTTCCACCGAAAAACCTTTCAGGGGATGGTCTGGAAAGGTTTGGCACCATTTTTGATTGAATTGCAGAACGTCAGAAATTTTGAAGAAATTGTGACCGCGCGGCTTAGGGATTTTTTCAAACAAAAGTTGTTCAGACATCGAGGTCTAATTCTGTTTCCGATGATAAAAACACAACTGTTTCCACCGAAAAAACCTTTCACGGGATCGTTTGCAACAGGTTGGCACCATTTTTGAGTGAATTGCAGAACGTCAGAAATTTTGAAGAAATCGTGACCGCGCGGCTTAGGGATTTTTCCCAAAAAAAGTTGTTCAGACATCGAGGTCTAATTTTGTTTCCGATGATAAAAACGAATCTGTTTCCACCGAAAAACCTTTCAGGGGATCGTTTGCAACAGTTTGGCACCATTTTTGATTGAATTGCAGAACGTCAGAAATTTTGAAGAAATTGTGACCGCGCGGCTTAGGGATTTTTTCAAACAAAAGTTGTTCAGACATCGAGGTCTAATTCTGTTTCCGATGATAAAAACACAACTGTTTCCACCGAAAAACCTTTCAGGGGATGGTCTGCAACAGTTTGGCACCATTTTTGAGAGGATTGCAGAACGTCAGAAATTTTGAAGAAATTGTGACCGCGTGGCTTAGGGATTTTTCCAAAAAAAAGTTGTTCAGACATCGAGGGCTAATTTTGTTTCCGATGATAAAAACGAATCTGTTTCCACCGAAAAACCTTTCAGGGGATCGTTTGCAACAGTTTGGCACCATTTTTGAGTGAATTGCAGAATGTCAGAAATTTTGAAGAAATTGTGACGGCGCGGCTTAGGGATTTTTTCAAAAAAAAGTTGTTCAGACATCGAGGGCTATTTCTGTTTCCGATGATAAAGACCCACCTGTTTCCACCGGAAAACCTTTCAGGGGATGGTTTGCAACAGTTTGGCACCATTTTTGATTGAATTGCAGAACGTCAGAAATTTTGAAGAAATTGTGACCGCGCGGCTTAGGGATTTTTTCAAACAAAAGTTGTTCAGACATCGAGGTCTAATTCTGTTTCCGATGATAAAAACACAACTGTTTCCACCGAAAAACCTTTCAGGGGATGGTCTGCAACAGTTTGGCACCATTTTTGAGAGGATTGCAGAACGTCAGAAATTTTGAAGAAATTGTGACCGCGCGGCTTAGGGATTTTTCAAAAAAAAGTTGTTCAGACATCGACGGCTAATTCTGTTTCCGATAATAAAAACCCAACTGTTTCCACCGAAAAACCTTTCAGGGGATGGTCTGCAACAGTTTGGCACCATTTTTGAGTGAATTGCAGAACGTCAGAAATTGTGAAGAAATTGTGACCGCGCGGCTTAGGGATTTTTTAAAAAATAGTTGTTCAGACATCGAGGGCTAATTCTGTTTCCGATGATAAAAACCCACCTGTTTCCACCGAAAAACCTTTCAGGGGATGGTCTGCAAAAGTTTGGCACCATTTTTGAGTGAATTGCAGAACGTCAGAAATTGTGAAGAAATTGTGACCGCGCGGCTTAGGGATTTTTTTAAAAAATAGTTGTTCAGACATCGAGGGCTAATTCTGTTTCCGATGATAAAAACCCACCTGTTTCCACCGAAAAACCTTTCAGGGGATGGTCTGCAAATGTTTGGCACCATTTTTGAGCGAATTGCAGGACGTCAGAAATTTTGAAGAAATTGTGACCGCGCGGCTTAGGGATTTTTTCAAAAAAAAGTTGTTCAGACATCGAGGGCTAATTCTGTTTCCGATGACAAAAACGCATCTGTTTCCACCAAAAAACCTTTCACGGGATCGTTTGCAACAGGTTGGCACCATTTTTGAGTGAATTGCAGAACGTCAGAAATTTTGAAGAAATTGTGACCGCGCGGCTTAGGGATTTTTTCAAAAAAAAGTTGTTCAGACATCGTGGGCTAATTCTGTTCCCGATGATAAAAACGCATCTCTTCCCACCGAAAAACCTTTCACGGGATCGTTTGCAACAGGTTGGCACCATTTTTGAGTGAATTGCAGAACGTCAGAAATTTTGAAGAAATTGTGACCGCGCGGCTTAGGGATTTTTTCAAAAAAAAGTTGTTCAGACATCGAGGGCTAATTCTGTTTCCGATGATAAAAACCCACCTGTTTCCACCGAAAAACCTTTCAGGGGATGGTCTGCAACAGTTTGGCACCATTTTTGAGTGAATTGCAGAACGTCAGAAATTTTGAAGAAATTGTGACCGCGCAGCTTAGGGATTTTTTTAAAAATAGTTGTTCAGACATCGAGGGCTAATTCTGTTTCCGATGATAAAAACCCACCTGTTTCCACCGAAAAACCTTTCAGGGAATGGTCTGCCAAAGTTTGGCACCATTTTTGAGTGAATTGCAGAACATCAGAAATTGTGAATAAATTGTGACCGCGCGGCTTAGGGATTTTTTTAAAAATAGTTGTTCAGACATCGAGGGCTAATTCTGTTTCCGATGATAAAAACACAACTGTTTCCACCGAAAAACCTTTCAGGGGATGGTCTGCAACAGTTTGGCACCATTTTTGAGAGGATTGCAGAACGTCAGAAATTTTGAAGAAATTGTGACCGCGCGGCTTAGGGATTTTTCAAAAAAAAGTTGTTCAGACATCGACGGCTAATTCTGTTTCCGTTAATAAAAACCCAACTGTTTCCACCGAAAAACCTTTCAGGGGATGGTCTGCAACAGTTTGGCACCATTTTTGAGTGAATTGCAGAACGTCAGAAATTTTGAAGAAATCGTGACCGCGCGGCTTAGGGATTTTTTTAAAAAAAAGTTGTTCAGACATCGACGGCTAATTCTGTTTCCGATGATAAAAACGCATCTGTTTCCACCGAAAAACCTTTCAGGGGATCGTTTGCAACAGGTTGGCACCATTTTTGAGTGAATTGCAGAACGTCAGAAATTTTGAAGAAATTGTGACCGCGCGGCTTAGGGATTTTTTCAAAAAAAAGTTGTTCAGACATCGAGGGCTAATTTTGTTTCCGATGAAAAAAACACATCTGTTTCCACCGAAAAACCTTTCACGGGATCGTTTGCAACAGGTTGGCACCATTTTTGAGTGAATTGCAGAACGTCAGAAATTTTGAAGAAATTGTGACCGCGCGGCTTAGGGATTTTTTTTTAAAAAAGTTGTTTAGACATCGAGGGCTAATTCTGTTTCCGATGATAAAAACCCACCTGTTTCCACCGAAAAACCTTTCAGGGGATGGTCTGCAAAGGTTTGGCACCATTTTTGAGTGAATTGCAGAACATCAGAAATTTTGAAGAAATTGTGACCACGCGGCTTAGGGATTTTTTCAAAAAAAAGTTGTTCAGACATCGAGGGCTAATTCTGTTTCCGATGACAAAAACGCATCTGTTTCCACCAAAAAACCTTTCACGGGATCGTTTGCAACAGGTTGGCACCATTTTTGAGTGAATTGCAGAACGTCAGAAATTTTGAAGAAATTGTGACCGCGCGGCTTAGGGATTTTTTCAAAAAAAAGTTGTTCAGACATCGTGGGCTAATTCTGTTCCCGATGATAAAAACGCATCTCTTTCCACCGAAAAACCTTTCACGGGATCGTTTGCAACAGGTTGGCACCATTTTTGAGTGAATTGCAGAACGTCAGAAATTTTGAAGAAATTGTGACCGCGCGGCTTAGGGATTTTTTCAAAAAAAAGTTGTTCAGACATCGAGGGCTAATTCTGTTTCCGATGATAAAAACCCACCTGTTTCCACCGGAAAACCTTTCAGGGGATGGTCTGCAACAGTTTGGCACCATTTTTGAGTGAATTGCAGAACGTCAGAAATTTTGAAGAAATTGTGACCGCGCGGCTTAGGGATTTTTTTCAAACAAAAGTTGTTCAGACATCGAGGTCTAATTCTGTTTCCGATGATAAAAACACAACTGTTTCCACCGAAAAACCTTTCAGGGGATGGTCTGCAACAGTTTGGCACCATTTTTGAGAGGATTGCAGAACGTCAGAAATTTTGAAGAAATTGTGACCGCGCGGCTTAGGGATTTTTCAAAAAAAAGTTGTTCAGACATCGAGGGCTAATTTTGTTTCCAATGAAAAAAACACATCCGTTTCCACCGAAAAACCTTTCACGGGATCGTTTGCAACAGGTTGGCACCATTTTTGAGTGAATTGCAGAACGTCAGAAATTTTGAAGAAATTGTGACCGCGCGGCTTAGGGATTTTTTTTAAAAAAAGTTGTTTAGACATCGAGGGCTAATTCTGTTTCCGATGATAAAAACCCACCTGTTTCCACCGAAAAACCTTTCAGGGGATGGTCTGCAAAGGTTTGGCACCATTTTTGAGTGAATTGCAGAACATCAGAAATTTTGAAGAAATTGTGACCGCGCGGCTTAGGGATTTTTTTCAAACAAAAGTTGTTCAGACATCGAGGTCTAACTCTGTTTCCGATGATAAAAACACAACTGTTTCCACCGAAAAACCTTTCAGGGGATGGTCTGCAACAGTTTGGCACCATTTTTGAGAGGATTGCAGAACGTCAGAAATTGTGAAGAAATTGTGACCGCGCGGCTTAGGGATTTTTCAAAAAAAAGTTGTTCAGACATCGACGGCTAATTCTGTTTCCGTTAATAAAAACCCAACTGTTTCCACCGAAAAACCTTTCAGGGGATGGTCTGCAACAGTTTGGCACCATTTTTGAGTGAATTGCAGAACGTCAGAAATTTTGAAGAAATCGTGACCGCGCGGCTTAGGGATTTTTTTTAAAAAAAGTTGTTCAGACATCGAGGGCTAATTCTGTTTCCGATGATAAAAACGCATCTGTTTCCACCGAAAAACCTTTCAGGGGATCGTTTGCAACAGGTTGGCACCATTTTTGAGTGAATTGCAGAACGTCAGAAATTTTGAAGAAATTGTGACCGCGCGGCTTAGGGATTTTTTCAAAAAAAAGTTGTTCAGACATCGAGGGCTAATTTTGTTTCCGATGAAAAAAACACATCTGTTTCCACCGAAAAACCTTTCACGGGATCGTTTGCAACAGGTTGGCACCATTTTTGAGTGAATTGCAGAACGTCAGAAATTTTGAAGAAATTGTGACCGCGCGCTTAGGGATTTTTTTAAAAAAAAGTTCTTTAGACATCGAGGGCTAATTCTGTTTCCGATGATAAAAACCCACCTGTTTCCACCGAAAAACCTTTCAGGGGATGGTCTGCAAAGGTTTGGCACCATTTTTGAGTGAATTGCAGAACATCAGAAATTTTGAAGAAATTGTGACCGCGCGGCTTAGGGATTTTTTCAAAAAAAAGTTGTTCAGACATCAAGGGCTAATTCTGTTTCCGATGATAAAAACGCATCTGTTTCCACCAAAAAAACCTTTCACGGGATCGTTTGCAACAGGTTGGCACCATTTTTGAGTGAATTGCAGAACGTCAGAAATTTTGAAGAAATTGTGACCGCGCGGCTTAGGGATTTTTCCAAAAAAAAGTTGTTCAGACATCGAGGGCTAATTTTGTTTCCGATGATAAAAACGAATCTGTTTCCACCGAAAAACCTTTCAGGGGATCGTTTGCAACAGTTTGGCACCATTTTTGATTGAATTGCAGAACGTCAGAAATTTTGAAGAAATTGTGACCGCGCGGCTTAGGGATTTTTTCAAACAAAAGTTGTTCAGACATCGAGGTCTAATTCTGTTTCCGATGATAAAAACACAACTGTTTCCACCGAAAAACCTTTCAGGGGATGGTCTGCAACAGTTTGGCACCATTTTTGAGAGGATTGCAGAACGTCAGAAATTTTGAAGAAATTGTGACCGCGCGGCTTAGGGACTTTTCCAAAAAAAAGTTGTTCAGACATCGAGGGCTAATTCTGTTTCCGATGATAAAAACGAATCTGTTTCCACCGAAAAACCTTTCAGGGGATCGTTTGCAACAGTTTGGCACCATTTTTGAGTGAATTGCAGAATGTCAGAAATTTTGAAGAAATTGTGACGGCGCGGCTTAGGGATTTTTTCAAAAAAAAGTTGTTCAGACATCGAGGGCTATTTCTGTTTCCGATGATAAAGACCCACCTGTTTCCACCGGAAAACCTTTCAGGGGATGGTTTGCAACAGTTTGGCACCATTTTTGATTGAATTGCAGAACGTCAGAAATTTTGAAGAAATTGTGACCGCGCGGCTTAGGGATTTTTTCAAACAAAAGTTGTTCAGACATCGAGGTCTAATTCTGTTTCCGATGATAAAAACACAACTGTTTCCACCGAAAAACCTTTCAGGGGATGGTCTGCAACAGTTTGGCACCATTTTTGAGAGGATTGCAGAACGTCAGAAATTTTGAAGAAATTGTGACCGCGCGGATTAGGGATTTTTCAAAAAAAAGTTGTTCAGACATCGACGGCTAATTCTGTTTCCGATAATAAAAACCCAACTGTTTCCACCGAAAAACCTTTCAGGGGATGGTCTGCAACAGTTTGGCACCATTTTTGAGTGAATTGCAGAACGTCAGAAATTGTGAAGAAATTGTGACTGCGCGGCTTAGGGATTTTTTAAAAAATAGTTGTTCAGACATCGAGGGCTAATTCTGTTTCCGATGATAAAAACCCACCTGTTTCCACCGAAAAACCTTTCAGGGGATGGTCTGCAAATGTTTGGCACCATTTTTGAGCGAATTGCAGGACGTCAGAAATTTTGAAGAAATTGTGACCGCGCGGCTTAGGGATTTTTTCAAAAAAAAGTTGTTCAGACATCAAGGGCTAATTCTGTTTCCGATGATAAAAACGCATCTGTTTCCACCAAAAAAACCTTTCACGGGATCGTTTGCAACAGGTTGGCACCATTTTTGAGTGAATTGCAGAACGTCAGAAATTTTGAAGAAATCGTGACCGCGCGGCTTAGGGATTTTTCCAAAAAAAAGTTGTTCAGACATCGAGGGCTAATTTTGTTTCCGATGATAAAAACGAATCTGTTTCCACCGAAAAACCTTTCAGGGGATCGTTTGCAACAGTTTGGCACCATTTTTGATTGAATTGCAGAACGTCAGAAATTTTGAAGAAATTGTGACCGCGCGGCTTAGGGATTTTTTCAAACAAAAGTTGTTCAGACATCGAGGTCTAATTCTGTTTCCGATGATAAAGACCCACCTGTTTCCACCGGAAAACCTTTCAGGGGATGGTTTGCAACAGTTTGGCACCATTTTTGATTGAATTGCAGAACGTCAGAAATTTTGAAGAAATTGTGACCGCGCGGCTTAGGGATTTTTTCAAACAAAAGTTGTTCAGACATCGAGGTCTAATTCTGTTTCCGATGATAAAAACACAACTGTTTCCACCGAAAAACCTTTCAGGGGATGGTCTGCAACAGTTTGGCACCATTTTTGAGAGGATTGCAGAACGTCAGAAATTTTGAAGAAATTGTGACCGCGCGGATTAGGGATTTTTCAAAAAAAAGTTGTTCAGACATCGACGGCTAATTCTGTTTCCGATAATAAAAACCCAACTGTTTCCACCGAAAAACCTTTCAGGGGATGGTCTGCAACAGTTTGGCACCATTTTTGAGTGAATTGCAGAACGTCAGAAATTGTGAAGAAATTGTGACTGCGCGGCTTAGGGATTTTTTAAAAAATAGTTGTTCAGACATCGAGGGCTAATTCTGTTTCCGATGATAAAAACCCACCTGTTTCCACCGAAAAACCTTTCAGGGGATGGTCTGCAAAAGTTTGGCACCATTTTTGAGTGAATTGCAGAACGTCAGAAATTGTGAAGAAATTGTGACCGCGCGGCTTAGGGATTTTTTTAAAAAATAGTTGTTCAGACATCGAGGGCTAATTCTGTTTCCGATGATAAAAACCCACCTGTTTCCACCGAAAAACCTTTCAGGGGATGGTCTGCAAATGTTTGGCACCATTTTTGAGCGAATTGCAGGACGTCAGAAATTTTGAAGAAATTGTGACCGCGCGGCTTAGGGATTTTTTCAAAAAAAAGTTGTTCAGACATCAAGGGCTAATTCTGTTTCCGATGATAAAAACGCATCTGTTTCCACCAAAAAAACCTTTCACGGGATCGTTTGCAACAGGTTGGCACCATTTTTGAGTGAATTGCAGAACGTCAGAAATTTTGAAGAAATCGTGACCGCGCGGCTTAGGGATTTTTCCAAAAAAAAGTTGTTCAGACATCGAGGGCTAATTTTGTTTCCGATGATAAAAACGAATCTGTTTCCACCGAAAAACCTTTCAGGGGATCGTTTGCAACAGTTTGGCACCATTTTTGATTGAATTGCAGAACGTCAGAAATTTTGAAGAAATTGTGACCGCGCGGCTTAGGGATTTTTTCAAACAAAAGTTGTTCAGACATCGAGGTCTAATTCTGTTTCCGATGATAAAAACACAAGTGTTTCCACCGAAAAACCTTTCAGGGGATGGTCTGCAACAGTTTGGCACCATTTTTGAGAGGATTGCAGAACGTCAGAAATTTTGAAGAAATTGTGACCGCGCGGCTTAGGGATTTTTCCAAAAAAAAGTTGTTCAGACATCGAGGGCTAATTTTGTTTCCGATGATAAAAACGAATCTGTTTCCACCGAAAAACCTTTCAGGGGATCGTTAGCAACAGTTTGGCACCATTTTTGAGTGAATTGCAGAATGTCAGAAATTTTGAAGAAATTGTGACGGCGCGGCTTAGGGATTTTTTCAAAAAAAAGTTGTTCAGACATCGAGGGCTATTTCTGTTTCCGATGATAAAGACCCACCTGTTTCCACCGGAAAACCTTTCAGGGGATGGTTTGCAACAGTTTGGCACCATTTTTGATTGAATTGCAGAACGTCAGAAATTTTGAAGAAATTGTGACCGCGCGGCTTAGGGATTTTTTCAAACAAAAGTTTTTCAGACATCGAGGTCTAATTCTGTTTCCGATATTAAAAACACAACTGTTTCCACCGAAAAACCTTTCAGGGGATGGTCTGCAACAGTTTGGCACCATTTTTGAGAGGATTGCAGAACGTCAGAAATTTTGAAGAAATTGTGACCGCGCGGCTTAGGGATTTTTCAAAAAAAAGTTGTTCAGACATCGACGGCTAATTCTGTTTCCGATAATAAAAACCCAACTGTTTCCACCGAAAAACCTTTCAGGGGATGGTCTGCAACAGTTTGGCACCATTTTTGAGTGAATTGCAGAACGTCAGAAATTGTGAAGAAATTGTGACCGCGCGGCTTAGGGATTTTTTAAAAAATAGTTGTTCAGACATCGAGGGCTAATTCTGTTTCCGATGATAAAAACCCACCTGTTTCCACCGAAAAACCTTTCAGGGGATGGTCTGCAAAAGTTTGGCACCATTTTTGAGTGAATTGCAGAACGTCAGAAATTGTGAAGAAATTGTGACCGCGCGGCTTAGGGATTTTTTTAAAAAATAGTTGTTCAGACATCGAGGGCTAATTCTGTTTCCGATGATAAAAACCCACCTGTTTCCACCGAAAAACCTTTCAGGGGATGGTCTGCAAATGTTTGGCACCATTTTTGAGCGAATTGCAGGACGTCAGAAATTTTGAAGAAATTGTGACCGCGCGGCTTAGGGATTTTTTCAAAAAAAAGTTGTTCAGACATCAAGGGCTAATTCTGTTTCCGATGATAAAAACGCATCTGTTTCCACCAAAAAAACCTTTCACGGGATCGTTTGCAACAGGTTGGCACCATTTTTGAGTGAATTGCAGAACGTCAGAAATTTTGAAGAAATCGTGACCGCGCGGCTTAGGGATTTTTCCAAAAAAAAGTTGTTCAGACATCGAGGGCTAATTTTGTTTCCGATGATAAAAACGAATCTGTTTCCACCGAAAAACCTTTCAGGGGATCGTTTGCAACAGTTTGGCACCATTTTTGATTGAATTGCAGAACGTCAGAAATTTTGAAGAAATTGTGACCGCGCGGCTTAGGGATTTTTTCAAACAAAAGTTGTTCAGACATCGAGGTCTAATTCTGTTTCCGATGATAAAAACACAACTGTTTCCACCGAAAAACCTTTCAGGGGATGGTCTGCAACAGTTTGGCACCATTTTTGAGTGAATTGCAGAACGTCAGAAATTGTGAAGAAATTGTGACCGCGCGGCTTAGGGATTTTTTAAAAAATAGTTGTTCAGACATCGAGGGCTAATTTTGTTTCCGATGAAAAAAACACATCTGTTTCCACCGAAAAACCTTTCACGGGATCGTTTGCAACAGGTTGGCACCATTTTTGAATGAATTGCAGAACGTCAGAAATTTTGAAGAAATTGTGACCGCGCGGCTTAGGGATTTTTTTTAAAAAAAGTTGTTTAGACATCGAGGGCTAATTCTGTTTCCGATGATAAAAACCCACCTGTTTCCACCGAAAAACCTTTCAGGGGATGGTCTGCAAAGGTTTGGCACCATTTTTGAGTGAATTGCAGAACATCAGAAATTTTGAAGAAATTGTGACCGCGCGGCTTAGGGATTTTTTTCAAACAAAAGTTGTTCAGACATCGAGGTCTAATTCTGTTTCCGATGATAAAAACACAACTGTTTCCACCGAAAAACCTTTCAGGGGATGGTCTGCAACAGTTTGGCACCATTTTTGAGAGGATTGCAGAACGTCAGAAATTTTGAAGAAATTGTGACCGCGCGGCTTAGGGATTTTTCAAAAAAAAGTTGTTCAGACATCGACGGCTAATTCTGTTTCCGTTAATAAAAACCCAACTGTTTCCACCGAAAAACCTTTCAGGGGATGGTCTGCAACAGTTTGGCACCATTTTTGAGTGAATTGCAGAACGTCAGAAATTTTGAAGAAATCGTGACCGCGCGGCTTAGGGATTTTTTTTAAAAAAAGTTGTTCAGACATTGAGGGCTAATTCTGTTTCCGATGATAAAAACGCATCTGTTTCCACCGAAAAACCTTTCAGGGGATCGTTTGCAACAGGTTGGCACCATTTTTGAGTGAATTGCAGAACGTCAGAAATTTTGAAGAAATTGTGACCGCGCGGCTTAGGGATTTTTTCAAACAAAAGTTGTTCAGACATCAAGGGCTAATTCTGTTTCCGATGATAAAAACGCATCTGTTTCCACCAAAAAAACCTTTCACGGGATCGTTTGCAACAGGTTGGCACCATTTTTGAGTGAATTGCAGAACGTCAGAAATTTTGAAGAAATCGTGACCGCGCGGCTTAGGGATTTTTCCAAAAAAAAGTTGTTCAGACATCGAGGGCTAATTTTGTTTCCGATGATAAAAACGAATCTGTTTCCACCGAAAAACCTTTCAGGGGATCGTTTGCAACAGTTTGGCACCATTTTTGATTGAATTGCAGAACGTCAGAAATTTTGAAGAAATTGTGACCGCGCGGCTTAGGGATTTTTTCAAACAAAAGTTGTTCAGACATCGAGGTCTAATTCTGTTTCCGATGATAAAAACACAACTGTTTCCACCGAAAAACCTTTCAGGGGATGGTCTGCAACAGTTTGGCACCATTTTTGAGAGGATTGCAGAACGTCAGAAATTTTGAAGAAATTGTGACCGCGCGGCTTAGGGACTTTTCCAAAAAAAAGTTGTTCAGACATCGAGGGCTAATTTTGTTTCCGATGATAAAAACGAATCTGTTTCCACCGAAAAACCTTTCAGGGGATCGTTTGCAACAGTTTGGCACCATTTTTGAGTGAATTGCAGAATGTCAGAAATTTTGAAGAAATTGTGACGGCGCGGCTTAGGGATTTTTTCAAAAAAAAGTTGTTCAGACATCGAGGGCTATTTCTGTTTCCGATGATAAAGACCCACCTGTTTCCACCGGAAAACCTTTCAGGGGATGGTTTGCAACAGTTTGGCACCATTTTTGATTGAATTGCAGAACGTCAGAAATTTTGAAGAAATTGTGACCGCGCGGCTTAGGGATTTTTTCAAACAAAAGTTGTTCAGACATCGAGGTCTAATTCTGTTTCCGATGATAAAAACACAACTGTTTCCACCGAAAAACCTTTCAGGGGATGGTCTGCAACAGTTTGGCACCATTTTTGAGAGGATTGCAGAACGTCAGAAATTTTGAAGAAATTGTGACCGCGCGGATTAGGGATTTTTCAAAAAAAAGTTGTTCAGACATCGACGGCTAATTCTGTTTCCGATAATAAAAACCCAACTGTTTCCACCGAAAAACCTTTCAGGGGATGGTCTGCAACAGTTTGGCACCATTTTTGAGTGAATTGCAGAACGTCAGAAATTGTGAAGAAATTGTGACTGCGCGGCTTAGGGATTTTTTAAAAAATAGTTGTTCAGACATCGAGGGCTAATTCTGTTTCCGATGATAAAAACCCACCTGTTTCCACCGAAAAACCTTTCAGGGGATGGTCTGCAAAAGTTTGGCACCATTTTTGAGTGAATTGCAGAACGTCAGAAATTGTGAAGTAATTGTGACCGCGCGGCTTAGGGATTTTTTTAAAAAATAGTTGTTCAGACATCGAGGGCTAATTCTGTTTCCGATGATAAAAACCCACCTGTTTCCACCGAAAAACCTTTCAGGGGATGGTCTGCAAATGTTTGGCACCATTTTTGAGCGAATTGCAGGACGTCAGAAATTTTGAAGAAATTGTGACCGCGCGGCTTAGGGATTTTTTCAAAAAAAAGTTGTTCAGACATCAAGGGCTAATTCTGTTTCCGATGATAAAAACGCATCTGTTTCCACCAAAAAAACCTTTCACGGGATCGTTTGCAACAGGTTGGCACCATTTTTGAGTGAATTGCAGAACGTCAGAAATTTTGAAGAAATCGTGACCGCGCGGCTTAGGGATTTTTCCAAAAAAAAGTTGTTCAGACATCGAGGGCTAATTTTGTTTCCGATGATAAAAACGAATCTGTTTCCACCGAAAAACCTTTCAGGGGATCGTTTGCAACAGTTTGGCACCATTTTTGATTGAATTGCAGAACGTCAGAAATTTTGAAGAAATTGTGACCGCGCGGCTTAGGGATTTTTTCAAACAAAAGTTGTTCAGACATCGAAGTCTAATTCTGTTTCCGATGATAAAAACACAACTGTTTCCACCGAAAAACCTTTCAGGGGATGGTCTGCAACAGTTTGGCACCATTTTTGAGAGGATTGCAGAACGTCAGAAATTTTGAAGAAATTGTGACCGCGCGGCTTAGGGATTTTTCCAAAAAAAAGTTGTTCAGACATCGAGGGCTAATTTTGTTTCCGATGATAAAAACGAATCTGTTTCCACCGAAAAACCTTTCAGGGGATCGTTAGCAATAGTTTGGCACCATTTTTGAGTGAATTGCAGAATGTCAGAAATTTTGAAGAAATTGTGACGGCGCGGCTTAGGGATTTTTTCAAACAAAAGTTGTTCAGACATCGAGGTCTAATTCTGTTTCCGATGATAAAAACACAACTGTTTCCACCGAAAAACCTTTCAGGGGATGGTCTGCAACAGTTTGGCACCATTTTTGAGAGGATTGCAGAACGTCAGAAATTTTGAAGAAATTGTGACCGCGCGGCTTAGGGATTTTTCAAAAAAAAGTTGTTCAGACATCGACGGCTAATTCTGTTTCCGATAATAAAAACCCAACTGTTTCCACCGAAAAACCTTTCAGGGGATGGTCTGCAACAGTTTGGCACCATTTTTGAGTGAATTGCAGAACGTCAGAAATTGTGAAGAAATTGTGACCGCGCGGCTTAGGGATTTTTTAAAAAATAGTTGTTCAGACATCGAGGGCTAATTCTGTTTCCGATGATAAAAACCCACCTGTTTCCACCGAAAAACCTTTCAGGGGATGGTCTGCAAAAGTTTGGCACCATTTTTGAGTGAATTGCAGAACGTCAGAAATTGTGAAGAAATTGTGACCGCGCGGCTTAGGGATTTTTTAAAAAAATAGTTGTTCAGACATCGAGGGCTAATTCTGTTTCCGATGATAAAAACCCACCTGTTTCCACCGAAAAACCTTTCAGGGGATGGTCTGCAAATGTTTGGCACCATTTTTGAGCGAATTGCAGGACGTCAGAAATTTTGAAGAAATTGTGACCGCGCGGCTTAGGGATTTTTTCAAAAAAAAGTTGTTCAGACATCAAGGGCTAATTCTGTTTCCGATGATAAAAACGCATCTGTTTCCACCAAAAAAACCTTTCACGGGATCGTTTGCAACAGGTTGGCACCATTTTTGAGTGAATTGCAGAACGTCAGAAATTTTGAAGAAATTGTGACCGCGCGGCTTAGGGATTTTTCCAAAAAAAAGTTGTTCAGACATCGAGGGCTAATTTTGTTTCCGATGATAAAAACGAATCTGTTTCCACCGAAAAACCTTTCAGGGGATCGTTTGCAACAGTTTGGCACCATTTTTGATTGAATTGCAGAACGTCAGAAATTTTGAAGAAATTGTGACCGCGCGGCTTAGGGATTTTTTCAAACAAAAGTTGTTCAGACATCGAGGTCTAATTCTGTTTCCGATGATAAAAACACAACTGTTTCCACCGAAAAACCTTTCAGGGGATGGTCTGCAACAGTGTGGCACCATTTTTGAGTGAATTGCAGAACGTCAGAAATTGTGAAGAAATTGTGACCGCGCGGCTTAGGGATTTTTTAAAAAATAGTTGTTCAGACATCGAGGGCTAATTTTGTTTCCGATGAAAAAAACACATCTGTTTCCACCGAAAAACCTTTCACGGGATCGTTTGCAACAGGTTGGCACCATTTTTGAGTGAATTGCAGAACGTCAGAAATTTTGAAGAAATTGTGACGGCGCGGCTTAGGGATTTTTTTTAAAAAAAGTTGTTTAGACATCGAGGGCTAATTCTGTTTCCGATGATAAAAACCCACCTGTTTCCACCGAAAAACCTTTCAGGGGATGGTCTGCAAAGGTTTGGCACCATTTTTGAGTGAATTGCAGAACATCAGAAATTTTGAAGAAATTGTGACCGCGCGGCTTAGGGATTTTTTTCAAACAAAAGTTGTTCAGACATCGAGGTCTAATTCTGTTTCCGATGATAAAAACACAACTGTTTCCACCGAAAAACCTTTCAGGGGATGGTCTGCAACAGTTTGGCACCATTTTTGAGAGGATTGCAGAACGTCAGAAATTTTGAAGAAATTGTGACCGCGCGGCTTAGGGATTTTTCAAAAAAAAGTTGTTCAGACATCGACGGCTAATTCTGTTTCCGTTAATAAAAACCCAACTGTTTCCACCGAAAAACCTTTCAGGGGATGGTCTGCAACAGTTTGGCACCATTTTTGAGTGAATTGCAGAACGTCAGAAATTTTGAAGAAATCGTGACCGCGCGGCTTAGGGATTTTTTTTAAAAAAAGTTGTTCAGACATCGAGGGCTAATTCTGTTTCCGATGATAAAAACGCATCTGTTTCCACCGAAAAACCTTTCAGGGGATCGTTTGCAACAGGTTGGCACCATTTTTGAGTGAATTGCAGAACGTCAGAAATTTTGAAGAAATTGTGACCGCGCGGCTTAGGGATTTTTTCAAAAAAAAGTTGTTCAGACATCGAGGGCTAATTTTGTTTCCGATGAAAAAAACACATCTGTTTCCACCGAAAAACCTTTCACGGGATCGTTTGCAACAGGTTGGCACCATTTTTGAGTGAATTGCAGAACGTCAGAAATTTTGAAGAAATTGTGACCGCGCGGCTTAGGGATTTTTTTTAAAAAAAGTTGTTCAGACATCGAGGGCTAATTCTGTTTCCGATGATAAAAACCCACCTGTTTCCACCGAAAAACCTTTCAGGGGATGGTCTGCAAAGGTTTGGCACCATTTTTGAGTGAATTGCAGAATATCAGAAATTTTGAAGAAATTGTGACCGCACGGCTTAGGGATTTTTTCAAAAAAAAGTTGTTCAGACATCAAGGGCTAATTCTGTTTCCGATGATAAAAACGCATCTGTTTCCACCAAAAAAACCTTTCACGGGATCGTTTGCAACAGGTTGGCACCATTTTTGAGTGAATTGCAGAACGTCAGAAATTTTGAAGAAATCGTGACCGCGCGGCTTAGGGATTTTTCCAAAAAAAAGTTGTTCAGACATCGAGGGCTAATTTTGTTTCCGATGATAAAAATGAATCTGTTTCCACCGAAAAACCTTTCAGGGGATCGTTTGCAACAGTTTGGCACCATTTTTGATTGAATTGCAGAACGTCAGAAATTTTGAAGAAATTGTGACCGCGCGGCTTAGGGATTTTTTCAAACAAAAGTTGTTCAGACATCGAGGTCTAATTCTGTTTCCGATGATAAAAACACAACTGTTTCCACCGAAAAACCTTTCAGGGGATGGTCTGCAACAGTTTGGCACCATTTTTGAGAGGATTGCAGAACGTCAGAAATTTTGAAGAAATTGTGACCGCGCGGCTTAGGGATTTTTCCAAAAAAAAGTTGTTCAGACATCGAGGGCTAATTTTGTTTCCGATGATAAAAACGAATCTGTTTCCACCGAAAAACCTTTCAGGGGATCGTTTGCAACAGTTTGGCACCATTTTTGAGTGAATTGCAGAATGTCAGAAATTTTGAAGAAATTGTGACGGCGCGGCTTAGGGATTTTTTCAAAAAAAAGTTGTTCAGACATCGAGGGCTATTTCTGTTTCCGATGATAAAGACCCACCTGTTTCCACCGGAAAACCTTTCAGGGGATGGTTTGCAACAGTTTGGCACCATTTTTGATTGAATTGCAGAACGTCAGAAATTTTGAAGAAATTGTGACCGCGCGGCTTAGGGATTTTTTCAAACAAAAGTTGTTCAGACATCGAGGTCTAATTCTGTTTCCGATGATAAAAACACAACTGTTTCCACCGAAAAACCTTTCAGGGGATGGTCTGCAACAGTTTGGCACCATTTTTGAGAGGATTGCAGAACGTCAGAAATTTTGAAGAAATTGTGACCGCGCGGCTTCGGGATTTTTCAAAAAGAAGTTGTTCAGACATCGACGGCTAATTCTGTTTCCGATAATAAAAACCCAACTGTTTCCACCGAAAAACCTTTCAGGGGATGGTCTGCAACAGTTTGGCACCATTTTTGAGTGAATTGCAGAACGTCAGAAATTGTGAAGAAATTGTGACCGCGCGGCTTAGGGATTTTTTAAAAAATAGTTGTTCAGACATCGAGGGCTAATTCTGTTTCCGATGATAAAAACCCACCTGTTTCCACCGAAAAACCTTTCAGGGGATGGTCTGCAAAAGTTTGGCACCATTTTTGAGTGAATTGCAGAACGTCAGAAATTGTGAAGAAATTGTGACCGCGCGGCTTAGGGATTTTTTTAAAAAATAGTTGTTCAGACATCGAGGGCTAATTCTGTTTCCGATGATAAAAACCCACCTGTTTCCACCGAAAAACCTTTCAGGGGATGGTCTGCAAATGTTTGGCACCATTTTTGAGCGAATTGCAGGACGTCAGAAATTTTGAAGAAATTGTGACCGCGCGGCTTAGGGATTTTTTCAAAAAAAAGTTGTTCAGACATCAAGGGCTAATTCTGTTTCCGATGATAAAAACGCATCTGTTTCCACCAAAAAAACCTTTCACGGGATCGTTTGCAACAGGTTGGCACCATTTTTGAGTGAATTGCAGAACGTCAGAAATTTTGAAGAAATCGTGACCGCGCGGCTTAGGGATTTTTCCAAAAAAAAGTTGTTCAGACATCGAGGGCTAATTTTGTTTCCGATGATAAAAACGAATCTGTTTCCACCGAAAAACCTTTCAGGGGATCGTTTGCAACAGTTTGGCACCATTTTTGATTGAATTGCAGAACGTCAGAAATTTTGAAGAAATTGTGACCGCGCGGCTTAGGGATTTTTTCAAACAAAAGTTGTTCAGACATCGAGGTCTAATTCTGTTTCCGATGATAAAAACACAACTGTTTCCACCGAAAAACCTTTCAGGGGATGGTCTGCAACAGTTTGGCACCATTTTTGAGAGGATTGCAGAACGTCAGAAATTTTGAAGAAATTGTGACCGCGCGGCTTAGGGATTTTTCCAAAAAAAAGTTGTTCAGACATCGAGGGCTAATTTTGTTTCCGATGATAAAAACGAATCTGTTTCCACCGAAAAACCTTTCAGGGGATCGTTTGCAACAGTTTGGCACCATTTTTGAGTGAATTGCAGAACGTCAGAAATTGTGAAGAAATTGTGACCGCGCGGCTTAGGGATTTTTTAAAAAATAGTTGTTCAGACATCGAGGGCTAATTCTGTTTCCGATGATAAAAACCCACCTGTTTCCACCGAAAAACCTTTCAGGGGATGGTCTGCAAAAGTTTGGCACCATTTTTGAGTGAATTGCAGAACGTCAGAAATTGTGAAGAAATTGTGACCGCGCGGCTTAGGGATTTTTTTAAAAAATAGTTGTTCAGACATCGAGGGCTAATTCTGTTTCCGATGATAAAAACCCACCTGTTTCCACCGAAAAACCTTTCAGGGGATGGTCTGCAAATGTTTGGCACCATTTTTGAGCGAATTGCAGGACGTCAGAAATTTTGAAGAAATTGTGACCGCGCGGCTTAGGGATTTTTTCAAAAAAAAGTTGTTCAGACATCAAGGGCTAATTCTGTTTCCGATGATAAAAACGCATCTGTTTCCACCAAAAAAACCTTTCACGGGATCGTTTGCAACAGGTTGGCACCATTTTTGAGTGAATTGCAGAACGTCAGAAATTTTGAAGAAATCGTGACCGCGCGGCTTAGGGATTTTTCCAAAAAAAAGTTGTTCAGACATCGAGGGCTAATTTTGTTTCCGATGATAAAAACGAATCTGTTTCCACCGAAAAACCTTTCAGGGGATCGTTTGCAACAGTTTGGCACCATTTTTGATTGAATTGCAGAACGTCAGAAATTTTGAAGAAATTGTGACCGCGCGGCTTAGGGATTTTTTCAAACAAAAGTTGTTCAGACATCGAGGTCTAATTCTGTTTCCGATGATAAAAACACAACTGTTTCCACCGAAAAACCTTTCAGGGGATGGTCTGCAACAGTTTGGCACCATTTTTGAGAGGATTGCAGAACGTCAGAAATTTTGAAGAAATTGTGACCGCGCGGCTTAGGGATTTTTCCAAAAAAAAGTTGTTCAGACATCGAGGGCTAATTTTGTTTCCGATGATAAAAACGAATCTGTTTCCACCGAAAAACCTTTCAGGGGATCGTTTGCAACAGTTTGGCACCATTTTTGAGTGAATTGCAGAACGTCAGAAATTGTGAAGAAATTGTGACCGCGCGGCTTAGGGATTTTTTAAAAAATAGTTGTTCAGACATCGAGGGCTAATTCTGTTTCTGATGATAAAAACCCACCTGTTTCCACCGAAAAACCTTTCAGGGGATGGTCTGCAAAAGTTTGGCACCATTTTTGAGTGAATTGCAGAACGTCAGAAATTGTGAAGAAATTGTGACCGCGCGGCTTAGGGATTTTTTAAAAAAATAGTTGTTCAGACATCGAGGGCTAATTCTGTTTCCGATGATAAAAACCCACCTGTTTCCAACGAAAAACCTTTCAGGGGATGGTCTGCAAATGTTTGGCACCATTTTTGAGCGAATTGCAGGACGTCAGAAATTTTGAAGAAATTGTGACCGCGCGGCTTAGGGATTTTTTCAAAAAAAAGTTGTTCAGACATCGAGGGCTAATTCTGTTTCCGATGACAAAAACGCATCTGTTTCCACCAAAACACCTTTCACGGGATCGTTTGCAACAGGTTGGCACCATTTTTGAGTGAATTGCAGAACGTCAGAAATTTTGAAGAAATTGTGACCGCGCGGCTTAGGGATTTTTTCAAAAAAAAGTTGTTCAGACATCGAGGGCTAATTCTGTTTCCTATGATAAAAACCCACCTGTTTCCACCGAAAAACCTTTCACGGGATCGTTTGCAACAGGTTGGCACCATTTTTGAGTGAATTGCAGAACGTCAGAAATTTTGAAGAAATTGTGACCGCGCGGCTTAGGGATTTTTTAAAAAAAAGTAGTTCAGACATCGAGGGCTAATTCTGTTTCCGATGATAAAAACCCACCTGTTTCCACCGAAAAACCTTTCAGGGGATGGTCTGCAACAGTTTGGCACCATTTTTGAGTGAATTGCAGAACGTCAGAAATTTTGAAGAAATTGTGACCGCGCAGCTTAGGGATTTTTTTAAAAATAGTTGTTCAGACATCGAGGGCTAATTCTGTTTCTGATGATAAAAACCCACCTGTTTCCACCGAAAAACCTTTCAGGGGATGGTCTGCCAAAGTTTGGCACCATTTTTGAGTGAATTGCAGAACATCAGAAATTTTGAAGAAATTGTGACCGCGCGGCTTAGGGATTTTTTCAAAAAAAAGTTGTTCAGACATCGTGGGCTAATTCTGTTCCCGATGATAAAAACGCATCTCTTTCCACCGAAAAACCTTTCACGGGATCGTTTGCAACAGGTTGGCACCATTTTTGAGTGAATTGCAGAACGTCAGAAATTTTGAAGAAATTGTGACCGCGCGGCTTAGGGATTTTTTCAAAAAAAAGTTGTTCAGACATCGAGGGCTAATTCTGTTTCCGATGATAAAAACCCACCTGTTTCCACCGAAAAACCTTTCAGGGGATGGTCTGCAACAGTTTGGCACCATTTTTGAGTGAATTGCAGAACGTCAGAAATTTTGAAGAAATTGTGACCGCGCAGCTTAGGGATTTTTTTAAAAATAGTTGTTCAGACATCGAGGGCTAATTCTGTTTCCGATGATAAAAACCCACCTGTTTCCACCGAAAAACCTTTCAGGGGATGGTCTGCCAAAGTTTGGCACCATTTTTGAGTGAATTGCAGAACATCAGAAATTGTGAAGAAATTGTGACCGCGCGGCTTAGGGATTTTTTTAAAAATAGTTGTTCAGACATCGAGGGCTAATTCTGTTTCCGATGATAAAAACCCACCTGTTTCCACCGAAAAACCTTTCAGGGGATGGTCTGCCAAAGTTTGGCACCATTTTTGAGTGAATTGCAGGACGTCAGAAATTTTGAAGAAATTGTGACCGCGCGTCTTAGGGATTTTTTCAAAAAAAAGTTGTTCAGACATCGAGGGCTAATTCTGTTTCCGATGACAAAAACGCATCTGTTTCCACCAAAAAACCTTTCACGGGATCGTTTGCAACAGGTTGGCACCATTTTTGAGTGAATTGCAGAACGTCAGAAATTTTGAAGAAATTGTGACCGCGCGGCTTAGGGATTTTTTCAAAAAAAAGTTGTTCAGACATCGTCGGCTAATTCTGTTCCCGATGATAAAAACGCATCTCTTTCCACCGAAAAACCTTTCACGGGATCGTTTGCAACAGGTTGGCACCATTTTTGAGTGAATAGCAGAACGTCAGAAATTTTGAAGAAATTGTGACCGCGCGGCTTAGGGATTTTTTTAAAAAAAGTTGTTCAGACATCGAGGGCTAATTCTGTTTCCGATGATAAAAACCCACCTGTTTCCACCGAAAAACCTTTCAGGGGATGGGCTGCCAAAGTTTGGCACCATTTTTGAGTGAATTGCAGAACATCAGAAATTTTGAAGAAATTGTGACCGCGCGGCTTAGGGATTTTTTCAAAAAAAAGTTGTTCAGACATCGTGGGCTAATTCTGTTCCCGATGATAAAAACGCATCTCTTTCCACCGAAAAACTTTTCACGGGATCGTTTGCAACAGGTTGGCACCATTTTTGAGTGAATTGCAGAACGTCAGAAATTTTGAAGAAATTGTGACCGCGCGGCTTAGGGATTTTTTAAAAAAAAGTTGTTCAGACATCGAGGGCTAATTCTGTTTCCGATGATAAAAACCCACCTGTTTCCACCGAAAAACCTTTCAGGGGATGGTCTGCAACAGTTTGGCACCATTTTTGAGTGAATTGCAGAACGTCAGAAATTTTGAAGAAATTGTGACCGCGCAGCTTAGGGATTTTTTAAAAAATAGTTGTTCAGACATCGAGGGCTAATTCTGTTTCTGATGATAAAAACCCACCTGTTTCCACCGAAAAACCTTTCAGGGGATGGTCTGCCAAAGTTTGGCACCATTTTTGAGTGAATTGCAGAACATCTGAAATTTTGAAGAAATTGTGACCGCGCGGCTTAGGGATTTTTTCAAAAAAAAGTTGTTCAGACATCGTGGGCTAATTCTGTTCCCGATGATAAAAACGCATCTCTTTCCACCGAAAAACCTTTCACGGGATCGTTTGCAACAGGTTGGCACCATTTTTGAGTGAATTGCAGAACGTCAGAAATTTTGAAGAAATTGTGACCGCGCGGCTTAGGGATTTTTTCAAAAAAAAGTTGTTCAGACATCGAGGGCTAATTCTGTTTCCGATGATAAAAACCCACCTGTTTCCACCGAAAAACCTTTCAGGGGATGGTCTGCAACAGTTTGGCACCATTTTTGAGTGAATTGCAGAACGTCAGAAATTTTGAAGAAATTGTGACCGCGCAGCTTAGGGATTTTTTTAAAAATAGTTGTTCAGACATCGAGGGCTAATTCTGTTTCCGATGATAAAAACCCACCTGTTTCCACCGAAAAACCTTTCAGGGGATGGTCTGCCAAAGTTTGGCACCATTTTTGAGTGAATTGCAGAACATCAGAAATTGTGAAGAAATTGTGACCGCGCGGCTTAGGGATTTTTTTAAAAATAGTTGTTCAGACATCGAGGGCTAATTCTGTTTCCGATGATAAAAACCCACCTGTTTCCACCGAAAAACCTTTCAGGGGATGGTCTGCCAAAGTTTGGCACCATTTTTGAGTGAATTGCAGGACGTCAGAAATTTTGAAGAAATTGTGACCGCGCGTCTTAGGGATTTTTTCAAAAAAAAGTTGTTCAGACATCGAGGGCTAATTCTGTTTCCGATGACAAAAACGCATCTGTTTCCACCAAAAAACCTTTCACGGGATCGTGTGCAACAGGTTGGCACCATTTTTGAGTGAATTGCAGAACGTCAGAAATTTTGAAGAAATTGTGACCGCGCGGCTTAGGGATTTTTTCAAAAAAAAGTTGTTCAGACATCGTGGGCTAATTCTGTTCCCGATGATAAAAACGCATCTCTTTCCACCGAAAAACCTTTCATGGGATCGTTTGCAACAGGTTGGCACCATTTTTGAGTGAATTGCAGAACGTCAGAAATTTTGAAGAAATTGTGACCGCGCGGCTTAGGGATTTTTTTAAAAAAAGTTGTTCAGACATCGAGGGCTAATTCTGTTTCCGATGATAAAAACCCACCTGTTTCCACCGAAAAACCTTTCAGGGGATGGTCTGCCAAAGTTTGGCACCATTTTTGAGTGAATTGCAGAACATCAGAAATTTTGAAGAAATTGTGACCGCGCGGCTTAGGGATTTTTTCAAAAAAAAGTTGTTCAGACATCAAGGGCTAATTCTGTTTCCGATGATAAAAACCCACCTGTTTCCACCGAAAAACCTTTCAGGGGATGGTCTGCAAATGTTTGGCACCATTTTTGAGCGAATTGCAGGACGTCAGATATTTTGAAGAAATTGTGACCGCGCGGCTTAGGGATTTTTTCAAAAAAAAGTTGTTCAGACATCGAGGGCTAATTCTGTTTCCGATGACAAAAACGCATCTGTTTCCACCAAAAAACCTTTCACGGGATCGTTTGCAACAGGTTGGCACCATTTTTGAGTGAATTGCAGAACGTCAGAAATTTTGAAGAAACCGTGACCGCGCGGCTTAGGGATTTTTTCAAACAAAAGTTGTTCAGACATCGAGGGCTATTTCTGTTTCCGATGATAAAGACCCACCTGTTTCCACCGAAAAACCTTTCAGGGGATGGTTTGCAACAGTTTGGCACCATTTTTGATTGAATTGCAGAACGTCAGAAATTTTGAAGAAATTGTGACCGCCCGGCTTAGGGATTTTTTTCAAACAAAAGTTGTTCAGACATTGAGGTCTAATTCTGTTTCCGATGATAAAAACACAACTGTTTCCACCGAAAAACCTTTCAGGGGATGGTCTGCAACAGTTTGGCACCATTTTTGAGTGAATTGCAGAACGTCAGAAATTTTGAAGAAATTGTGACCGCGCGGCTTAGGGATTTTTTCAAACAAAAGTTGTTCAGACATCGAGCGCTATTTCTGTTTCCGATGATAAAGACCCACCTGTTTCCACCGAAAAATCTTTCAGGGGATGGTTTGCAACAGTTTGGCACCATTTTTGATTGAATTGCAGAACGTCAGAAATTTTGAAGAAATTGTGACCGCGCGGCTTAGGGATTTTTTTCAAACAAAAGTTGTTCAGACATCGAGGTCTAATTCTGTTTCCGATGATAAAAACACAACTGTTTCCACTGAAAAACCTTTCAGGGGATGGTCTGCAACAGTTTGGCACCATTTTTGAGAGGATTGCAGAACGTCAGAAATTGTGAAGAAATTGTGACCGCGCGGCTTAGGGATTTTTCAAAAAAAAGTTGTTCAGACATCGAGGGCTAATTCTGTTTCCGATGATAAAAACCCACCTGTTTCCACCAAAAAACCTTTCAGGGGATGGTCTGCAACAGTTTCGCACCATTTTTGAGTGAATTGCAGAACGTCAGAAATTTTGAAGAAATTGTGACCGCGCGGCTCAGGGATTTTTTCAAAAAAAAGTTGTTCAGACATCGAGGGCTAATTTTGTTTCCGATGATAAAAACCCAGCTGCTAACAACGAAAAACCTTTCAAGGGATGGTCTGCAACAGTTTGGCACCATTTTTGAGTGAATTGCAGAACGTCAGAAATTTTGAAGAAATTGTGACCGCGCGGCTTAGGGATTTTTTTAAAAAAAAGTTGTTTAGACATCGAGGGCTAATTCTGTTTCCGATGATAAAAACCCACCTGTTTCCACCGAAAAACCTTTCAGGGGATGGTCTGCAAAGGTTTGGCACCATTTTTGAGTGAATTGGAGAATGTCAGAAATTTTGAAGAAATTGTGACGGCGCGGCTTAGGGATTTTTTCAAAAAAAAGTTGTTCAGACATCGTGGGCTAATTCTGTTCCCGATGATAAAAACGCATCTCTTTCCACCGAAAAACCTTTCACGGGATCGTTTGCAACAGGTTGGCACCATTTTTGAGTGAATTGCAGAACGTCAGAAATTTTGAAGAAATTGTGACCGCGCGGCTTAGGGATTTTTTAAAAAAAAAGTTGTTCAGACATCGAGGGCTAATTCTGTTTCCGATGATAAAAACCCACCTGTTTCCACCGAAAAACCTTTCAGGGGATGGTCTGCAACAGTTTGGCACCATTTTTGAGTGAATTGCAGAACGTCAGAAATTTTGAAGAAATTGTGACCGCGCAGCTTAGGGATTTTTTAAAAAATAGTTGTTCAGACATCGAGGGCTAATTCTGTTTCCGATGATAAAAACCCACCTGTTTCCACCGAAAAACCTTTCAGGGGATGGTCTGCCAAAGTTTGGCACCATTTTTGAGTGAATTGCAGAACATCAGAAATTGTGAAGAAATTGTGACCGCGCGGCTTAGGGATTTTTTTAAAAATAGTTGTTCAGACATCGAGGGCTAATTCTGTTTCCGATGATAAAAACCCACCTGTTTCCACCGAAAAACCTTTCAGGGGATGGTCTGCCAAAGTTTGGCACCATTTTTGAGTGAATTGCAGGACGTCAGAAATTTTGAAGAAATTGTGACCGCGCGTCTTAGGGATTTTTTCAAAAAAAAGTTGTTCAGACATCGAGGGCTAATTCTGTTTCCGATGACAAAAACGCATCTGTTTCCACCAAAAAACCTTTCACGGGATCGTTTGCAACAGGTTGGCACCATTTTTGAGTGAATTGCAGAACGTCAGAAATTTTGAAGAAATTGTGACCGCGCGGCTTAGGGATTTTTTCAAAAAAAAGTTGTTCAGACATCGTGGGCTAATTCTGTTCCCGATGATAAAAACGCATCTCTTTCCACCGAAAAACCTTTCACGGGATCGTTTGCAACAGGTTGGCACCATTTTTGAGTGAATTGCAGAACGTCAGAAATTTTGAAGAAATTGTGACCGCGCGGCTTAGGGATTTTTTAAAAAAAAGTTGTTCAGACATCGAGGGCTAATTCTGTTTCCGATGATAAAAACCCACCTGTTTCCACCGAAAAACCTTTCAGAGGATGGTCTGCCAAAGTTTGGCACCATTTTTGAGTGAATTGCAGAACGTCAGAAATTTTGAAGAAATTGTGACCGCGCAGCTTAGGGATTTTTTTTAAAAATAGTTGTTCAGACATCGAGGGCTAATTCTGTTTCTGATGATAAAAACCCACCTGTTTCCACCGAAAAACCTTTCAGGGGATGGTCTGCCAAAGTTTGGCACCATTTTTGAGTGAATTGCAGAACATCAGAAATTTTGAAGAAATTGTGACCGCGCGGCTTAGGGATTTTTTCAAAAAAAAGTTGTTCAGACATCGTGGGCTAATTCTGTTCCCGATGATAAAAACGCATCTCTTTCCACCGAAAAACCTTTCACGGGATCGTTTGCAACAGGTTGGCACCATTTTTGAGTGAATTGCAGAACGTCAGAAATTTTGAAGAAATTGTGACCGCGCGGCTTAGGGATTTTTTCAAAAAAAAGTTGTTCAGACATCGAGGGCTAATTCTGTTTCCGATGATAAAAACTCACCTGTTTCCACCGAAAAACCTTTCAGGGGATGGTCTGCAACAGTTTGGCACCATTTTTGAGTGAATTGCAGAACGTCAGAAATTTTGAAGAAATTGTGACCGCGCAGCTTAGGGATTTTTTTAAAAATAGTTGTTCAGACATCGAGGGCTAATTCTGTTTCCGATGATAAAAACCCACCTGTTTCCACCGAAAAACCTTTCAGGGGATGGTCTGCCAAAGTTTGGCACCATTTTTGAGTGAATTGCAGAACATCAGAAATTGTGAAGAAATTGTGACCGCGCGGCTTAGGGATTTTTTTAAAAATAGTTGTTCAGACATCGAGGGCTAATTCTGTTTCCGATGATAAAAACCCACCTGTTTCCACCGAAAAACCTTTCAGGGGATGGTCTGCCAAAGTTTGGCACCATTTTTGAGTGAATTGCAGGACGTCAGAAATTTTGAAGAAATTGTGACCGCGCGTCTTAGGGATTTTTTCAAAAAAAAGTTGTTCAGATATCGAGGGCTAATTCTGTTTCCGATGACAAAAACGCATCTGTTTCCACCAAAAAACCTTTCACGGGATCGTTTGCAACAGGTTGGCACCATTTTTGAGTGAATTGCAGAACGTCAGAAATTTTGAAGAAATTGTGACCGCGCGGCTTAGGGATTTTTTCAAAAAAAAGTTGTTCAGACATCGTGGGCTAATTCTGTTCCCGATGATAAAAACGCATCTCTTTCCACCGAAAAACCTTTCACGGGATCGTTTGCAACAGGTTGGCACCATTTTTGAGTGAATTGCAGAACGTCAGAAATTTTGAAGAAATTGTGACCGCGCGGCTTAGGGATTTTTTTAAAAAAAGTTGTTCAGACATCGAGGGCTAATTCTGTTTCCGATGATAAAAACCCACCTGTTTCCACCGAAAAACCTTTCAGGGGATGGTCTGCAACAGTTTGCCACCATTTTTGAGTGAATTGCAGAACGTCAGAAATTTTGAAGAAATTGTGACCGCGCAGCTTAGGGATTTTTTTAAAAATAGTTGTTCAGACATCGAGGGCTAATTCTGTTTCCGATGATAAAAACCCACCTGTTTCCACCGAAAAACCTTTCAGGGGATGGGCTGCCAAAGTTTGGCACCATTTTTGAGTGAATTGCAGAACATCAGAAATTTTGAAGAAATTGTGACCGCGCGGCTTAGGGATTTTTTCAAAAAAAAGTTGTTCAGACATCGTGGGCTAATTCTGTTCCCGATGATAAAAACGCATCTCTTTCCACCGAAAAACTTTTCACGGGATCGTTTGCAACAGGTTGGCACCATTTTTGAGTGAATTGCAGAACGTCAGAAATTTTGAAGAAATTGTGACCGCGCGGCTTAGGGATTTTTTAAAAAAAAGTTGTTCAGACATCGAGGGCTAATTCTGTTTCCGATGATAAAAACCCACCTGTTTCCACCGAAAAACCTTTCAGGGGATGGTCTGCAACAGTTTGGCACCATTTTTGAGTGAATTGCAGAACGTCAGAAATTTTGAAGAAATTGTGACCGCGCAGCTTAGGGATTTTTTAAAAAATAGTTGTTCAGACATCGAGGGCTAATTCTGTTTCTGATGATAAAAACCCACCTGTTTCCACCGAAAAACCTTTCAGGGGATGGTCTGCCAAAGTTTGGCACCATTTTTGAGTGAATTGCAGAACATCTGAAATTTTGAAGAAATTGTGACCGCGCGGCTTAGGGATTTTTTCAAAAAAAAGTTGTTCAGACATCGTGGGCTAATTCTGTTCCCGATGATAAAAACGCATCTCTTTCCACCGAAAAACCTTTCACGGGATCGTTTGCAACAGGTTGGCACCATTTTTGAGTGAATTGCAGAACGTCAGAAATTTTGAAGAAATTGTGACCGCGCGGCTTAGGGATTTTTTCAAAAAAAAGTTGTTCAGACATCGAGGGCTAATTCTGTTTCCGATGATAAAAACCCACCTGTTTCCACCGAAAAACCTTTCAGGGGATGGTCTGCAACAGTTTGGCACCATTTTTGAGTGAATTGCAGAACGTCAGAAATTTTGAAGAAATTGTGACCGCGCAGCTTAGGGATTTTTTTAAAAATAGTTGTTCAGACATCGAGGGCTAATTCTGTTTCCGATGATAAAAACCCACCTGTTTCCACCGAAAAACCTTTCAGGGGATGGTCTGCCAAAGTTTGGCACCATTTTTGAGTGAATTGCAGAACATCAGAAATTGTGAAGAAATTGTGACCGCGCGGCTTAGGGATTTTTTTAAAAATAGTTGTTCAGACATCGAGGGCTAATTCTGTTTCCGATGATAAAAACCCACCTGTTTCCACCGAAAAACCTTTCAGGGGATGGTCTGCCAAAGTTTGGCACCATTTTTGAGTGAATTGCAGGACGTCAGAAATTTTGAAGAAATTGTGACCGCGCGTCTTAGGGATTTTTTCAAAAAAAAGTTGTTCAGACATCGAGGGCTAATTCTGTTTCCGATGACAAAAACGCATCTGTTTCCACCAAAAAACCTTTCACGGGATCGTGTGCAACAGGTTGGCACCATTTTTGAGTGAATTGCAGAACGTCAGAAATTTTGAAGAAATTGTGACCGCGCGGCTTAGGGATTTTTTCAAAAAAAAGTTGTTCAGACATCGTGGGCTAATTCTGTTCCCGATGATAAAAACGCATCTCTTTCCACCGAAAAACCTTTCATGGGATCGTTTGCAACAGGTTGGCACCATTTTTGAGTGAATTGCAGAACGTCAGAAATTTTGAAGAAATTGTGACCGCGCGGCTTAGGGATTTTTTTAAAAAAAGTTGTTCAGACATCGAGGGCTAATTCTGTTTCCGATGATAAAAACCCACCTGTTTCCACCGAAAAACCTTTCAGGGGATGGTCTGCCAAAGTTTGGCACCATTTTTGAGTGAATTGCAGAACATCAGAAATTTTGAAGAAATTGTGACCGCGCGGCTTAGGGATTTTTTCAAAAAAAAGTTGTTCAGACATCAAGGGCTAATTCTGTTTCCGATGATAAAAACGCATCTGTTTCCACCAAAAAACCTTTCACGGGATCGTTTGCAACAGTTTGGCACCATTTTTGAGTGAATTGCAGAACGTCAGAAATTTTGAAGAAATCGTGACCGCGCGGCTTAGGGATTTTTTCAAACAAAAGTTGTTCAGACATCGAGGGCTATTTCTGTTTCCGATGATAAAGACCCACCTGTTTCCACCGAAAAACCTTTCAGGGGATGGTTTGCAACAGTTTGGCACCATTTTTGATTGAATTGCAGAACGTCAGAAATTTTGAAGAAATTGTGACCGCCCGGCTTAGGGATTTTTTTCAAACAAAAGTTGTTCAGACATTGAGGTCTAATTCTGTTTCCGATGATAAAAACCCACCTGTTTCCACCGAAAAACCTTTCAGGGGATGGTCTGCAACAGTTTGGCACCATTTTTGAGTGAATTGCAGAACGTCAGAAATTTTGAAGAAATTGTGACCGCGCGGCTTAGGGATTTTTTCAAACAAAAGTTGTTCAGACATCGAGCGCTATTTCTGTTTCCGATGATAAAGACCCACCTGTTTCCACCGAAAAATCTTTCAGGGGATGGTTTGCAACAGTTTGGCACCATTTTTGATTGAATTGCAGAACGTCAGAAATTTTGAAGAAATTGTGACCGCGCGGCTTAGGGATTTTTTTCAAACAAAAGTTGTTCAGACATCGAGGTCTAATTCTGTTTCCGATGATAAAAACACAACTGTTTCCACTGAAAAACCTTTCAGGGGATGGTCTGCAACAGTTTGGCACCATTTTTGAGAGGATTGCAGAACGTCAGAAATTGTGAAGAAATTGTGACCGCGCGGCTTAGGGATTTTTCAAAAAAAAGTTGTTCAGACATCGAGGGCTAATTCTGTTTCCGATGATAAAAACCCACCTGTTTCCACCAAAAAACCTTTCAGGGGATGGTCTGCAACAGTTTCGCACCATTTTTGAGTGAATTGCAGAACGTCAGAAATTTTGAAGAAATTGTGACCGCGCGGCTCAGGGATTTTTTCAAAAAAAAGTTGTTCAGACATCGAGGGCTAATTTTGTTTCCGATGATAAAAACCCAGCTGCTAACAACGAAAAACCTTTCAAGGGATGGTCTGCAACAGTTTGGCACCATTTTTGAGTGAATTGCAGAACGTCAGAAATTTTGAAGAAATTGTGACCGCGCGGCTTAGGGATTTTTTTAAAAAAAAGTTGTTTAGACATCGAGGGCTAATTCTGTTTCCGATGATAAAAACCCACCTGTTTCCACCGAAAAACCTTTCAGGGGATGGTCTGCAAAGGTTTGGCACCATTTTTGAGTGAATTGGAGAATGTCAGAAATTTTGAAGAAATTGTGACGGCGCGGCTTAGGGATTTTTTCAAAAAAAAGTTGTTCAGACATCGTGGGCTAATTCTGTTCCCGATGATAAAAACGCATCTCTTTCCACCGAAAAACCTTTCACGGGATCGTTTGCAACAGGTTGGCACCATTTTTGAGTGAATTGCAGAACGTCAGAAATTTTGAAGAAATTGTGACCGCGCGGCTTAGGGATTTTTTAAAAAAAAAGTTGTTCAGACATCGAGGGCTAATTCTGTTTCCGATGATAAAAACCCACCTGTTTCCACCGAAAAACCTTTCAGGGGATGGTCTGCAACAGTTTGGCACCATTTTTGAGTGAATTGCAGAACGTCAGAAATTTTGAAGAAATTGTGACCGCGCAGCTTAGGGATTTTTTAAAAAATAGTTGTTCAGACATCGAGGGCTAATTCTGTTTCCGATGATAAAAACCCACCTGTTTCCACCGAAAAACCTTTCAGGGGATGGTCTGCCAAAGTTTGGCACCATTTTTGAGTGAATTGCAGAACATCAGAAATTGTGAAGAAATTGTGACCGCGCGGCTTAGGGATTTTTTTAAAAATAGTTGTTCAGACATCGAGGGCTAATTCTGTTTCCGATGATAAAAACCCACCTGTTTCCACCGAAAAACCTTTCAGGGGATGGTCTGCCAAAGTTTGGCACCATTTTTGAGTGAATTGCAGGACGTCAGAAATTTTGAAGAAATTGTGACCGCGCGTCTTAGGGATTTTTTCAAAAAAAAGTTGTTCAGACATCGAGGGCTAATTCTGTTTCCGATGACAAAAACGCATCTGTTTCCACCAAAAAACCTTTCACGGGATCGTTTGCAACAGGTTGGCACCATTTTTGAGTGAATTGCAGAACGTCAGAAATTTTGAAGAAATTGTGACCGCGCGGCTTAGGGATTTTTTCAAAAAAAAGTTGTTCAGACATCGTGGGCTAATTCTGTTCCCGATGATAAAAACGCATCTCTTTCCACCGAAAAACCTTTCACGGGATCGTTTGCAACAGGTTGGCACCATTTTTGAGTGAATTGCAGAACGTCAGAAATTTTGAAGAAATTGTGACCGCGCGGCTTAGGGATTTTTTAAAAAAAAGTTGTTCAGACATCGAGGGCTAATTCTGTTTCCGATGATAAAAACCCACCTGTTTCCACCGAAAAACCTTTCAGAGGATGGTCTGCCAAAGTTTGGCACCATTTTTGAGTGAATTGCAGAACGTCAGAAATTTTGAAGAAATTGTGACCGCGCAGCTTAGGGATTTTTTTAAAAATAGTTGTTCAGACATCGAGGGCTAATTCTGTTTCTGATGATAAAAACCCACCTGTTTCCACCGAAAAACCTTTCAGGGGATGGTCTGCCAAAGTTTGGCACCATTTTTGAGTGAATTGCAGAACATCAGAAATTTTGAAGAAATTGTGACCGCGCGGCTTAGGGATTTTTTCAAAAAAAAGTTGTTCAGACATCGTGGGCTAATTCTGTTCCCGATGATAAAAACGCATCTCTTTCCACCGAAAAACCTTTCACGGGATCGTTTGCAACAGGTTGGCACCATTTTTGAGTGAATTGCAGAACGTCAGAAATTTTGAAGAAATTGTGACCGCGCGGCTTAGGGATTTTTTCAAAAAAAAGTTGTTCAGACATCGAGGGCTAATTCTGTTTCCGATGATAAAAACTCACCTGTTTCCACCGAAAAACCTTTCAGGGGATGGTCTGCAACAGTTTGGCACCATTTTTGAGTGAATTGCAGAACGTCAGAAATTTTGAAGAAATTGTGACCGCGCAGCTTAGGGATTTTTTTAAAAATAGTTGTTCAGACATCGAGGGCTAATTCTGTTTCCGATGATAAAAACCCACCTGTTTCCACCGAAAAACCTTTCAGGGGATGGTCTGCCAAAGTTTGGCACCATTTTTGAGTGAATTGCAGAACATCAGAAATTGTGAAGAAATTGTGACCGCGCGGCTTAGGGATTTTTTTAAAAATAGTTGTTCAGACATCGAGGGCTAATTCTGTTTCCGATGATAAAAACCCACCTGTTTCCACCGAAAAACCTTTCAGGGGATGGTCTGCCAAAGTTTGGCACCATTTTTGAGTGAATTGCAGGACGTCAGAAATTTTGAAGAAATTGTGACCGCGCGTCTTAGGGATTTTTTCAAAAAAAAGTTGTTCAGATATCGAGGGCTAATTCTGTTTCCGATGACAAAAACGCATCTGTTTCCACCAAAAAACCTTTCACGGGATCGTTTGCAACAGGTTGGCACCATTTTTGAGTGAATTGCAGAACGTCAGAAATTTTGAAGAAATTGTGACCGCGCGGCTTAGGGATTTTTTCAAAAAAAAGTTGTTCAGACATCGTGGGCTAATTCTGTTCCCGATGATAAAAACGCATCTCTTTCCACCGAAAAACCTTTCACGGGATCGTTTGCAACAGGTTGGCACCATTTTTGAGTGAATTGCAGAACGTCAGAAATTTTGAAGAAATTGTGACCGCGCGGCTTAGGGATTTTTTTAAAAAAAGTTGTTCAGACATCGAGGGCTAATTCTGTTTCCGATGATAAAAACCCACCTGTTTCCACCGAAAAACCTTTCAGGGGATGGTCTGCAACAGTTTGCCACCATTTTTGAGTGAATTGCAGAACGTCAGAAATTTTGAAGAAATTGTGACCGCGCAGCTTAGGGATTTTTTTAAAAATAGTTGTTCAGACATCGAGGGCTAATTCTGTTTCTGATGATAAAAACCCACCTGTTTCCACCGAAAAACCTTTCAGGGGATGGTCTGCCAAAGTTTGGCACCATTTTTGAGTGAATTGCAGAACATCAGAAATTTTGAAGAAATTGTGACCGCGCGGCTTAGGGATTTTTTCAAAAAAAAGTTGTTCAGACATCAAGGGCTAATTCTGTTTCCGATGATAAAAACGCATCTGTTTCCACCAAAAAACCTTTCACGGGATCGTTTGCAACAGTTTGGCACCATTTTTGAGTGAATTGCAGAACGTCAGAAATTTTGAAGAAATCGTGACCGCGCGGCTTAGGGATTTTTTTAAAAATAGTTGTTCAGACATCGAGGGCTAATTCTGTTTCCGATGATAAAAACCCACCTGTTTCCACCGAAAAACCTTTCAGGAGATGGTCTGCCAAAGTTTGGCACCATTTTTGAGTGAATTGCAGAACATCAGAAATTGTGAAGAAATTGTGACCGCGCGGCTTAGGGATTTTTTTAAAAATAGTTGTTCAGACATCGAGGGCTAATTCTGTTTCCGATGATAAAAACCCACCTGTTTCCACCGAAAAACCTTTCAGGGGATGGTCTGCCAAAGTTTGGCACCATTTTTGAGTGAATTGCAGGACGTCAGAAATTTTGAAGAAATTGTGACCGCGCGTCTTAGGGATTTTTTCAAAAAAAAGTTGTTCAGATATCGAGGGCTAATTCTGTTTCCGATGACAAAAACGCATCTGTTTCCACCAAAAAACCTTTCACGGGATCGTTTGCAACAGGTTGGCACCATTTTTGAGTGAATTGCAGAACGTCAGAAATTTTGAAGAAATTGTGACCGCGCGGCTTAGGGATTTTTTCAAAAAAAAGTTGTTCAGACATCGTGGGCTAATTCTGTTCCCGATGATAAAAACGCATCTCTTTCCACCGAAAAACCTTTCACGGGATCGTTTGCAACAGGTTGGCACCATTTTTGAGTGAATTGCAGAACGTCAGAAATTTTGAAGAAATTGTGACCGCGCGGCTTAGGGATTTTTTTAAAAAAAGTTGTTCAGACATCGAGGGCTAATTCTGTTTCCGATGATAAAAACCCACCTGTTTCCACCGAAAAACCTTTCAGGGGATGGTCTGCAACAGTTTGCCACCATTTTTGAGTGAATTGCAGAACGTCAGAAATTTTGAAGAAATCGTGACCGCGCGGCTTAGGGATTTTTTCAAACAAAAGTTTTCAGACATCGAGGGCTATTTCTGTTTCCGATGATAAAGACCCACCTGTTTCCACCGAAAAACCTTTCAGGGGATGGTTTGCAACAGTTTGGCACCATTTTTGATTGAATTGCAGAACGTCAGAAATTTTGAAGAAATTGTGACCGCGCGGCTTAGGGATTTTTTTCAAACAAAAGTTGTTCAGACATCGAGGTCTAATTCTGTTTCCGATGATAAAAACACAACTGTTTCCACCGAAAAACCTTTCAGGGGATGGTCTGCAACAGTTTGGCACCATTTTTGAGTGAATTGCAGAACGTCAGAAATGTTGAAGAAATTGTGACCGCGCGGCTTAGGGATTTTTTCAAAAAAAAGTTGTTCAGACATCGAGGGCTAATTTTGTTTCCGATGATAAAAACCCACCTGTTTCCACCGAAAAACCTTTCAAGGGATGGTCTGCAACAGTTTGGCACCATTTTTGAGTGAATTGCAGAACGTCAGAAATTTTGAAGAAATTGTGACCGCGCGGCTTAGGGATTTTTTCAAAAAAAAGTTGTTCAGACATCAAGGGCTAATTCTGTTTCCGATGATAAAGACCCACCTGTTTCCACCGAAAAACCTTTCAGGGGATGGTTTGCAACAGTTTGGCACCATTTTTGATTGAATTGCAGAACGTCAGAAATTTTGAAGAAATTGTGACCGCGCGGCTTAGGGATTTTTTTCAAACAAAAGTTGTTCAGACATCGAGGTCTAATTCTGTTTCCGATGATAAAAACACAACTGTTTCCACCGAAAAACCTTTCAGGGGATGGTCTGCAACAGTTTGGCACCATTTTTGAGAGGATTGCAGAACGTCAGAAATTTTGAAGAAATTGTGACCGCGCGGCTTAGGGATTTTTTCAAAAAAAAGTTGTTCAGACATCGAGGGCTAATTCTGTTTCCGATGATAAAAACCCACCTGTTTCCACCGAAAAACCTTTCAGGGGATGGTCTGCAACAGTTTCGCACCATTTTTGAGTGAATTGCAGAACGTCAGAAATTTTGAAGAAATTGTGACCGCGCGGCTCAGGGATTTTTTCAAAAAAAAGTTGTTCAGACATCGAGGACTAATTTTGTTTCCGATGATAAAAACCCAGCTGCTAACAACGAAAAACCTTTCAAGGGATGGTCTGCAACAGTTTGGCACCATTTTTGAGTGAATTGCAGAACGTCAGAAATTTTGAAGAAATTGTGACCGCGCGGCTTAGGGATTTTTTTAAAAAAAAGTTGTTTAGACATCGAGGGCTAATTCTGTTTCCGATGATAAAAACCCACCTGTTTCCACCGAAAAACCTTTCAGGGGATGGTCTGCAAAGGTTTGGCACCATTTTTGAGTGAATTGCAGAACGTCAGAAATTTTGAAGAAATTGTGACCGCGCGGCTTAGGGATTTTTTAAAAAAAAGTTGTTCAGACATCGAGGGCTAATTCTGTTTCCGATGATAAAAACCCACCTGTTTCCACCGAAAAACCTTTCAGAGGATGGTCTGCCAAAGTTTGGCACCATTTTTGAGTGAATTGCAGAACGTCAGAAATTTTGAAGAAATTGTGACCGCGCAGCTTAGGGATTTTTTTAAAAATAGTTGTTCAGACATCGAGGGCTAATTCTGTTTCTGATGATAAAAACCCACCTGTTTCCACCGAAAAACCTTTCAGGGGATGGTCTGCCAAAGTTTGGCACCATTTTTGAGTGAATTGCAGAACATCAGAAATTTTGAAGAAATTGTGACCGCGCGGCTTAGGGATTTTTTCAAAAAAAAGTTGTTCAGACATCGTGGGCTAATTCTGTTCCCGATGATAAAAACGCATCTCTTTCCACCGAAAAACCTTTCACGGGATCGTTTGCAACAGGTTGGCACCATTTTTGAGTGAATTGCAGAACGTCAGAAATTTTGAAGAAATTGTGACCGCGCGGCTTAGGGATTTTTTCAAAAAAAAGTTGTTCAGACATCGAGGGCTAATTCTGTTTCCGATGATAAAAACCCACCTGTTTCCACCGAAAAACCTTTCAGGGGATGGTCTGCAACAGTTTGGCACCATTTTTGAGTGAATTGCAGAACGTCAGAAATTTTGAAGAAATTGTGACCGCGCAGCTTAGGGATTTTTTTAAAAATAGTTGTTCAGACATCGAGGGCTAATTCTGTTTCCGATGATAAAAACCCACCTGTTTCCACCGAAAAACCTTTCAGGGGATGGTCTGCCAAAGTTTGGCACCATTTTTGAGTGAATTGCAGAACATCAGAAATTGTGAAGAAATTGTGACCGCGCGGCTTAGGGATTTTTTTAAAAATAGTTGTTCAGACATCGAGGGCTAATTCTGTTTCCGATGATAAAAACCCACCTGTTTCCACCGAAAAACCTTTCAGGGGATGGTCTGCCAAAGTTTGGCACCATTTTTGAGTGAATTGCAGGACGTCAGAAATTTTGAAGAAATTGTGACCGCGCGTCTTAGGGATTTTTTCAAAAAAAAGTTGTTCAGATATCGAGGGCTAATTCTGTTTCCGATGACAAAAACGCATCTGTTTCCACCAAAAAACCTTTCACGGGATCGTTTGCAACAGGTTGGCACCATTTTTGAGTGAATTGCAGAACGTCAGAAATTTTGAAGAAATTGTGACCGCGCGGCTTAGGGATTTTTTCAAAAAAAAGTTGTTCAGACATCGTGGGCTAATTCTGTTCCCGATGATAAAAACGCATCTCTTTCCACCGAAAAACCTTTCACGGGATCGTTTGCAACAGGTTGGCACCATTTTTGAGTGAATTGCAGAACGTCAGAAATTTTGAAGAAATTGTGACCGCGCGGCTTAGGGATTTTTTTAAAAAAAGTTGTTCAGACATCGAGGGCTAATTCTGTTTCCGATGATAAAAACCCACCTGTTTCCACCGAAAAACCTTTCAGGGGATGGTCTGCAACAGTTTGCCACCATTTTTGAGTGAATTGCAGAACGTCAGAAATTTTGAAGAAATTGTGACCGCGCAGCTTAGGGATTTTTTTAAAAATAGTTGTTCAGACATCGAGGGCTAATTCTGTTTCTGATGATAAAAACCCACCTGTTTCCACCGAAAAACCTTTCAGGGGATGGTCTGCCAAAGTTTGGCACCATTTTTGAGTGAATTGCAGAACATCAGAAATTTTGAAGAAATTGTGACCGCGCGGCTTAGGGATTTTTTCAAAAAAAAGTTGTTCAGACATCAAGGGCTAATTCTGTTTCCGATGATAAAAACGCATCTGTTTCCACCAAAAAACCTTTCACGGGATCGTTTGCAACAGTTTGGCACCATTTTTGAGTGAATTGCAGAACGTCAGAAATTTTGAAGAAATCGTGACCGCGCGGCTTAGGGATTTTTTTAAAAATAGTTGTTCAGACATCGAGGGCTAATTCTGTTTCCGATGATAAAAACCCACCTGTTTCCACCGAAAAACCTTTCAGGAGATGGTCTGCCAAAGTTTGGCACCATTTTTGAGTGAATTGCAGAACATCAGAAATTGTGAAGAAATTGTGACCGCGCGGCTTAGGGATTTTTTTAAAAATAGTTGTTCAGACATCGAGGGCTAATTCTGTTTCCGATGATAAAAACCCACCTGTTTCCACCGAAAAACCTTTCAGGGGATGGTCTGCCAAAGTTTGGCACCATTTTTGAGTGAATTGCAGGACGTCAGAAATTTTGAAGAAATTGTGACCGCGCGTCTTAGGGATTTTTTCAAAAAAAAGTTGTTCAGATATCGAGGGCTAATTCTGTTTCCGATGACAAAAACGCATCTGTTTCCACCAAAAAACCTTTCACGGGATCGTTTGCAACAGGTTGGCACCATTTTTGAGTGAATTGCAGAACGTCAGAAATTTTGAAGAAATTGTGACCGCGCGGCTTAGGGATTTTTTCAAAAAAAAGTTGTTCAGACATCGTGGGCTAATTCTGTTCCCGATGATAAAAACGCATCTCTTTCCACCGAAAAACCTTTCACGGGATCGTTTGCAACAGGTTGGCACCATTTTTGAGTGAATTGCAGAACGTCAGAAATTTTGAAGAAATTGTGACCGCGCGGCTTAGGGATTTTTTTAAAAAAAGTTGTTCAGACATCGAGGGCTAATTCTGTTTCCGATGATAAAAACCCACCTGTTTCCACCGAAAAACCTTTCAGGGGATGGTCTGCAACAGTTTGCCACCATTTTTGAGTGAATTGCAGAACGTCAGAAATTTTGAAGAAATCGTGACCGCGCGGCTTAGGGATTTTTTCAAACAAAAGTTTTCAGACATCGAGGGCTATTTCTGTTTCCGATGATAAAGACCCACCTGTTTCCACCGAAAAACCTTTCAGGGGATGGTTTGCAACAGTTTGGCACCATTTTTGATTGAATTGCAGAACGTCAGAAATTTTGAAGAAATTGTGACCGCGCGGCTTAGGGATTTTTTTCAAACAAAAGTTGTTCAGACATCGAGGTCTAATTCTGTTTCCGATGATAAAAACACAACTGTTTCCACCGAAAAACCTTTCAGGGGATGGTCTGCAACAGTTTGGCACCATTTTTGAGTGAATTGCAGAACGTCAGAAATGTTGAAGAAATTGTGACCGCGCGGCTTAGGGATTTTTTCAAAAAAAAGTTGTTCAGACATCGAGGGCTAATTTTGTTTCCGATGATAAAAACCCACCTGTTTCCACCGAAAAACCTTTCAAGGGATGGTCTGCAACAGTTTGGCACCATTTTTGAGTGAATTGCAGAACGTCAGAAATTTTGAAGAAATTGTGACCGCGCGGCTTAGGGATTTTTTCAAAAAAAAGTTGTTCAGACATCAAGGGCTAATTCTGTTTCCGATGATAAAGACCCACCTGTTTCCACCGAAAAACCTTTCAGGGGATGGTTTGCAACAGTTTGGCACCATTTTTGATTGAATTGCAGAACGTCAGAAATTTTGAAGAAATTGTGACCGCGCGGCTTAGGGATTTTTTTCAAACAAAAGTTGTTCAGACATCGAGGTCTAATTCTGTTTCCGATGATAAAAACACAACTGTTTCCACCGAAAAACCTTTCAGGGGATGGTCTGCAACAGTTTGGCACCATTTTTGAGAGGATTGCAGAACGTCAGAAATTTTGAAGAAATTGTGACCGCGCGGCTTAGGGATTTTTTCAAAAAAAAGTTGTTCAGACATCGAGGGCTAATTCTGTTTCCGATGATAAAAACCCACCTGTTTCCACCGAAAAACCTTTCAGGGGATGGTCTGCAACAGTTTCGCACCATTTTTGAGTGAATTGCAGAACGTCAGAAATTTTGAAGAAATTGTGACCGCGCGGCTCAGGGATTTTTTCAAAAAAAAGTTGTTCAGACATCGAGGACTAATTTTGTTTCCGATGATAAAAACCCAGCTGCTAACAACGAAAAACCTTTCAAGGGATGGTCTGCAACAGTTTGGCACCATTTTTGAGTGAATTGCAGAACGTCAGAAATTTTGAAGAAATTGTGACCGCGCGGCTTAGGGATTTTTTTAAAAAAAAGTTGTTTAGACATCGAGGGCTAATTCTGTTTCCGATGATAAAAACCCACCTGTTTCCACCGAAAAACCTTTCAGGGGATGGTCTGCAAAGGTTTGGCACCATTTTTGAGTGAATTGCAGAACGTCAGAAATTTTGAAGAAATTGTGACCGCGCGGCTTAGGGATTTTTTCAAAAAAAAGTTGTTCAGACATTGAGGGCTAATTTTGTATCCGATGATAAAAACCCAGCTGCTAACAACGAAAAACCTTTCAAGGGATGGTCTGCAACAGTTTGGCACCATTTTTGAGTGAATTGCAGAACGTCAGAAATTTTGAAGAAATTGTGACCGCGCGGCTTAGGGATTTTTTTTAAAAAAAGTTGTTCAGACATCGAGGGCTAATTCTGTTTCCGATGATAAAAACACAACTGTTTCCACCGAAAAACCTTTCAGGGGATGGTCTGCAACAGTTTGGCACCATTTTTGAGAGGATTGCAGAACGTCAGAAATTTTGAAGAAATTGTGACCGCGCGGCTTAGGGATTTTTTTCAAACAAAAGTTGTTCAGACATCGAGGTCTAATTCTGTTTCCGATGATAAAAACACAACTGTTTCCACCGAAAAACCTTTCAGGGGATGGTCTGCAACAGTTTGGCACCATTTTTGAGAGGATTGCAGAACGTCAGAAATTTTGAAGAAATTGTGACCGCGCGGCTTAGGGATTTTTCAAAAAAAAGTTGTTCAGACATCGAGGTCTAATTCTGTTTCCGATGATAAAAACCCACCTGTTTCCACCGAAAAACCTTTCAGGGGATGGTCTGCCAAAGTTTGGCACCATTTTTGAGTGAATTGCAGAACATCAGAAATTGTGAAGAAATTGTGACCGCGCGGCTTAGGGATTTTTTTTAAAATAGTTGTTCAGACATCGAGGGCTAATTCTGTTTCCGATGATAAAAACCCACCTGTTTCCACCGAAAAACCTTTCAGGGGATGGTCTGCCAAAGTTTGGCACCATTTTTGAGTGAATTGCAGGACGTCAGAAATTTTGAAGAAATTGTGACCGCGCGTCTTAGGGATTTTTTCAAAAAAAAGTTGTTCAGACATCGAGGGCTAATTCTGTTTCCGATGACAAAAACGCATCTGTTTCCACCAAAAAACCTTTCACGGGATCGTTTGCAACAGGTTGGCACCATTTTTGAGTGAATTGCAGAACGTCAGAAATTTTGAAGAAATTGTGACCGCGCGGCTTAGGGATTTTTTCAAAAAAAAGTTGTTCAGACATCGTGGGCTAATTCTGTTCCCGATGATAAAAACGCATCTCTTTCCACCGAAAAACCTTTCACGGGATCGTTTGCAACAGGTTGGCACCATTTTTGAGTGAATTGCAGAACGTCAGAAATTTTGAAGAAATTGTGACCGCGCGGCTTAGGGATTTTTTCAAAAAAAAGTTGTTCAGACATCAAGGGCTAATTCTGTTTCCGATGATAAAGACCCACCTGTTTCCACCGAAAAACCTTTCAGGGGATGGTTTGCAACAGTTTGGCACCATTTTTGATTGAATTGCAGAACGTCAGAAATTTTGAAGAAATTGTGACCGCGCGGCTTAGGGATTTTTTTCAAACAAAAGTTGTTCAGACATCGAGGTCTAATTCTGTTTCCGATGATAAAAACACAACTGTTTCCACCGAAAAACCTTTCAGGGGATGGTCTGCAACAGTTTGGCACCATTTTTGAGAGGATTGCAGAACGTCAGAAATTTTGAAGAAATTGTGACCGCGCGGCTTAGGGATTTTTTCAAAAAAAAGTTGTTCAGACATCGAGGGCTAATTCTGTTTCCGATGATAAAAACCCACCTGTTTCCACCGAAAAACCTTTCAGGGGATGGTCTGCAACAGTTTCGCACCATTTTTGAGTGAATTGCAGAACGTCAGAAATTTTGAAGAAATTGTGACCGCGCGGCTCAGGGATTTTTTCAAAAAAAAGTTGTTCAGACATCGAGGACTAATTTTGTTTCCGATGATAAAAACCCAGCTGCTAACAACGAAAAACCTTTCAAGGGATGGTCTGCAACAGTTTGGCACCATTTTTGAGTGAATTGCAGAACGTCAGAAATTTTGAAGAAATTGTGACCGCGCGGCTTAGGGATTTTTTTAAAAAAAAGTTGTTTAGACATCGAGGGCTAATTCTGTTTCCGATGATAAAAACCCACCTGTTTCCACCGAAAAACCTTTCAGGGGATGGTCTGCAAAGGTTTGGCACCATTTTTGAGTGAATTGCAGAACGTCAGAAATTTTGAAGAAATTGTGACCGCGCGGCTTAGGGATTTTTTCAAAAAAAAGTTGTTCAGACATTGAGGGCTAATTTTGTATCCGATGATAAAAACCCAGCTGCTAACAACGAAAAACCTTTCAAGGGATGGTCTGCAACAGTTTGGCACCATTTTTGAGTGAATTGCAGAACGTCAGAAATTTTGAAGAAATTGTGACCGCGCGGCTTAGGGATTTTTTTTAAAAAAAGTTGTTCAGACATCGAGGGCTAATTCTGTTTCCGATGATAAAAACACAACTGTTTCCACCGAAAAACCTTTCAGGGGATGGTCTGCAACAGTTTGGCACCATTTTTGAGAGGATTGCAGAACGTCAGAAATTTTGAAGAAATTGTGACCGCGCGGCTTAGGGATTTTTTTCAAACAAAAGTTGTTCAGACATCGAGGTCTAATTCTGTTTCCGATGATAAAAACACAACTGTTTCCACCGAAAAACCTTTCAGGGGATGGTCTGCAACAGTTTGGCACCATTTTTGAGAGGATTGCAGAACGTCAGAAATTTTGAAGAAATTGTGACCGCGCGGCTTAGGGATTTTTCAAAAAAAAGTTGTTCAGACATCGAGGTCTAATTCTGTTTCCGATGATAAAAACCCACCTGTTTCCACCGAAAAACCTTTCAGGGGATGGTCTGCCAAAGTTTGGCACCATTTTTGAGTGAATTGCAGAACATCAGAAATTGTGAAGAAATTGTGACCGCGCGGCTTAGGGATTTTTTTTAAAATAGTTGTTCAGACATCGAGGGCTAATTCTGTTTCCGATGATAAAAACCCACCTGTTTCCACCGAAAAACCTTTCAGGGGATGGTCTGCCAAAGTTTGGCACCATTTTTGAGTGAATTGCAGGACGTCAGAAATTTTGAAGAAATTGTGACCGCGCGTCTTAGGGATTTTTTCAAAAAAAAGTTGTTCAGACATCGAGGGCTAATTCTGTTTCCGATGACAAAAACGCATCTGTTTCCACCAAAAAACCTTTCACGGGATCGTTTGCAACAGGTTGGCACCATTTTTGAGTGAATTGCAGAACGTCAGAAATTTTGAAGAAATTGTGACCGCGCGGCTTAGGGATTTTTTCAAAAAAAAGTTGTTCAGACATCGTGGGCTAATTCTGTTCCCGATGATAAAAACGCATCTCTTTCCACCGAAAAACCTTTCACGGGATCGTTTGCAACAGGTTGGCACCATTTTTGAGTGAATTGCAGAACGTCAGAAATTTTGAAGAAATTGTGACCGCGCGGCTTAGGGATTTTTTTAAAAAAAGTTGTTCAGACATCGAGGGCTAATTCTGTTTCCGATGATAAAAACCCACCTGTTTCCACCGAAAAACCTTTCAGGGGATGGTCTGCAACAGTTTGGCACCATTTTTGAGTGAATTGCAGAACGTCAGAAATTTTGAAGAAATTGTCACCGCGCAGCTTAGGGATTTTTTTAAAAATAGTTGTTCAGACATCGAGGGCTAATTCTGTTTCTGATGATAAAAACCCACCTGTTTCCACCGAAAAACCTTTCAGGGGATGGTCTGCCAAAGTTTGGCACCATTTTTGAGTGAATTGCAGAAAATCAGAAATTTTGAAGAAATTGTGACCGCGCGGCTTAGGGATTTTTTCAAAAAAAAGTTGTTCAGACATCAAGGGCTAATTCTGTTTCCGATGATAAAAACGCATCTGTTTCCACCGAAAAACCTTTCACGGGATCGTTTGCAACAGTTTGGCACCATTTTTGAGTGAATTGCAGAACGTCAGAAATTTTGAAGAAATCGTGACCGCGCGGCTTAGGGATTTTTTCAAACAAAAGTTGTTCAGACATCGAGGGCTATTTCTGTTTCCGATGATAAAGACCCACCTGTTTCCACCGAAAAACCTTTCAGGGGATGGTTTGCAACAGTTTGGCACCATTTTTGATTGAATTGCAGAACGTCAGAAATTTTGAAGAAATTGTGACCGCGCGGCTTAGGGATTTTTTTCAAACAAAAGTTGTTCAGACATCGAGGTCTAATTCTGTTTCCGATGATAAAAACACAACTGTTTCCACCGAAAAACCTTTCAGGGGATGGTCTGCAACAGTTTGGCACCATTTTTGAGTGAATTGCAGAACGTCAGGAATTTTGAAGAAATTGTGACCGCGCGGCTTAGGGATTTTTTCAAAAAAAAGTTGTTCAGACATCGAGGGCTAATTTTGTTTCCGATGATAAAAACCCACCTGTTTCCACCGAAAAACCTTTCAAGGGATGGTCTGCAACAGTTTGGCACCATTTTTGAGTGAATTGCAGAACGTCAGAAATTTTGAAGAAATTGTGACCGCGCGGCTTAGGGATTTTTTCAAAAAAAAGTTGTTCAGACATCAAGGGCTAATTCTGTTTCCGATGATAAAAACGCATCTGTTTCCACCAAAAAACCTTTCACGGGATCGTTTGCAACAGTTTGGCACCATTTTTGAGTGAATTGCAGAACGTCAGAAATTTTGAAGAAATCGTGACCGCGCGGCTTAGAGATTTTTTCAAACAAAAGTTGTTCAGACATCGAGGGCTAATTCTGTTTCCTTTAATAAAAACCCAACTGTTTCCACCGAAAAACTTTTCAGGGGATGGTCTGCAACAGTTTGGCACCATTTTTGAGTGAATTGCAGAACGTCAGAAATTTTGAAGAAATTGTGACCGCGCGGCTCAGGGATTTTTTCAAAAAAAAGTTGTTCAGACATCGAGGACTAATTTTGTTTCCGATGATAAAAACCCACCTGTTTCCACCGGAAAACCTTTCAGGGGATGGTCTGCAACAGTTTGGCACCATTTTTGAGTGAATTGCAGAACGTCAGAAATTTTGAAGAAATTGTGACCGCGCGGCTTAGGGATTTTTTTCAAACAAAAGTTGTTCAGACATCGAGGTCTAATTCTGTTTCCGATGATAAAAACACAACTGTTTCCACCGAAAAACCTTTCAGGGGATGGTCTGCAACAGTTTGGCACCATTTTTGAGAGGATTGCAGAACGTCAGAAATTTTGAAGAAATTCTGACCGCGCGGCTTAGGGATTTTTCAAAAAAAAGTTGTTCAGACATCGAGGGCTAATTCTGTTTCCGATGATAAAAACCCACCTGTTTCCACCGAAAAACCTTTCAGGGGATGGTCTGCCAAAGTTTGGCACCATTTTTGAGTGAATTGCAGAACATCAGAAATTGTGAAGAAATTGTGACCGCGCGGCTTAGGGATTTTTTAAAAAATAGTTGTTCAGACATCGAGGGCTAATTCTGTTTCCGATGATAAAAACCCACCTGTTTCCACCGAAAAACCTTTCAGGGGATGGTCTGCCAAAGTTTGGCACCATTTTTGAGTGAATTGCAGGACGTCAGAAATTTTGAAGAAATTGTGACCGCGCGTCTTAGGGATTTTTTTTAAAAAAAGTTGTTCAGACATCGAGGGCTAATTCTGTTTCCGATGACAAAAACGCATCTGTTTCCACCAAAAAACCTTTCACGGGATCGTTTGTGTCACGGCCACCCAGGACGGGTCCCAGCTCACAAGAGACCTCACTCCGTTGCAGTTTATTTACAGGAAAAGTTTATTGAAGATTTCTGCTTCTCGTACAGTTCAGCATCGTGGCCGTACGTCTGTCACGTTAGACCGCTGAAGTCCCCTCTGACTCCTCCCCTCTTCCACACCAACTTAATAGCCTGGCTCTAGACCACCTCTTCCTCTCCTTTCTTTTCCGCAGGGTCTTCCTGCCCCCCTGGGCTCCCTCTCTCCGTGACTCGCCTGAGGCTGAATCCTCTGCCGCCTCTTCCCCCCTCCTTCTGGCTTTAGGGCCGGGCTCCTCCCCTGAGCTCTCTCCACTTCCGCGCGCCTCTACGTTTGAACTTGGCGCGCGTACGTTGCTGCTGACCTTTCTTTCGACCGCTACACCACCCCTTGTTCTGCTCTCCACCCTTTCCGGCTGAACACCTTGCTCCAACCCCCTTTCTCTGTTCTCTCCTAATCCTGCTCCCTCCGAGAGGCTGACGACTCCACCCCCTTTACTCCGTTCCGGCTGAGACGCCTCTTGCTGCGTCTGTCTTCCACTGGGCTCCTCTTCGCTTCTCCCTTCTCCTCCCTTTTGCTTGATTAAGGTAACCCCCTTTTGAGAATCCTCTGACTCGCTGCTCAGACTCGTGGATTCCCTCAGAATTCCGTCATCTTCTTCCTCATCCTTCTGCCCCTCCTCCCACTCGCTCTCCGTCTCCTCTGTCATCTCCTCCTCTCTCCCAGAAACCCTGACATCCATCCCCCCCTCGAAGCCCCCCCTTCCCCCCTCCCGCTCGCCGGGTGCAGGTTGAGGAAAACGTGGTTCTTCCGGGGTCGGTTCAGGATACAAGTTGTCCACTTCAACGTTCTCCTCTGTCATCTCCGTATATGTGTGTTCGAACTCGGGTTCCCCACCCACAGACCTCACAGTCTCTTCCTCCATCACTGCTTCTCCTGGCGCTGCCTGCCAAGGACCTACCATCCATCTCTGACTCCATGCCTCCCTTGGCTGATCCACCCACCAACAAGGGCCTGTCTCCTCCCCCCCCAGTCTCGGATCCCTGGTCGGGCTTGTTTCGGGCGTATGGCCCTCGGGTGAGGAGAAACCCTCGAACGTGCTGTCTGACAAAGTGGGCGTGAAAAGCCAATCATCAAAATACTCCTCGGGCATGGGCTTGTGCGGAAAAAGTGCATGGAACTCCTCCTTCAACAGGGGTTCGTCCAACGCGTAACCCGGCACCCAGCTATTGGCAGAGGCCGGAGTGCCTTCCCTGGCTAGAAAATATTCAACTCCCTCCTCCCCCCATCTCGAGTCCAGTATCTCTGTGACCTCGTTAAGAGGTTCTGGTCTTGGCGATTCCCCCCCCTCAGGCGCCCTCCTACGTGGCTCTGGGAGTGCTCCTGACTCTTGAAACCTGTGTGGGGTTTTGTAGGGAGTGAGCACCGACCTATGAAAGACCGGGTGCACCCTGGAACCCTCCGGAAGGGCTAGACGAAAAGCCACCGGATTGATCTTAGCCTCAACTTGATATGGCCCTAGCTGCCTGTGTCCTAACTTCTTCTTGGCCAATGACCTGGCCGGCATCGCGTGGGCTGCTAACCACACCCAGTCCCCAATCTGGATGTCCTCTCCCGCCCTCCTGTGCTTATCGGCCTGCACCTTATACGCCTGTTTTGCCAGCTCCAAATGTCTCCGCAGCTCCTCGTGCACCTCTTGCAACTCCGCTGCAAACTGGTCGGCATCTTGAGGCCCCCCCCCTCCTGGTGCCGCAAATCTCGGGAAGGTTCTGGGATGACGGCCATTGTTCGCGAAGAAAGGCGTCACCCCGGTGGATGCGTGTTTCGTGTTGTTGTAGGCGAATTCAGCCATCGGCAGATAGTCCACCCACGCCGCAGGTCGCTGGTTGGCGTAGCACCGCAGGTACTGCTGCATGATCGCGTTGACCCTCTCCGCTTGACCGTTGGTTTGTGGATGTCTCGCCGATGTCAGGTTGATTTTGACGTGCAAGATGCCCAGAAGCTTTCGCCAGAAAGTGGAAACAAACTGGCGCCCCCTGTCGGACAAGACGGACTGCGGAAGTCCATGCACTCTGAAGACGTGATCGATGAAGAGCTTTGCGGTCTGTTCTGCCGTCGCCACCTTGGCACAAGGGATGAAATGCGCCATCTTGGTGAACAAGTCCACCACCACTAACACCGCCGTCTTACCTCTGGAGCTGGGCAGGTCCGTAACAAAGTCCAACGCTACCCTCTCCCACGGTTGCTGCGGTGTCTCCAGCGGTTCTAGCAATCCCGCCTGCTTCTGGTGCACTGGTTTGGACCTCTGGCAGATATCACACCTGGCGACGTAGTCCGCCACCTCTCCTCTCATCTGGGGCCACCAAAAGTCTCTAGCCACCAACTCCATCGTCTTCTCTTTGCCGAAATGGCCTGCACTAGGGGCGTCATGCAATTGTTGCAGAACCTTGGCTCGAAGATCGTCGGTGGGCACGTAAAGGGCACCCTTACGAGTCAAAAGTCCATCTTGCAATTGGAACTCATCGTTGTCTCGCGACCCTCCGCGTAGCTCCTCCATCTTGGACTGTGCAAACTGATCCCTTTGCAACGCGCGTCGCACCGCGTCCAGGTCGACTGCGATGGTAGCGCACGTCCACGCCTGCGGTGCGAAAATGTGCTTTGCTGCGATTGGAGCTGCTTCCTCCAAGTATTGCGGCTTTCGGGACAGCGCGTCTGCAATAACATTGGAGTCTCCTGGGATGTATTCTATTTTGAAGTCGAAATCCGCAAAGAACTCCGCCCAGCGCATGTGTCGCTGGGTCTGTAACTTAGCCGTCCGCCAATACTCTAAGTTCTTGTGATCCGTGCGGACTTGCACCGTGTGCTTGGCTCCTATTAAGAAGTGTCGCCACGCTTTGAAAGCTGCATGAATGGCCAACAACTCCCTGTCCCATATGGTATAATTGCGCTCCGTCTTGCTGAGCTTCCGGGAGTAGAACGCACCCGGTCTCCAGTTGCCTTGTGAATCCTCTTGCAAAAGAACGGCCCCAACCGCTCTGTCTGACGCATCGGTCTCTACCCGCATGGGTCTGCCGGGATTCACGTGGAGCAGCTGCTCTTCGGAGGCGAAAAGACCTTTAAGCGTCCGGAAGGACCGCTCCGCTTGTTCGGTCCAGACGAACTTCTTCTTCTTGGAACTGAGGGTGTCAGTGATAGCCGCCGTCGCGTTCGCAAAACCTTTAATAAACTTGCGGTAAAAATTGGCAAAGCCGATGAACCTCTGGACCTCTTTCCGATTTCGAGGGCTTTTCCAGTCCAACAGCGCTTGAACCTTAGCCCTGTCCATGGCCAGTCCCTCGTCGGACAACTTGTAGCCAAGGAAATCAACCTCTCTGACATCAAACTGGCATTTTTCCAACTTGGCGTACAGCCTGTGGTCCTTCAGCCTCTGCAGGACCTCCCTCACGTCCTTATCGTGATCCTCCGGCGATTCCGAGAAAATCAGGATATCGTCGAGAAAGCAGACACACTTCTTGTAGAGGAGACCTGCTAGCACGTGGTGCATAAATGCTTGAAAAACGTGGCTGCCATTTTGGAGACCGAAAGGCATGACTCTGTATTCGTATGTGCCCAGAGGGGTGAACATGGCGGTCTTCCACTCATCTCCTTTCCGGATGCGGATGAGATTGTAAGCTCCACGTAGGTCCAGCTTGGTGAAAATCTTGCCCCTCCTGACGGTCGCTAAAAGGTCGTCAATCTTGGGCATGGGGAAAGCTTTGGGCTTAGTCAAGCTGTTTATGAACCTGTAATCCACTATAAGCCTTTTTTGGGGCGTGTTTTTCTTCTTCACAAAGAACACAGGGCTGCCACCCGCTGCTTTAGATTCCTGGATGAAACCTCGCTTGAGGTTATGGTCTATGAACTCCCGAAGCTCTTGCATCTCGTCTTCCGACATGGAGTACAGCTTGGCAGCAGGCAGTTGCGCCCCTGGCACTAAATCAATCGCGCAGTCGTAAGGTCTGTGAGGCGGCAACTTGTCAGCTTCCTTCTCACAGAAAACCTCCAAGAAGTCCTGGTACTTGTGAGGCACTGTTTGCACCATACCCAGATGCAACTGCTGCTCGGCTTCTCCTCCCTGATCGGTCTGAAAGCAATGCTGAGCACAATACGATGAACAAAAGGTGATCTGCCGCTGGTACCACGCAACCGCGGGACTGTGCCTCTCCAGCCAACTCATGCCTAACACGATGGGTGTGTCCGATAAGTGGGTGACATTGAAACTAATAAGTTCTCGATGGTTGCCAATCTGCATCATCATGGGAGGGGTTTGCTGCACCACTTGCCCCCCCAGCAACTTCCTGCCGTCTACCGTGACCACGTTTAGAGGCGTCGTTGCAGGCAGGAGCGCCATGTTGTGCTGCTTAACGAACTGCAGTCCCACGAAGTCGGCGTTGCTTCCCGAATCGATCGTTATTGGAACCTTGAGGAGTCTCCCATCAGGCAACTGGAGTGTTGCTGTGAGCAGAACTGCCGGTCTGGGAGGCAAAGGGTCCACGCTCTGCAGTGATGCTGGGGGCTTGTCTACAGATCCGCCTGGCTGAGCCCCAGTAGCTCTGCTTCCAGCCAGGCACTGTCGTTTCCCTGAAGCTGCTCCCCTGGTTGCACCTCTGCTGTTACAGTTGCCAGTGCTGCAGTGTGCTTCTGGAGCCTCTGGGGGCACTCTTTCGCCATATGGTGCGCACTGTCACAGATGTAACACTTCCTGGTTCCTCTAGGAGGCTTCGCTTTGGCTGCACCAGGGACAGGGCTCTGGGATGGCTTCTGAGCCCTAGCACCACCAATCTCCATTGGCTCCTCGCTGTCCTTCCCCATTGGCGAGGGGTGCGCACGGCTGAAATCCCTGTGCACAAAAGGGAGAGTCCTCGCTTGCGCACGCGCTTGGGGCCCGTCCTCCTCGTGCCACGGACGTCCCTCATGTCGAATTCCAATAGCCAAAGCCCGTTGCACCACGTCTTCTAGGGTCTGGGGTCTGTCCCCCCTAGCGATCTCATCCTTGATGGGGGGGCTCAATCCCTCCCAAAAAAGATCTCTGACCGGCTTACTGTCCTTTGGCCAATCTAAGGCGGTGAGCAATGCAAAAAATTTAGAGTGGTATTGGCGCACAGTCGCTTTCCCCTGCCTCAGCCCGTGCATTTGACGGCGCGCAATGTCCACATCCACAGAGGATTGAAAACAAGAATCCATCGCTTTGATGAACGCAGTTGAATTGCGACGGGCCGGTCCATCTTCGCGCCACAGATTGCGTAGCCAAGCCCTGGCCTCCCCATGCAGGTGCGAAACAATGAACCCCACTTTCTCCTCCTCATCTTTAAAATCGTGACGGAGTAAATGCAGTGCATATACGACGTCCGCTCTGAAATTGGGATAGTCTTGCAAGTTGCCATTAAAATGCGGAACCAGGGCACCCCCCCTCCGTCCAAGCGCAATGCCCTCCGCTCTGGAACCTGGGGCCCCCGCCCTGTCCGCGTGTTCCCACCTTGCCTGCAAATCCTGGCACGTCTTCTCCAAGTCGTCATTCTTCTTCTGCGAAGCAATGACTGCCGATGTGAGAGCGGTAACCTGATCCCGCAGTGCAACCAGCTGCTCCTCAGCGCTCATGGCTGCTCCCGTTCGTGAGCTTCGCAAAAAAATTTTTTTGCTTTCTGAGAGGGGACTTACTGTCACGGCCACCCAGGACGGGTCCCAGCTCACAAGAGACCTCACTCCGTTGCAGTTTATTTACAGGAAAAGTTTATTGAAGATTTCTGCTTCTCGTACAGTTCAGCATCGTGGCCGTACGTCTGTCACGTTAGACCGCTGAAGTCCCCTCTGACTCCTCCCCTCTTCCACACCAACTTAATAGCCTGGCTCTAGACCACCTCTTCCTCTCCTTTCTTTTCCGCAGGGTCTTCCTGCCCCCCTGGGCTCCCTCTCTCCGTGACTCGCCTGAGGCTGAATCCTCTGCCGCCTCTTCCCCCCTCCTTCTGGCTTTAGGGCCGGGCTCCTCCCCTGAGCTCTCTCCACTTCCGCGCGCCTCTACGTTTGAACTTGGCGCGCGTACGTTGCTGCTGACCTTTCTTTCGACCGCTACACCACCCCTTGTTCTGCTCTCCACCCTTTCCGGCTGAACACCTTGCTCCAACCCCCTTTCTCTGTTCTCTCCTAATCCTGCTCCCTCCGAGAGGCTGACGACTCCACCCCCTTTACTCCGTTCCGGCTGAGACGCCTCTTGCTGCGTCTGTCTTCCACTGGGCTCCTCTTCGCTTCTCCCTTCTCCTCCCTTTTGCTTGATTAAGGTAACCCCCTTTTGAGAATCCTCTGACTCGCTGCTCAGACTCGTGGATTCCCTCAGAATTCCGTCATCTTCTTCCTCATCCTTCTGCCCCTCCTCCCACTCGCTCTCCGTCTCCTCTGTCATCTCCTCCTCTCTCCCAGAAACCCTGACAGTTTGCAACAGGTTGGCACCATTTTTGAGTGAATTGCAGAACGTCAGAAATTTTGAAGAAATTGTGACCGCGCGGCTTAGGGATTTTTTTAAAAATAGTTGTTCAGACATCGAGGGCTAATTCTGTTTCTGATGATAAACAGCCACCTGTTTCCACCGAAAAACCTTTCAGGGGATGGTCTGCCAAAGTTTGGCACCATTTTTGAGTGAATTGCAGAACATCAGAAATTTTGAAGAAATTGTGACCGCGCGGCTTAGGGATTTTTTCAAAAAAAAGTTGTTCAGACATCAAGGGCTAATTCTGTTTCCGATGATAAAAACGCATCTGTTTCCACCAAAAAACCTTTCACGGGATCGTTTGCAACAGTTTGGCACCATTTTTGAGTGAATTGCAGAACGTCAGAAATTTTGAAGAAATCGTGACCGCGCGGCTTAGGGATTTTTTCAAACAAAAGTTGTTCAGACATCGAGGGCTATTTCTGTTTCCGATGATAAAGACCCACCTGTTTCCACCGAAAAACCTTTCAGGGGATGGTTTGCAACAGTTTGGCACCATTTTTGATTGAATTGCAGAACGTCAGAAATTTTGAAGAAATTGTGACCGCGCGTCTTAGGGATTTTTTTTAAAAAAAGTTGTTCAGACATCGAGGGCTAATTCTGTTTCCGATGACAAAAACGCATCTGTTTCCACCAAAAAACCTTTCACGGGATCGTTTGCAACATTTTGGCACCATTTTTGAGTGAATTGCAGAACGTCAGAAATTTTGAAGAAATCGTGACCGCGCGGCTTAGGGATTTTTTCTAACAAAAGTTGTTCAGACATCGAGGGCTATTTCTGTTTCCGATGATAAAGACCCACCTGTTTCCACCGAAAAACCTTTCAGGGGATGGTTTGCAACAGTTTGGCACCATTTTTGATTGAATTGCAGAACGTCAGAAATTTTGAAGAAATTGTGACCGCGCGTCTTAGGGATTTTTTTAAAAAAAAGTTGTTCAGACATCGAGGGCTAATTCTGTTTCCGATGACAAAAACGCATCTGTTTCCACCAAAAAACCTTTCACGGGATCGTTTGCAACAGGTTGGCACCATTTTTGAGTGAATTGCAGAACGTCAGAAATTTTGAAGAAATTGTGACCGCGCGGCTTAGGGATTTTTTTAAAAATAGTTGTTCAGACATCGAGGGCTAATTCTGTTTCCGATGATAAAAACCCACCTGTTTCCACCGAAAAACCTTTCAAGGGATGGTCTGCAACAGTTTGGCACCATTTTTGAGTGAATTGCAGAACGTCAGAAATTTTGAAGAAATTGTGACCGCGCGGCTTAGGGATTTTTTCAAAAAAAAGTTGTTCAGACATCAAGGGCTAATTCTGTTTCCGATGATAAAAACGCATCTGTTTCCACCAAAAAACCTTTCACGGGATCGTTTGCAACAGTTTGGCACCATTTTTGAGTGAATTGCAGAACGTCAGAAATTTTGAAGAAATCGTGACCGCGCGGCTTAGAGATTTTTTCAAACAAAAGTTGTTCAGACATCGAGGGCTATTTCTGTTTCCGATGATAAAGACCCACCTGTTTCCACCGAAAAACCTTTCAGGGGATGGTTTGCAACAGTTTGGCACCATTTTTGATTGAATTGCAGAACGTCAGAAATTTTGAAGAAATTGTGACCGCGCGGCTTAGGGATTTTTTTCAAACAAAAGTTGTTCAGACATCGAGGTCTAATTCTGTTTCCGATGATAAAAACACAACTGTTTCCACCGAAAAACCTTTCAGGGGATGGTCTGCAACAGTTTGGCACCATTTTTGAGAGGATTGCAGAACGTCAGAAATTTTGAAGAAATTGTGACCGCGCGGCTTAGGGATTTTTCAAAAAAAAGTTGTTCAGACATCGAGGGCTAATTCTGTTTCCGTTAATAAAAACCCAACTGTTTCCACCGAAAAACCTTTCAGGGGATGGTCTGCAACAGTTTGGCACCATTTTTGAGTGAATGGCAGAACGTCAAAAATTTTGAAGAAATTGTGACCGCGCGGCTCAGGGATTTTTTCAAAAAAAAGTTGTTCAGACATCGAGGACTAATTTTGTTTCCGATGATAAAAACCCAGCTGCTAACAACGAAAAACCTTTCAAGGGATGGTCTGCAACAGTTTGGCACCATTTTTGAGTGAATTGCAGAACGTCAGAAATTTTGAAGAAATTGTGACCGCGCGGCTTAGGGATTTTTTTTAAAAAAAGTTGTTTAGACATCGAGGGCTAATTCTGTTTCCGATGATAAAAACCCACCTGTTTCCACCGAAAAACCTTTCAGGGGATGGTCTGCAAAGGTTTGGCACCATTTTTGAGTGAATTGCAGAACGTCAGAAATTTTGAAGAAATTGTGACCGCGCGGCTTAGGGATTTTTTCAAAAAAAAGTTGTTCAGACATCGAGGGCTAATTTTGTTTCCGATGATAAAAACCCAGCTGCTAACAACGAAAAACCTTTCAAGGGATGGTCTGCAACAGTTTGGCACCATTTTTGAGTGAATTGCAGAACGTCAGAAATTTTGAAGAAATTGTGACCGCGCGGCTTAGGGATTTTTTTAAAAAAAAGTTGTTCAGACATCGAGGGCTAATTCTGTTTCCGATGATAAAAACCCACCTGTTTCCACCGGAAAACCTTTCAGGGGATGGTCTGCAACAGTTTGGCACCATTTTTGAGTGAATTGCAGAACGTCAGAAATTTTGAAGAAATTGTGACCGCGCGGCTTAGGGATTTTTTTCAAACAAAAGTTGTTCAGACATCGAGGTCTAATTCTGTTTCCGATGATAAAAACACAACTGTTTCCACCGAAAAACCTTTCAGGGGATGGTCTGCAACAGTTTGGCACCATTTTTGAGAGGATTGCAGAACGTCAGAAATTTTGAAGAAATTCTGACCGCGCGGCTTAGGGATTTTTCAAAAAAAAGTTGTTCAGACATCGAGGGCTAATTCTGTTTCCGATGATAAAAACCCACCTGTTTCCACCGAAAAACCTTTCAGGGGATGGTCTGCCAAAGTTTGGCACCATTTTTGAGTGAATTGCAGGACGTCAGAAATTTTGAAGAAATTGTGACCGCGCGGCTTAGGGATTTTTTTAAAAATAGTTGTTCAGACATCGAGGGCTAATTCTGTTTCTGATGATAAAAAGCCACCTGTTTCCACCGAAAAACCTTTCAGGGGATGGTCTGCCAAAGTTTGGCACCATTTTTGAGTGAATTGCAGAACATCAGAAATTTTGAAGAAATTGTGACCGCGCGGCTTAGGGATTTTTTCAAAAAAAAGTTGTTCAGACATCAAGGGCTAATTCTGTTTCCGATGATAAAAACGCATCTGTTTCCACCAAAAAACCTTTCACGGGATCGTTTGCAACAGTTTGGCACCATTTTTGAGTGAATTGCAGAACGTCAGAAATTTTGAAGAAATCGTGACCGCGCGGCTTAGGGATTTTTTCAAACAAAAGTTGTTCAGACATCGAGGGCTATTTCTGTTTCCGATGATAAAGACCCACCTGTTTCCACCGAAAAACCTTTCAGGGGATGGTTTGCAACAGTTTGGCACCATTTTTGATTGAATTGCAGAACGTCAGAAATTTTGAAGAAATTGTGACCGCGCGGCTTAGGGATTTTTTTCAAACAAAAGTTGTTCAGACATCGAGGTCTAATTCTGTTTCCGATGATAAAAACACAACTGTTTCCACCAAAAAACCTTTCAGGGGATGGTCTGCCAAAGTTTGGCACCATTTTTGAGTGAATTGCAGGACGTCAGAAATTTTGAAGAAATTGTGACCGCGCGTCTTAGGGATTTTTTTTAAAAAAAGTTGTTCAGACATCGAGGGCTAATTCTGTTTCCGATGACAAAAACGCATCTGTTTCCACCAAAAAACCTTTCACGGGATCGTTTGCAACAGGTTGGCACCATTTTTGAGTGAATTGCAGAACGTCAGAAATTTTGAAGAAATTGTGACCGCGCGGCTTAGGGATTTTTTTAAAAATAGTTGTTCAGACATCGAGGGCTAATTCTGTTTCTGATGATAAAAAGCCACCTGTTTCCACCGAAAAACCTTTCAGGGGATGGTCTGCCAAAGTTTGGCACCATTTTTGAGTGAATTGCAGAACATCAGAAATTTTGAAGAAATTGTGACCGCGCGGCTTAGGGATTTTTTCAAAAAAAAGTTGTTCAGACATCAAGGGCTAATTCTGTTTCCGATGATAAAAACGCATCTGTTTCCACCAAAAAACCTTTCACGGGATCGTTTGCAACAGTTTGGCACCATTTTTGAGTGAATTGCAGAACGTCAGAAATTTTGAAGAAATCGTGACCGCGCGGCTTAGGGATTTTTTCAAACAAAAGTTGTTCAGACATCGAGGGCTATTTCTGTTTCCGATGATAAAGACCCACCTGTTTCCACCGAAAAACCTTTCAGGGGATGGTTTGCAACAGTTTGGCACCATTTTTGATTGAATTGCAGAACGTCAGAAATTTTGAAGAAATTGTGACCGCGCGGCTTAGGGATTTTTTTCAAACAAAAGTTGTTCAGACATCGAGGTCTAATTCTGTTTCCGATGATAAAAACACAACTGTTTCCACCGAAAAACCTTTCAGGGGATGGTCTGCAACAGTTTGGCACCATTTTTGAGTGAATTGCAGAACGTCAGAAATTTTGAAGAATTTGTCACCGCGCGGCTTAGGGATTTTTTCAAAAAAAAGTTGTTCAGACATCGAGGGCTAATTTTGTTTCCGATGATAAAAACCCACCTGTTTCCACCGAAAAACCTTTCAAGGGATGGTCTGCAACAGTTTGGCACCATTTTTGAGTGAATTGCAGAACGTCAGAAATTTTGAAGAAATTGTGACCGCGCGGCTTAGGGATTTTTTCAAACAAAAGTTGTTCAGACATCGAGGGCTATTTCTGTTTCCGATGATAAAAACGCATCTGTTTCCACCGAAAAACCTTTCAGGGGATGGTTTGCAACAGTTTGGCACCATTTTTGATTGAATTGCAGAACGTCAGAAATTTTGAAGAAATCGTGACCGCGCGGCTTAGGGATTTTTTTCAAACAAAAGTTGTTCAGACATCGAGGTCTAATTCTGTTTCCGATGATAAAAACACAACTGTTTCCACCGAAAAACCTTTCAGGGGATGGTCTGCAACAGTTTGGCACCATTTTTGAGAGGATTGCAGAACGTCAGAAATTTTGAAGAAATTGTGACCGCGCGGCTTAGGGATTTTTCAAAAAAAAGTTGTTCAGACATCGAAGGCTAATTCTGTTTCCGTTAATAAAAACCCAACTGTTTCCACCGAAAAACCTTTCAGGGGATGGTCTGCAACTGTTTGGCACCATTTTTGAGTGAATTGCAGAACGTCAGAAATTTTGAAGAAATTGTGACCGTGCGGCTTAGGGATTTTTTCAAAAAAAAGTTGTTCAGACATCGAGGGCTAATTTTGTTTCCGATGATAAAAACCCAGCTGCTAACAACGAAAAACCTTTCAAGGGATGGTCTGCAACAGTTTGGCACCATTTTTGAGTGAATTGCAGAACGTCAGAAATTTTGAAGAAATTGTGACCGCGCGGCTTAGGGATTTTTTTTTAAAAAAGTTGTTTAGACATCGAGGGCTAATTCTGTTTCCGATGATAAAAACCCACCTGTTTCCACCGAAAAACCTTTCAGGGGATGGTCTGCAAAGGTTTGGCACCATTTTTGAGTGAATTGCAGAACGTCAGAAATTTTGAAGAAATTGTGACCGCGCGGCTTAGGGATTTTTTCAAAAAAAAGTTGTTCAGACATCGAGGGCTAATTTTGTTTCCGATGATAAAAACCCAGCTGCTAACAACGAAAAACCTTTCAAGGTATGGTCTGCAACAGTTTGGCACCATTTTTGAGTGAATTGCAGAACGTCAGAAATTTTGAAGAAATTGTGACCGCGCGGCTTAGGGATTTTTTTTTAAAAAAGTTGTTTAGACATCGAGGGCTAATTCTGTTTCCGATGATAAAAACCCACCTGTTTCCACCGAAAAACCTTTCAGGGGATGGTCTGCAAAGGTTTGGCACCATTTTTGAGTGAATTGCAGAACGTCAGAAATTTTGAAGAAATTGTGACCGCGCGGCTTAGGGATTTTTTCAAAAAAAAGTTGTTCAGACATCGAGGGCTAATTTTGTTTCCGATGATAAAAACCCAGCTGCTAACAACGAAAAACCTTTCAAGGGATGGTCTGCAACAGTTTGGCACCATTTTTGAGTGAATTGCAGAACGTCAGAAATTTTGAAGAAATTGTGACCGCGCGTCTTAGGGATTTTTTTAAAAAAAAGTTGTTCAGACATCGAGGGCTAATTCTGTTTCCGATGACAAAAACGCATCTGTTTCCACCAAAAAACCTTTCACGGGATCGTTTGCAACAGTTTGGCACCATTTTTGAGTGAATTGCAGAACGTCAGAAATTTTGAAGAAATCGTGACCGCGCGGCTTAGAGATTTTTTCAAACAAAAGTTGTTCAGACATCGAGGGCTATTTCTGTTTCCGATGATAAAGACCCACCTGTTTCCACCGAAAAACCTTTCAGGGGATGGTTTGCAACAGTTTGGCACCATTTTTGATTGAATTGCAGAACGTCAGAAATTTTGAAGAAATTGTGACCGCGCGGCTTAAGGATTTTTTTCAAACAAAAGTTGTTCAGACATCGAGGTCTAATTCTGTTTCCGATGATAAAAACACAACTGTTTCCACCGAAAAACCTTTCAGGGGATGGTCTGCAACAGTTTGGCACCATTTTTGAGAGGATTGCAGAACGTCAGAAATTTTGAAGAAATTGTGACCGCGCGGCTTAGGGATTTTTCAAAAAAAAGTTGTTCAGACATCGAGGGCTAATTCTGTTTCCGTTAATAAAAACCCAACTGTTTCCACCGAAAAACCTTTCAGGGGATGGTCTGCAACAGTTTGGCACCATTTTTGAGTGAATTGCAGAACGTCAGAAATTTTGAAGAAATTGTGACCGCGCGGCTCAGGGATTTTTTCAAAAAAAAGTTGTTCAGACATCGAGGACTAATTTTGTTTCCGATGATAAAAACCCAGCTGCTAACAACGAAAAACCTTTCAAGGGATGGTCTGCAACAGTTTGGCACCATTTTTGAGTGAATTGCAGAACGTCAGAAATTTTGAAGAAATTGTGACCGCGCGGCTTAGGGATTTTTTTTAAAAAAAGTTGTTTAGACATCGAGGGCTAATTCTGTTTCCGATGATAAAAACCCACCTGTTTCCACCGAAAAACCTTTCAGGGGATGGTCTGCAAAGGTTTGGCACCATTTTTGAGTGAATTGCAGAACGTCAGAAATTTTGAAGAAATTGTGACCGCGCGGCTTAGGGATTTTTTCAAAAAAAAGTTGTTCAGACATCGAGGGCTAATTTTGTTTCCGATGATAAAAACCCAGCTGCTAACAACGAAAAACCTTTCAAGGGATGGTCTGCAACAGTTTGGCACCATTTTTGAGTGAATTGCAGAACGTCAGAAATTTTGAAGAAATTGTGACCGCGCGGCTTAGGGATTTTTTTTAAAAAAAGTTGTTCAGACATCGAGGGCTAATTCTGTTTCCGATGATAAAAACCCACCTGTTTCCACCGGAAAACCTTTCAGGGGATGGTCTGCAACAGTTTGGCACCATTTTTGAGTGAATTGCAGAACGTCAGAAATTTTGAAGAAATTGTGACCGCGCGGCTTAGGGATTTTTTTCAAACAAAAGTTGTTCAGACATCGAGGTCTAATTCTGTTTCCGATGATAAAAACACAACTGTTTCCACCGAAAAACCTTTCAGGGGATGGTCTGCAACAGTTTGGCACCATTTTTGAGAGGATTGCAGAACGTCAGAAATTTTGAAGAAATTCTGACCGCGCGGCTTAGGGATTTTTCAAAAAAAAGTTGTTCAGACATCGAGGGCTAATTCTGTTTCCGATGATAAAAACCCACCTGTTTCCACCGAAAAACCTTTCAGGGGATGGTCTGCCAAAGTTTGGCACCATTTTTGAGTGAATTGCAGGACGTCAGAAATTTTGAAGAAATTGTGACCGCGCGGCTTAGGGATTTTTTTAAAAATAGTTGTTCAGACATCGAGGGCTAATTCTGTTTCTGATGATAAAAAGCCACCTGTTTCCACCGAAAAACCTTTCAGGGGATGGTCTGCCAAAGTTTGGCACCATTTTTGAGTGAATTGCAGAACATCAGAAATTTTGAAGAAATTGTGACCGCGCGGCTTAGGGATTTTTTCAAAAAAAAGTTGTTCAGACATCAAGGGCTAATTCTGTTTCCGATGATAAAAACGCATCTGTTTCCACCAAAAAACCTTTCACGGGATCGTTTGCAACAGTTTGGCACCATTTTTGAGTGAATTGCAGAACGTCAGAAATTTTGAAGAAATCGTGACCGCGCGGCTTAGGGATTTTTTCAAACAAAAGTTGTTCAGACATCGAGGGCTATTTCTGTTTCCGATGATAAAGACCCACCTGTTTCCACCGAAAAACCTTTCAGGGGATGGTTTGCAACAGTTTGGCACCATTTTTGATTGAATTGCAGAACGTCAGAAATTTTGAAGAAATTGTGACCGCGCGGCTTAGGGATTTTTTTCAAACAAAAGTTGTTCAGACATCGAGGTCTAATTCTGTTTCCGATGATAAAAACACAACTGTTTCCACCAAAAAACCTTTCAGGGGATGGTCTGCCAAAGTTTGGCACCATTTTTGAGTGAATTGCAGGACGTCAGAAATTTTGAAGAAATTGTGACCGCGCGTCTTAGGGATTTTTTTAAAAAAAAGTTGTTCAGACATCGAGGGCTAATTCTGTTTCCGATGACAAAAACGCATCTGTTTCCACCAAAAAACCTTTCACGGGATCGTTTGCAACAGGTTGGCACCATTTTTGAGTGAATTGCAGAACGTCAGAAATTTTGAAGAAATTGTGACCGCGCGGCTTAGGGATTTTTTTAAAAATAGTTGTTCAGACATCGAGGGCTAATTCTGTTTCTGATGATAAAAAGCCACCTGTTTCCACCGAAAAACCTTTCAGGGGATGGTCTGCCAAAGTTTGGCACCATTTTTGAGTGAATTGCAGAACATCAGAAATTTTGAAGAAATTGTGACCGCGCGGCTTAGGGATTTTTTCAAAAAAAAGTTGTTCAGACATCAAGGGCTAATTCTGTTTCCGATGATAAAAACGCATCTGTTTCCACCAAAAAACCTTTCACGGGATCGTTTGCAACAGTTTGGCACCATTTTTGAGTGAATTGCAGAACGTCAGAAATTTTGAAGAAATCGTGACCGCGCGGCTTAGGGATTTTTTCAAACAAAAGTTGTTCAGACATCGAGGGCTATTTCTGTTTCCGATGATAAAGACCCACCTGTTTCCACCGAAAAACCTTTCAGGGGATGGTTTGCAACAGTTTGGCACCATTTTTGATTGAATTGCAGAACGTCAGAAATTTTGAAGAAATTGTGACCGCGCGGCTTAGGGATTTTTTTCAAACAAAAGTTGTTCAGACATCGAGGTCTAATTCTGTTTCCGATGATAAAAACACAACTGTTTCCACCGAAAAACCTTTCAGGGGATGGTCTGCAACAGTTTGGCACCATTTTTGAGTGAATTGCAGAACGTCAGAAATTTTGAAGAAATTGTGACCGCGCGGCTTAGGGATTTTTTCAAAAAAAAGTTGTTCAGACATCGAGGGCTAATTTTGTTTCCGATGATAAAAACCCACCTGTTTCCACCGAAAAACCTTTCAAGGGATGGTCTGCAACAGTTTGGCACCATTTTTGAGTGAATTGCAGAACGTCAGAAATTTTGAAGAAATTGTGACCGCGCGGCTTAGGGATTTTTTCAAACAAAAGTTGTTCAGACATCGAGGGCTATTTCTGTTTCCGATGATAAAAACGCATCTGTTTCCACCGAAAAACCTTTCAGGGGATGGTTTGCAACAGTTTGGCACCATTTTTGATTGAATTGCAGAACGTCAGAAATTTTGAAGAAATCGTGACCGCGCGGCTTAGGGATTTTTTTCAAACAAAAGTTGTTCAGACATCGAGGTCTAATTCTGTTTCCGATGATAAAAACACAACTGTTTCCACCGAAAAACCTTTCAGGGGATGGTCTGCAACAGTTTGGCACCATTTTTGAGAGGATTGCAGAACGTCAGAAATTTTGAAGAAATTGTGACCGCGCGGCTTAGGGATTTTTCAAAAAAAAGTTGTTCAGACATCGAAGGCTAATTCTGTTTCCGTTAATAAAAACCCAACTGTTTCCACCGAAAAACCTTTCAGGGGATGGTCTGCAACAGTTTGGCACCATTTTTGAGTGAATTGCAGAACGTCAGAAATTTTGAAGAAATTGTGACCGCGCGGCTTAGGGATTTTTTCAAAAAAAAGTTGTTCAGACATCGAGGGCTAATTTTGTTTCCGATGATAAAAACCCAGCTGCTAACAACGAAAAACCTTTCAAGGGATTTTCTGCAACAGTTTGGCACCATTTTTGAGTGAATTGCAGAACGTCAGAAATTTTGAAGAAATTGTGACCGCGCGGCTTAGGGATTTTTTTTAAAAAAAGTTGTTTAGACATCGAGGGCTAATTCTGTTTCCGATGATAAAAACCCACCTGTTTCCACCGAAAAACCTTTCAGGGGATGGTCTGCAAAGGTTTGGCACCATTTTTGAGTGAATTGCAGAACGTCAGAAATTTTGAAGAAATTGTGACCGCGCGGCTTAGGGATTTTTTCAAAAAAAAGTTGTTCAGACATCGAGGGCTAATTTTGTTTCCGATGATAAAAACCCAGCTGCTAACAACGAAAAACCTTTCAAGGGATGGTCTGCAACAGTTTGGCACCATTTTTGAGTGAATTGCAGAACGTCAGAAATTTTGAAGAAATTGTGACCGCGCGGCTTAGGGATTTTTTTTTAAAAAAGTTGTTTAGACATCGAGGGCTAATTCTGTTTCCGATGATAAAAACCCACCTGTTTCCACCGAAAAACCTTTCAGGGGATGGTCTGCAAAGGTTTGGCACCATTTTTGAGTGAATTGCAGAACGTCAGAAATTTTGAAGAAATTGTGACCGCGCGGCTTAGGGATTTTTTCAAAAAAAAGTTGTTCAGACATCGAGGGCTAATTTTGTTTCCGATGATAAAAACCCAGCTGCTAACAACGAAAAACCTTTCAAGGGATGGTCTGCAACAGTTTGGCACCATTTTTGAGTGAATTGCAGAACGTCAGAAATTTTGAAGAAATTGTGACCGCGCGGCTTAGGGATTTTTTTTAAAAAAAGTTGTTCAGACATCGAGGGCTAATTCTGTTTCCGATGATAAAAACCCACCTGTTTCCACCGGAAAACCTTTCAGGGGATGGTCTGCAACAGTTTGGCACCATTTTTGAGTGAATTGCAGAACGTCAGAAATTTTGAAGAAATTGTGACCGCGCGGCTTAGGGATTTTTTTCAAACAAAAGTTGTTCAGACATCGAGGTCTAATTCTGTTTCCGATGATAAAAACACAACTGTTTCCACCGAAAAACCTTTCAGGGGATGGTCTGCAACAGTTTGGCACCATTTTTGATTGAATTGCAGAACGTCAGAAATTTTGAAGAAATTGTGACCGCGCGGCTTAGGGATTTTTTTCAAACAAAAGTTGTTCAGACATCGAGGTCTAATTCTGTTTCCGATGATAAAAACACAACTGTTTCCACCGAAAAACCTTTCAGGGGATGGTCTGCAACAGTTTGGCACCATTTTTGAGAGGATTGCAGAACGTCAGAAATTTTGAAGAAATTGTGACCGCGCGGCTTAGGGATTTTTCAAAAAAAACTTGTTCAGACATCGAGGGCTAATTCTGTTTCCGTTAATAAAAACCCAACTGTTTCCACCGAAAAACCTTTCAGGGGATGGTCTGCAACAGTTTGGCACCATTTTTGAGTGAATTGCAGAACGTCAGAAATTTTGAAGAAATTGTGACCGCGCGGCTTAGGGATTTTTTCAAAAAAAAGTTGTTCAGACATCGAGGGCTAATTCTGTTTCCGATGATAAAAACCCACCTGTTTCCACCGAAAAACCTTTCAGGCGATGGTCTGCAACAGTTTTGCACCATTTTTGAGTGAATTGCAGAACGTCAGAAATTTTGAAGAAATTGTGACCGCGCGGCTCAGGGATTTTTTCAAAAAAAAGTTGTTCAGACATCGAGGGCTAATGTTGTTTCCGATGATAAAAACCCAGCTGCTAACAACGAAAAACCTTTCAAGGGATGGTCTGCAACAGTTTGGCACCATTTTTGAGTGAATTGCAGAACGTCAGAAATTTTGAAGAAATTGTGACCGCGCGGCTTAGGGATTTTTTTTTAAAAAAGTTGTTTAGACATCGAGGGCTAATTCTGTTTCCGATGATAAAAACCCACCTGTTTCCACCGAAAAACCTTTCAGGGGATGGTCTGCAAAGGTTTGGCACCATTTTTGAGTGAATTGGAGAATGTCTGAAATTTTGAAGAAATTGTGACGGCGCGGCTTAGGGATTTTTTCAAAAAAAAGTTGTTCAGACATCGTGGGCTAATTCTGTTCCCGATGATAAAAACGCATCTCTTTCCACCGAAAAACCTTTCACGGGATCGTTTGCAACAGGTTGGCACCATTTTTGAGTGAATTGCAGAACGTCAGAAATTTTGAAGAAATTGTGACCGCGCGGCTTAGGGATTTTTTCAAAAAAAAGTTGTTCAGACATCGAGGGCTAATTCTGTTTCCGATGATAAAAACCCACCTGTTTCCACCGAAAAACCTTTCAGGGGATGGTCTGCAACAGTTTGGCACCATTTTTGAGTGAATTGCAGAACGTCAGAAATTCTGAAGAAATTGTGACCGCGCAGCTTAGGGATTTTTTTAAAAATAGTTGTTCAGACATCGAGGGCTAATTCTGTTTCCGATGATAAAAACCCACCTGTTTCCACCGAAAAACCTTTCAGGGGATGGTCTGCCAAAGTTTGGCACCATTTTTGAGTGAATTGCAGAACATCAGAAATTGTGAAGAAATTGTGACCACGCGGCTTAGGGATTTTTTTAAAAATAGTTGTTCAGACATCGAGGGCTAATTCTGTTTCCGATGATAAAAACCCACCTGTTTCCACCGAAAAACCTTTCAGGGGATGGTCTGCCAAAGTTTGGCACCATTTTTGAGTGAATTGCAGGACGTCAGAAATTTTGAAGAAATTGTGACCGCGCGTCTTAGGGATTTTTTCAAAAAAAAGTTGTTCAGACATCGAGGGCTAATTCTGTTTCCGATGACAAAAACGCATCTGTTTCCACCAAAAAACCTTTCACGGGATCGTTTGCAACAGGTTGGCACCATTTTTGAGTGAATTGCAGAACGTCAGAAATTTTGAAGAAATTGTGACCGCGCGGCTTAGGGATTTTTTCAAAAAAAAGTTGTTCAGACATCGTGGGCTAATTCTGTTCCCGATGATAAAAACGCATCTCTTTCCACCGAAAAACCTTTCACGGGATCGTTTGCAACAGGTTGGCACCATTTTTGAGTGAATTGCAGAACGTCAGAAATTTTGAAGAAATTGTGACCGCGCGGCTTAGGGATTTTTTTAAAAAAAGTTGTTCAGACATCGAGGGCTAATTCTGTTTCCGATGATAAAAACCCACCTGTTTCCACCGAAAAACCTTTCAGGGGATGGTCTGCAACAGTTTGGCACCATTTTTGAGTGAATTGCAGAACGTCAGAAATTTTGAAGAAATTGTGACCGCGCAGCTTAGGGATTTTTTTAAAAATAGTTGTTCAGACATCGAGGGCTAATTCTGTTTCTGATGATAAAAACCCACCTGTTTCCACCGAAAAACCTTTCAGGGGATGGTCTGCCAAAGTTTGGCACCATTTTTGAGTGAATTGCAGAACATCAGAAATTTTGAAGAAATTGTGACCGCGCGGCTTAGGGATTTTTTCAAAAAAAAGTTGTTCAGACATCGAGGGCTAATTCTGTTCCCGATGATAAAAACGCATCTCTTTCCACCGAAAAACCTTTCACGGGATCGTTTGCAACAGGTTGGCACCATTTTTGAGTGAATTGCAGAACGTCAGAAATTTTGAAGAAATTGTGACCGCGCGGCTTAGGGATTTTTTCAAAAAAAAGTTGTTCAGACATCGAGGGCTAATTCTGTTTCCGATGATAAAAACCCACCTGTTTCCACCGAAAAACCTTTCAGGGGATGGTCTGCAACAGTTTGGCACCATTTTTGAGTGAATTGCAGAACGTCAGAAATTCTGAAGAAATTGTGACCGCGCAGCTTAGGGATTTTTTTAAAAATAGTTGTTCAGACATCGAGGGCTAATTCTGTTTCCGATGATAAAAACCCACCTGTTTCCACCGAAAAACCTTTCAGGGGATGGTCTGCCAAAGTTTGGCACCATTTTTGAGTGAATTGCAGAACATCAGAAATTGTGAAGAAATTGTGACCGCGCGGCTTAGGGATTTTTTTAAAAATAGTTGTTCAGACATCGAGGGCTAATTCTGTTTCCGATGATAAAAACCCACCTGTTTCCACCGAAAAACCTTTCAGGGGATGGTCTGCCAAAGTTTGGCACCATTTTTGAGTGAATTGCAGGACGTCAGAAATTTTGAAGAAATTGTGACCGCGCGTCTTAGGGATTTTTTCAAAAAAAAGTTGTTCAGACATCGAGGGCTAATTCTGTTTCCGATGACAAAAACGCATCTGTTTCCACCAAAAAACCTTTCACGGGATCGTTTGCAACAGGTTGGCACCATTTTTGAGTGAATTGCAGAACGTCAGAAATTTTGAAGAAATTGTGACCGCGCGGCTTAGGGATTTTTTCAAAAAAAAGTTGTTCAGACATCGTGGGCTAATTCTGTTCCCGATGATAAAAACGCATCTCTTTCCACCGAAAAACCTTTCACGGGATCGTTTGCAACAGGTTGGCACCATTTTTGAGTGAATTGCAGAACGTCAGAAATTTTGAAGAAATTGTGACCGCGCGGCTTAGGGATTTTTTAAAAAAAAGTTGTTCAGACATCGAGGGCTAATTCTGTTTCCGATGATAAAAACCCACCTGTTTCCACCGAAAAACCTTTCAGGGGATGGTCTGCAACAGTTTGCCACCATTTTTGAGTGAATTGCAGAACGTCAGAAATTTTGAAGAAATTGTGACCGCGCAGCTTAGGGATTTTTTAAAAAATAGTTGTTCAGACATCGAGGGCTAATTCTGTTTCTGATGATAAAAACCCACCTGTTTCCACCGAAAAACCTTTCAGGGGATGGTCTGCCAAAGTTTGGCACCATTTTTGAGTGAATTGCAGAACATCAGAAATTTTGAAGAAATTGTGACCGCGCGGCTTAGGGATTTTTTCAAAAAAAAGTTGTTCAGACATCAAGGGCTAATTCTGTTTCCGATGATAAAAACGCATCTGTTTCCACCAAAAAACCTTTCACGGGATCGTTTGCAACAGTTTGGCACCATTTTTGAGTGAATTGCAGAACGTCAGAAATTTTGAAGAAATCGTGACCGCGCGGCTTAGGGATTTTTTAAAAAATAGTTGTTCAGACATCGAGGGCTAATTCTGTTTCCGATGATAAAAACCCACCTGTTTCCACCGAAAAACCTTTCACGGGATCGTTTGCAACAGTTTGGCACCATTTTTGAGTGAATTGCAGAACGTCAGAAATTTTGAAGAAATCGTGACCGCGCGGCTTAGGGATTTTTTCAAACAAAAGTTGTTCAGACATCGAGGGCTATTTCTGTTTCCGATGATAAAGACCCACCTGTTTCCACCGAAAAACCTTTCAGGGGATGGTTTGCAACAGTTTGGCACCATTTTTGATTGAATTGCAGAACGTCAGAAATTTTGAAGAAATTGTGACCGCGCGGCTTAGGGATTTTTTTCAAACAAAAGTTGTTCAGACATCGAGGTCTAATTCTGTTTCCGATGATAAAAACACAACTGTTTCCACCGAAAAACCTTTCAGGGGATGGTCTGCAACAGTTTGGCACCATTTTTGAGAGGATTGCAGAACGTCAGAAATTTTGAAGAAATTGTGACCGCGCGGCTTAGGGATTTTTCAAAAAAAAGTTGTTCAGACATCGAGGGCTAATTCTGTTTCCGTTAATAAAAACCCAACTGTTTCCACCGAAAAACCTTTCAGGGGATGGTCTGCAACAGTTTGGCACCATTTTTGAGTGAATTGCAGAACGTCAGAAATTTTGAAGAAATTGTGACCGCGCGGCTTAGGGATTTTTTCAAAAAAAAGTTGTTCAGACATCGAGGGCTAATTCTGTTTCCGATGATAAAAACCCACCTGTTTCCACCGAAAAACCTTTCAGGGGATGGTCTGCAACAGTTTCGCACCATTTTTGAGTGAATTGCAGAACGTCAGAAATTTTGAAGAAATTGTGACCGCGCGGCTCAGGGATTTTTTCAAAAAAAAGTTGTTCAGACATCGAGGACTAATTTTGTTTCCGATGATAAAAACCCAGCTGCTAACAACGAAAAACCTTTCAAGGGATGGTCTGCAACAGTTTGGCACCATTTTTGAGTGAATTGCAGAACGTCAGAAATTTTGAAGAAATTGTGACCGCGCGGCTTAGGGATTTTTTTTAAAAAAAGTTGTTTAGACATCGAGGGCTAATTCTGTTTCCGATGATAAAAACCCACCTGTTTCCACCGAAAAACCTTTCAGGGGATGGTCTGCAAAGGTTTGGCACCATTTTTGAGTGAATTGCAGAACGTCAGAAATTTTGAAGAAATTGTGACCGCGCGGCTTAGGGATTTTTTCAAAAAAAAGTTCTTCAGACATCGAGGGCTAATTTTGTTTCCGATGATAAAAACCCAGCTGCTAACAACGAAAAACCTTTCAAGGGATGGTCTGCAACAGTTTGGCACCATTTTTGAGTGAATTGCAGAACGTCAGAAATTTTGAAGAAATTGTGACCGCGCGGCTTAGGGATTTTTTTTAAAAAAAGTTGTTCAGACATCGAGGGCTAATTCTGTTTCCGATGATAAAAACCCACCTGTTTCCACCGGAAAACCTTTCAGGGGATGTTCTGCAACAGTTTGGCACCATTTTTGAGTGAATTGCAGAACGTCAGAAATTTTGAAGAAATTGTGACCGCGCGGCTTAGGGATTTTTTTCAAACAAAAGTTGTTCAGACATCGAGGTCTAATTCTGTTTCCGATGATAAAAACACAACTGTTTCCACCGAAAAACCTTTCAGGGGATGGTCTGCAACAGTTTGGCACCATTTTTGAGAGGATTGCAGAACGTCAGAAATTTTGAAGAAATTGTGACCGCGCGGCTTAGGGATTTTTCAAAAAAAAGTTGTTCAGACATCGAGGGCTAATTCTGTTTCCGATGATAAAAACCCACCTGTTTCCACCGAAAAACCTTTCAGGGGATGGTCTGCCAAAGTTTGGCACCATTTTTGAGTGAATTGCAGGACGTCAGAAATTTTGAAGAAATTGTGACCGCGCGTCTTAGGGATTTTTTCAAAAAAAAGTTGTTCAGACATCGAGGGCTAATTCTGTTTCCGATGACAAAAACGCATCTGTTTCCACCAAAAAACCTTTCACGGGATCGTTTGCAACAGGTTGGCACCATTTTTGAGTGAATTGCAGAACGTCAGAAATTTTGAAGAAATTGTGACCGCGCGGCTTAGGGATTTTTTTCAAACAAAAGTTGTTCAGACATCGAGGTCTAATTCTGTTTCCGATGATAAAAACACAACTGTTTCCACCGAAAAACCTTTCAGGGGATGGTCTGCAACAGTTTGGCACCATTTTTGAGAGGATTGCAGAACGTCAGAAATTTTGAAGAAATTGTGACCGCGCGGCTTAGGGATTTTTCAAAAAAAAGTTGTTCAGACATCGAGGGCTAATTCTGTTTCCGTTAATAAAAACCCACCTGTTTCCACCGAAAAACCTTTCAGGGGATGGTCTGCAACAGTTTGGCACCATTTTTGAGTGAATTGCAGAACGTCAGAAATTTTGAAGAAATTGTGACCGCGCGGCTTAGGGATTTTTTCAAAAAAAAGTTGTTCAGACATCGAGGGCTAATTCTGTTTCCGATGATAAAAACCCACCTGTTTCCACCGAAAAACCTTTCAGGGGATGGTCTGCAACAGTTTCGCACCATTTTTGAGTGAATTGCAGAACGTCAGAAATTTTGAAGAAATTGTGACCGCGCGGCTCAGGGATTTTTTCAAAAAAAAGTTGTTCAGACATCGAGGACCAATTTTGTTTCCGATGATAAAAACCCAGCTGCTAACAACGAAAAACCTTTCAAGGGATGGTCTGCAACAGTTTGGCACCATTTTTGAGTGAATTGCAGAACGTCAGAAATTTTGAAGAAATTGTGACCGCGCGGCTTAGGGATTTTTTTTAAAAAAAGTTGTTTAGACATCGAGGGCTAATTCTGTTTCCGATGATAAAAACCCACCTGTTTCCACCGAAAAACCTTTCAGGGGATGGTCTGCAAAGGTTTGGCACCATTTTTGAGTGAATTGCAGAACGTCAGAAATTTTGAAGAAATTGTGACCGCGCGGCTTAGGGATTTTTTCAAAAAAAAGTTGTTCAGACATCGAGGGCTAATTTTGTTTCCGATGATAAAAACCCAGCTGCTAACAACGAAAAACCTTTCAAGGGATGGTCTGCAACAGTTTGGCACCATTTTTGAGTGAATTGCAGAACGTCAGAAATTTTGAAGAAATTGTGACCGCGCGGCTTAGGGATTTTTTTTAAAAAAAGTTGTTCAGACATCGAGGGCTAATTCTGTTTCCGATGATAAAAACCCACCTGTTTCCACCGGAAAACCTTTCAGGGGATGGTCTGCAACAGTTTGGCACCATTTTTGAGTGAATTGCAGAACGTCAGAAATTTTGAAGAAATTGTGACCGCGCGGCTTAGGGATTTTTTTCAAACAAAAGTTGTTCAGACATCGAGGTCTAATTCTGTTTCCGATGATAAAAACACAACTGTTTCCACCGAAAAACCTTTCAGGGGATGGTCTGCAACAGTTTGGCACCATTTTTGAGAGGATTGCAGAACGTCAGAAATTTTGAAGAAATTGTGACCGCGCGGCTTAGGGATTTTTCAAAAAAAAGTTGTTCAGACATCGAGGGCTAATTCTGTTTCCGATTATAAAAACCCACCTGTTTCCACCGAAAAACCTTTCAGGGGATGGTCTGCCAAAGTTTGGCACCATTTTTGAGTGAATTGCAGGACGTCAGAAATTTTGAAGAAATTGTGACCGCGCGTCTTAGGGATTTTTTCAAAAAAAAGTTGTTCAGACATCGAGGGCTAATTCTGTTTCCGATGACAAAAACGCATCTGTTTCCACCAAAAAACCTTTCACAGGATCGTTTGCAACAGGTTGGCACCATTTTTGAGTGAATTGCAGAACGTCAGAAATTTTGAAGAAATTGTGACCGCGCGGCTTAAGGATTTTTTCAAAAAAAAGTTGTTCAGACATCGTGGGCTAATTCTGTTCCCGATGATAAAAACGCATCTCTTTCCACCGAAAAACCTTTCATGGGATCGTTTGCAACAGGTTGGCACCATTTTTGAGTGAATTGCAGAACGTCAGAAATTTTGAAGAAATTGTGACCGCGCGGCTTAGGGATTTTTTAAAAAAAAGTTGTTCAGACATCGAGGGCTAATTCTGTTTCCGATGATAAAAACCCACCTGTTTCCACCGAAAAACCTTTCAGGGGATGGTCTGCAACAGTTTGGCACCATTTTTGAGTGAATTGCAGAACGTCAGAAATTTTGAAGAAATTGTGACCGCGCAGCTTAGGGATTTTTTTAAAAATAGTTGTTCAGACATCAAGGGCTAATTCTGTTTCTGATGATAAAAACCCACCTGTTTCCACCGAAAAACCTTTCAGGGGATGGTCTGCCAAAGTTTGGCACCATTTTTGAGTGAATTGCAGAACATCAGAAATTTTGAAGAAATTGTGACCGCGCGGCTTAAGGATTTTTTCAAAAAAAAGTTGTTCAGACATCGTGGGCTAATTCTGTTCCCGATGATAAAAACGCATCTCTTTCCACCGAAAAACCTTTCACGGGATCGTTTGCAACAGGTTGGCACCATTTTTGAGTGAATTGCAGAACGTCAGAAATTTTGAAGAAATTGTGACCGCGCGGCTTAGGGATTTTTTTAAAAAAAGTTGTTCAGACATCGAGGGCTAATTCTGTTTCCGATGATAAAAACCCACCTGTTTCCACCGAAAAACCTTTCAGGGGATGGTCTGCAACAGTTTGGCACCATTTTTGAGTGAATTGCAGAACGTCAGAAATTTTGAAGAAATTGTGACCGCGCAGCTTAGGGATTTTTTTAAAAATAGTTGTTCAGACATCAAGGGCTAATTCTGTTTCTGATGATAAAAACCCACCTGTTTCCACCGAAAAACCTTTCAGGGGATGGTCTGCCAAAGTTTGGCACCATTTTTGAGTGAATTGCAGAACATCAGAAATTTTGAAGAAATTGTGACCGCGCGGCTTAGGGATTTTTTTTAAAAAAAGTTGTTCAGACATCAAGGGCTAATTCTGTTTCCGATGATAAAAACGCAACTGTTTCCACCAAAAAACCTTTCACGGGATCGTTTGCAACAGTTTGGCACCATTTTTGAGTGAATTGCAGAACGTCAGAAATTTTGAAGAAATCGTGACCGCGCGGCTTGGGGATTTTTTCAAACAAAAGTTGTTCAGACATCGAGGGCTATTTCTGTTTCCGATGATAAAGACCCACCTGTTTCCACCGAAAAACCTTTCAGGGGATGGTTTGCAACAGTTTGGCACCATTTTTGATTGAATTGCAGAACGTCAGAAATTTTGAAGAAATTGTGACCGCGCGGCTTAGGGATTTTTTTCAAACAAAAGTTGTTCAGACATCGAGGTCTAATTCTGTTTCCGATGATAAAAACACAACTGTTTCCACCGAAAAACCTTTCAGGGGATGGTCTGCAACAGTTTGGCACCATTTTTGAGTGAATTGCAGAACGTCAGAAATTTTGAAGAAATTGTGACCGCGCGGCTTAGGGATTTTTTCAAAAAAAAGTTGTTCAGACATCGAGGGCTAATTTTGTTTCCGATGATAAAAACCCACCTGTTTCCACCGAAAAACCTTTCAAGGGATGGTCTGCAACAGTTTGGCACCATTTTTGAGTGAATTGCAGAACGTCAGAAATTTTGAAGAAATTGTGACCGCGCGGCTTAGGGATTTTTTCAAAAAAAAGTTGTTCAGACATCAAGGGCTAATTCTGTTTCCGATGATAAAAACGCATATGTTTCCACCAAAAAACCTTTCACGGGATCGTTTGCAACAGTTTGGCACCATTTTTGAGTGAATTGCAGAACGTCAGAAATTTTGAAGAAATCGTGACCGCGCGGCTTAGAGATTTTTTCAAACAAAAGTTGTTCAGACATCGAGGGCTATTTCTGTTTCCGATGATAAAGACCCACCTGTTTCCACCGAAAAACCTTTCAGGGGATGGTCTGCAACAGTTTGGCACCATTTTTGAGTGAATTGCAGAACGTCAGAAATTTTGAAGAAATTGTGACCGCGCGGCTCAGGGATTTTTTCAAAAAAAAGTTGTTCAGACATCGAGGTCTAATTCTGTTTCCGATGATAAAAACCCAGCTGCTAACAACGAAAAACCTTTCAAGGGATGGTCTGCAACAGTTTGGCACCATTTTTGAGTGAATTGCAGAACGTCAGAAATTTTGAAGAAATTGTGACCGCGCGGCTTAGGGATTTTTTTTAAAAAAAGTTGTTTAGACATCGAGGGCTAATTCTGTTTCCGATGATAAAAACCCACCTGTTTCCACCGAAAAACCTTTCAGGGGATGGTCTGCAAAGGTTTGGCACCATTTTTGAGTGAATTGCAGAACGTCAGAAATTTTGAAGAAATTGTGACCGCGCGGCTTAGGGATTTTTTTCAAACAAAAGTTGTTCAGACATCGAGGTCTAATTCTGTTTCCGATGATAAAAACACAACTGTTTCCACCGAAAAACCTTTCAGGGGATGGTCTGCAACAGTTTGGCACCATTTTTGAGAGGATTGCAGAACGTCAGAAATTTTGAAGAAATTGTGACCGCGCGGCTTAGGGATTTTTTTCAAACAAAAGTTGTTCAGACATCGAGGACTAATTTTGTTTCCGATGATAAAAACCCAGCTGCTAACAACGAAAAACCTTTCAAGGGATGGTCTGCAACAGTTTGGCACCATTTTTGAGTGAATTGCAGAACGTCAGAAATTTTGAAGAAATTGTGACCGCGCGGCTTAGGGATTTTTTTTAAAAAAAGTTGTTTAGACATCGAGGGCTAATTCTGTTTCCGATGATAAAAACCCACCTGTTTCCACCGAAAAACCTTTCAGGGGATGGTCTGCAAAGGTTTGGCACCATTTTTGAGTGAATTGCAGAACGTCAGAAATTTTGAAGAAATTGTGACCGCGCGGCTTAGGGATTTTTTCAAAAAAAAGTTGTTCAGACATCGAGGGCTAATTTTGTTTCCGATGATAAAAACCCAGCTGCTAACAACGAAAAACCTTTCAAGGGATGGTCTGCAACAGTTTGGCACCATTTTTGAGTGAATTGCAGAACGTCAGAAATTTTGAAGAAATTGTGACCGCGCGGCTTAGGGATTTTTTTTAAAAAAAGTTGTTCAGACATCGAGGGCTAATTCTGTTTCCGATGATAAAAACCCACCTGTTTCCACCGGAAAACCTTTCAGGGGATGGTCTGCAACAGTTTGGCACCATTTTTGAGTGAATTGCAGAACGTCAGAAATTTTGAAGAAATTGTGACCGCGCGGCTTAGGGATTTTTTTCAAACAAAAGTTGTTCAGACATCGAGGTCTAATTCTGTTTCCGATGATAAAAACACAACTGTTTCCACCGAAAAACCTTTCAGGGGATGGTCTGCAACAGTTTGGCACCATTTTTGAGAGGATTGCAGAACGTCAGAAATTTTGAAGAAATTGTGACCGCGCGGCTTAGGGATTTTTCAAAAAAAAGTTGTTCAGACATCGAGGGCTAATTCTGTTTCCGATGATAAAAACCCCCCTGTTTCCACCGAAAAACCTTTCAGGGGATGGTCTGCCAAAGTTTGGCACCATTTTTGAGTGAATTGCAGGACGTCAGAAATTTTGAAGAAATTGTGACCGCGCGTCTTAGGGATTTTTTCAAAAAAAAGTTGTTCAGACATCGAGGGCTAATTCTGTTTCCGATGACAAAAACGCATCTGTTTCCACCAAAAAACCTTTCACGGGATCGTTTGCAACAGGTTGGCACCATTTTTGAGTGAATTGCAGAACGTCAGAAATTTTGAAGAAATTGTGACCGCGCGGCTTAAGGATTTTTTCAAAAAAAAGTTTTTCAGACATCGTGGGCTAATTCTGTTCCCGATGATAAAAACGCATCTCTTTCCACCGAAAAACCTTTCATGGGATCGTTTGCAACAGGTTGGCACCATTTTTGAGTGAATTGCAGAACGTCAGAAATTTTGAAGAAATTGTGACCGCGCGGCTTAGGGATTTTTTTAAAAACAGTTGTTCAGACATCGAGGGCTAATTCTGTTTCCGATGATAAAAACTCACCTGTTTCCACCGAAAAACCTTTCAGGGGATGGTCTGCAACAGTTTGGCACCATTTTTGAGTGAATTGCAGAACGTCAGAAATTTTGAAGAAATTGTGACCGCGCAGCTTAGGGATTTTTTTAAAAATAGTTGTTCAGACATCAAGGGCTAATTCTGTTTCTGATGATAAAAACCCACCTGTTTCCACCGAAAAACCTTTCAGGGGATGGTCTGCCAAAGTTTGGCACCATTTTTGAGTGAATTGCAGAACATCAGAAATTTTGAAGAAATTGTGACCGCGCGGCTTAAGGATTTTTTCAAAAAAAAGTTGTTCAGACATCGTGGGCTAATTCTGTTCCCGATGATAAAAACGCATCTCTTTCCACCGAAAAACCTTTCACGGGATCGTTTGCAACAGGTTGGCACCATTTTTGAGTGAATTGCAGAACGTCAGAAATTTTGAAGAAATTGTGACCGCGCGGCTTAGGGATTTTTTTAAAAAAAGTTGTTCAGACATCGAGGGCTAATTCTGTTTCCGATGATAAAAACCCACCTGTTTCCACCGAAAAACCTTTCAGGGGATGGTCTGCAACAGTTTGGCACCATTTTTGAGTGAATTGCAGAACGTCAGAAATTTTGAAGAAATTGTGACCGCGCAGCTTAGGGATTTTTTTAAAAATAGTTGTTCAGACATCAAGGGCTAATTCTGTTTCTGATGATAAAAACCCACCTGTTTCCACCGAAAAACCTTTCAGGGGATGGTCTGCCAAAGTTTGGCACCATTTTTGAGTGAATTGCAGAACATCAGAAATTTTGAAGAAATTGTGACCGCGCGGCTTAGGGATTTTTTTAAAAAAAAGTTGTTCAGACATCAAGGGCTAATTCTGTTTCCGATGATAAAAACGCAACTGTTTCCACCAAAAAACCTTTCACGGGATCGTTTGCAACAGTTTGGCACCATTTTTGAGTGAATTGCAGAACGTCAGAAATTTTGAAGAAATCGTGACCGCGCGGCTTGGGGATTTTTTCAAACAAAAGTTGTTCAGACATCGAGGGCTATTTCTGTTTCCGATGATAAAGACCCACCTGTTTCCACCGAAAAACCTTTCAGGGGATGGTTTGCAACAGTTTGGCACCATTTTTGATTGAATTGCAGAACGTCAGAAATTTTGAAGAAATTGTGACCGCGCGGCTTAGGGATTTTTTTCAAACAAAAGTTGTTCAGACATCGAGGTCTAATTCTGTTTCCGATGATAAAAACACAACTGTTTCCACCGAAAAACCTTTCAGGGGATGGTCTGCAACAGTTTGGCACCATTTTTGAGTGAATTGCAGAACGTCAGAAATTTTGAAGAAATTGTGACCGCGCGGCTTAGGGATTTTTTCAAAAAAAAGTTGTTCAGACATCGAGGGCTAATTTTGTTTCCGATGATAAAAACCCACCTGTTTCCACCGAAAAACCTTTCAAGGGATGGTCTGCAACAGTTTGGCACCATTTTTGAGTGAATTGCAGAACGTCAGAAATTTTGAAGAAATTGTGACCGCGCGGCTTAGGGATTTTTTCAAAAAAAAGTTGTTCAGACATCAAGGGCTATTTCTGTTTCCGATGATAAAGACCCACCTGTTTCCACCGAAAAACCTTTCAGGGGATGGTCTGCAACAGTTTGGCACCATTTTTGAGTGAATTGCAGAACGTCAGAAATTTTGAAGAAATTGTGACCGCGCGGCTCAGGGATTTTTTCAAAAAAAAGTTGTTCAGACATCGAGGTCTAATTCTGTTTCCGATGATAAAAACCCAGCTGCTAACAACGAAAAACCTTTCAAGGGATGGTCTGCAACAGTTTGGCACCATTTTTGAGTGAATTGCAGAACGTCAGAAATTTTGAAGAAATTGTGACCGCGCGGCTTAGGGATTTTTTTAAAAAAAAGTTGTTTAGACATCGAGGGCTAATTCTGTTTCCGATGATAAAAACCCACCTGTTTCCACCGAAAAACCTTTCAGGGGATGGTCTGCAAAGGTTTGGCACCATTTTTGAGTGAATTGCAGAACGTCAGAAATTTTGAAGAAATTGTGACCGCGCGGCTTAGGGATTTTTTTCAAACAAAAGTTGTTCAGACATCGAGGTCTAATTCTGTTTCCGATGATAAAAACACAACTGTTTCCACCGAAAAACCTTTCAGGGGATGGTCTGCAACAGTTTGGCACCATTTTTGAGAGGATTGCAGAACGTCAGAAATTTTGAAGAAATTGTGACCGCGCGGCTTAGGGATTTTTTTCAAACAAAAGTTGTTCAGACATCGAGGCCTAATTCTGTTTCCGATGATAAAAACCCACCTGTTTCCACCGAAAAACCTTTCAGGGGATGGTCTGCAACAGTTTCGCACCATTTTTGAGTGAATTGCAGAACGTCAGAAATTTTGAAGAAATTGTGACCGCGCGGCTTAGGGATTTTTTCAAAAAAAAGTTGTTCAGACATCGAGGGCTAATTTTGTATCCGATGATAAAAACCCACCTGTTTCCACCGAAAAACCTTTCAAGGGATGGTCTGCAACAGTTTGGCACCATTTTTGAGTGAATTGCAGAACGTCAGAAATTTTGAAGAAATTGTGACCGCGCGGCTTAGGGATTTTTTCAAAAAAAAGTTGTTCAGACATCGAGGGCTAATTTTGTTTCCGATGATAAAAACCCAGCTGCTAACAACGAAAAACCTTTCAGGGGATGGTCTGCAACAGTTTGGCACCATTTTTGAGTGAATTGCAGAACGTCAGAAATTTTGAAGAAATTGTGACCGCGCGGCTTAGGGATTTTTTTTAAAAAAAGTTGTTCAGACATCGAGGGCTAATTCTGTTTCCGATGATAAAAACCCACCTGTTTCCACCGGAAAACCTTTCAGGGGATGGTCTGCAACAGTTTGGCACCATTTTTGAGTGAATTGCAGAACGTCAGAAATTTTGAAGAAATTGTGACCGCGCGGCTTAGGGATTTTTTCAAAAAAAAGTTGTTCAGACATCGAGGTCTAATTCTGTTTCTGATGATAAAAACACAACTGTTTCCACCGAAAAACCTTTCAGGGGATGGTCTGCAACAGTTTGGCACCATTTTTGAGAGGATTGCAGAACGTCAGAAATTTTGAAGAAATTTTGACCGCGCGGCTTAGGGATTTTTCAAAAAAAAGTTGTTCAGACATCGAGGGCTAATTCTGTTTCCGATGATAAAAACCCACCTGTTTCCACCGAAAAACCTTTCAGGGGATGGTCTGCCAAAGTTTGGCACCATTTTTGAGTGAATTGCAGAACATCAGAAATTGTGAAGAAATTGTGACCGCGCGTCTTAGGGATTTTTTCAAAAAAAAGTTGTTCAGACATCGAGGGCTAATTCTGTTTCCGATGACAAAAACGCATCTGTTTCCACCAAAAAACCTTTCACGGGATCGTTTGCAACAGGTTGGCACCATTTTTGAGTGAATTGCAGAACGTCAGAAATTTTGAAGAAATTGTGACCGCGCGGCTTAGGGATTTTTTCAAAAAAAAGTTGTTCAGACATCGTGGGCTAATTCTGTTCCCGATGATAAAAACGCATCTCTTTCCACCGAAAAACCTTTCACGGGATCGTTTGCAACAGGTTGGCACCATTTTTGAGTGAATTGCAGAACGTCAGAAATTTTGAAGATATTGTGACCGCGCGGCTTAGGGATTTTTTAAAAAAAAGTTGTTCAGACATCGAGGGCTAATTCTGTTTCCGATGATAAAAACCCACCTGTTTCCACCGAAAAACCTTTCAGGGGATGGTCTGCAACAGTTTGGCACCATTTTTGAGTGAATTGCAGAACGTCAGAAATTTTGAAGAAATTGTGACCGCGCAGCTTAGGGATTTTTTTAAAAATAGTTGTTCAGACATCGAGGGCTAATTCTGTTTCTGATGATAAAAACCCACCTGTTTCCACCGAAAAACCTTTCAGGGGATGGTCTGCCAAAGTTTGGCACCATTTTTGAGTGAATTGCAGAACATCAGAAATTTTGAAGAAATTGTGACCGCGCGGCTTAGGGATTTTTTCAAAAAAAAGTTGTTCAGACATCAAGGGCTAATTCTGTTTCCGATGATAAAAACGCATCTGTTTCCACCAAAAAACCTTTCACGGGATCGTTTGCAACAGTTTGGCACCATTTTTGAGTGAATTGCAGAACGTCAGAAATTTTGAAGAAATCGTGACCGCGCGGCTTAGGGATTTTTTCAAACAAAAGTTGTTCAGACATCGAGGGCTATTTCTGTTTCCGATGATAAAGACCCACCTGTTTCCACCGAAAAACCTTTCAGGGGATGGTTTGCAACAGTTTGGCACCATTTTTGAGTGAATTGCAGAACGTCAGAAATTTTGAAGAAATTGTGACCGCGCGGCTTAGGGATTTTTTTCAAACAAAAGTTGTTCAGACATCGAGGTCTAATTCTGTTTCCGATGATAAAAACACAACTGTTTCCACCGAAAAACCTTTCAGGGGATGGTCTGCAACAGGTTGGCACCATTTTTGAGTGAATTGCAGAACGTCAGAAATTTTGAAGAAATTGTGACCGCGCGGCTTAGGGATTTTTTCAAAAAAAAGTTGTTCAGACATCGAGGGCTAATTTTGTTTCCGATGATAAAAACCCACCTGTTTCCACCGAAAAACCTTTCAAGGGATGGTCTGCAACAGTTTGGCACCATTTTTGAGTGAATTGCAGAACGTCAGAAATTTTGAAGAAATTGTGACCGCGCGGCTTAGGGATTTTTTCAAAAAAAAGTTGTTCAGACATCAAGGGCTAATTCTGTTTCCGATGATAAAAACGCATCTGTTTCCACCAAAAAACCTTTCACGGGATCGTTTGCAACAGTTTGGCACCATTTTTGAGTGAATTGCAGAACGTCAGAAATTGTGAAGAAATCGTGACCGCGCGGCTTAGAGATTTTTTCAAACAAAAGTTGTTCAGACATCGAGGGCTATTTCTGTTTCCGATGATAAAGACCCACCTGTTTCCACCGAAAAACCTTTCAGGGGATGGTCTGCAACAGTTTGGCACCATTTTTGAGTGAATTGCAGAACGTCAGAAATTTTGAAGAAATTGTGACCGCGCGGCTTAGGGATTTTTTCAAAAAAAAGTTGTTCAGACATCGAGGGCTAATTCTGTTTCCGATGATAAAAACCCACATGTTTCCACCGAAAAACCTTTCAGGGGATGGTCTGCAACAGTTTCGCACCATTTTTGAGTGAATTGCAGAACGTCAGAAATTTTGAAGAAATTGTGAAAGCGCGGCTCAGGGATTTTTTCAAAAAAAAGTTGTTCAGACATCGAGGGCTAATTTTGTTTCCGATGATAAAAACCCAGCTGCTAACAACGAAAAACCTTTCAAGGGATGGTCTGCAACAGTTTGGCACCATTTTTGAGTGAATTGCAGAACGTCAGAAATTTTGAAGAAATTGTGACCGCGCGGCTTAGGGATTTTTTCAAAAAAAAGTTGTTCAGACATCGAGGTCTAATTCTGTTTCTGATGATAAAAACACAACTGTTTCCACCGAAAAACCTTTCAGGGGATGGTCTGCAACAGTTTGGCACCATTTTTGAGAGGATTGCAGAACGTCAGAAATTTTGAAGAAATTGTGACCGCGCGGCTTAGGGATTTTTCAAAAAAAAGTTGTTCAGACATCGAGGGCTAATTCTGTTTCCGATGATAAAAACCCACCTGTTTCCACCGAAAAACCTTTCAGGGGATGGTCTGCCAAAGTTTGGCACCATTTTTGAGTGAATTGCAGAACATCAGAAATTGTGAAGAAATTGTGACCGCGCGGCTTAGGGATTTTTTTAAAAATAGTTGTTCAGACATCGAGGGCTAATTCTGTTTCCGATGATAAAAACCCACCTGTTTCCACCGAAAAACCTTTCAGGGGATGGTCTGCCAAAGTTTGGCACCATTTTTGAGTGAATTGCAGGACGTCAGAAATTTTGAAGAAATTGTGACCGCGCGTCTTAGGGATTTTTTCAAAAAAAAGTTGTTCAGACATCGAGGGCTAATTCTGTTTCCGATGACAAAAACGCATCTGTTTCCACCAAAAAACCTTTCACGGGATCGTTTGCAACAGGTTGGCACCATTTTTGAGTGAATTGCAGAACGTCAGAAATTTTGAAGAAATTGTGACCGCGCGGCTTAGGGATTTTTTCAAAAAAAAGTTGTTCAGACATCGTGGGCTAATTCTGTTCCCGATGATAAAAACGCATCTCTTTCCACCGAAAAACCTTTCACGGGATCGTTTGCAACAGGTTGGCACCATTTTTGAGTGAATTGCAGAACGTCAGAAATTTTGAAGAAATTGTGACCGCGCGGCTTAGGGATTTTTTTAAAAAAAGTTGTTCAGACATCGAGGGCTAATTCTGTTTCCGATGATAAAAACCCACCTGTTTCCACCGAAAAACCTTTCAGGGGATGGTCTGCAACAGTTTGGCACCATTTTTGAGTGAATTGCAGAACGTCAGAAATTTTGAAGAAATTGTGACCGCGCAGCTTAGGGATTTTTTTAAAAATAGTTGTTCAGACATCGAGGGCTAATTCTGTTTCTGATGATAAAAACCCACCTGTTTCCACCGAAAAACCTTTCAGGGGATGGTCTGCCAAAGTTTGGCACCATTTTTGAGTGAATTGCAGAACATCAGAAATTTTGAAGAAATTGTGACCGCGCGGCTTAGGGATTTTTTCAAAAAAAAGTTGTTCAGACATCAAGGGCTAATTCTGTTTCCGATGATAAAAACGCATCTGTTTCCACCAAAAAACCTTTCACGGGATCGTTTGCAACAGTTTGGCACCATTTTTGAGTGAATTGCAGAACGTCAGAAATTTTGAAGAAATCGTGACCGCGCGGCTTAGGGATTTTTTCAAACAAAAGTTGTTCAGACATCGAGGGCTATTTCTGTTTCCGATGATAAAGACCCACCTGTTTCCACCGAAAAACCTTTCAGGGGATGGTTTGCGACAGTTTGGCACCATTTTTGAGTGAATTGCAGAACGTCAGAAATTTTGAAGAAATTGTGACCGCGCGGCTTAGGGATTTTTTTCAAACAAAAGTTGTTCAGACATCGAGGTCTAATTCTGTTTCCGATGATAAAAACACAACTGTTTCCACCGAAAAACCTTTCAGGGGATGGTCTGCAACAGGTTGGCACCATTTTTGAGTGAATTGCAGAACGTCAGAAATTTTGAAGAAATTGTGACCGCGCGGCTTAGGGATTTTTTCAAAAAAAAGTTGTTCAGACATCGAGGGCTAATTCTGTTTCTGATGATAAAAACCCACCTGTTTCCACCGAAAAACCTTTCAGGGGATGGTCTGCCAAAGTTTGGCACCATTTTTGAGTGAATTGCAGAACATCAGAAATTTTGAAGAAATTGTGACCGCGCGGCTTAGGGATTTTTTCAAAAAAAAGTTGTTCAGACATCAAGGGCTAATTCTGTTTCCGATGATAAAAACGCATCTGTTTCCACCAAAAAACCTTTCACGGGATCGTTTGCAACAGTTTGGCACCATTTTTGAGTGAATTGCAGAACGTCAGAAATTTTGAAGAAATCGTGACCGCGCGGCTTAGGGATTTTTTCAAACAAAAGTTGTTCAGACATCGAGGGCTATTTCTGTTTCCGATGATAAAGACCCACCTGTTTCCACCGAAAAACCTTTCAGGGGATGGTTTGCGACAGTTTGGCACCATTTTTGAGTGAATTGCAGAACGTCAGAAATTTTGAAGAAATTGTGACCGCGCGGCTTAGGGATTTTTTTCAAACAAAAGTTGTTCAGACATCGAGGTCTAATTCTGTTTCCGATGATAAAAACACAACTGTTTCCACCGAAAAACCTTTCAGGGGATGGTCTGCAACAGGTTGGCACCATTTTTGAGTGAATTGCAGAACGTCAGAAATTTTGAAGAAATTGTGACCGCGCGGCTTAGGGATTTTTTCAAAAAAAAGTTGTTCAGACATCGAGGGCTAATTTTGTTTCCGATGATAAAAACCCACCTGTTTCCACCGAAAAACCTTTCAAGGGATGGTCTGCAACAGTTTGGCACCATTTTTGAGTGAATTGCAGAACGTCAGAAATTTTGAAGAAATTGTGACCGCGCGGCTTAGGGATTTTTTCAAAAAAAAGTTGTTCAGACATCAAGGGCTAATTCTGTTTCCGATGATAAAAACGCATCTGTTTCCACCAAAAAACCTTTCACGGGATCGTTTGCAACAGTTTGGCACCATTTTTGAGTGAATTGCAGAACGTCAGAAATTGTGAAGAAATCGTGACCGCGCGGCTTAGAGATTTTTTCAAACAAAAGTTGTTCAGACATCGAGGGCTATTTCTGTTTCCGATGATAAAGACCCACCTGTTTCCACCGAAAAACCTTTCAGGGGATGGTTTGCAACAGTTTGGCACCATTTTTGATTGAATTGCAGAACGTCAGAAATTTTGAAGAAATTGTGACCGCGCGGCTTAGGGATTTTTTTCAAACAAAAGTTGTTCAGACATCGAGGTCTAATTCTGTTTCCGATGATAAAAACACAACTGTTTCCACCGAAAAACCTTTCAGGGGATGGTCTGCAACAGTTTGGCACCATTGTTGAGAGGATTGCAGAACGTCAGAAATTTTGAAGAAATTGTGACCGCGCGGCTTAGGGATTTTTCAAAAAAAAGTTGTTCAGACATCGAGGGCTAATTCTGTTTCCGTTAATAAAAACCCAACTGTTTCCACCGAAAAACCTTTCAGGGGATGGTCTGCAACAGTTTGGCACCATTTTTGAGTGAATTGCAGAACGTCAGAAATTTTGAAGAAATTGTGACCGCGCGGCTTAGGGATTTTTTCAAAAAAAAGTTGTTCAGACATCGAGGGCTAATTCTGTTTCCGATGATAAAAACCCACATGTTTCCACCGAAAAACCTTTCAGGGGATGGTCTGCAACAGTTTCGCACCATTTTTGAGTGAATTGCAGAACGTCAGAAATTTTGAAGAAATTGTGAAAGCGCGGCTCAGGGATTTTTTCAAAAAAAAGTTGTTCAGACATCGAGGGCTAATTTTGTTTCCGATGATAAAAACCCAGCTGCTAACAACGAAAAACCTTTCAAGGGATGGTCTGCAACAGTTTGGCACCATTTTTGAGTGAATTGCAGAACGTCAGAAATTTTGAAGAAATTGTGACCGCGCGGCTTAGGGATTTTTTCAAAAAAAAGTTGTTCAGACATCGAGGGCTAATTCTGTTTCCGATGATAAAAACCCACATGTTTCCACCGAAAAACCTTTCAGGGGATGGTCTGCAACAGTTTCGCACCATTTTTGAGTGAATTGCAGAACGTCAGAAATTTTGAAGAAATTGTGAAAGCGCGGCTCAGGGATTTTTTCAAAAAAAAGTTGTTCAGACATCGAGGGCTAATTTTGTTTCCGATGATAAAAACCCAGCTGCTAACAACGAAAAACCTTTCAAGGGATGGTCTGCAACAGTTTGGCACCATTTTTGAGTGAATTGCAGAACGTCAGAAATTTTGAAGAAATTGTGACCGCGCGGCTTAGGGATTTTTTTTTAAAAAAGTTGTTTAGACATCGAGGGCTAATTCTGTTTCCGATGATAAAAACCCACCTGTTTCCACCGAAAAACCTTTCAGGGGATGGTCTGCAAAGGTTTGGCACCATTTTTGAGTGAATTGCAGAACGTCAGAAATTTTGAAGAAATTGTGACCGCGCGGCTTAGGGATTTTTTCAAAAAAAGTTGTTCAGACATCGAGGGCTAATTTTGTTTCCGATGATAAAAACCCAGCTGCTAACAACGAAAAACCTTTCAAGGGATGGTCTGCAACAGTTTGGCACCATTTTTGAGTGAATTGCAGAACGTCAGAAATTTTGAAGAAATTGTGACCGCGCGGCTTAGGGATTTTTTTTAAAAAAAGTTGTTCAGACATCGAGGGCTAATTCTGTTTCCGATGATAAAAACCCACCTGTTTCCACCGGAAAACCTTTCAGGGGATGGTCTGCAACAGTTTGGCACCATTTTTGAGTGAATTGCAGAACGTCAGAAATTTTGAAGAAATTGTGACCGCGCGGCTTAGGGATTTTTTTTTAAAAAAGTTGTTTAGACATCGAGGGCTAATTTTGTTTCCGATGATAAAAACCCAGCTGCTAACAACGAAAAACCTTTCAAGGGATGGTCTGCAACAGTTTGGCACCATTTTTGAGTGAATTGCAGAACGTCAGAAATTTTGAAGAAATTGTGACCGCGCGGCTTAGGGATTTTTTTTAAAAAAAGTTGTTCAGACATCGAGGGCTAATTCTGTTTCCGATGATAAAAACCCACCTGTTTCCACCGGAAAACCTTTCAGGGGATGGTCTGCAACAGTTTGGCACCATTTTTGAGTGAATTGCAGAACGTCAGAAATTTTGAAGAAATTGTGACCGCGCGGCTTAGGGATTTTTTTCAAACAAAAGTTGTTCAGACATCGAGGTCTAATTCTGTTTCCGATGATAAAAACACAACTGTTTCCACCGAAAAACCTTTCAGGGGATGGTCTGCAACAGTTTGGCACCATTTTTGAGAGGATTGCAGAACGTCAGAAATTTTGAAGAAATTGTGACCGCGCGGCTTAGGGATTTTTTTCAAACAAAAGTTGTTCAGACATCGAGGTCTAATTCTGTTTCCGATGATAAAAACACAACTGTTTCCACCGAAAAACCTTTCAGGGGATGGTCTGCAACAGTTTGGCACCATTTTTGAGAGGATTGCAGAACGTCAGAAATTTTGAAGAAATTGTGACCGCGCGGCTTAGGGATTTTTCAAAAAAAACTTGTTCAGACATCGAGGGCTAATTCTGTTTCCGTTAATAAAAACCCAACTGTTTCCACCGAAAAACCTTTCAGGGGATGGTCTGCAACAGTTTGGCACCATTTTTGAGTGAATTGCAGAACGTCAGAAATTTTGAAGAAATTGTGACCGCGCGGCTTAGGGATTTTTTCAAAAAAAAGTTGTTCAGACATCGAGGGCTAATTCTGTTTCCGATGATAAAAACCCACCTGTTTCCACCGAAAAACCTTTCAGGGGATGGTCTGCAACAGTTTGGCACCATTTTTGAGTGAATTGCAGAACGTCAGAAATTTTGAAGAAATCGTGACCGCGCGGCTTAGAGATTTTTTCAAACAAAAGTTGTTCAGACATCGAGGGCTATTTCTGTTTCCGATGATAAAGACCCACCTGTTTCCACCGAAAAACCTTTCAGGGGATGGTTTGCAACAGTTTGGCACCATTTTTGATTGAATTGCAGAACGTCAGAAATTTTGAAGAAATTTTGACCGCGCGGCTTAGGGATTTTTTTCAAACAAAAGTTGTTCAGACATCGAGGTCTAATTCTGTTTCCGATGATAAAAACACAACTGTTACCACCGAAAAACCTTTCAGGGGATGGTCTGCAACAGTTTGGCACCATTTTTGAGAGGATTGCAGAACGTCAGAAATTTTGAAGAAATTGTGACCGCGCGGCTTAGGGATTTTTCAAAAAAAAGTTGTTCAGACATCGAGGGCTAATTCTGTTTCCGTTAATAAAAACCCAACTGTTTCCACCGAAAAACCTTTCAGGGGATGGTCTGCAACAGTTTGGCACCATTTTTGAGTGAATTGCAGAACGTCAGAAATTTTGAAGAAATTGTGACCGCGCGGCTTAGGGATTTTTTCAAAAAAAAGTTGTTCAGACATCGAGGGCTAATTCTGTTTCCGATGATAAAAACCCACCTGTTTCCACCGAAAAACCTTTCAGGGGATGGTCTGCAACAGTTTCGCACCATTTTTGATTGAATTGCAGAACGTCAGAAATTTTGAAGAAATTGTGACCGCGCGGCTTAGGGATTTTTTCAAAAAAAAGTTGTTCAGACATCGAGGGCTAATTTTGTTTCCGATGATAAAAACCCAGCTGCTAACAACGAAAACAATTTCAAGGGATGGTCTGCAACAGTTTGGCACCATTTTTGAGTGAATTGCAGAACGTCAGAAATTTTGAAGAAATTGTGACCGCGCGGCTTAGGGATTTTTTTTTTAAAAAGTTGTTTAGACATCGAGGGCTAATTCTGTTTCCGATGATAAAAACCCACCTGTTTCCACCGAAAAACCTTTCAGGAGATGGTCTGCAAAGGTTTGGCACCATTTTTGAGTGAATTGCAGAACGTCAGAAATTTTGAAGAAATTGTGACCGCGCGGCTTAGGGATTTTTTCAAAAAAAAGTTGTTCAGACATCGAGGGCTAATTTTGTTTCCGATGATAAAAACCCAGCTGCTAACAACGAAAAACCTTTCAAGGGATGGTCTGCAACAGTTTGGCACCATTTTTGAGTGAATTGCAGAACGTCAGAAATTTTGAAGAAATTGTGACCGCGCGGCTTAGGGATTTTTTTAAAAAAAAGTTGTTCAGACATCGAGGGCTAATTCTGTTTCCGATGATAAAAACACAACTGTTTCCACCGAAAAACCTTTCAGGGGATGGTCTGCAACAGTTTGGCACCATTTTTGAGAGGATTGCAGAACGTCAGAAATTTTGAAGAAATTGTGACCGCGCGGCTTAGGGATTTTTCAAAAAAAAGTTGTTCAGACATCGAGGGCTAATTCTGTTTCCGTTAATAAAAACCCAACTGTTTCCACCGAAAAACCTTTCAGGGGATGGTCTGCAACAGTTTGGCACCATTTTTGAGTGAATTGCAGAACGTCAGAAATTTTGAAGAAATCGTGACCACGCGGCTTAGGGATTTTTTTCAAACAAAAGTTGTTCAGACATCGAGGGCTAATTCTGTTTCCGATGATAAAAACACAACTGTTTCCACCGAAAAACCTTTCAGGGGATGGTCTGCAACAGTTTGGCACCATTTTTGAGAGGATTGCAGAATGTCAGAAATTTTGAAGAAATTGTGACCGCGCGGCTTAGGGATTTTTCAAAAAAAACTTGTTCAGACATCGAGGGCTAATTCTGTTTCGGTTAATAAAAAACCAACTGTTTCCACCGAAAAACCTTTCAGGGGATGGTCTGCAACAGTTTGGCACCATTTTTGAGTGAATTGCAGAACGTCAGAAATTTTGAAGAAATTGTGACCGCGCGGCTTAGGGATTTTTTCAAAAAAAAGTTGTTCAGACATCGAGGGCTAATTCTGTTTCCGATGATAAAAACCCACCTGTTTCCACCGAAAAACCTTTCAGGGGATGGTCTGCAACAGTTTCGCACCATTTTTGAGTGAATTGCAGAACGTCAGAAATTTTGAAGAAATTGTGACCGCGCGGCTTAGGGATTTTTTCAAAAAAAAGTTGTTCAGACATCGAGGGCTAATTTTGTTTCCGATGATAAAAACCCACCTGTTTCCACCGAAAAACCTTTCAAGGGATGGTCTGCAACAGTTTGGCACCATTTTTGAGTGAATTGCAGAACGTCAGAAATATTGAAGAAATTGTGACCGCGCGGCTTAGGGATTTTTTCCAAGAAAAGTTGTTCAGACATCAAGGGCTAATTCTGTTTCCGATGATAAAAACGCATCTGTTTCCACCAAAAACCTTTCACGGGATCGTTTGCAACAGTTTGGCACCATTTTTGAGTGAATTGCAGAACGTCAGAAATTTTGAAGAAATCGTGACCGCGCGGCTTAGAGATTTTTTCAAACAAAAGTTGTTCAGACATCGAGGGCTATTTCTGTTTCCGATGATAAAGACCCACCTGTTTCCACCGAAAAACCTTTCAGGGGATGGTCTGCAACAGTTTGGCACCATTTTTGAGAGGATTGCAGAACGTCAGAAATTTTGAAGAAATTGTGACCGCGCGGCTTAGGGATTTTTCAAAAAAAAGTTGTTCAGACATCGAGGGCTAATTCTGTTTCCGATGATAAAAACCCACATGTTTCCACCGAAAAACCTTTCAGGGGATGGTCTGCAACAGTTTCGCACCATTTTTGAGTGAATTGCAGAACGTCAGAAATTTTGAAGAAATTGTGACCGCGCGGCTCAGGGATTTTTTCAAAAAAAAGTTGTTCAGACATCGAGGGCTAATTTTGTTTCCGATGATAAAAACCCAGCTGCTAACAACGAAAAACCTTTCAAGGGATGGTCTGCAACAGTTTGGCACCATTTTTGAGTGAATTGCAGAACGTCAGAAATTTTGAAGAAATTGTGACCACGCGGCTTAGGGATTTTTTTAAAAAAAAGTTGTTTAGACATCGAGGGCTAATTCTGTTTCCGATGATAAAAACCCACCTGTTTCCACCGAAAAACCTTTCAGGGGATGGTCTGCAAAGGTTTGGCACCATTTTTGAGTGAATTGCAGAACGTCAGAAATTTTGAAGAAATTGTGACCGCGCGGCTTAGGGATTTTTTTCAAACAAAAGTTGTTCAGACATCGAGGTCTAATTCTGTTTCCGATGACAAAAACGCATCTGTTTCCACCGAAAAACCTTTCAGGGGATGGTCTGCAACAGTTTGGCACCATTTTTGAGAGGATTGCAGAACGTCAGAAATTTTGAAGAAATTGTGACCGCGCGGCTTAGGGATTTTTTTCAAACAAAAGTTGTTCAGACATCGAGGTCTAATTCTGTTTCCGATGATAAAAACACAACTGTTTCCACCGAAAAACCTTTCAGGGGATGGTCTGCAACAGTTTGGCACCATTTTTGAGAGGATTGCAGAACGTCAGAAATTTTGAAGAAATTGTGACCGCGCGGCTTAGGGATTTTTCAAAAAAAACTTGTTCAGACATCGAGGGCTAATTCTGTTTCCGTTAATAAAAACCCAACTGTTTCCACCGAAAAACCTTTCAGGGGATGGTCTGCAACAGTTTGGCACCATTTTTGAGTGAATTGCAGAACGTCAGAAATTTTGAAGAAATTGTGACCGCGCGGCTTAGGGATTTTTTCAAAAAAAAGTTGTTCAGACATCGAGGGCTAATTCTGTTTCCGATGATAAAAACCCACCTGTTTCCACCGAAAAACCTTTCAGGGGATGGTCTGCAACAGTTTCGCACCATTTTTGAGTGAATTGCAGAACGTCAGAAATTTTGAAGAAATTGTGACCGCGCGGCTTAGGGATTTTTCAAAAAAAAGTTGTTCAGACATCGAGGGCTAATTCTGTTTCCGATGATAAAAACCCACCTGTTTCCACCGAAAAACCTTTCAGGGGATGGTCTGCCAAAGTTTGGCACCATTTTTGAGTGAATTGCAGAACATCAGAAATTGTGAAGAAATTGTGACCGCGCGGCTTAGGGATTTTTTTAAAAATAGTTGTTCAGACATCGAGGGCTAATTCTGTTTCCGATGATAAAAACCCACCTGTTTCCACCGAAAAACCTTTCAGGGGATGGTCTGCCAAAGTTTGGCACCATTTTTGAGTGAATTGCAGGACGTCAGAAATTTTGAAGAAATTGTGACCGCGCGTCTTAGGGATTTTTTCAAAAAAAAGTTGTTCAGACATCGAGGGCTAATTCTGTTTCCGATGACAAAAACGCATCTGTTTCCAGCAAAAAACCTTTCACGGGATCGTTTGCAACAGGTTGGCACCATTTTTGAGTGAATTGCAGAACGTCAGAAATTTTGAAGAAATTGTGACCGCGCGGCTTAGGGATTTTTTCAAAAAAAAGTTGTTCAGACATCGTGGGCTAATTCTGTTCCCGATGATAAAAACGCATCTCTTTCCACCGAAAAACCTTTCACGGGATCGTTTGCAACAGGTTGGCACCATTTTTGAGTGAATTGCAGAACGTCAGAAATTTTGAAGAAATTGTGACCGCGCGGCTTAGGGATTTTTTAAAAAAAAGTTGTTCAGACATCGAGGGCAAATTCTGTTTCCGATGATAAAAACCCACCTGTTTCCACCGAAAAACCTTTCAGGGGATGGTCTGCAACAGTTTGGCACCATTTTTGAGTGAATTGCAGAACGTCAGAAATTTTGAAGAAATTGTGACCGCGCAGCTTAGGGATTTTTTTAAAAATAGTTGTTCAGACATCGAGGGCTAATTCTGTTTCTGATGATAAACACCCACCTGTTTCCACCGAAAAACCTTTCAGGGGATGGTCTGCCAAAGTTTGGCACCATTTTTGAGTGAATTGCAGAACATCAGAAATTTTGAAGAAATTGTGACCGCGCGGCTTAGGGATTTTTTCAAAAAAAAGTTGTTCAGACATCAAGGGCTAATTCTGTTTCCGATGATAAAAACGCATCTGTTTCCACCAAAAAACCTTTCACGGGATCGTTTGCAACAGTTTGGCACCATTTTTGAGTGAATTGCAGAACGTCAGAAATTTTGAAGAAATCGTGACCGCGCGGCTTAGGGATTTTTTCAAACAAAAGTTGTTCAGACATCGAGGGCTATTTCTGTTTCCGATGATAAAGACCCACCTGTTTCCACCGAAAAACCTTTCAGGGGATGGTTTGCAACAGTTTGGCAAGATTTTTGAGTGAATTGCAGAACGTCAGAAATTTTGAAGAAATTGTGACCGCGCGGCTTAGGGATTTTTTTCAAACAAAAGTTGTTCAGACATCGAGGTCTAATTCTGTTTCCGATGATAAAAACACAACTGTTTCCACCGAAAAACCTTTCAGGGGATGGTCTGCAACAGTTTGGCACCATTTTTGAGTGAATTGCAGAACGTCAGAAATTTTGAAGAAATTGTGACCGCGCGGCTTAGGGATTTTTTCAAAAAAAAGTTGTTCAGACATCGAGGGCTAATTTTGTTTCCGATGATAAAAACCCACCTGTTTCCACCGAAAAACCTTTCAAGGGATGGTCTGCAACAGTTTGGCACCATTTTTGAGTGAATTGCAGAACGTCAGAAATTTTGAAGAAATTGTGACCGCGCGGCTTAGGGATTTTTTCAAAAAAAAGTTGTTCAGACATCAAGGGCTAATTCTGTTTCCGATGATAAAAACGCATCTGTTTCCACCAAAAAACCTTTCACGGGATCGTTTGCAACAGTTTGGCACCATTTTTGAGTGAATTGCAGAACGTCAGAAATTTTGAAGAAATCGTGACCGCGCGGCTTAGAGATTTTTTCAAACAAAAGTTGTTCAGACATCGAGGGCTATTTCTGTTTCCGATGATAAAGACCCACCTGTTTCCACCGAAAAACCTTTCAGGGGATGGTTTGCAACAGTTTGGCACCATTTTTGATTGAATTGCAGAACGTCAGAAATTTTGAAGAAATTGTGACCGCGCGGCTTAGGGATTTTTTTCAAACAAAAGTTGTTCAGACATCGAGGTCTAATTCTGTTTCCGATGATAAAAACACAACTGTTTCCACCGAAAAACCTTTCAGGGGATGGTCTGCAACAGTTTGGCACCATTTTTGAGAGGATTGCAGAACGTCAGAAATTTTGAAGAAATTGTGACCGCGCGGCTTAGGGATTTTTCAAAAAAAAGTTGTTCAGACATCGAGGGCTAATTCTGTTTCCGTTAATAAAAACCCAACTGTTTCCACCGAAAAACCTTTCAGGGGATGGTCTGCAACAGTTTGGCACCATTTTTGAGTGAATTGCAGAACGTCAGAAATTTTGAAGAAATTGTGACCGCGCGGCTTAGGGATTTTTTCAAAAAAAAGTTGTTCAGACATCGAGGGCTAATTCTGTTTCCGATGATAAAAACCCACATGTTTCCACCGAAAAACCTTTCAGGGGATGGTCTGCAACAGTTTCGCACCATTTTTGAGTGAATTGCAGAACGTCAGAAATTTTGAAGAAATTGTGAAAGCGCGGCTCAGGGATTTTTTCAAAAAAAAGTTGTTCAGACATCGAGGGCTAATTTTGTTTCCGATGATAAAAACCCAGCTGCTAACAACGAAAAACCTTTCAAGGGATGGTCTGCAACAGTTTGGCACCATTTTTGAGTGAATTGCAGAACGTCAGAAATTTTGAAGAAATTGTGACCGCGCGGCTTAGGGATTTTTTTTAAAAAAAGTTGTTTAGACATCGAGGGCTAATTTTGTTTCCGATGATAAAAACCCAGCTGCTAACAACGAAAAACCTTTCAAGGGATGGTCTGCAACAGTTTGGCACCATTTTTGAGTGAATTGCAGAACGTCAGAAATTTTGAAGAAATTGTGACCGCGCGGCTTAGGGATTTTTTTTAAAAAAAGTTGTTCAGACATCGAGGGCTAATTCTGTTTCCGATGATAAAAACCCACCTGTTTCCACCGGAAAACCTTTCAGGGGATGGTCTGCAACAGTTTGGCACCATTTTTGAGTGAATTGCAGAACGTCAGAAATTTTGAAGAAATTGTGACCGCGCGGCTTAGGGATTTTTTTCAAACAAAAGTTGTTCAGACATCGAGGTCTAATTCTGTTTCCGATGATAAAAACACAACTGTTTCCACCGAAAAACCTTTCAGGGGATGGTCTGCAACAGTTTGGCACCATTTTTGAGAGGATTGCAGAACGTCAGAAATTTTGAAGAAATTGTGACCGCGCGGCTTAGGGATTTTTTTCAAACAAAAGTTGTTCAGACATCGAGGTCTAATTCTGTTTCCGATGATAAAAACACAACTGTTTCCACCGAAAAACCTTTCAGGGGATGGTCTGCAACAGTTTGGCACCATTTTTGAGAGGATTGCAGAACGTCAGAAATTTTGAAGAAATTGTGACCGCGCGGCTTAGGGATTTTTCAAAAAAAACTTGTTCAGACATCGAGGGCTAATTCTGTTTCCGTTAATAAAAACCCAACTGTTTCCACCGAAAAACCTTTCAGGGGATGGTCTGCAACAGTTTGGCACCATTTTTGAGTGAATTGCAGAACGTCAGAAATTTTGAAGAAATTGTGACCGCGCGGCTTAGGGATTTTTTCAAAAAAAAGTTGTTCAGACATCGAGGGCTAATTCTGTTTCCGATGATAAAAACCCACCTGTTTCCACCGAAAAACCTTTCAGGGGATGGTCTGCAACAGTTTGGCACCATTTTTGAGTGAATTGCAGAACGTCAGAAATTTTGAAGAAATCGTGACCGCGCGGCTTAGAGATTTTTTCAAACAAAAGTTGTTCAGACATCGAGGGCTATTTCTGTTTCCGATGATAAAGACCCACCTGTTTCCACCGAAAAACCTTTCAGGGGATGGTTTGCAACAGTTTGGCACCATTTTTGATTGAATTGCAGAACGTCAGAAATTTTGAAGAAATTGTGACCGCGCGGCTTAGGGATTTTTTTCAAACAAAAGTTGTTCAGACATCGAGGTCTAATTCTGTTTCCGATGATAAAAACACAACTGTTACCACCGAAAAACCTTTCAGGGGATGGTCTGCAACAGTTTGGCACCATTTTTGAGAGGATTGCAGAACGTCAGAAATTTTGAAGAAATTGTGACCGCGCGGCTTAGGGATTTTTCAAAAAAAAGTTGTTCAGACATCGAGGGCTAATTCTGTTTCCGTTAATAAAAACCCAACTGTTTCCACCGAAAAACCTTTCAGGGGATGGTCTGCAACAGTTTGGCACCATTTTTGAGTGAATTGCAGAACGTCAGAAATTTTGAAGAAATTGTGACCGCGCGGCTTAGGGATTTTTTCAAAAAAAAGTTGTTCAGACATCGAGGGCTAATTCTGTTTCCGATGATAAAAACCCACCTGTTTCCACCGAAAAACCTTTCAGGGGATGGTCTGCAACAGTTTCGCACCATTTTTGATTGAATTGCAGAACGTCAGAAATTTTGAAGAAATTGTGACCGCGCGGCTTAGGGATTTTTTCAAAAAAAAGTTGTTCAGACATCGAGGGCTAATTTTGTTTCCGATGATAAAAACCCAGCTGCTAACAACGAAAAACCTTTCAAGGGATGGTCTGCAACAGTTTGGCACCATTTTTGAGTGAATTGCAGAACGTCAGAAATTTTGAAGAAATTGTGACCGCGCGGCTTAGGGATTTTTTTTTAAAAAAGTTGTTTAGACATCGAGGGCTAATTCTGTTTCCGATGATAAAAACCCACCTGTTTCCACCGAAAAACCTTTCAGGAGATGGTCTGCAAAGGTTTGGCACCATTTTTGAGTGAATTGCAGAACGTCAGAAATTTTGAAGAAATTGTGACCGCGCGGCTTAGGGATTTTTTCAAAAAAAAGTTGTTCAGACATCGAGGGCTAATTTTGTTTCCGATGATAAAAACCCAGCTGCTAACAGCGAAAAACCTTTCAAGGGATGGTCTGCAACAGTTTGGCACCATTTTTGAGTGAATTGCAGAACGTCAGAAATTTTGAAGAAATTGTGACCGCGCGGCTTAGGGATTTTTTTAAAAAAAAGTTGTTCAGACATCGAGGGCTAATTCTGTTTCCGATGATAAAAACACAACTGTTTCCACCGAAAAACCTTTCAGGGGATGGTCTGCAACAGTTTGGCACCATTTTTGAGAGGATTGCAGAACGTCAGAAATTTTGAAGAAATTGTGACCGCGCGGCTTAGGGATTTTTCAAAAAAAAGTTGTTCAGACATCGAGGGCTAATTCTGTTTCCGTTAATAAAAACCCAACTGTTTCCACCGAAAAACCTTTCAGGGGATGGTCTGCAACAGTTTGGCACCATTTTTGAGTGAATTGCAGAACGTCAGAAATTTTGAAGAAATTGTGACCGCGCGGCTTAGGGATTTTTTCAAACAAAAGTTGTTCAGACATCGAGGGCTAATTCTGTTTCCGATGATAAAAACCCACCTGTTTCCACCGAAAAACCTTTCAGGGGATGGTCTGCAACAGTTTCGCACCATTTTTGAGTGAATTGCAGAACGTCAGAAATTTTGAAGAAATTGTGACCGCGCGGCTTAGGGATTTTTTCAAAAAAAAGTTGTTCAGACATCGAGGGCTAATTTTGTTTCCGATGATAAAAACCCACCTGTTTCCACCGAAAAACCTTTCAAGGGATGGTCTGCAACAGTTTGGCACCATTTTTGAGTGAATTGCAGAACGTCAGAAATTTTGAAGAAATTGTGACCGCGCGGCTTAGGGATTTTTTCCAAGAAAAGTTGTTCAGACATCAAGGGCTAATTCTGTTTCCGATGATAAAAACGCATCTGTTTCCACCAAAAAACCTTTCACGGGATCGTTTGCAACAGTTTGGCACCATTTTTGAGTGAATTGCAGAACGTCAGAAATTTTGAAGAAATCGTGACCGCGCGGCTTAGAGATTTTTTCAAACAAAAGTTGTTCAGACATCGAGGGCTATTTCTGTTTCCGATGATAAAGACCCACCTGTTTCCACCGAAAAACCTTTCAGGGGATGGTTTGCAACAGTTTGGCACCATTTTTGATTGAATTGCAGAACGTCAGAAATTTTGAAGAAATTGTGACCGCGCGGCTTAGGGATTTTTTTCAAACAAAAGTTGTTCAGACATCGAGGTCTAATTCTGTTTCCGATGATAAAAACACAACTGTTTCCACCGAAAAACCTTTCAGGGGATGGTCTGCAACAGTTTGGCACCATTTTTGAGAGGATTGCAGAACGTCAGAAATTTTGAAGAAATTGTGACCGCGCGGCTTAGGGATTTTTCAAAAAAAAGTTGTTCAGACATCGAGGGCTAATTCTGTTTCCGTTAATAAAAACCCAACTGTTTCCACCGAAAAACCTTTCAGGGGATGGTCTGCAACAGTTTGGCACCATTTTTGAGTGAATTGCAGAACGTCAGAAATTTTGAAGAAATTGTGACCGCGCGGCTTAGGGATTTTTTCAAAAAAAAGTTGTTCAGACATCGAGGGCTAATTCTGTTTCCGATGATAAAAACCCACCTGTTTCCACCGAAAAACCTTTCAGGGGATGGTCTGCAACAGTTTCGCACCATTTTTGAGTGAATTGCAGAACGTCAGAAATTTTGAAGAAATTGTGACCGCGCGGCTTAGGGATTTTTTCAAAAAAAAGTTGTACAGACATCGAGGGCTAATTTTGTTTCCGATGATAAAAACCCAGCTGCTAACAACGAAAAACCTTTCAAGGGATGGTCTGCAACAGTTTGGCACCATTTTTGAGTGAATTGCAGAACGTCAGAAATTTTGAAGAAATTGTGACCGCGCGGCTTAGGGATTTTTTTTTAAAAAAAGTTGTTCAGACATCGAGGGCTAATTCTGTTTCCGATGATAAAAACACAACTGTTTCCACCGAAAAACCTTTCAGGGGATGGTCTGCAACAGTTTGGCACCATTTTTGAGAGGATTGCAGAACGTCAGAAATTTTGAAGAAATTGTGACCGCGCGGCTTAGGGATTTTTCAAAAAAAAGTTGTTCAGACATCGAGGGCTAATTCTGTTTCCGTTAATAAAAACCCAACTGTTTCCACCGAAAAACCTTTCAGGGGATGGTCTGCAACAGTTTGGCACCATTTTTGAGTGAATTGCAGAACGTCAGAAATTTTGAAGAAATCGTGACCGCGCGGCTTAGGGATTTTTTTTTAAAAAAGTTGTTCAGACATCGAGGGCTAATTCTGTTTCCGATGATAAAAACGCATCTGTATCCACCGAAAAACCTTTCAGGGGATCGTTTGCAACAGTTTGGCACCATTTTTGAGTGAATTGCAGAACGTCAGAAATTTTGAAGAAATTGTGACCGCGCGGCTTAGGGATTTTTTCAAAAAAAAGTTGTTCAGACATCGAGGGCTAATTTTGTTTCCGATGAAAAAAACGCATCTGTTTCCACCGAAAAACCTTTCACGGGATCGTTTGCAACAGGTTGGCACCATTTTTGAGTGAATTGCAGAACGTCAGAAATTTTGACGAAATTGTGACCGCGCGGCTTAGGGATTTTTTTTAAAAAAAGTTGTACAGACATCGAGGGCTAATTTTGTTTCCGATGATAAAAACCCAGCTGCTAACAACGAAAAACCTTTCAAGGGATGGTCTGCAACAGTTTGGCACCATTTTTGAGTGAATTGCAGAACGTCAGAAATTTTGAAGAAATTGTGACCGCGCGGCTTAGGGATTTTTTTTTTAAAAAAGTTGTTCAGACATCGAGGGCTAATTCTGTTTCCGATGATAAAAACACAACTGTTTCCACCGAAAAACCTTTCAGGGGATGGTCTGCAACAGTTTGGCACCATTTTTGAGAGGATTGCAGAACGTCAGAAATTTTGAAGAAATTGTGACCGCGCGGCTTAGGGATTTTTCAAAAAAAAGTTGTTCAGACATCGAGGGCTAATTCTGTTTCCGTTAATAAAAACCCAACTGTTTCCACCGAAAAACCTTTCAGGGGATGGTCTGCAACAGTTTGGCACCATTTTTGAGTGAATTGCAGAACGTCAGAAATTTTGAAGAAATCGTGACCGCGCGGCTTAGGGATTTTTTTTTAAAAAAGTTGTTCAGACATCGAGGGCTAATTCTGTTTCCGATGATAAAAACGCATCTGTATCCACCGAAAAACCTTTCAGGGGATCGTTTGCAACAGTTTGGCACCATTTTTGAGTGAATTGCAGAACGTCAGAAATTTTGAAGAAATTGTGACCGCGCGGCTTAGGGATTTTTTCAAAAAAAAGTTGTTCAGACATCGAGGGCTAATTTTGTTTCCGATGAAAAAAACGCATCTGTTTCCACCGAAAAACCTTTCACGGGATCGTTTGCAACAGGTTGGCACCATTTTTGAGTGAATTGCAGAACGTCAGAAATTTTGACGAAATTGTGACCGCGCGGCTTAGGGATTTTTTTTAAAAAAAGTTGTTTAGACATCGAGGGCTAATTCTGTTTCCGATGATAAAAACCCACCTGTTTCCACCGAAAAACCTTTCAGGGGATGGTCTACAAAAGTTTGGCACCATTTTTGAGTGAATTGCAGAACATCAGAAATTGTGAAGAAATTGTGACCGCGCGGCTTAGGGATTTTTTAAAAAATAGTTGTTCAGACATCGAGGGCTAATTCTGTTTCCGATGATAAAAACCCACCTGTTTCCACCGAAAAACCTTTCAGGGGATGGTCTGCAAAAGGTTGGCACCATTTTTGAGTGAATTGCAGGACGTCAGAAATTTTGAAGAAATTGTGACCGCGCGTCTTAGGGATTTTTTCAAAAAAAAGTTGTTCAGACATCGAGGGCTAATTCTGTTTCCGATGACAAAAACGCATCTGTTTCCACCAAAAAACCTTTCACGGGATCGTTTGCAACAGGTTGGCACCATTTTTGAGTGAATTGCAGAACGTCAGAAATTTTGAAGAAATTGTGACCGCGCGGCTTAGGGATTTTTTCAAAAAAAAGTTGTTCAGACATCGGGGGTAATTCTGTTCCCGATGATAAAAACGCATCTCTTTCCACCGAAAAACCTTTCACGGGATCGTTTGCAACAGGTTGGCACCATTTTTGAGTGAATTGCAGAACGTCAGAAATTTTGAAGAAATTGTGACCGCGCGGCTTAGGGATTTTTTCAAAAAAAAGTTGTTCAGACATCGAGGGCTAATTCTGTTTCCGATGATAAAAACCCACCTGTTTCCACCGAAAAACCTTTCAGGGGATGGTCTGCAACAGTTTGGCACCATTTTTGAGTGAATTGCAGAACGTCAGAAATTTTGAAGAAATTGTGACCGCGCAGCTTAGGGATTTTTTTAAAAATAGTTGTTCAGACATCGAGGGCTAATTCTGTTTCCGATGATAAAAACCCACCTGTTTCCACCGAAAAACCTTTCAGGGGATGGTCTGCCAAAGTTTGGCACCATTTTTGAGTGAATTGCAGAACATCAGAAATTTTGAAGAAATTGTGACCGCGCGGCTTAGGGATTTTTTCAAAAAAAAGTTGTTCAGACATCAAGGGCTAATTCTGTTTCCGATGATAAAAACGCATCTGTTTCCACCAAAAAACCTTTCACGGGATCGTTTGCAACAGTTTGGCACCATTTTTGAGTGAATTGCAGAACGTCAGAAATTTTGAAGAAATCGTGACCGCGCGGCTTAGGGATTTTTTAAAAAATAGTTGTTCAGACATCGAGGGCTAATTCTGTTTCCGATGATAAAAACCCACCTGTTTCCACCGAAAAACCTTTCACGGGATCGTTTGCAACAGTTTGGCACCATTTTTGAGTGAATTGCAGAACGTCAGAAATTTTGAAGAAATCGTGACCGCGCGGCTTAGGGATTTTTTCAAACAAAAGTTGTTCAGACATCGAGGGCTAATTCTGTTTCCGATGATAAAGACCCACCTGTTTCCACCGAAAAACCTTTCAGGGGATGGTCTGCAACAGTTTGGCACCATTTTTGAGTGAATTGCAGAACGTCAGAAATTTTGAAGAAATTGTGACCGCGCAGCTTAGGGATTTTTTTAAAAATAGTTGTTCAGACATCGAGGGCTAATTCTGTTTCCGATGATAAAAACCCACCTGTTTCCACCGAAAAACCTTTCAGGGGATGGTCTGCCAAAGTTTGGCACCATTTTTGAGTGAATTGCAGAACATCAGAAATTTTGAAGAAATTGTGACCGCGCGGCTTAGGGATTTTTTCAAAAAAAAGTTGTTCAGACATCAAGGGCTAATTCTGTTTCCGATGATAAAAACGCATCTGTTTCCACCAAAAAACCTTTCACGGGATCGTTTGCAACAGTTTGGCACCATTTTTGAGTGAATTGCAGAACGTCAGAAATTTTGAAGAAATCGTGACCGCGCGGCTTAGGGATTTTTTAAAAAATAGTTGTTCAGACATCGAGGGCTAATTCTGTTTCCGATGATAAAAACCCACCTGTTTCCACCGAAAAACCTTTCACGGGATCGTTTGCAACAGTTTGGCACCATTTTTGAGTGAATTGCAGAACGTCAGAAATTTTGAAGAAATCGTGACCGCGCGGCTTAGGGATTTTTTCAAACAAAAGTTGTTCAGACATCGAGGGCTATTTCTGTTTCCGATGATAAAGACCCACCTGTTTCCACCGAAAAACCTTTCAGGGGATGGTTTGCAACAGTTTGGCACCATTTTTGATTGAATTGCAGAACGTCAGAAATTTTGAAGAAATTGTGACCGCGCGGCTTAGGGATTTTTTTCAAACAAAAGTTGTTCAGACATCGAGGTCTAATTCTGTTTCCGATGATAAAAACACAACTGTTTCCACCGAAAAACCTTTCAGGGGATGGTCTGCAACAGTTTGGCACCATTTTTGAGAGGATTGCAGAACGTCAGAAATTTTGAAGAAATTGTGACCGCGCGGCTTAGGGATTTTTCAAAAAAAAGTTGTTCAGACATCGAGGGCTAATTCTGTTTCCGTTAATAAAAACCCAACTGTTTCCACCGAAAAACCTTTCAGGGGATGGTCTGCAAAAGTTTGGCACCATTTTTGAGTGAATTGCAGGACGTCAGAAATTTTGAAGAAATTGTGACCGCGCGTCTTAGGGATTTTTTCAAAAAAAAGTTGTTCAGACATCGAGGGCTAATTCTGTTTCCGATGACAAAAACGCATCTGTTTCCACCGAAAAACCTTTCAGGGGATGGTCTGCAACAGTTTGGCACCATTTTTGAGTGAATTGCAGAACGTCAGAAATTTTGAAGAGATTGTGACCGCGCAGCTTAGGGATTTTTTTAAAAATAGTTGTTCAGACATCGAGGGCTAATTCTGTTTCCGATGATAAAAACCCACCTGTTTCCACCGAAAAACCTTTCAGGGGATGGTCTGCCAAAGTTTGGCACCATTTTTGAGTGAATTGCAGAACATCAGAAATTTTGAAGAAATTGTGACCGCGCGGCTTAGGGATTTTTTCAAAAAAAAGTTGTTCAGACATCGGGGGTAATTCTGTTCCCGATGATAAAAACGCATCTCTTTCCACCGAAAAACCTTTCACGGGATCGTTTGCAACAGGTTGGCACCATTTTTGAGTGAATTGCAGAACGTCAGAAATTTTGAAGAAATTGTGACCGCGCGGCTTAGGGATTTTTTCAAAAAAAGGTTGTTCAGACATCGAGGGCTAATTCTGTTTCCGATGATAAAAACCCACCTGTTTCCACCGAAAAACCTTTCAGGGGATGGTCTGCAACAGTTTGGCACCATTTTTGAGTGAATTGCAGAACGTCAGAAATTTTGAAGAAATTGTGACCGCGCAGCTTAGGGATTTTTTAAAAAATAGTTGTTCAGACATCGAGGGCTAATTCTGTTTCCGATGATAAAAACCCACCTGTTTCCACCGAAAAACCTTTCACGGGATCGTTTGCAACAGTTTGGCACCATTTTTGAGTGAATTGCAGAACGTCAGAAATTTTGAAGAAATCGTGACCGCGCGGCTTAGGGATTTTTTCAAACAAAAGTTGTTCAGACATCGAGGGCTATTTCTGTTTCCGATGATAAAGACCCACCTGTTTCCACCGAAAAACCTTTCAGGGGATGGTTTGCAACAGTTTGGCACCATTTTTGATTGAATTGCAGAACGTCCGAAATTTTGAAGAAATTGTGACCGCGCCGCTTAGGGATTTTTTTCAAACAAAAGTTGTTCAGACATCGAGGTCTAATTCTGTTTCCGATTATAAAAACACAACTGTTTCCACCGAAAAACCTTTCAGGGGATGGTCTGCAACAGTTTGGCACCATTTTTGAGTGAATTGCAGAACGTCAGAAATTTTGAAGAAATTGTGACCGCGCGGCTTAGGGATTTTTCAAAAAAAAGTTGTTCAGACATCGAGGGCTAATTCTGTTTCCGTTAATAAAAACCCAACTGTTTCCACCGAAAAACCTTTCAGGGGATGGTCTGCAACAGTTTGGCACCATTTTTGAGTGAATTGCAGAACGTCAGAAATTTTGAAGAAATTGTGACCGCGCGGCTTAGGGATTTTTTTTAAAAAAAGTTGTTCAGACATCGAGGGCTAATTCTGTTTCCGATGATAAAAACGCATCTGTTTCCACCGAAAAACCTTTCAGGGGATCGTTTGCAACAGGTTGGCACCATTTTTGAGTGAATTGCAGAACGTCAGAAATTTTGAAGAAATTGTGACCGCGCGGCTTAGGGATTTTTTCAAAAAAAAGTTGTTTAGACATCGAGGGCTAATTCTGTTTCCGATGATAAAAACCCACCTGTTTCTACCGAAAAACCTTTCAGGGGATGGTCTGCAACAGTTTGGCACCATTTTTGAGTGAATTGCAGAACGTCAGAAATTTTGAAGAAATTGTGACCGCGCGGCTTAGGGATTTTTTCAAAAAAAAGTTGTTCAGACATCGAGGGCTAATTCTGTTTCCGATGATAAAAACCCACCTGTTTCCACCGAAAAACCTTTCAGGGGATGGTCTGCAACAGTTTGGCACCATTTTTGAGTGAATTGCAGAACGTCAGAAATTTTGAAGAAATTGTGACCGCGCGGCTTAGGGATTTTTTCAAAAAAAAGTTGTTCAGACATCGAGGGCTAATTTTGTTTCCGATGATAAAAACCCAGCTGCTAACAACGAAAAACCTTTCAAGGGATGGTCTGCAACAGTTTGGCACCATTTTTGAGTGAATTGCAGAACGTCAGAAATTTTGAAGAAATTGTGACCGCGCAGCTTAGGGATTTTTTTAAAAATAGTTGTTCAGACATCGAGGGCTAATTCTGTTTCCGATGATAAAAACCCACCTGTTTCCACCGGAAAACCTTTCAGGGGATGGTCTGCAACAGTTTGGCACCATTTTTGAGTGAATTGCAGAACGTCAGAAATTTTGAAGAAATCGTGACCGCGCGGCTTAGGGATTTTTTTAAAAAAAAGTTGTTCAGACATCGAGGGCTAATTCTGTTTCCGATGATAAAAATGCATCTGTTTCCACCGAAAAACCTTTCAGGGGATCGTTTGCAACAGGTTGGCACCATTTTTGAGTGAATTGCAGAACGTCAGAAATTTTGAAGAAATTGTGACCGCGCGGCTTAGGGATTTTTTCAAAAAAAAGTTGTTCAGACATCGAGGGCTAATTTTGTTTCCGATGATAAAAACGCATCTCTTTCCACCGAAAAACCTTTCACGGGATCGTTTGCAACAGGTTGGCACCATTTTTGAGTGAATTGCAGAACGTCAGAAATTTTGAAGAAATTGTGACCGCGCGGCTTAGGGATTTTTTTTAAAAAAAGTTGTTCAGACATCAAGGGCTAATTCTGTTTCCGATGATAAAAACGCATCTGTTTCCACCAAAAAAACCTTTCACGGGATCGTTTGCAACAGTTTGGCACCATTTTTGAGTGAATTACAGAACGTCAGAAAATTTGAAGAAATCGTGACCGCGCGGCTTAGGGATTTTTCCAAAAAAAAGTTGTTCAGACATCGAGGGCTAATTTTGTTTCCGATGATAAAAACGCATCTGTTTCCACCGAAAAACCTTTCAGGGGATCGTTTGCAACAGTTTGGCACCATTTTTGAGTGAATTGCAGAATGTCAGAAATTTTGAAGAAATTGTGACCGCGCGGCTTAGGGATTTTTTCAAAAAAAAGTTGTTCAGACATCGAGGGCTAATTCTGTTTCCGATGATAAAAATCCACCTGTTTCCACCAAAAAACCTTTCAGGGGATTGTTTGCAACAGTTTGGCACCATTTTTGTGTGAATTGCAGAATGTCAGAAATTTTGAAGAAATTGTGACGGCGCGGCTTTGGGATTTTTTCAAACAAAAGTTGTTCAGACATCGAGGGCTATTTCTGTTTCCGATGATAAAGACCCACCTGTTTCCACCGAAAAACCTTTCAGGGGATGGTTTGCAACAGTTTGGCACCATTTTTGATTGAATTGCAGAACGTCAGAAATTTTGAAGAAATTGTGACCGCGCGGCTTAGGGATTTTTTTCAAACAAAAGTTGTTCAGACATCGAGGTCTAATTCTGTTTCCGATGATAAAAACACAACTGTTTCCACCGAAAAACCTTTCAGGGGATGGTCTGCAAAAGTTTGGCACCATTTTTGAGAGGATTGCAGAACGTCAGAAATTTTGAAGAAATTGTGACCGCGCGGCTTAGGGATTTTTCAAAAAAAAGTTGTTCAGACATCGACGGCTAATTCTGTTTCCGTTAATAAAAACCCAACTGTTTCCACCGAAAAACCTTTCAGGGGATGGTCTGCAACAGTTTGGCACCATATTCGAGTGAATTGCAGAACGTCAGAAATTTTGAAGAAATCGTGACCGCGCGGCTTAGGGATTTTTTTTAAAAAAAGTTGTTCAGACATCGAGGGCTAATTCTGTTTCCGATGATAAAAACGCATCTGTTTCCACCGAAAAACCTTTCAGGGGATCGTTTGCAACAGTTTGGCACCATTTTTGAGTGAATTGCAGAACGTCAGAAATTTTGAAGAAATTGTGACCGCGCGGCTTAGGGATTTTTTCAAAAAAAAGTTGTTCAGACATCGAGGGCTAATTTTCTTTCCGATGAAAAAAACGCATCTGTCTCCACCGAAAAACCTTTCACGGGATCGTTTGCAACAGGTTGGCACCATTTTTGAGTGAATTGCAGAACGTCAGAAATTTTGAAGAAATTGTGACCGCGCGGCTTAGGGATTTTTTCAAAAAAAAGTTGTTCAGACATCGGGGGTAATTCTGTTCCCGATGATAAAAACGCATCTCTTTCCACCGAAAAACCTTTCACGGGATCGTTTGCAACAGGTTGGCACCATTTTTGAGTGAATTGCAGAATGTCAGAAATTTTGAAGAAATTGTGACCGCGCGGCTTAGGGATTTTTTCAAAAAAAAGTTGTTCAGACATCGAGGGCTAATTCTGTTTCCGATGATAAAAACCCACCTGTTTCCACCGAAAAACCTTTCAGGGGATGGTCTGCAACAGTTTGGCACCATTTTTGAGTGAATTGCAGAACGTCAGAAATTTTGAAGAAATTGTGACCGCGCAGCTTAGGGATTTTTTTAAAAATAGTTGTTCAGACATCGAGGGCTAATTCTGTTTCCGATGATAAAAACCCACCTGTTTCCACCGAAAAACCTTTCAGGGGATGGTCTGCCAAAGTTTGGCACCATTTTTGAGTGAATTGCAGAACATCAGAAATTTTGAAGAAATTGTGACCGCGCGGCTTAGGGATTTTTTCAAAAAAAAGTTGTTCAGACATCGAGGGCTAATTCTGTTTCCGATGATAAAAACGCATCTGTTTCCACCAAAAAACCTTTCACGGGATCGTTTGCAACAGTTTGGCACCATTTTTGAGTGAATTGCAGAACGTCAGAAATTTTGAAGAAATCGTGACCGCGCGGCTTAGGGATTTTTTAAAAAATAGTTGTTCAGACATCGAGGGCTAATTCTGTTTCCGATGATAAAAACCCACCTGTTTCCACCGAAAAACCTTTCACGGGATCGTTTGCAACAGTTTGGCACCATTTTTGAGTGAATTGCAGAACGTCAGAAATTTTGAAGAAATCGTGACCGCGCGGCTTAGGGATTTTTTCAAACAAAAGTTGTTCAGACATCGAGGGCTATTTCTGTTTCCGATGATAAAGACCCACCTGTTTCCACCGAAAAACCTTTCAGGGGATGGTTTGCAACAGTTTGGCACCATTTTTGATTGAAATGCAGAACGTCAGAAATTTTGAAGAAATTGTGACCGCGCGGCTTAGGGATTTTTTTCAAACAAAAGTTGTTCAGACATCGAGGTCTAATTCTGTTTCCGATGATAAAAACACAACTGTTTCCACCGAAAAACCTTTCAGGGGATGGTCTGCAACAGTTTGGCACCATTTTTGAGAGGATTGCAGAACGTCAGAAATTTTGAAGAAATTGTGACCGCGCGGCTTAGGGATTTTTCAAAAAAAAGTTGTTCAGACATCGAGGGCTAATTCTGTTTCCGTTAATAAAAACCCAACTGTTTCCACCGAAAAACCTTTCAGGGGATGGTCTGCAAAAGTTTGGCACCATTTTTGAGTGAATTGCAGGACGTCAGAAATTTTGAAGAAATTGTGACCGCGCGTCTTAGGGATTTTTTCAAAAAAAAGTTGTTCAGACATCGAGGGCTAATTCTGTTTCCGATGACAAAAACGCATCTGTTTCCACCAAAAAACCTTTCACGGGATCGTTTGCAACAGGTTGGCACCATTTTTGAGTGAATTGCAGAACGTCAGAAATTTTGAAGAAATTGTGACCGCGCGGCTTAGGGATTTTTTCAAAAAAAAGTTGTTCAGACATCGGGGGTAATTCTGTTCCCGATGATAAAAACGCATCTCTTTCCACCGAAAAACCTTTCACGGGATCGTTTGCAACAGGTTGGCACCATTTTTGAGTGAATTGCAGAACGTCAGAAATTTTGAAGAAATTGTGACCGCGCGGTGTAGGGATTTTTTCAAAAAAAGGTTGTTCAGACATCGAGGGCTAATTCTGTTTCCGATGATAAAAACCCACCTGTTTCCACCGAAAAACCTTTCAGGGGATGGTCTGCAACAGTTTGGCACCATTTTTGAGTGAATTGCAGAACGTCAGAAATTTTGAAGAAATTGTGACCGCGCAGCTTAGGGATTTTTTAAAAAATAGTTGTTCAGACATCGAGGGCTAATTCTGTTTCCGATGATAAAAACCCACCTGTTTCCACCGAAAAACCTTTCACGGGATCGTTTGCAACAGTTTGGCACCATTTTTGAGTGAATTGCAGAACGTCAGAAATTTTGAAGAAATCGTGACCGCGCGGCTTAGGGATTTTTTCAAACAAAAGTTGTTCAGACATCGAGGGCTATTTCTGTTTCCGATGATAAAGACCCACCTGTTTCCACCGAAAAACCTTTCAGGGGATGGTTTGCAACAGTTTGGCACCATTTTTGATTGAATTGCAGAACGTCAGAAATTTTGAAGAAATTGTGACCGCGCGGCTTAGGGATTTTTTTCAAACAAAAGTTGTTCAGACATCGAGGTCTAATTCTGTTTCCGATGATAAAAACACAACTGTTTCCACCGAAAAACCTTTCAGGGGATGGTCTGCAACAGTTTGGCACCATTTTTGAGAGGATTGCAGAACGTCAGAAATTTTGAAGAAATTGTGACCGCGCGGCTTAGGGATTTTTCAAAAAAAAGTTGTTCAGACATCGAGGGCTAATTCTGTTTCCGTTAATAAAAACCCAACTGTTTCCACCGAAAAACCTTTCAGGGGATGGTCTGCAACAGTTTGGCACCATTTTTGAGTGAATTGCAGAACGTCAGAAATTTTGAAGAAATCGTGACCGCGCGGCTTAGGGATTTTTTTAAAAAAAAGTTGTTCAGACATCGAGGGCTAATTCTGTTTCCGATGATAAAAACGCATCTGTTTCCACCGAAAAACCTTTCAGGGGATCGTTTGCAACAGGTTGGCACCATTTTTGAGTGAATTGCAGAACGTCAGAAATTTTGAAGAAATTGTGACCGCGCGGCTTAGGGATTTTTTCAAAAAAATGTTGTTTAGACATCGAGGGCTAATTCTGTTTCCGATGATAAAAACCCACCTGTTTCTACCGAAAAACCTTTCAGGGGATGGTCTGCAACAGTTTGGCACCATTTTTGAGTGAATTGCAGAACGTCAGAAATTTTGAAGAAATTGTGACCGCGCGGCTTAGGGATTTTTTCAAAAAAAAGTTGTTCAGACATCGAGGGCTAATTCTGTTTCCGATGATAAAAACCCACCTGTTTCCACCGAAAAACCTTTCAGGGGATGGTCTGCAACAGTTTGGCACCATTTTTGAGTGAATTGCAGAACGTCAGAAATTTTGAAGAAATTGTGACCGCGCGGCTTAGGGATTTTTTCAAAAAAAAGTTGTTCAGACATCGAGGGCTAATTTTGTTTCCGATGATAAAAACCCAGCTGCTAACAACGAAAAACCTTTCAAGGGATGGTCTGCAACAGTTTGGCACCATTTTTGAGTGAATTGCAGAACGTCAGAAATTTTGAAGAAATTGTGACCGCGCAGCTTAGGGATTTTTTTAAAAATAGTTGTTCAGACATCGAGGGCTAATTCTGTTTCCGATGATAAAAACCCACCTGTTTCCACCGGAAAACCTTTCAGGGGATGGTCTGCAACAGTTTGGCACCATTTTTGAGTGAATTGCAGAACGTCAGAAATTTTGAAGAAATCGTGACCGCGCGGCTTAGGGATTTTTTTTAAAAAAAGTTGTTCAGACATCGAGGGCTAATTCTGTTTCCGATGATAAAAATGCATCTGTTTCCACCGAAAAACCTTTCAGGGGATCGTTTGCAACAGGTTGGCACCATTTTTGAGTGAATTGCAGAACGTAAGAAATTTTGAAGAAATTGTGACCGCGCGGCTTAGGGATTTTTTCAAAAAAAAGTTGTTCAGACATCGAGGGCTAATTTTGTTTCCGATGATAAAAACGCATCTCTTTCCACCGAAAAACCTTTCACGGGATCGTTTGCAACAGGTTGGCACCATTTTTGAGTGAATTGCAGAACGTCAGAAATTTTGAAGAAATTGTGACCGCGCGGCTTAGGGATTTTTTTTAAAAAAAGTTGTTCAGACATCAAGGGCTAATTCTGTTTCCGATGATAAAAACGCATCTGTTTCCACCAAAAAAACCTTTCACGGGATCGTTTGCAACAGTTTGGCACCATTTTTGAGTGAATTGCAGAACGTCAGAAAATTTGAAGAAATCGTGACCGCGCGGCTTAGGGATTTTTCCAAAAAAAAGTTGTTCAGACATCGAGGGCTAATTTTGTTTCCGATGATAAAAACGCATCTGTTTCCACCGAAAAACCTTTCAGGGGATCGTTTGCAACAGTTTGGCACCATTTTTGAGTGAATTGCAGAATGTCAGAAATTTTGAAGAAATTGTGACCGCGCGGCTTAGGGATTTTTTCAAAAAAAAGTTGTTCAGACATCGAGGGCTAATTCTGTTTCCGATGATAAAAACCCACCTGTTTCCACCAAAAAACCTTTCAGGGGATTGTTTGCAACAGTTTGGCACCATTTTTGTGTGAATTGCAGAATGTCAGAAATTTTGAAGAAATTGTGACGGCGCGGCTTTGGGATTTTTTCAAACAAAAGTTGTTCAGACATCGAGGGCTATTTCTGTTTCCGATGATAAAGACCCACCTGTTTCCACCGAAAAACCTTTCAAAGGATGGTTTGCAACAGTTTGGCACCATTTTTGATTGAATTGCAGAACGTCAGAAATTTTGAAGAAATTGTGACCGCGCGGCTTAGGGATTTTTTTCAAACAAAAGTTGTTCAGACATCGAGGTCTAATTCTGTTTCCGATGATAAAAACACAACTGTTTCCACCGAAAAACCTTTCAGGGGATGGTCTGCAAAAGTTTGGCACCATTTTTGAGAGGATTGCAGAACGTCAGAAATTTTGAAGAAATTGTGACCGCGCGGCTTAGGGATTTTTCAAAAAAAAGTTGTTCAGACATCGACGGCTAATTCTGTTTCCGTTAATAAAAACCCAACTGTTTCCACCGAAAAACCTTTCAGGGGATGGTCTGCAACAGTTTGGCACCATATTCGAGTGAATTGCAGAACGTCAGAAATTTTGAAGAAATCGTGACCGCGCGGCTTAGGGATTTTTTTTAAAAAAAGTTGTTCAGACATCGAGGGCTAATTCTGTTTCCGATGATAAAAACGCATCTGTTTCCACCGAAAAACCTTTCAGGGGATCGTTTGCAACAGTTTGGCACTATTTTTGAGTGAATTGCAGAACGTCAGAAATTTTGAAGAAATTGTGACCGCGCGGCTTAGGGATTTTTTCAAAAAAAAGTTGTTCAGACATCGAGGGCTAATTTTCTTTCCGATGAAAAAAACACATCTGTCTCCACCGAAAAACCTTTCACGGGATCGTTTGCAACAGGTTGGCACCATTTTTGAGTGAATTGCAGAACGTCAGAAATTTTGAAGAAATTGTGACCGCGCGGCTTAGGGATTTTTTCAAAAAAAAGTTGTTCAGACATCGGGGGTAATTCTGTTCCCGATGATAAAAACGCATCTCTTTCCACCGAAAAACCTTTCACGGGATCGTTTGCAACAGGTTGGCACCATTTTTGAGTGAATTGCAGAATGTCAGAAATTTTGAAGAAATTGTGACCGCGCGGCTTAGGGATTTTTTCAAAAAAAAGTTGTTCAGACATCGAGGGCTAATTCTGTTTCCGATGATAAAAACCCACCTGTTTCCACCGAAAAACCTTTCAGGGGATGGTCTGCAACAGTTTGGCACCATTTTTGAGTGAATTGCAGAACGTCAGAAATTTTGAAGAAATTGTGACCGCGCAGCTTAGGGATTTTTTTAAAAATAGTTGTTCAGACATCGAGGGCTAATTCTGTTTCCGATGATAAAAACCCACCTGTTTCCACCGAAAAACCTTTCAGGGGATGGTCTGCCAAAGTTTGGCACCATTTTTGAGTGAATTGCAGAACATCAGAAATTTTGAAGAAATTGTGACCGCGCGGCTTAGGGATTTTTTCAAAAAAAAGTTGTTCAGACATCAAGGGCTAATTCTGTTTCCGATGATAAAAACGCATCTGTTTCCACCAAAAAACCTTTCACGGGATCGTTTGCAACAGTTTGGCACCATTTTTGAGTGAATTGCAGAACGTCAGAAATTTTGAAGAAATCGTGACCGCGCGGCTTAGGGATTTTTTAAAAAATAGTTGTTCAGACATCGAGGGCTAATTCTGTTTCCGATGATAAAAACCCACCTGTTTCCACCGAAAAACCTTTCACGGGATCGTTTGCAACAGTTTGGCACCATTTTTGAGTGAATTGCAGAACATCAGAAATTTTGAAGAAATTGTGACCGCGCGGCTTAGGGATTTTTTCAAAAAAAAGTTGTTCAGACATCAAGGGCTAATTCTGTTTCCGATGATAAAAACGCATCTGTTTCCACCAAAAAACCTTTCACGGGATCGTTTGCAACAGTTTGGCACCATTTTTGAGTGAATTGCAGAACGTCAGAAATTTTGAAGAAATCGTGACCGCGCGGCTTAGGGATTTTTTAAAAAATAGTTGTTCAGACATCGAGGGCTAATTCTGTTTCCGATGATAAAAACCCACCTGTTTCCACCGAAAAACCTTTCACGGGATCGTTTGCAACAGTTTGGCACCATTTTTGAGTGAATTGCAGAACGTCAGAAATTTTGAAGAAATTGTGACCGTGCGGCTTAGGGATTTTTTTCAAACAAAAGTTGTTCAGACATCGAGGTCTAATTCTGTTTCCGATGATAAAAACACAACTGTTTCCACCGAAAAACCTTTCAGGGGATGGTCTGCAAAAGTTTGGCACCATTTTTGAGAGGATTGCAGAACGTCAGAAATTTTGAAGAAATTGTGACCGCGCGGCTTAGGGATTTTTCAAAAAAAAGTTGTTCAGACATCGACGGCTAATTCTGTTTCCGTTAATAAAAACCCAACTGTTTCCACCGAAAAACCTTTCAGGGGATGGTCTGCAACAGTTTGGCACCATATTCGAGTGAATTGCAGAACGTCAGAAATTTTGAAGAAATCGTGACCGCGCGGCTTAGGGATTTTTTTTAAAAAAAGTTGTTCAGACATCGAGGGCTAATTCTGTTTCCGATGATAAAAACGCATCTGTTTCCACCGAAAAACCTTTCAGGGGATCGTTTGCAACAGTTTGGCACTATTTTTGAGTGAATTGCAGAACGTCAGAAATTTTGAAGAAATTGTGACCGCGCGGCTTAGGGATTTTTTCAAAAAAAAGTTGTTCAGACATCGAGGGCTAATTTTCTTTCCGATGAAAAAAACGCATCTGTCTCCACCGAAAAACCTTTCACGGGATCGTTTGCAACAGGTTGGCACCATTTTTGAGTGAATTGCAGAACGTCAGAAATTTTGAAGAAATTGTGACCGCGCGGCTTAGGGATTTTTTCAAAAAAAAGTTGTTCAGACATCGGGGGTAATTCTGTTCCCGATGATAAAAACGCATCTCTTTCCACCGAAAAACCTTTCACGGGATCGTTTGCAACAGGTTGGCACCATTTTTGAGTGAATTGCAGAATGTCAGAAATTTTGAAGAAATTGTGACCGCGCGGCTTAGGGATTTTTTCAAAAAAAAGTTGTTCAGACATCGAGGGCTAATTCTGTTTCCGATGATAAAAACCCACCTGTTTCCACCGAAAAACCTTTCAGGGGATGGTCTGCAACAGTTTGGCACCATTTTTGAGTGAATTGCAGAACGTCAGAAATTTTGAAGAAATTGTGACCGCGCAGCTTAGGGATTTTTTTAAAAATAGTTGTTCAGACATCGAGGGCTAATTCTGTTTCCGATGATAAAAACCCACCTGTTTCCACCGAAAAACCTTTCAGGGGATGGTCTGCCAAAGTTTGGTACCATTTTTGAGTGAATTGCAGAACATCAGAAATTTTGAAGAAATTGTGACCGCGCAGCTTAGGGATTTTTTCAAAAAAAAGTTGTTCAGACATCAAGGGCTAATTCTGTTTCCGATGATAAAAACGCATCTGTTTCCACCAAAAAACCTTTCACGGGATCGTTTGCAACAGTTTGGCACCATTTTTGAGTGAATTGCAGAACGTCAGAAATTTTAAAGAAATCGTGACCGCGCGGCTTAGGGATTTTTTAAAAAATAGTTGTTCAGACATCGAGGGCTAATTCTGTTTCCGATGATAAAAACCCACCTGTTTCCACCGAAAAACCTTTCACGGGATCGTTTGCAACAGTTTGGCACCATTTTTGAGTGAATTGCAGAACGTCAGAAATTTTGAAGAAATCGTGACCGCGCGGCTTAGGGATTTTTTCAAACAAAGGTTGTTCAGACATCGAGGGCTATTTCTGTTTCCGATGATAAAGACCCACCTGTTTCCACCGAAAAACCTTTCAGGGGATGGTTTGCAACAGTTTGGCACCATTTTTGATTGAATTGCAGAACGTCAGAAATTTTGAAGAAATTGTGACCGCGCGGCTTAGGGATTTTTTTCAAACAAAAGTTGTTCAGACATCGAGGTCTAATTCTGTTTCCGATGATAAAAACACAACTGTTTCCACCGAAAAACCTTTCAGGGGATGGTCTGCAACAGTTTGGCACCATTTTTGAGTGAATTGCAGAACGTCAGAAATTTTGAAGAAATCGTGACCGCGCGGCTTAGGGATTTTTTTTAAAAAAAGTTGTTCAGACATCGAGGGCTAATTCTGTTTCCGATGATAAAAACGCATCTGTTTCCACCGAAAAACCTTTCAGGGGATCGTTTGCAACAGGTTGGCACCATTTTTGAGTGAATTGCAGAACGTCAGAAATTTTGAAGAAATTGTGACCGCGCGGCTTAGGGATTTTTTCAAAAAAAAGTTGTTTAGACATCGAGGGCTAATTCTGTTTCCGATGATAAAAACCCACCTGTTTCTACCGAAAAACCTTTCAGGGGATGGTCTGCAACAGTTTGGCACCATTTTTGAGTGAATTGCAGAACGTCAGAAATTTTGAAGAAATTGTGACCGCGCGGCTTAGGGATTTTTTCAAAAAAAAGTTGTTCAGACATCGAGGGCTAATTCTGTTTCCGATGATAAAAACCCAGCTGCTAACAACGAAAAACCTTTCAAGGGATGGTCTGCAACAGTTTGGCACCATTTTTGAGTGAATTGCAGAACGTCAGAAATTTTGAAGAAATTGTGACCGCGCAGCTTAGGGATTTTTTTAAAAATAGTTGTTCAGACATCGAGGGCTAATTCTGTTTCCGATGATAAAAACCCACCTGTTTCCACCGGAAAAGCTTTCAGGGGATGGTCTGCAACAGTTTGGCACCATTTTTGAGTGAATTGCAGAACGTCAGAAATTTTGAAGAAATCGTGACCGCGCGGCTTAGGGATTTTTTTTAAAAAAAGTTGTTCAGACATCGAGGGCTAATTCTGTTTCCGATGATAAAAACGCATGTGTTTCCACCGAAAAACCTTTCAGGGGATCGTTTGCAACAGGTTGGCACCATTTTTGAGTGAATTGCAGAACGTCAGAAATTTTGAAGAAATTGGGACCGCGCGGCTTAGGGATTTTTTCAAAAAAAAGTTGTTCAGACATCGAGGGCTAATTTTGTTTCCGATGATAAAAACGCATCTCTTTCCACCGAAAAACCTTTCACGGGATCGTTTGCAACAGGTTGGCACCATTTTTGAGTGAATTGCAGAACGTCAGAAATTTTGAAGAAATTGTGACCGCGCGGCTTAGGGATTTTTTTTAAAAAAAGTTGTTCAGACATCAAGGGCTAATTCTGTTTCCGATGATAAAAACGCATCTGTTTCCACCAAAAAAACCTTTCACGGGATCGTTTGCAACAGTTTGGCACCATTTTTGAGTGAATTGCAGAACGTCAGTAAATTTGAAGAAATCGTGACCGCGCGGCTTAGGGATTTTTTTTAAAAAAAGTTGTTCAGACATCGAGGGCTAATTCTGTTTCCGATGATAAAAACGCATCTGTTTCCACCGAAAAACCTTTCAGGGGATCGTTTGCAACAGTTTGGCACCATTTTTGAGTGAATTGCAGAACGTCAGAAATTTTGAAGAAATTGTGACCGCGCGGCTTAGGGATTTTTTCAAAAAAAAGTTGTTCAGACATCGAGGGCTAATTTTGTTTCCGATGAAAAAAACGCATCTGTTTCCACCGAAAAACCTTTCACGGGATCGTTTGCAACAGGTTGGCACCATTTTTGAGTGAATTGCAGAACGTCAGAAATTTTGAAGAAATTGTGACCGCGCGGCTTAGGTATTTTTTTAAAAAAAAGTTGTTTAGACATCGAGGGCTAATTCTGTTTCCGATGATAAAAACCCACCTGTTTCCACTGAAAAACCTTTCAGGGGATGGTTTGCAACAGTTTGGCACCATTTTTGATTGAATTGCAGAACGTCAGAAATTTTGAAGAAATTGTGACCGCGCGGCTTAGGGATTTTTACAAACAAAAGTTGTTCAGACATCGAGGTCTAATTCTGTTTCCAATGATAAAAACACAACTGTTTCCACCGAAAAACCTTTCAGGGGATGGTCTGCAACAGTTTGGCACCATTTTTGAGAGGATTGCAGAACGTCAGAAATTTTGAAGAAATTGTGACCGCGCGGCTTAGGGATTTTTCAAAAAAAAGCTGTTCAGACATCGACGGCTAATTCTGTTTCCGATAATAAAAACCCACCTGTTTCCACCGAAAAACCTTTCAGGGGATGGTCTGCAAAAGTTTGGCACCATTTTTGAGTGAATTGCAGAACGTCAGAAATTGTGACCGCGCGGCTTAGGGATTTTTTTAAAAATAGTTGTTCAGACATCGAAGGCTAATTCTGTTTCCGATGATAAAAACCCACCTGTTTCCACCGAAAACCCTTTCAGGGGATGGTCTGCAAAAGTTTGGCACCATTTTTGAGTGAATTGCAGGACATCAGAAATTTTGAAGAAATTGTGACCGCGCGGCTTAGGGATTTTTTCAAAAAAAAGTTGTTCAGACATCGTGGGCTAATTCTGTTCCCGATGATAAAAACGCATCTCTTTCCACCGAAAAACCTTTCACGGGATCGTTTGCAACAGGTTGGCACCATTTTTGAGTGAATTGCAGAACGTCAGAAATTTTGAAGAAATTGTGACCGCGCGGCTTAGGGATTTTTTTAAAAAAAAGTTGTTCAGACATCGAGGGCTAATTCTGTTTCCGATGATAAAAACCCACCTGTTTCCACCGAAAAACCTTTCAGGGGATGGCCTGCAAAAGTTTGGCACCATTATTGAGTGAATTGCAGGACGTCAGAAATTTTGAAGAAATTGTGACCGCGCGTCTTAGGGATTTTTTCAAAAAAAAGTTGTTCAGACATCGAGGGCTAATTCTGTTTCCGATGACAAAAACGCATCTGTTTCCACCAAAAAACCTTTCACGGGATCGTTTGCAACAGTTTGGCACCATTTTTGAGTGAATTGCAGAACGTCAGAAATTTTGAAGAAATTGTGACCGCGCGGCTTAGGGATTTTTTCAAAAAAAAGTTGTTCAGACATCGTGGGCTAATTCTGTTCCCGATGATAAAAACGCATCTCTTTCCACCGAAAAACCTTTCACGGGATCGTTTGCAACAGGTTGGCACCATTTTTGAGTGAATTGCAGAACGTCAGAAATTTTGAAGAAATTGTGACCGCGCGGCTTAGGGATTTTTTCAAAAAAAAGTTGTTCAGACATCGAGGGCTAATTCTGTTTCCGATGATAAAAACCCACCTGTTTCCACCGAAAAACCTTTCAGGGGATGGTCTGCAACAGTTTGGCACCATTTTTGAGTGAATTGCAGAACGTCAGAAATTTTGAAGAAATTGTGACCGCGCAGCTTAGGGATTTTTTTAAAAATAGTTGTTCAGACATCGAGGGCTAATTCTGTTTCCGATGATAAAAACCCACCTGTTTCCACCGAAAAACCTTTCAGGGGATGGTCTGCCAAAGTTTGGCACCATTTTTGAGTGAATTGCAGAACATCAGAAATTTTGAAGAAATTGTGACCGCGCGGCTTAGGGATTTTTACAAACAAAAGTTGTTCAGACATCGAGGTCTAATTCTGTTTCCAATGATAAAAACACAACTGTTTCCACCGAAAAACCTTTCAGGGGATGGTCTGCAACAGTTTGGCACCATTTTTGAGAGGATTGCAGAACGTCAGAAATTTTGAAGAAATTGTGACCGCGCGGCTTAGGGATTTTTCAAAAAAAAGCTGTTCAGACATCGACGGCTAATTCTGTTTCCGATAATAAAAACCCAACTGTTTCCACCGAAAAACCTTTCAGGGGATGGTCTGCAACAGTTTGGCACCATTTTTGAGTGAATTGCAGAACGTCAGAAATTGTGAAGAAATTGTGACCGCGCGGCTTAGGGATTTTTAAAAAAATAGTTGTTCAGACATCGAGGGCTAATTCTGTTGCCGATGATAAAAACCCACCTGTTTCCACCGAAAAACCTTTCAGGGGATGGTCTGCAAAAGTTTGGCACCATTTTTGAGTGAATTGCAGAACGTCAGAAATTGTGAAGAAATTGTGACCGCGCGGCTTAGGGATTTTTTAAAAAATAGTTGTTCAGACATCGAGGGCTAATTCTGTTTCCGATGATAAAAACCCACCTGTTTCCACCGAAAACCCTTTCAGGGGATGGTCTGCAAAAGTTTGGCACCATTTTTGAGTGAATTGCAGGACATCAGAAATTTTGAAGAAATTGTGACCGCGCGGCTTAGGGATTTTTTCAAAAAAAAGTTGTTCAGACATCGAGGGCTAATTCTGTTTCCGATGACAAAAACGCATCTGTTTCCACCAAAAAACCTTTCAGGGGATCGTTTGCAACAGGTTGGCACCATTTTTGAGTGAATTGCAGAACGTCAGAAATTTTGAAGAAATTGTGACCGCGCGGCTTAGGGATTTTTTCAAAAAAAAGTTGTTCAGACATCGTGGGCTAATTCTGTTCCCGATGATAAAAACGCATCTCTTTCCACCGAAAAACCTTTCACGGGATCGTTTGCAACAGGTTGGCACCATTTTTGAGTGAATTGCAGAACATCAGAAATTTTGAAGAAATTGTGACCGCGCGGCTTAGGGATTTTTTCAAAAAAAAGTTGTTCAGACATCGAGGGCTAATTCTGTTTCCGATGATAAAAACCCACCTGTTTCCACCGAAAAACCTTTCAGGGGATGGTCTGCAACAGTTTGGCACCATTTTTGAGTGAATTGCAGAACGTCAGAAATTTTGAAGAAATTGTGACCGCGCAGCTTAGGGATTTTTTAAAAAAAAGTTGTTCAGACATCGAGGGCTAATTCTGTTTCCGATGATAAAAACCCACCTGTTTCCACCGAAAAACCTTTCAGGGGTTGGTCTGCCAAAGTTTGGCACCATTTTTGAGTGAATTGCAGAACATCAGAAATTGTGAAGAAATTGTGACCGCGCGGCTTAGGGATTTTTTAAAAAATAGTTGTTCAGACATCGAGGGCTAATTCTGTTTCCGATGATAAAAACCCACCTGTTTCCACCGAAAAACCTTTCAGGGGATGGCCTGCAAAAGTTTGGCACCATTTTTGAGTGAATTGCAGGACGTCAGAAATTTTGAAGAAATTGTGACCGCGCGGCTTAGGGATTTTTTCAAAAAAAAGTTGTTCAGACATCGAGGGCTAATTCTGTTTCCGATGACAAAAACGCATCTGTTTCCACCAAAAAACCTTTCACGGGATCGTTTGCAACAGGTTGGCACCATTTTTGAGTGAATTGCAGAACGTCAGAAATTTTGAAGAAATTGTGACCCCGCGGCTTAGGGATTTTTTCAAAAAAAAGTTGTTCAGACATCGTGGGCTAATTCTGTTCCCGATGATAAAAACGCATCTCTTTCCACCGAAAAACCTTTCACGGGATCGTTTGCAACAGGTTGGCACCATTTTTGAGTGAATTGCAGAACGTCAGAAATTTTGAAGAAATTGTGACCGCGCGGCTTAGGGATTTTTTCAAAAAAAAGTTGTTCAGACATCGAGGGCTAATTCTTTTTCCGATGATAAAAACCCACCTGTTTCCACCGAAAAACCTTTCAGGGGATGGTCTGCAACAGTTTGGCACCATTTTTGAGTGAATTGCAGAACGTCAGAAATTTTGAAGAAATTGTGACCGCGCAGCTTAGGGATTTTTTTAAAAATAGTTGTTCAGACATTGAGGGCTAATTCTGTTTCCGATGATAAAAACCCACCTGTTTCCACCGAAAAACCTTTCAGGGGATGGTCTGCCAAAGTTTGGCACCATTTTTGAGTGAATTGCAGAACATCAGAAATTGTGAAGAAATTGTGACCGCGCGGCTTAGGGATTTTTTAAAAAATAGTTGTTCAGACATCGAGGGCTAATTCTGTTTCCGATGATAAAAACCCACCTGTTTCCACCGAAAAACCTTTCAGGGGATGGCCTGCAAAAGTTTGGCACCATTTTTGAGTGAATTGCAGGACGTCAGAAATTTTGAAGAAATTGTGACCGCGCGGCTTAGGGATTTTTTCAAAAAAAAGTTGTTCAGACATCGAGGGCTAATTCTGTTTCCGATGACAAAAACGCATCTGTTTCCACCAAAAAACCTTTCACGGGATCGTTTGCAACAGGTTGGCACCATTTTTGAGTGAATTGCAGAACGTCAGAAATTTTGAAGAAATTGTGACCCCGCGGCTTAGGGATTTTTTCAAAAAAAAGTTGTTCAGACATCGTGGGCTAATTCTGTTCCCGATGATAAAAACGCATCTCTTTCCACCGAAAAACCTTTCACGGGATCGTTTGCAACAGGTTGGCACCATTTTTGAGTGAATTGCAGAACGTCAGAAATTTTGAAGAAATTGTGACCGCGCGGCTTAGGGATTTTTTCAAAAAAAAGTTGTTCAGACATCGAGGGCTAATTCTGTTTCCGATGATAAAAACCCACCTGTTTCCACCGAAAAACCTTTCAGGGGATGGTCTGCAACAGTTTGGCACCATTTTTGAGTGAATTGCAGAACGTCAGAAATTTTGAAGAAATTGTGACCGCGCAGCTTAGGGATTTTTTTAAAAATAGTTGTTCAGACATTGAGGGCTAATTCTGTTTCCGATGATAAAAACCCACCTGTTTCCACCGAAAAACCTTTCAGGGGATGGTCTGCCAAAGTTTGGCACCATTTTTGAGTGAATTGCAGAACATCAGAAATTTTGAAGAAATTGTGACCGCGCGGCTTAGGGATTTTTTCAAAAAAAAGTTGTTCAGACATCAAGGGCTAATTCTGTTTCCGATGATAAAAACGCATCTGTTTCCACCAAAAAACCTTTCATGGGATCGTTTGCAACAGTTTGGCACCATTTTTGAGTGAATTGCGGAACGTCAGAAATTTTGAAGAAATCGTGACCGCGCGGCTTAGGGATTTTTTAAAAAATAGTTGTTCAGACATCGAGGGCTAATTCTGTTTCCGATGATAAAAACCCACCTGTTTCCACCGAAAAACCTTTCACGGGATCGTTTGCAACAGTTTGGCACCATTTTTGAGAGGATTGCAGAACGTCAGAAATTTTGAAGATATTGTGACCCCGCGGCTTAGGGATTTTTCAAAAAAAAATTGTTCAGACATCGAGGGCTAATTCTGTTTCCGTTAATAAAAACCCAACTGTTTCCACCGAAAAACCTTTCAGGGGATGGTCTGCAACAGTTTGGCACCATTTTTGAGTGAATTGCAGAACATCAGAAATTTTGAAGAAATTGTGACCGCGCGGCTTAGGGATTTTTTCAAAAAAAAGTTGTTCAGACATCGAGGGCTAATTTTGTTTCCGATGATAAAAACCCAGCTGCTAACAACGAAAAACCTTTCAAGGGATGGTCTGCAACAGTTTGGCACCATTTTTGAGTGAATTGCAGAACGTCAGAAATTTTGAAGAAATTGTGACCGCGCAGCTTAGGGATTTTTTTAAAAATAGTTGTTCAGACATCGAGGGCTAATTCTGTTTCCGATGACAAAAACGCATCTGTTTCCACCAAAAAACCTTTCAGGGGATCGTTTGCAACAGGTTGGCACCATTTTTGAGTGAATTGCAGAACGTCAGAAATTTTGAAGAAATTGTGACCGCGCGGCTTAGGGATTTTTTTTAAAAAAAGTTGTTCAGACATCGAGGGCTAATTCTGTTTCCGATGATAAAAACCCACCTGTTTCCACCGAAAAACCTTTCAGGGGATGGTCTGCAACAGTTTGGCACCATTTTTGAGTGAATTGCAGAACGTCAGAAATTTTGAAGAAATTGTGACCGCGCAGCTTAGGGATTTTTTAAAAAATAGTTGTTCAGACATCGAGGGCTAATTCTGTTTCCGATGATAAAAACCCACCTGTTTCCACCGAAAAACCTTTCAGGGGATGGCCTGCAAAAGTTTGGCACCATTATTGAGTGAATTGCAGGACGTCAGAAATTTTGAAGAAATTGTGACCGCGCGTCTTAGGGATTTTTTCAAAAAAAAGTTGTTCAGACATCGAGGGCTAATTCTGTTTCCGATGACAAAAACGCATCTGTTTCCACCAAAAAACCTTTCACGGGATCGTTTGCAACAGTTTGGCACCATTTTTGAGTGAATTGCAGAACGTCAGAAATTTTGAAGAAATTGTGACCGCGCGGCTTAGGGATTTTTTCAAAAAAAAGTTGTTCAGACATCGTGGGCTAATTCTGTTCCCGATGATAAAAACGCATCTCTTTCCACCGAAAAACCTTTCACGGGATCGTTTGCAACAGGTTGGCACCATTTTTGAGTGAATTGCAGAACGTCAGAAATTTTGAAGAAATTGTGACCGCGCGGCTTAGGGATTTTTTCAAAAAAAAGTTGTTCAGACATCGAGGGCTAATTCTGTTTCCGATGATAAAAACCCACCTGTTTCCACCGAAAAACCTTTCAGGGGATGGTCTGCAACAGTTTGGCACCATTTTTGAGTGAATTGCAGAACGTCAGAAATTTTGAAGAAATTGTGACCGCGCAGCTTAGGGATTTTTTAAAAAATAGTTGTTCAGACATCGAGGGCTAATTCTGTTTCCGATGATAAAAACCCACCTGTTTCCACCGAAAAACCTTTCAGGGGATGGTCTGCCAAAGTTTGGCACCATTTTTGAGTGAATTGCAGAACATCAGAAATTTTGAAGAAATTGTGACCGCGCGGCTTAGGGATTTTTACAAACAAAAGTTGTTCAGACATCGAGGTCTAATTCTGTTTCCAATGATAAAAACACAACTGTTTCCACCGAAAAACCTTTCAGGGGATGGTCTGCAACAGTTTGGCACCATTTTTGAGAGGATTGCAGAACGTCAGAAATTTTGAAGAAATTGTGACCGCGCGGCTTAGGGATTTTTCAAAAAAAAGCTGTTCAGACATCGACGGCTAATTCTGTTTCCGATAATAAAAACCCAACTGTTTCCACCGAAAAACCTTTCAGGGGATGGTCTGCAACAGTTTGGCACCATTTTTGAGTGAATTGCAGAACGTCAGAAATTGTGAAGAAATTGTGACCGCGCGGCTTAGGGATTTTTAAAAAAATAGTTGTTCAGACATCGAGGGCTAATTCTGTTGCCGATGATAAAAACCCACCTGTTTCCACCGAAAAACCTTTCAGGGGATGGTCTGCAAAAGTTTGGCACCATTTTTGAGTGAATTGCAGAACGTCAGAAATTGTGAAGAAATTGTGACCGCGCGGCTTAGGGATTTTTTAAAAAATAGTTGTTCAGACATCGAGGGCTAATTCTGTTTCCGATGATAAAAACCCACCTGTTTCCACCGAAAACCCTTTCAGGGGATGGTCTGCAAAAGTTTGGCACCATTTTTGAGTGAATTGCAGGACATCAGAAATTTTGAAGAAATTGTGACCGCGCGGCTTAGGGATTTTTTCAAAAAAAAGTTGTTCAGACATCGAGGGCTAATTCTGTTTCCGATGACAAAAACGCATCTGTTTCCACCAAAAAACCTTTCAGGGGATCGTTTGCAACAGGTTGGCACCATTTTTGAGTGAATTGCAGAACGTCAGAAATTTTGAAGAAATTGTGACCGCGCGGCTTAGGGATTTTTTCAAAAAAAAGTTGTTCAGACATCGTGGGCTAATTCTGTTCCCGATGATAAAAACGCATCTCTTTCCACCGAAAAACCTTTCACAGGATCGTTTGCAACAGGTTGGCACCATTTTTGAGTGAATTGCAGAACGTCAGAAATTTTGAAGAAATTGTGACCGCGCGGCTTAGGGATTTTTTCAAAAAAAAGTTGTTCAGACATCGAGGGCTAATTCTGTTTCCGATGATAAAAACCCACCTGTTTCCACCGAAAAACCTTTCAGGGGATGGTCTGCAACAGTTTGGCACCATTTTTGAGTGAATTGCAGAACGTCAGAAATTTTGAAGAAATTGTGACCGCGCAGCTTAGGGATTTTTTTAAAAAAAGTTGTTCAGACATCGAGGGCTAATTCTGTTTCCGATGATAAAAACCCACCTGTTTCCACCGAAAAACCTTTCAGGGGTTGGTCTGCCAAAGTTTGGCACCATTTTTGAGTGAATTGCAGAACATCAGAAATTGTGAAGAAATTGTGACCGCGCGGCTTAGGGATTTTTTAAAAAATAGTTGTTCAGACATCGAGGGCTAATTCTGTTTCCGATGATAAAAACCCACCTGTTTCCACCGAAAAACCTTTCAGGGGATGGCCTGCAAAAGTTTGGCACCATTTTTGAGTGAATTGCAGGACGTCAGAAATTTTGAAGAAATTGTGACCGCGCGGCTTAGGGATTTTTTCAAAAAAAAGTTGTTCAGACATCGAGGGCTAATTCTGTTTCCGATGACAAAAACGCATCTGTTTCCACCAAAAAACCTTTCACGGGATCGTTTGCAACAGGTTGGCACCATTTTTGAGTGAATTGCAGAACGTCAGAAATTTTGAAGAAATTGTGACCCCGCGGCTTAGGGATTTTTTCAAAAAAAAGTTGTTCAGACATCGTGGGCTAATTCTGTTCCCGATGATAAAAACGCATCTCTTTCCACCGAAAAACCTTTCACGGGATCGTTTGCAACAGGTTGGCACCATTTTTGAGTGAATTGCAGAACGTCAGAAATTTTGAAGAAATTGTGACCGCGCGGCTTAGGGATTTTTTCAAAAAAAAGTTGTTCAGACATCGAGGGCTAATTCTGTTTCCGATGATAAAAACCCACCTGTTTCCACCGAAAAACCTTTCAGGGGATGGTCTGCAACAGTTTGGCACCATTTTTGAGTGAATTGCAGAACGTCAGAAATTTTGAAGAAATTGTGACCGCGCAGCTTAGGGATTTTTTTAAAAATAGTTGTTCAGACATTGAGGGCTAATTCTGTTTCCGATGATAAAAACCCACCTGTTTCCACCGAAAAACCTTTCAGGGGATGGTCTGCCAAAGTTTGGCACCATTTTTGAGTGAATTGCAGAACGTCAGAAATTTTGAAGAAATTGTGACCGCGCGGCTTAGGGATTTTTTCAAAAAAAAGTTGTTCAGACATCAAGGGCTAATTCTGTTTCCGATGATAAAAACGCATCTGTTTCCACCAAAAAACCTTTCATGGGATCGTTTGCAACAGTTTGGCACCATTTTTGAGTGAATTGCGGAACGTCAGAAATTTTGAAGAAATCGTGACCGCGCGGCTTAGGGATTTTTAAAAAAATAGTTGTTCAGACATCGAGGGCTAATTCTGTTTCCGATGATAAAAACCCACCTGTTTCCACCGAAAAACCTTTCACGGGATCGTTTGCAACAGTTTGGCACCATTTTTGAGAGGATTGCAGAACGTCAGAAATTTTGAAGAAATTGTGACCCCGCGGCTTAGGGATTTTTCAAAAAAAAATTGTTCAGACATCGAGGGCTAATTCTGTTTCCGTTAATAAAAACCCAACTGTTTCCACCGAAAAACATTTCAGGGGATGGTCTGCAACAGTTTGGCACCATTTTTGAGTGAATTGCAGAACATCAGAAATTTTGAAGAAATTGTGACCGCGCGGCTTAGGGATTTTTTCAAAAAAAAGTTGTTCAGACATCGAGGGCTAATTTTGTTTCCGATGATAAAAACCCAGCTGCTAACAACGAAAAACCTTTCAAGGGATGGTCTGCAACAGTTTGGCACCATTTTTGAGTGAATTGCAGAACGTCAGAAATTTTGAAGAAATTGTGACCGCGCAGCTTAGGGATTTTTTTAAAAATAGTTGTTCAGACATCGAGGGCTAATTCTGTTTCCGATGACAAAAACGCATCTGTTTCCACCAAAAAACCTTTCAGGGGATCGTTTGCAACAGGTTGGCACCATTTTTGAGTGAATTGCAGAACGTCAGAAATTTTGAAGAAATTGTGACCGCGCGGCTTAGGGATTTTTTCAAAAAAAAGTTGTTCAGACATCGTGGGCTAATTCTGTTCCCGATGATAAAAACGCATCTCTTTCCACCGAAAAACCTTTCACGGGATCGTTTGCAACAGGTTGGCACCATTTTTGAGTGAATTGCAGAACGTCAGAAATTTTGAAGAAATTGTGACCGCGCGGCTTAGGGATTTTTTCAAAAAAAAGTTGTTCAGACATCGAGGGCTAATTCTGTTTCCGATGATAAAAACCCACCTGTTTCCACCGAAAAACCTTTCAGGGGATGGTCTGCAACAGTTTGGCACCATTTTTGAGTGAATTGCAGAACGTCAGAAATTTTGAAGAAATTGTGACCGCGCAGCTTAGGGATTTTTTTAAAAATAGTTGTTCAGACATCGAGGGCTAATTCTGTTTCCGATGATAAAAACCCACCTGTTTCCACCGAAAAACCTTTCAGGGGATGGTCTGCCAAAGTTTGGCACCATTTTTGAGTGAATTGCAGAACATCAGAAATTTTGAAGAAATTGTGACCGCGCGGCTTAGGGATTTTTACAAACAAAAGTTGTTCAGACATCGAGGTCTAATTCTGTTTCCAATGATAAAAACACAACTGTTTCCACCGAAAAACCTTTCAGGGGATGGTCTGCAACAGTTTGGCACCATTTTTGAGAGGATTGCAGAACGTCAGAAATTTTGAAGAAATTGTGACCGCGCGGCTTAGGGATTTTTCAAAAAAAAGCTGTTCAGACATCGACGGCTAATTCTGTTTCCGATAATAAAAACCCAACTGTTTCCACCGAAAAACCTTTCAGGGGATGGTCTGCAACAGTTTGGCACCATTTTTGAGTGAATTGCAGAACGTCAGAAATTGTGAAGAAATTGTGACCGCGCGGCTTAGGGATTTTTAAAAAAATAGTTGTTCAGACATCGAGGGCTAATTCTGTTGCCGATGATAAAAACCCACCTGTTTCCACCGAAAAACCTTTCAGGGGATGGTCTGCAAAAGTTTGGCACCATTTTTGAGTGAATTGCAGAACGTCAGAAATTGTGAAGAAATTGTGACCGCGCGGCTTAGGGATTTTTTAAAAAATAGTTGTTCAGACATCGAGGGCTAATTCTGTTTCCGATGATAAAAACCCACCTGTTTCCACCGAAAACCCTTTCAGGGGATGGTCTGCAAAAGTTTGGCACCATTTTTGAGTGAATTGCAGGACATCAGAAATTTTGAAGAAATTGTGACCGCGCGGCTTAGGGATTTTTTCAAAAAAAAGTTGTTCAGACATCGAGGGCTAATTCTGTTTCCGATGACAAAAACGCATCTGTTTTCACCAAAAAACCTTTCAGGGGATCGTTTGCAACAGGTTGGCACCATTTTTGAGTGAATTGCAGAACGTCAGAAATTTTGAAGAAATTGTGACCGCGCGGCTTAGGGATTTTTTCAAAAAAAAGTTGTTCAGACATCGTGGGCTAATTCTGTTCCCGATGATAAAAACGCATCTCTTTCCACCGAAAAACCTTTCACGGGATCGTTTGCAACAGGTTGGCACCATTTTTGAGTGAATTGCAGAACGTCAGAAATTTTGAAGAAATTGTGACCGCGCGGCTTAGGGATTTTTTCAAAAAAAAGTTGTTCAGACATCGAGGGCTAATTCTGTTTCCGATGATAAAAACCCACCTGTTTCCACCGAAAAACCTTTCAGGGGATGGTCTGCAACAGTTTGGCACCATTTTTGAGTGAATTGCAGAACGTCAGAAATTTTGAAGAAATTGTGACCGCGCAGCTTAGGGATTTTTTTAAAAAAAGTTGTTCAGACATCGAGGGCTAATTCTGTTTCCGATGATAAAAACCCACCTGTTTCCACCGAAAAACCTTTCAGGGGTTGGTCTGCCAAAGTTTGGCACCATTTTTGAGTGAATTGCAGAACATCAGAAATTGTGAAGAAATTGTGACCGCGCGGCTTAGGGATTTTTTAAAAAATAGTTGTTCAGACATCGAGGGCTAATTCTGTTTCCGATGATAAAAACCCACCTGTTTCCACCGAAAAACCTTTCAGGGGATGGCCTGCAAAAGTTTGGCACCATTTTTGAGTGAATTGCAGGACGTCAGAAATTTTGAAGAAATTGTGACCGCGCGGCTTAGGGATTTTTTCAAAAAAAAGTTGTTCAGACATCGAGGGCTAATTCTGTTTCCGATGACAAAAACGCATCTGTTTCCACCAAAAAACCTTTCACGGGATCGTTTGCAACAGGTTGGCACCATTTTTGAGTGAATTGCAGAACGTCAGAAATTTTGAAGAAATTGTGACCCCGCGGCTTAGGGATTTTTTCAAAAAAAAGTTGTTCAGACATCGTGGGCTAATTCTGTTCCCGATGATAAAAACGCATCTCTTTCCACCGAAAAACCTTTCACGGGATCGTTTGCAACAGGTTGGCACCATTTTTGAGTGAATTGCAGAACGTCAGAAATTTTGAAGAAATCGTGACCGCGCGGCTTAGGGATTTTTTAAAAAATAGTTGTTCAGACATCGAGGGCTAATTCTGTTTCCGATGATAAAAACCCACCTGTTTCCACCGAAAAACCTTTCACGGGATCGTTTGCAACAGTTTGGCACCATTTTTGAGAGGATTGCAGAACGTCAGAAATTTTGAAGATATTGTGACCCCGCGGCTTAGGGATTTTTCAAAAAAAAATTGTTCAGACATCGAGGGCTAATTCTGTTTCCGTTAATAAAAACCCAACTGTTTCCACCGAAAAACCTTTCAGGGGATGGTCTGCAACAGTTTGGCACCATTTTTGAGTGAATTGCAGAACATCAGAAATTTTGAAGAAATTGTGACCGCGCGGCTTAGGGATTTTTTCAAAAAAAAGTTGTTCAGACATCGAGGGCTAATTTTGTTTCCGATGATAAAAACCCAGCTGCTAACAACGAAAAACCTTTCAAGGGATGGTCTGCAACAGTTTGGCACCATTTTTGAGTGAATTGCAGAACGTCAGAAATTGTGAAGAAATTGTGACCGCGCAGCTTAGGGATTTTTTTAAAAATAGTTGTTCAGACATCGAGGGCTAATTCTGTTTCCGATGACAAAAACGCATCTGTTTCCACCAAAAAACCTTTCAGGGGATCGTTTGCAACAGGTTGGCACCATTTTTGAGTGAATTGCAGAACGTCAGAAATTTTGAAGAAATTGTGACCGCGCGGCTTAGGGATTTTTTCAAAAAAAAGTTGTTCAGACATCGTGGGCTAATTCTGTTCCCGATGATAAAAACGCATCTCTTTCCACCGAAAAACCTTTCACGGGATCGTTTGCAACAGGTTGGCACCATTTTTGAGTGAATTGCAGAACGTCAGAAATTTTGAAGAAATTGTGACCGCGCAGCTTAGGGATTTTTTTAAAAAAAGTTGTTCAGACATCGAGGGCTAATTCTGTTTCCGATGATAAAAACCCACCTGTTTCCACCGAAAAACCTTTCAGGGGTTGGTCTGCCAAAGTTTGGCACCATTTTTGAGTGAATTGCAGAACATCAGAAATTGTGAAGAAATTGTGACCGCGCGGCTTAGGGATTTTTTAAAAAATAGTTGTTCAGACATCGAGGGCTAATTCTGTTTCCGATGATAAAAACCCACCTGTTTCCACCGAAAAACCTTTCAGGGGATGGCCTGCAAAAGTTTGGCACCATTTTTGAGTGAATTGCAGGACGTCAGAAATTTTGAAGAAATTGTGACCGCGCGGCTTAGGGATTTTTTCAAAAAAAAGTTGTTCAGACATCGAGGGCTAATTCTGTTTCCGATGACAAAAACGCATCTGTTTCCACCAAAAAACCTTTCACGGGATCGTTTGCAACAGGTTGGCACCATTTTTGAGTGAATTGCAGAACGTCAGAAATTTTGAAGAAATTGTGACCCCGCGGCTTAGGGATTTTTTCAAAAAAAAGTTGTTCAGACATCGTGGGCTAATTCTGTTCCCGATGATAAAAACGCATCTCTTTCCACCGAAAAACCTTTCACGGGATCGTTTGCAACAGGTTGGCACCATTTTTGAGTGAATTGCAGAACGTCAGAAATTTTGAAGAAATTGTGACCGCGCGGCTTAGGGATTTTTTCAAAAAAAAGTTGTTCAGACATCGAGGGCTAATTCTGTTTCCGATGATAAAAACCCACCTGTTTCCACCGAAAAACCTTTCAGGGGATGGTCTGCAACAGTTTGGCACCATTTTTGAGTGAATTGCAGAACGTCAGAAATTTTGAAGAAATTGTGACCGCGCAGCTTAGGGATTTTTTTAAAAATAGTTGTTCAGACATTGAGGGCTAATTCTGTTTCCGATGATAAAAACCCACCTGTTTCCACCGAAAAACCTTTCAGGGGATGGTCTGCCAAAGTTTGGCACCATTTTTGAGTGAATTGCAGAACATCAGAAATTTTGAAGAAATTGTGACCGCGCGGCTTAGGGATTTTTTCAAAAAAAAGTTGTTCAGACATCAAGGGCTAATTCTGTTTCCGATGATAAAAACGCATCTGTTTCCACCAAAAAACCTTTCATGGGATCGTTTGCAACAGTTTGGCACCATTTTTGAGTGAATTGCGGAACGTCAGAAATTTTGAAGAAATCGTGACCGCGCGGCTTAGGGATTTTTTAAAAAATAGTTGTTCAGACATCGAGGGCTAATTCTGTTTCCGATGATAAAAACCCACCTGTTTCCACCGAAAAACCTTTCACGGGATCGTTTGCAACAGTTTGGCACCATTTTTGAGAGGATTGCAGAACGTCAGAAATTTTGAAGATATTGTGACCCCGCGGCTTAGGGATTTTTCAAAAAAAAATTGTTCAGACATCGAGGGCTAATTCTGTTTCCGTTAATAAAAACCCAACTGTTTCCACCGAAAAACCTTTCAGGGGATGGTCTGCAACAGTTTGGCACCATTTTTGAGTGAATTGCAGAACATCAGAAATTTTGAAGAAATTGTGACCGCGCGGCTTAGGGATTTTTTCAAAAAAAAGTTGTTCAGACATCGAGGGCTAATTTTGTTTCCGATGATAAAAACCCAGCTGCTAACAACGAAAAACCTTTCAAGGGATGGTCTGCAACAGTTTGGCACCATTTTTGAGTGAATTGCAGAACGTCAGAAATTTTGAAGAAATTGTGACCGCGCAGCTTAGGGATTTTTTTAAAAATAGTTGTTCAGACATCGAGGGCTAATTCTGTTTCCGATGACAAAAACGCATCTGTTTCCACCAAAAAACCTTTCAGGGGATCGTTTGCAACAGGTTGGCACCATTTTTGAGTGAATTGCAGAACGTCAGAAATTTTGAAGAAATTGTGACCGCGCGGCTTAGGGATTTTTTCAAAAAAAAGTTGTTCAGACATCGTGGGCTAATTCTGTTCCCGATGATAAAAACGCATCTCTTTCCACCGAAAAACCTTTCACGGGATCGTTTGCAACAGGTTGGCACCATTTTTGAGTGAATTGCAGAACGTCAGAAATTTTGAAGAAATTGTGACCGCGCGGCTTAGGGATTTTTTCAAAAAAAAGTTGTTCAGACATCGAGGGCTAATTCTGTTTCCGATGATAAAAACCCACCTGTTTCCACCGAAAAACCTTTCAGGGGATGGTCTGCAACAGTTTGGCACCATTTTTGAGTGAATTGCAGAACGTCAGAAATTTTGAAGAAATTGTGACCGCGCAGCTTAGGGATTTTTTTAAAAAAAGTTGTTCAGACATCGAGGGGTAATTCTGTTTCCGATGATAAAAACCCACCTGTTTCCACCGAAAAACCTTTCAGGGGTTGGTCTGCCAAAGTTTGGCACCATTTTTGAGTGAATTGCAGAACATCAGAAATTGTGAAGAAATTGTGACCGCGCGGCTTAGGGATTTTTTAAAAAATAGTTGTTCAGACATCGAGGGCTAATTCTGTTTCCGATGACAAAAACGCATCTGTTTCCACCAAAAAACCTTTCAGGGGATCGTTTGCAACAGGTTGGCACCATTTTTGAGTGAATTGCAGAACGTCAGAAATTTTGAAGAAATTGTGACCGCGCGGCTTAGGGATTTTTTCAAAAAAAAGTTGTTCAGACATCGTGGGCTAATTCTGTTCCCTATGATAAAAACGCATCTCTTTCCACCGAAAAACCTTTCACGGGATCGTTTGCAACAGGTTGGCACCATTTTTGAGTGAATTGCAGAACGTCAGAAATTTTGAAGAAATTGTGACCGCGCGGCTTAGGGATTTTTTCAAAAAAAAGTTGTTCAGACATCGAGGGCTAATTCTGTTTCCGATGATAAAAACCCACCTGTTTCCACCGAAAAACCTTTCAGGGGATGGTCTGCAACAGTTTGGCACCATTTTTGAGTGAATTGCAGAACGTCAGAAATTTTGAAGAAATTGTGACCGCGCAGCTTAGGGATTTTTTTAAAAAAAGTTGTTCAGACATCGAGGGCTAATTCTGTTTCCGATGATAAAAACCCACCTGTTTCCACCGAAAAACCTTTCAGGGGTTGGTCTGCCAAAGTTTGGCACCATTTTTGAGTGAATTGCAGAACATCAGAAATTGTGAAGAAATTGTGACCGCGCGGCTTAGGGATTTTTAAAAAAATAGTTGTTCAGACATCGAGGGCTAATTCTGTTTCCGATGATAAAAACCCACCTGTTTCCACCGAAAAACCTTTCAGGGGATGGCCTGCAAAAGTTTGGCACCATTTTTGAGTGAATTGCAGGACGTCAGAAATTTTGAAGAAATTGTGACCGCGCGGCTTAGGGATTTTTTCAAAAAAAAGTTGTTCAGACATCGAGGGCTAATTCTGTTTCCGATGACAAAAACGCATCTGTTTCCACCAAAAAACCTTTCACGGGATCGTTTGCAACAGGTTGGCACCATTTTTGAGTGAATTGCAGAACGTCAGAAATTTTGAAGAAATTGTGACCCCGCGGCTTAGGGATTTTTTCAAAAAAAAGTTGTTCAGACATCGTGGGCTAATTCTGTTCCCGATGATAAAAACGCATCTCTTTCCACCGAAAAACCTTTCACGGGATCGTTTGCAACAGGTTGGCACCATTTTTGAGTGAATTGCAGAACGTCAGAAATTTTGAAGAAATTGTGACCGCGCGGCTTAGGGATTTTTTCAAAAAAAAGTTGTTCAGACATCGAGGGCTAATTCTGTTTCCGATGATAAAAACCCACCTGTTTCCACCGAAAAACCTTTCAGGGGATGGTCTGCAACAGTTTGGCACCATTTTTGAGTGAATTGCAGAACGTCAGAAATTTTGAAGAAATTGTGACCGCGCAGCTTAGGGATTTTTTTAAAAATAGTTGTTCAGACATTGAGGGCTAATTCTGTTTCCGATGATAAAAACCCACCTGTTTCCACCGAAAAACCTTTCAGGGGATGGTCTGCCAAAGTTTGGCACCATTTTTGAGTGAATTGCAGAACATCAGAAATTTTGAAGAAATTGTGACCGCGCGGCTTAGGGATTTTTTCAAAAAAAAGTTGTTCAGACATCAAGGGCTAATTCTGTTTCCGATGATAAAAACGCATCTGTTTCCACCAAAAAACCTTTCATGGGATCGTTTGCAACAGTTTGGCACCATTTTTGAGTGAATTGCGGAACGTCAGAAATTTTGAAGAAATCGTGACCGCGCGGCTTAGGGATTTTTTAAAAAATAGTTGTTCAGACATCGAGGGCTAATTCTGTTTCCGATGATAAAAACCCACCTGTTTCCACCGAAAAACCTTTCACGGGATCGTTTGCAACAGTTTGGCACCATTTTTGAGAGGATTGCAGAACGTCAGAAATTTTGAAGATATTGTGACCCCGCGGCTTAGGGATTTTTCAAAAAAAAATTGTTCAGACATCGAGGGCTAATTCTGTTTCCGTTAATAAAAACCCAACTGTTTCCACCGAAAAACCTTTCAGGGGATGGTCTGCAACAGTTTGGCACCATTTTTGAGTGAATTGCAGAACATCAGAAATTTTGAAGAAATTGTGACCGCGCGGCTTAGGGATTTTTTCAAAAAAAAGTTGTTCAGACATCGAGGGCTAATTTTGTTTCCGATGATAAAAACCCAGCTGCTAACAACGAAAAACCTTTCAAGGGATGGTCTGCAACAGTTTGGCACCATTTTTGAGTGAATTGCAGAACGTCAGAAATTTTGAAGAAATTGTGACCGCGCAGCTTAGGGATTTTTTTAAAAATAGTTGTTCAGACATCGAGGGCTAATTCTGTTTCCGATGATAAAAACACAACTGTTTCCACCGAAAAACCTTTCAGGGGATGGTCTGCAACAGTTTGGCACCATTTTTGAGAGGATTGCCGAACGTCAGAAATTTTGAAGGAATTGTGACCGCGCAGCTTAGGGATTTTTTTAAAAATAGTTGTTCAGACATCGAGGGCTAATTCTGTTTCCGATGATAAAAACCCACCTGTTTCCACCGAAAAACCTTTCAGGGGATGGTCTGCCAAAGTTTGGCACCATTTTTGAGTGAATTGCAGAACATCAGAAATTGTGAAGAAATTGTGACCGCGCGGCTTAGGGATTTTTTAAAAAATAGTTGTTCAGACATCGAGGGCTAATTCTGTTTCCGATGATAAAAACCCACCTGTTTCCACCGAAAAACCTTTCAGGGGATGGCCTGCAAAAGTTTGGCACCATTTTTGAGTGAATTGCAGGACGTCAGAAATTTTGAAGAAATTGTGACCGCGCGTCTTAGGGATTTTTTCAAAAAAAAGTTGTTCAGACATCGAGGGCTAATTCTGTTTCCGATGATAAAAACCCACCTGTTTCCACCGAAAAACCTTTCAGGGGATGGTCTGCCAAAGTTTGGCACCATTTTTGAGTGAATTGCAGAACGTCAGAAATTTTGAAGAAATTGTGACCGCGCGGCTTAGGGATTTTTTCAAAAAAAAGTTGTTCAGACATCGAGGGCTAATTCTGTTTCCGATGATAAAAACGCATCTGTTTCCACCAAAAAACCTTTCATGGGATCGTTTGCAACAGTTTGGCACCATTTTTGAGAGGATTGCAGAACGTCAGAAATTTTGAAGATATTGTGACCCCGCGGCTTAGGGATTTTTCAAAAAAAAATTGTTCAGACATCGAGGGCTAATTCTGTTTCCGTTAATAAAAACCCAACTGTTTCCACCGAAAAACCTTTCAGGGGATGGTCTGCAACAGTTTGGCACCATTTTTGAGTGAATTGCAGAACATCAGAAATTTTGAAGAAATTGTGACCGCGCGGCTTAGGGATTTTTTCAAAAAAAAGTTGTTCAGACATCGAGGGCTAATTTTGTTTCCGATGATAAAAACCCAGCTGCTAACAACGAAAAACCTTTCAAGGGATGGTCTGCAACAGTTTGGCACCATTTTTGAGTGAATTGCAGAACGTCAGAAATTTTGAAGAAATTGTGACCGCGCAGCTTAGGGATTTTTTTAAAAATAGTTGTTCAGACATCGAGGGCTAATTCTGTTTCCGATGATAAAAACACAACTGTTTCCACCGAAAAACCTTTCAGGGGATGGTCTGCAACAGTTTGGCACCATTTTTGAGAGGATTGCCGAACGTCAGAAATTTTGAAGGAATTGTGACCGCGCAGCTTAGGGATTTTTTTAAAAATAGTTGTTCAGACATCGAGGGCTAATTCTGTTTCCGATGATAAAAACCCACCTGTTTCCACCGAAAAACCTTTCAGGGGATGGTCTGCCAAAGTTTGGCACCATTTTTGAGTGAATTGCAGAACATCAGAAATTGTGAAGAAATTGTGACCGCGCGGCTTAGGGATTTTTTAAAAAATAGTTGTTCAGACATCGAGGGCTAATTCTGTTTCCGATGATAAAAACCCACCTGTTTCCACCGAAAAACCTTTCAGGGGATGGCCTGCAAAAGTTTGGCACCATTTTTGAGTGAATTGCAGGACGTCAGAAATTTTGAAGAAATTGTGACCGCGCGTCTTAGGGATTTTTTCAAAAAAAAGTTGTTCAGACATCGAGGGCTAATTCTGTTTCCGATGACAAAAACGCATCTGTTTCCACCAAAAAACCTTTCACGGGATCGTTTGCAACAGGTTGGCACCATTTTTGAGTGAATTGCAGAACGTCAGAAATTTTGAAGAAATTGTGACCGCGCGGCTTAGGGATTTTTTCAAAAAAAAGTTGTTCAGACATCGTGGGCTAATTCTGTTCCCGATGATAAAAACGCATCTCTTTCCACCGAAAAACCTTTCATGGGATCGTTTGCAACAGGTTGGCACCATTTTTGAGTGAATTGCAGAACGTCAGAAATTTTGAAGAAATTGTGACCGCGCGGCTTAGGGATTTTTTCAAAAAAAAGTTGTTCAGACATCGAGGGCTAATTCTGTTTCCGATGATAAAAACCCACCTGTTTCCACCGAAAAACCTTTCAGGGGATGGTCTGCAACAGTTTGGCACCATTTTTGAGTGAATTGCAGAACGTCAGAAATTTTGAAGAAATTGTGACCGCGCAGCTTAGGGATTTTTTTTAAAAAAGTTGTTCAGACATCGAGGGCTAATTCTGTTTCCGATGATAAAAACCCACCTGTTTCCACCGAAAAACCTTTCAGGGGTTGGTCTGCCAAAGTTTGGCACCATTTTTGAGTGAATTGCAGAACATCAGAAATTGTGAAGAAATTGTGACCGCGCGGCTTAGGGATTTTTTAAAAAATAGTTGTTCAGACATCGAGGGCTAATTCTGTTTCCGATGATAAAAACCCACCTGTTTCCACCGAAAAACCTTTCAGGGGATGGCCTGCAAAAGTTTGGCACCATTTTTGAGTGAATTGCAGGACGTCAGAAATTTTGAAGAAATTGTGACCGCGCGGCTTAGGGATTTTTTCAAAAAAAAGTTGTTCAGACATCGAGGGCTAATTCTGTTTCCGATGACAAAAACGCATCTGTTTCCACCAAAAAACCTTTCACGGGATCGTTTGCAACAGGTTGGCACCATTTTTGAGTGAATTGCAGAACGTCAGAAATTTTGAAGAAATTGTGACCCCGCGGCTTAGGGATTTTTTCAAAAAAAAGTTGTTCAGACATCGTGGGCTAATTCTGTTCCCGATGATAAAAACGCATCTCTTTCCACCGAAAAACCTTTCACGGGATCGTTTGCAACAGGTTGGCACCATTTTTGAGTGAATTGCAGAACGTCAGAAATTTTGAAGAAATTGTGACCGCGCGGCTTAGGGATTTTTTCAAAGAAAAGTTGTTCAGACATCGAGGGCTAATTCTGTTTCCGATGATAAAAACCCACCTGTTTCCACCGAAAAACCTTTCAGGGGATGGTCTGCAACAGTTTGGCACCATTTTTGAGTGAATTGCAGAACGTCAGAAATTTTGAAGAAATTGTGACCGCGCAGCTTAGGGATTTTTTTAAAAATAGTTGTTCAGACATCGAGGGCTAATTCTGTTTCCGATGATAAAAACCCACCTGTTTCCACCGAAAAACCTTTCAGGGGATGGTCTGCCAAAGTTTGGCACCATTTTTGAGTGAATTGCAGAACATCAGAAATTTTGAAGAAATTGTGACCGCGCGGCTTAGGGATTTTTTCAAAAAAAAGTTGTTCAGACATCAAGGGCTAATTCTGTTTCCGATGATAAAAACGCATCTGTTTCCACCAAAAAACCTTTCATGGGATCGTTTGCAACAGTTTGGCACCATTTTTGAGTGAATTGCGGAACGTCAGAAATTTTGAAGAAATCGTGACCGCGCGGCTTAGGGATTTTTTAAAAAATAGTTGTTCAGACATCGAGGGCTAATTCTGTTTCCGATGATAAAAACCCACCTGTTTCCACCGAAAAACCTTTCACGGGATCGTTTGCAACAGTTTAGCACCATTTTTGAGAGGATTGCAGAACGTCAGAAATTTTGAAGATATTGTGACCCCGCGGCTTAGGGATTTTTCAAAAAAAAATTGTTCAGACATCGAGGGCTAATTCTGTTTCCGTTAATAAAAACCCAACTGTTTCCACCGAAAAACCTTTCAGGGGATGGTCTGCAACAGTTTGGCACCATTTTTGAGTGAATTGCAGAACGTCAGAAATTTTGAAGAAATTGTGACCGCGCGGCTTAGGGATTTTTTCAAACAAAAGTTGTTCAGACATCGAGGGCTATTTCTGTTTCCGATGATAAAAACGCATCTCTTTCCACCGAAAAACCTTTCACGGGATCGTTTGCAACAGGTTGGCACCATTTTTGAGTGAATTGCAGAACGTCAGAAATTTTGAAGAAATTGTGACCGCGCGGCTAAGTTGTTCAGACATCGAGGGCTAATTCTGTTTCCGATGATAAAAACCCACCTGTTTCCACCGAAAAACCTTTCAGGGGATGGTCTGCCAAAGTTTGGCACCATTTTTGAGTGAATTGCAGAACGTCAGAAATTTTGAAGAAATCGTGACCGCGCGGCTTAGGGATTTTTTTTAAAAAAAGTTGTTCAGACATCGAGGGCTAATTCTGTTTCCGATGATAAAAACGCATCTGTTTCCACCGAAAAACCTTTCAGGGGATCGTTTGCAACAGGTTGGCACCATTTTTGAGTGAATTGCAGAACGTCAGAAATTTTGAAGAAATTGTGACCGCGCGGCTTAGGGATTTTTTCAAAAAAAAGTTGTTCAGACATCGAGGGCTATTTCTGTTTCCGATGAAAAAAACGCATCTCTTTCCACCGAAAAACCTTTCACGGGATCGTTTGCAACAGGTTGGCACCATTTTTGAGTGAATTGCAGAACGTCAGAAATTTTGAAGAAATTGTGACCGCGCGGCTAAGTTGTTCAGACATCGAGGGCTAATTCTGTTTCCGATGATAAAAACCCACCTGTTTCCACCGAAAAACCTTTCAGGGGATGGTCTGCCAAAGTTTGGCACCATTTTTGAGTGAATTGCAGAACGTCAGAAATTTTGAAGAAATCGTGACCGCGCGGCTTAGGGATTTTTTTTAAAAAAAGTTGTTCAGACATCGAGGGCTAATTCTGTTTCCGATGATAAAAACGCATCTGTTTCCACCGAAAAACCTTTCAGGGGATCGTTTGCAACAGGTTGGCACCATTTTTGAGTGAATTGCAGAACGTCAGAAATTTTGAAGAAATTGTGACCGCGCGGCTTAGGGATTTTTTCAAAAAAAAGTTGTTCAGACATCGAGGGCTAATTTTGTTTCCGATGAAAAAAACGCATCTGTTTCCACCGAAAAACCTTTCACGGGATCGTTTGCAACAGGTTGGCACCATTTTTGAGTGAATTGCAGAACGTCAGAAATTTTGAAGAAATTGTGACCGCGCGGCTTAGGGATTTTTTCAAAAAAAAGTTGTTCAGACATCGAGGGCTAATTCTGTTTCCGATGATAAAAACCCACCTGTTTCCACCGAAAAACCTTTCAGGGGATGGTCTGCAACAGTTTGGCACCATTTTTGAGTGAATTGCAGAACGTCAGAAATTTTGAAGAATTTGTGACCGCGCGGCTTAGGGATTTTTTTAAAAAAATGTTGTTCAGACATCGAGGGCTAATTTTGTTTCCGATGATAAAAACCCAGCTGCTAACAACGAAAAACCTTTCAAGGGATGGTCTGCAACAGTTTGGCACCATTTTTGAATGAATTGCAGAACGTCAGAAATTTTGAAGAAATTGTGACCGCGCAGCTTAGGGATTTTTTTAAAAATAGTTGTTCAGACATCGAGGGCTAATTCTGTTTCCGATGATAAAAACCCACCTGTTTCCACCGAAAAACCTTTCAGGGGATGGTCTGCCAAAGTTTGGCACCATTTTTGAGTGAATTGCAGAACGTCAGAAATTTTGAAGAAATTGTGACCGCGCGGCTTAGGGATTTTTTCAAAAAAAAGTTTTTCAGACATCAAGGGCTAATTCTGTTCCCGATGATAAAAACTCATCTCTTTCCACCGAAAAATCTTTCACGGGACGTTTGCAACAGGTTGGCACCATTTTTGAGTGAATTGCAGAACGTCAGAAATTTTGAAGAAATTGTGACCGCGCGGCTTAGGGATTTTTTCAAAAAAAAGTTGTACAGACATCAAGGGCTAATTCTGTTTCCGATGATAAAAACCCACCTGTTTCCACCGAAAAACCTTTCAGGGGATGGTCTGCAACAGTTTGGCACCATTTTTGAGTGAATTGCAGAACGTCAGAAATTTTGAAGAAATTGTGACCGCGCGGCTTAGGGATTTTTTCAAAAAAAAGTTGTTCAGACATCGAGGGCTAATTTTGTTTCCGATGATAAAAACCCAGCTGCTAACAACGAAAAACCTTTCAAGGGATGGTCTGCAACAGTTTGGCACCATTTTTGAGTGAATTGCAGAACGTCAGAAATTTTGAAGAAATCGTGACCGCGCGGCTTAGGGATTTTTCCAAAAAAAAGTTGTTCAGACATCGAGGGCTAATTCTGTTTCCGATGATAAAAACCCACCTGTTTCCACCGAAAAACCTTTCAGGGGATGGTTTGCAACAGTTTGGCACCATTTTTGATTGAATTGCAGAAAGTCAGAAATTTTGAAGAATTTGTGACCGCGCGGCTTAGGGATTTTTTCAAACAAAAGTTGTTCAGACATCGAGGTCTAATTCTGTTTCCGATGATAAAAACACAACTGTTTCCACCGAAAAACCTTTCAGGGGATGGTCTGCAACAGTTTGGCACCATTTTTGAGAGGATTGCAGAACGTCAGAAATTTTGAAGAAATTGTGACCGCGCGGCTTAGGGATTTTTCAAAAAAAAGCTGTTCAGACATCGACGGCTAATTCTGTTTCCGATAATAAAAACCCAACTGTTTCCACCGAAAAACCTTTCAGGGGATGGTCTGCAACAGTTTGGCACCATTTTTGAGAGGATTGCAGAACGTCAGAAATTTTGAAGAAATTGTGACCGCGCGGCTTAGGGATTTTTCAAAAAAAAGCTGTTCAGACATCGACGGCTAATTCTGTTTCCGATAATAAAAACCCAACTGTTTCCACCGAAAAACCTTTCAGGGGATGGTCTGCAACAGTTTGGCACCATTTTTGAGTGAATTGCAGAACGTCAGAAATTGTGAAGAAATTGTGACCGCGCGGCTTAGGGATTTTTTCAAAAAAAAGTTGTTCAGACATCGAGGGCTAATTTTGTTTCCGATGAAAAAAACGCGTCTGTTTCCACCGAAAAACCTTTCATGGGATCGTTTGCAACAGGTTGGCACCATTTTTGAGTGAATTGCAGAACGTCAGAAATTTTGAAGAAATTGTGACCGCGCGGCTTAGGGATTTTTTTTAAAAAAAGTTGTTTAGACATCGAGGGCTAATTCTGTTTCCGATGATAAAAACCCACCTGTTTCTACCGAAAAACCTTTCAGGGGATGGTCTGCAACAGTTTGGCACCATTTTTGAGTGAATTGCAGAACGTCAGAAATTTTGAAGAAATTGTGACCGCGCGGCTTAGGGATTTTTTTAAAAAAATGTTGTTCAGACATCGAGGGCTAATTTTGTTTCCGATGATAAAAACCCAGCTGCTAACAACGAAAAACCTTTCAAGGGATGGTCTGCAACAGTTTGGCACCATTTTTGAGTGAATTGCAGAACGTCAGAAATTTTGAAGAAATTGTGACCGCGCAGCTTAGGGATTTTTTTAAAAATAGTTGTTCAGACATCGAGGGCTAATTCTGTTTCCGATGATAAAAACCCACCTGTTTCCACCGAAAAACCTTTCAGGGGATGGTCTGCCAAAGTTTGGCACCATTTTTGAGTGAATTGCAGAACATCAGAAATTTTGAAGAAATTGTGACCGCGCGGCTTAGGGATTTTTTCAAAAAAAAGTTGTTCAGACATCAAGGGCTAATTCTGTTCCCGATGATAAAAACTCATCTCTTTCCACCGAAAAATCTTTCACGGGACGTTTGCAACAGGTTGGCACCATTTTTGAGTGAATTGCAGAACGTCAGAAATTTTGAAGAAATTGTGACCGCGCGGCTTAGGGATTTTTTTTAAAAAAAGTTGTTCAGACATCGAGGGCTAATTTTGTTTCCGATGATAAAAACCCAGCTGCTAACAACGAAAAACCTTTCAAGGGATGGTCTGCAACAGTTTGGCACCATTTTTGAGTGAATTGCAGAACGTCAGAAATTGTGAAGAAATTGTGACCGTGCGGCTTAGGGATTTTTAAAAAAATAGTTGTTCAGACATCGAGGGCTAATTCTGTTTCCGATGATAAAAACGCATCTCTTTCCTCCGAAAAACCTTTCACGGGATCGTTTGCAACAGTTTGGCACCATTTTTGAGTGAATTGCAGAACGTCAGAAATTTTGAAGAAATTGTGACCGCGCGGCTTAGGGATTTTTTCAAAAAAAAGTTGTTCAGACATCGAGGGCTAATTTTGTTTCCGATGAAAAAAACGCGTCTGTTTCCACCGAAAAACCTTTCATGGGATCGTTTGCAACAGGTTGGCACCATTTTTGAGTGAATTGCAGAACGTCAGAAATTGTGAAGAAATTGTGACCGTGCGGCTTAGGGATTTTTAAAAAAATAGCTGTTCAGACATCGAGGGCTAATTCTGTTTCCGATGATAAAAACGCATCTCTTTCCTCCGAAAAACCTTTCACGGGATCGTTTGCAACAGTTTGGCACCATTTTTGAGTGAATTGCAGAACGTCAGAAATTTTGAAGAAATTGTGACCGCGCGGCTTAGGGATTTTTTCAAAAAAAAGTTGTTCAGACATCGAGGGCTAATTCTGTTTCCGATGATAAAAACCCACCTGTTTCTACCGAAAAACCTTTCAGGGGATGGTCTGCCAAAGTTTGGCACCATTTTTGAGTGAATTGCAGAACGTCAGAAATTTTGAAGAAATTGTGACCGCGCGGCTTAGGGATTTTTTCAAAAAAAAGTTGTTCAGCCATCAAGGACTAATTCTGTTCCCGATGATAAAAACGCATCTCTTTCCACCGAAAAACCTTTCAGGGGATCGTTTGCAACAGGTTGGCACCATTTTTGAGTGAATTGCAGAACATCAGAAATTTTGAAGAAATTGTGACCGCGCGGCTTAGGGATTTTTTCAAAAAAAAGTTGTTCAGACATCAAGGGCTAATTCTGTTTCCGATGATAAAAACGCATCTGTTTCCACCGAAAAACCTTTCACGGGATCGTTTGCAACAGTTTGGCACCATTTTTGAGTGAATTGCAGAACGTCAGAAATTTTGAAGAAATTGTGACCGCGCGGCTTAGGGATTTTTTCAAAAAAAAGTTGTTCAGACATCGAGGGCTAATTCTGTTTCCGATGATAAAAACCCACCTGTTTCCACCGAAAAACCTTTCAGGGGATGGTCTGCAACAGTTTGGCACCATTTTTGAGTGAATTGCAGAACGTCAGAAATTTTGAAGAAATTGTGACCGCGCGGCTTAGGGATTTTTTCAAAAAAAAGTTGTTCAGACATCGAGGGCTAATTTTGTTTCCGATGATAAAAACCCAGCTGCTAACAACGAAAAACCTTTCAAGGGATGGTCTGCAACAGTTTGGCACCATTTTTGAGTGAATTACAGAACGTCAGAAATTTTGAAGAAATTGTGACCGCGCAGCTTAGGGATTTTTTTAAAAATAGTTGTTCAGACATCGAAGGCTAATTCTGTTTCCGATGATAAAAACCCACCTGTTTCCACCGAAAAACCTTTCAGGGGATGGTCTGCCAAAGTTTGGCACCATTTTTGAGTGAATTGCAGAACGTCAGAAATTTTGAAGAAATCGTGACCGCGCGGCTTAGGGATTTTTTCAAAAAAAAGTTGTTCAGACATCGAGGGCTAATTCTGTTTCCGATGATAAAAACCCACCTGTTTCCACCGAAAAACCTTTCAGGGGATGGTCTGAAACAGTTTGGCACCATTTTTGAGTGAATTGCAGAACGTCAGAAATTTTGAAGAAATTGTGACCGCGCGGCTTAGGGATATTTTCAAAAAAAAGTTGTTCAGACATCGAGGGCTAATTTTGTTTCCGATGATAAAAACCCAGCTGCTAACAACGAAAAACCTTTCAAGGGATGGTCTGCAACAGTTTGGCACCATTTTTGAGTGAATTGCAGAACGTCAGAAATTTTGAAGAAATTGTGACCGCGCAGCTTAGGGATTTTTTTAAAAATAGTTGTTCAGACATCGAGGGCTAATTCTGTTTCCGATGATAAAAACCCACCTGTTTCCACCGAAAAACCTTTCAGGGGATGGTCTGCCAAAGTTTGGCACCATTTTTGAGTGAATTGCAGAACGTCAGAAATTTTGAAGAAATCGTGACCGCGCGGCTTAGGGATTTTTTCAAAAAGAAGTTGTTCAGACATCAAGGGCTAATTCTGTTTCCGATGATAAAAACGCATCTGTTTCCACCAAAAAACCTTTCACGGGATCGTTTGCAACAGTTTGGCACCATTTTTGAGTGAATTGCAGAACGTCAGAAATTTTGAAGAAATCGTGACCGCGCGGCTTAGGGATTTTTCCAAAAAAAAGTTGTTCAGACATCGAGTGCTAATTCTGTTTCCGATGATAAAAACCCACCTGTTTCCATCGAAAAACCTTTCAGGGGATGGTCTGCAACAGTTTGGCACCATTTTTGAGTGAATTGCAGAACGTCAGAAATTTTGAAGAAATTGTGACCGCGCGGCTTAGGGATTTTTTCAAAAAAAAGTTGTTCAGACATCGAGGGCTAATTTTGTTTCCGATGATAAAAAACCAAGCTGCTAACAACGAAAAACCTTTCAAGGGATGGTCTGCAATAGTTTGGCACCATTTTTGAGTGAATTGCAGAACGTCAGAAATTGTGAAGAAATTGTGACCGCGCGGCTTAGGGATTTTTTCAAAAAAAAGTTGTTCAGACATCAAGGGCTAATTCTGTTCCCGATGATAAAAACGCATCTCTTTCCACCGAAAAACCTTTCACGGGATCGTTTGCAACAGGTTGGCACCATTTTTGAGTGAATTGCAGAACGTCAGAAATTTTGAAGAAATTGTGACCGCGCGGCTTAGGGATTTTTTTAAAAAAATGTTGTTCAGACATCGAGGGCTAATTTTGTTTCCGATGATAAAAACCCAGCTGCTAACAACGAAAAACCTTTCAAGGGATGGTCTGCAACAGTTTGGCACCATTTTTGAATGAATTGCAGAACGTCAGAAATTTTGAAGAAATTGTGACCGCGCAGCTTAGGGATTTTTTTAAAAATAGTTGTTCAGACATCGAGGGCTAATTCTGTTTCCGATGATAAAAACCCACCTGTTTCCACCGAAAAACCTTTCAGGGGATGGTCTGCCAAAGTTTGGCACCATTTTTGAGTGAATTGCAGAACGTCAGAAATTTTGAAGAAATTGTGACCGCGCGGCTTAGGGATTTTTTCAAAAAAAAGTTTTTCAGACATCAAGGGCTAATTCTGTTCCCGATGATAAAAACTCATCTCTTTCCACCGAAAAATCTTTCACGGGACGTTTGCAACAGGTTGGCACCATTTTTGAGTGAATTGCAGAACGTCAGAAATTTTGAAGAAATTGTGACCGCGCGGCTTAGGGATTTTTTCAAAAAAAAGTTGTACAGACATCAAGGGCTAATTCTGTTTCCGATGATAAAAACCCAGCTGTTTCCACCGAAAAACCTTTCAGGGGATGGTCTGCAACAGTTTGGCACCATTTTTGAGTGAATTGCAGAACGTCAGAAATTTTGAAGAAATTGTGACCGCGCGGCTTAGGGATTTTTTCAAAAAAAAGTTGTTCAGACATCGAGGGCTAATTTTGTTTCCGATGATAAAAACCCAGCTGCTAACAACGAAAAACCTTTCAAGGGATGGTCTGCAACAGTTTGGCACCATTTTTGAGTGAATTGCAGAACGTCAGAAATTTTGAAGAAATCGTGACCGCGCGGCTTAGGGATTTTTCCAAAAAAAAGTTGTTCAGACATCGAGGGCTAATTCTGTTTCCGATGATAAAAACCCACCTGTTTCCACCGAAAAACCTTTCAGGGGATGGTTTGCAACAGTTTGGCACCATTTTTGATTGAATTGCAGAAAGTCAGAAATTTTGAAGAATTTGTGACCGCGCGGCTTAGGGATTTTTTCAAACAAAAGTTGTTCAGACATCGAGGTCTAATTCTGTTTCCGATGATAAAAACACAACTGTTTCCACCGAAAAACCTTTCAGGGGATGGTCTGCAACAGTTTGGCACCATTTTTGAGAGGATTGCAGAACGTCAGAAATTTTGAAGAAATTGTGACCGCGCGGCTTAGGGATTTTTCAAAAAAAAGCTGTTCAGACATCGACGGCTAATTCTGTTTCCGATAATAAAAACCCAACTGTTTCCACCGAAAAACCTTTCAGGGGATGGTCTGCAACAGTTTGGCACCATTTTTGAGAGGATTGCAGAACGTCAGAAATTTTGAAGAAATTGTGACCGCGCGGCTTAGGGATTTTTCAAAAAAAAGCTGTTCAGACATCGACGGCTAATTCTGTTTCCGATAATAAAAACCCAACTGTTTCCACCGAAAAACCTTTCAGGGGATGGTCTGCAACAGTTTGGCACCATTTTTGAGTGAATTGCAGAACGTCAGAAATTGTGAAGAAATTGTGACCGCGCGGCTTAGGGATTTTTTCAAAAAAAAGTTGTTCAGACATCGAGGGCTAATTTTGTTTCCGATGAAAAAAACGCGTCTGTTTCCACCGAAAAACCTTTCATGGGATCGTTTGCAACAGGTTGGCACCATTTTTGAGTGAATTGCAGAACGTCAGAAATTTTGAAGAAATTGTGACCGCGCGGCTTAGGGATTTTTTTTAAAAAAAGTTGTTTAGACATCGAGGGCTAATTCTGTTTCCGATGATAAAAACCCACCTGTTTCTACCGAAAAACCTTTCAGGGGATGGTCTGCAACAGTTTGGCACCATTTTTGAGTGAATTGCAGAACGTCAGAAATTTTGAAGAAATTGTGACCGCGCGGCTTAGGGATTTTTTTAAAAAAATGTTGTTCAGACATCGAGGGCTAATTTTGTTTCCGATGATAAAAACCCAGCTGCTAACAACGAAAAACCTTTCAAGGGATGGTCTGCAACAGTTTGGCACCATTTTTGAGTGAATTGCAGAACGTCAGAAATTTTGAAGAAATTGTGACCGCGCAGCTTAGGGATTTTTTTAAAAATAGTTGTTCAGACATCGAGGGCTAATTCTGTTTCCGATGATAAAAACCCACCTGTTTCCACCGAAAAACCTTTCAGGGGATGGTCTGCCAAAGTTTGGCACCATTTTTGAGTGAATTGCAGAACATCAGAAATTTTGAAGAAATTGTGACCGCGCGGCTTAGGGATTTTTTCAAAAAAAAGTTGTTCAGACATCAAGGGCTAATTCTGTTCCCGATGATAAAAACTCATCTCTTTCCACCGAAAAATCTTTCACGGGACGTTTGCAACAGGTTGGCACCATTTTTGAGTGAATTGCAGAACGTCAGAAATTTTGAAGAAATTGTGACCGCGCGGCTTAGGGATTTTTTTTAAAAAAAGTTGTTCAGACATCGAGGGCTAATTTTGTTTCCGATGATAAAAACCCAGCTGCTAACAACGAAAAACCTTTCAAGGGATGGTCTGCAACAGTTTGGCACCATTTTTGAGTGAATTGCAGAACGTCAGAAATTGTGAAGAAATTGTGACCGTGCGGCTTAGGGATTTTTAAAAAAATAGTTGTTCAGACATCGAGGGCTAATTCTGTTTCCGATGATAAAAACGCATCTCTTTCCTCCGAAAAACCTTTCACGGGATCGTTTGCAACAGTTTGGCACCATTTTTGAGTGAATTGCAGAACGTCAGAAATTTTGAAGAAATTGTGACCGCGCGGCTTAGGGATTTTTTCAAAAAAAAGTTGTTCAGACATCGAGGGCTAATTTTGTTTCCGATGAAAAAAACGCGTCTGTTTCCACCGAAAAACCTTTCATGGGATCGTTTGCAACAGGTTGGCACCATTTTTGAGTGAATTGCAGAACGTCAGAAATTGTGAAGAAATTGTGACCGTGCGGCTTAGGGATTTTTAAAAAAATAGCTGTTCAGACATCGAGGGCTAATTCTGTTTCCGATGATAAAAACGCATCTCTTTCCTCCGAAAAACCTTTCACGGGATCGTTTGCAACAGTTTGGCACCATTTTTGAGTGAATTGCAGAACGTCAGAAATTTTGAAGAAATTGTGACCGCGCGGCTTAGGGATTTTTTCAAAAAAAAGTTGTTCAGACATCGAGGGCTAATTCTGTTTCCGATGATAAAAACCCACCTGTTTCTACCGAAAAACCTTTCAGGGGATGGTCTGCAACAGTTTGGCACCATTTTTGAGTGAATTGCAGAACGTCAGAAATTTTGAAGAAATTGTGACCGCGCGGCTTAGGGATTTTTTCAAAAAAAAGTTGTTCAGACATCGAGGGCTAATTTTGTTTCCGATGATAAAAACCCAGCTGCTAACAACGAAAAACCTTTCAAGGGATGGTCTGCAACAGTTTGGCACCATTTTTGAGTGAATTGCAGAACGTCAGAAATTTTGAAGAAATTGTGACCGCGCAGCTTAGGGATTTTTTTAAAAATAGTTGTTCAGACATCGAGGGCTAATTCTGTTTCCGATGATAAAAACCCACCTGTTTCCACAGAAAAACCTTTCAGGGGATGGTCTGCCAAAGTTTGGCACCATTTTTGAGTGAATTGCAGAACGTCAGAAATTTTGAAGAAATTGTGACCGCGCGGCTTAGGGATTTTTTCAAAAAAAAGTTGTTCAGCCATCAAGGACTAATTCTGTTCCCGATGATAAAAACGCATCTCTTTCCACCGAAAAACCTTTCAGGGGATCGTTTGCAACAGGTTGGCACCATTTTTGAGTGAATTGCAGAACATCAGAAATTTTGAAGAAATTGTGACCGCGCGGCTTAGGGATTTTTTCAAAAAAAAGTTGTTCAGACATCAAGGGCTAATTCTGTTTCCGATGATAAAAACGCATCTGTTTCCACCGAAAAACCTTTCACGGGATCGTTTGCAACAGTTTGGCACCATTTTTGAGTGAATTGCAGAACGTCAGAAATTTTGAAGAAATTGTGACCGCGCGGCTTAGGGATTTTTTCAAAAAAAAGTTGTTCAGACATCGAGGGCTAATTCTGTTTCCGATGATAAAAACCCACCTGTTTCCACCGAAAAACCTTTCAGGGGATGGTCTGCAACAGTTTGGCACCATTTTTGAGTGAATTGCAGAACGTCAGAAATTTTGAAGAAATTGTGACCGCGCGGCTTAGGGATTTTTTCAAAAAAAAGTTGTTCAGACATCGAGGGCTAATTTTGTTTCCGATGATAAAAACCCAGCTGCTAACAACGAAAAACCTTTCAAGGGATGGTCTGCAACAGTTTGGCACCATTTTTGAGTGAATTACAGAACGTCAGAAATTTTGAAGAAATTGTGACCGCGCAGCTTAGGGATTTTTTTAAAAATAGTTGTTCAGACATCGAAGGCTAATTCTGTTTCCGATGATAAAAACCCACCTGTTTCCACCGAAAAACCTTTCAGGGGATGGTCTGCCAAAGTTTGGCACCATTTTTGAGTGAATTGCAGAACGTCAGAAATTTTGAAGAAATCGTGACCGCGCGGCTTAGGGATTTTTTCAAAAAAAAGTTGTTCAGACATCGAGGGCTAATTCTGTTTCCGATGATAAAAACCCACCTGTTTCCACCGAAAAACCTTTCAGGGGATGGTCTGAAACAGTTTGGCACCATTTTTGAGTGAATTGCAGAACGTCAGAAATTTTGAAGAAATTGTGACCGCGCGGCTTAGGGATATTTTCAAAAAAAAGTTGTTCAGACATCGAGGGCTAATTTTGTTTCCGATGATAAAAACCCAGCTGCTAACAACGAAAAACCTTTCAAGGGATGGTCTGAAACAGTTTGGCACCATTTTTGAGTGAATTGCAGAACGTCAGAAATTTTGAAGAAATTGTGACCGCGCAGCTTAGGGATTTTTTTAAAAATAGTTGTTCAGACATCGAGGGCTAATTCTGTTTCCGATGATAAAAACCCACCTGTTTCCACCGAAAAACCTTTCAGGGGATGGTCTGCCAAAGTTTGGCACCATTTTTGAGTGAATTGCAGAACGTCAGAAATTTTGAAGAAATCGTGACCGCGCGGCTTAGGGATTTTTTCAAAAAGAAGTTGTTCAGACATCAAGGGCTAATTCTGTTTCCGATGATAAAAACGCATCTGTTTCCACCAAAAAACCTTTCACGGGATCGTTTGCAACAGTTTGGCACCATTTTTGAGTGAATTGCAGAACGTCAGAAATTTTGAAGAAATCGTGACCGCGCGGCTTAGGGATTTTTCCAAAAAAAAGTTGTTCAGACATCGAGTGCTAATTCTGTTTCCGATGATAAAAACCCACCTGTTTCCATCGAAAAACCTTTCAGGGGATGGTCTGCAACAGTTTGGCACCATTTTTGAGTGAATTGCAGAACGTCAGAAATTTTGAAGAAATTGTGACCGCGCGGCTTAGGGATTTTTTCAAAAAAAAGTTGTTCAGACATCGAGGGCTAATTTTGTTTCCGATGATAAAAAACCAAGCTGCTAACAACGAAAAACCTTTCAAGGGATGGTCTGCAATAGTTTGGCACCATTTTTGAGTGAATTGCAGAACGTCAGAAATTGTGAAGAAATTGTGACCGCGCGGCTTAGGGATTTTTTCAAAAAAAAGTTGTTCAGACATCAAGGGCTAATTCTGTTCCCGATGATAAAAACGCATCTCTTTCCACCGAAAAACCTTTCACGGGATCGTTTGCAACAGGTTGGCACCATTTTTGAGTGAATTGCAGAACGTCAGAAATTTTGAAGAAATCGTGACCGCGCGGCTTAGGGATTTTTTCAAAAAAAAGTTGTTCAGACATCGAGGGCTAATTCTGTTTCCGATGATAAAAACCCACCTGTTTCCACCGAAAAACCTTTCAGGGGATGGTCTGCAACAGTTTGGCACCATTTTTGAGTGAATTGCAGAACGTCAGAAATTTTGAAGAAATTGTGACCGCGCAGCTTAGGGATTTTTTTAAAAATAGTTGTTCAGACATCGAGGGCTAATTCTGTTTCCGATGATAAAAACCCACCTGTTTCCACCGAAAAACCTTTCAGGGGATGGTCTGCCAAAGTTTGGCACCATTTTTGAGTGAATTGCAGAACATCAGAAATTTTGAAGAAATTGTGACCGCGCGGCTTAGGGATTTTTTTAAAAAAAAGTTGTTCAGACATCAAGGGCTAATTCTGTTTCCGATGATAAAAACGCATCTGTTTCCACCAAAAAACCTTTCATGGGATCGTTTGCAACAGTTTGGCACCATTTTTGAGTGAATTGCGGAACGTCAGAAATTTTGAAGAAATCGTGACCGCGCGGCTTAGGGATTTTTTAAAAAATAGTTGTTCAGACATCGAGGGCTAATTCTGTTTCCGATGATAAAAACCCACCTGTTTCCACCGAAAAACCTTTCAGGGGATGGTCTGCAACAGTTTGGCACCATTTTTGAGTGAATTGCAGAACGTCAGAAATTTTGAAGAAATCGTGACCGCGCGGCTTAGGGATTTTTTTTAAAAAAAGTTGTTCAGACATCGAGGGCTAATTTTGTTTCCGATGATAAAAACCCACCTGTTTCCACCGAAAAACCTTTCAGGGGATGGTCTGCAACAGTTTGGCACCATTTTTGAGTGAATTGCAGAACGTCAGAAATTTTGAAGAAATCGTGACCGCGCGGCTTAGGGATTTTTTCAAAAAAAAGTTGTTCAGACATCGAGGGCTAATTTTGTTTCCGATGATAAAAACCCAGCTGCTAACAACGAAAAACCTTTCAAGGGATGGTCTGCAACAGTTTGGCACCATTTTTGAGTGAATTGCAGAACGTCAGAAATTTTGAAGAAATTGTGACCGCGCAGCTTAGGGATTTTTTTAAAAATAGTTGTTCAGACATCGAGGGCTAATTCTGTTTCCGATGATAAAAACCCACCTGTTTCCACCGAAAAACCTTTCAGGGGATGGTCTGCCAAAGTTTGGCACCATTTTTGAGTGAATTGCAGAACGTCAGAAATTTTGAAGAAATCGTGACCGCGCGGCTTAGGGATTTTTTCAAAAAAAAGTTGTTCAGACATCGAGGGCTAATTCTGTTTCCGATGATAAAAACCCACCTGTTTCCACCGAAAAACCTTTCAGGGGATGGTCTGCAACAGTTTGGCACCATTTTTGAGTGAATTGCAGAACGTCAGAAATTTTGAAGAAATTGTGACCGCGCGGCTTAGGGATTTTTTCAAAAAAAAGTTGTTCAGACATCGAGGGCTAATTTTGTTTCCGATGATAAAAACCCAGCTGCTAACAACGAAAAACCTTTCAAGGGATGGTCTGCAACAGTTTGGCACCATTTTTGAGTGAATTGCAGAACGTCAGAAATTTTGAAGAAATTGTGACCGCGCAGCTTAGGGATTTTTTTAAAAATAGTTGTTCAGACATCGAGGGCTAATTCTGTTTCCGATGATAAAAACCCACCTGTTTCCACCGAAAAACCTTTCAGGGGATGGTCTGCCAAAGTTTGGCACCATTTTTGAGTGAATTGCAGAACGTCAGAAATTTTGAAGAAATTGTGACCGCGCGGCTTAGGGATTTTTTCAAAAAAAAGTTGTTCAGACATCAAGGGCTAATTCTGTTCCCGATGATAAAAACGCATCTCTTTCCACCGAAAAACCTTTCACGGGATCGTTTGCAACAGGTTGGCACCATTTTTGAGTGAATTGCAGAACGTCAGAAATTTTGAAGAAATCGTGACCGCGCGGCTTAGGGATTTTTTCAAAAAAAAGTTGTTCAGACATCGAGGGCTAATTCTGTTTCCGATGATAAAAACCCACCTGTTTCCACCGAAAAACCTTTCAGGGGATGGTCTGCAACAGTTTGGCACCATTTTTGAGTGAATTGCAGAACGTCAGAAATTTTGAAGAAATCGTGACCGCGCGGCTTAGGGATTTTTTTTAAAAAAGTTGTTCAGACATCGAGGGCTAATTTTGTTTCCGATGATAAAAACGCATCTGTTTCCACCGAAAAACCTTTCAGGGGATCGTTTGCAACAGGTTGGCACCATTTTTGAGTGAATTGCAGAACATCAGAAATTTTGAAGAAATTGTGACCGCGCGGCTTAGGGATTTTTTCAAAAAAAAGTTGTTCAGACATCAAGGGCTAATTCTGTTTCCGATGATAAAAACGCATCTGTTTCCACCAAAAAACCTTTCACGGGATCGTTTGTAACAGGTTGGCACGATTTTTGAGTGAATTGCAGAACGTCAGAAATTTTGAAGAAATTGTGACCGCGCGGCTTAGGGATTTTTTCAAAAAAAAGTTGTTCAGACATCGAGGGCTAATTCTGTTTCCGATGATAAAAACCCAGCTGCTAACAACGAAAAACCTTTCAAGGGATGGTCTGCAACAGTTTGGCACCATTTTTGAGTGAATTGCAGAACGTCAGAAATTTTGAAGAAATTGTGACCGCGCGGCTTAGGGATTTTTTCAAAAAAAAGTTGTTCAGACATCGAGGGCTAATTTTGTTTCCGATGATAAAAACCCAGCTGCTAACAACGAAAAACCTTTCAAGGGATGGTCTGCAAACGTTTGGCACCATTTTTGAGTGAATTGCAGAACGTCAGAAATTTTGAAGAAATTGTGACCGCGCAGCTTAGGGATTTTTTTAAAAATAGTTGTTCAGACATCGAGGGCTAATTCTGTTTCCGATGATAAAAACCCTCCTGTTTCCACCGAAAAACCTTTCAGGGGATGGTCTGCCAAAGTTTGGCACCATTTTTGAGTGAATTGCAGAACGTCAGAAATTTTGAAGAAATCGTGACCGCGCGGCTTAGGGATTTTTTCAAAAAAAAGTTGTTCAGACATCAAGGGCTAATTCTGTTTCCGATGATAAAAACGCATCTGTTTCCACCAAAAAACCTTTCACGGGATCGTTTGCAACAGTTTGGCACCATTTTTGAGTGAATTGCAGAACGTCAGAAATTTTGAAGAAATTGTGACCGCGCGGCTTAGGGATTTTTCCAAAAAAAAGTTGTTCAGACATCGAGTGCTAATTCTGTTTCCGATGATAAAAACCCACCTGTTTCCATCGAAAAACCTTTCAGGGGATGGTCTGCAACAGTTTGGCACCATTTTTGAGTGAATTGCAGAACGTCAGAAATTTTGAAGAAATTGTGACCGCGTGGCTTAGGGATTTTTTCAAAAAAAAGTTGTTCAGACATCGAGGGCTAATTTTGTTTCCGATGATAAAAACCCAGCTGTTTCCATCGAAAAACCTTTCAGGGGATGGTCTGCAACAGTTTGGCACCATTTTTGAGTGAATTGCAGAACGTCAGAAATTTTGAAGAAATTGTGACCGCGCGGCTTAGGGATTTTTTCAAAAAAAAGTTGTTCAGACATCGAGGGCTAATTTTGTTTCCCATGACAAAAACCCAGCTGCTAACAACGAAAAACCTTTCAAGGGATGGTCTGCAATAGTTTGGCACCATTTTTGAGTGAATTGCAGAACGTCAGAAATTGTGAAGAAATTGTGACCGCGCGGCTTAGGGATTTTTTCAAAAAAAAGTTGTTCAGACATCAAGGGCTAATTCTGTTCCCGATGATAAAAACGCATCTCTTTCCACCGAAAAACCTTTCACGGGATCGTTTGCAACAGGTTGGCACCATTTTTGAGTGAATTGCAGAACGTCAGAAATTTTGAAGAAATCGTGACCGCGCGGCTTAGGGATTTTTTCAAAAAAAAGTTGTTCAGACATCGAGGGCTAATTCTGTTTCCGATGATAAAAACCCACCTGTTTCCACCGAAAAACCTTTCAGGGGATGGTCTGCAACAGTTTGGCACCATTTTTGAGTGAATTGCAGAATGTCAGAAATTTTGAAGAAATCGTGACCGCGCGGCTTAGGGATTTTTTTTAAAAAAGTTGTTCAGACATCGAGGGCTAATTTTGTTTCCGATGATAAAAACGCATCTGTTTCCACCGAAAAACCTTTCAGGGGATCGTTTGCAACAGGTTGGCACCATTTTTGAGTGAATTGCAGAACATCAGAAATTTTGAAGAAATTGTGACCGCGCGGCTTAGGGATTTTTTCAAAAAAAAGTTGTTCAGACATCAAGGGCTAATTCTGTTTCCGATGATAAAAACGCATCTGTTTCCACCAAAAAACCTTTCACGGGATCGTTTGTAACAGGTTGGTACGATTTTTGAGTGAATTGCAGAACGTCAGAAATTTTGAAGAAATTGTGACCGCGCGGCTTAGGGATTTTTTCAAAAAAAAGTTGTTCAGACATCGAGGGCTAATTCTGTTTCCGATGATAAAAACCCAGCTGCTAACAACGAAAAACCTTTCAAGGGATGGTCTGCAACAGTTTGGCACCATTTTTGAGTGAATTGCAGAACGTCAGAAATTTTGAAGAAATTGTGACCGCGCGGCATAGGGATTTTTTCAAAAAAAAGTTGTTCAGACATCGAGGGCTAATTTTGTTTCCGATGATAAAAACCCAGCTGCTAACAACGAAAAACCTTTCAAGGGATGGTCTGCAACAGTTTGGCACCATTTTTGAGTGAATTGCAGAACGTCAGAAATTTTGAAGAAATTGTGACCGCGCAGCTTAGGGATTTTTTTAAAAATAGTTGTTCAGACATCGAGGGCTAATTCTGTTTCCGATGATAAAAACCCTCCTGTTTCCACCGAAAAACCTTTCAGGGGATGGTCTGCCAAAGTTTGGCACCATTTTTGAGTGAATTGCAGAACGTCAGAAATTTTGAAGAAATCGTGACCGCGCGGCTTAGGGATTTTTTCAAAAAAAAGTTGTTCAGACATCAAGGGCTAATTCTGTTCCCGATGATAAAAACGCATCTCTTTCCACCGAAAAACCTTTCACGGGATCGTTTGCAACAGGTTGGCACCATTTTTGAGTGAATTGCAGAACGTCAGAAATTTTGAAGAAATTGTGACCGCGCGGCTTAGGGATTTTTTCAAAAAAAAGTTGTTCAGACATCGAGGGCTAATTCTGTTTCCTATGATAAAAACCCACCTGTTTCCACCGAAAAACCTTTCAGGGGATGGTCTGCAACAGTTTGGCACCATTTTTGAGTGAATTGCAGAACGTCAGAAATTTTGAAGAAATCGTGACTGCGCGGCTTAGGGATTTTTTCAAAAAAAAGTTGTTCAGACATCGAGGGCTAATTTTGTTTCCGATGATAAAAACGCATCTGTTACCACCGAAAAACCTTTCAGGGGATCGTTTGCAACAGGTTGGCACCATTTTTGAGTGAATTGCAGAACATCAGAAATTTTGAAGAAATTGTGACCGCGCGGCTTAGGGATTTTTTCAAAAAAAAGTTGTTCAGACATCAAGGGCTAATTCTGTTTCCGATGATAAAAACGCATCTGTTTCCACCAAAAAACCTTTCACGGGATCGTTTGTAACAGGTTGACACCATTTTTGAGTGAATTGCAGAACGTCAGAAATTTTGAAGAAATTGTGACCGCGCGGCTTAGGGATTTTTTCAAAAAAAAGTTGTTCAGACATCGAGGGCTAATTTTGTTTCCGATGATAAAAACGCATCTGTTTCCACCGAAAAACCTTTCAGGGGATCGTTTGCAACAGGTTGGCACCATTTTTGAGTGAATTGCAGAACATCAGAAATTTTGAAGAAATTGTGACCGCGCGGCTTAGGGATTTTTTCAAAAAAAAGTTGTTCAGACATCAAGGGCTAATTCTGTTTCCGATGATAAAAACGCATCTGTTTCCACCAAAAAACCTTTCAGGGGATGGTCTGCAACAGTTTGGCACCATTTTTGAGTGAATTGCAGAACGTCAGAAATTTTGAAGAAATTGTGACCGCGCGGCTTAGGGATTTTTTCAAAAAAAAGTTGTTCAGACATCGAGGGCTAATTTTGTTTCCGATGATAAAAACCCAGCTGCTAACAACGAAAAACCTTTCAAGGGACGGTCTGCAACAGTTTGGCACCATTTTTGAGTGAATTGCAGAACGTCAGAAATTTTGAAGAAATTGTGACCGCGCAGCTTAGGGATTTTTTAAAAAATAGTTGTTCAGACATCGAGGGCTAATTCTGTTTCCGATGATAAAAACCCACCTGTTTCCACCGAAAAACCTTTCAGGGGATGGTCTGCCAAAGTTTGGCACCATTTTTGAGTGAATTGCAGAACGTCAGAAATTTTGAAGAAATCGTGACCGCGCGGCTTAGGGATTTTTCCAAAAAAAAGTTGTTCAGACATCGAGTGCTAATTCTGTTTCCGATGATAAAAACCCACCTGTTTCCATCGAAAAACCTTTCAGGGGATGGTCTGCAACAGTTTGGCACCATTTTTGAGTGAATTGCAGAACGTCAGAAATTTTGAAGAAATTGTGACCGCGCGGCTTAGGGATTTTTTCAAAAAAAAGTTGTTCAGACATCGAGGGCTAATTTTGTTTCCGATGATAAAAACCCAGCTGCTAACAACGAAAAACCTTTCAAGGGATGGTCTGCAACAGTTTGGCACCATTTTTGAGTGAATTGCAGAACGTCAGAAATTTTGAAGAAATTGTGACCGCGCAGCTTAGGGATTTTTTTAAAAATAGTTGTTCAGACATCGAGGGCTAATTCTGTTTCCGATGATAAAAACCCACCTGTTTCCACCGAAAAACCTTTCAGGGGATGGTCTGCCAAAGTTTGGCACCATTTTTGAGTGAATTGCAGAACGTCAGAAATTTTGAAGAAATCATGACCGCGCGGCTTAGGGATTTTTTCAAAAAAAAGTTGTTCAGACATCAAGGGCTAATTCTGTTTCCGATGATAAAAACGCATCTGTTTCCACCAAAAAACCTTTCACGGGATCGTTTGCAACAGTTTGGCACCATTTTTGAGTGAATTGCAGAACGTCAGAAATTTTGAAGAAATCGTGACCGCGCGGCTTAGGGATTTTTCCAAAAAAAAGTTGTTCAGACATCGAGTGCTAATTCTGTTTCCGATGATAAAAACCCACCTGTTTCCATCGAAAAACCTTTCAGGGGATGGTCTGCAACAGTTTGGCACCATTTTTGAGTGAATTGCAGAACGTCAGAAATTTTGAAGAAATTGTGACCGCGCGGCTTAGGGATTTTTTCAAAAAAAAGTTGTTCAGACATCGAGGGCTAATTTTGTTTCCGATGATAAAAACCCAGCTGCTAACAACGAAAAACCTTTCAAGGGATGGTCTGCAATAGTTTGGCAACATTTTTGAGTGAATTGCAGAACGTCAGAAATTGTGAAGAAATTGTGACCGCGCGGCTTAGGGATTTTTTCAAAAAAAAGTTGTTCAGACATCAAGGGCTAATTCTGTTTCCGATGATAAAAACGCATCTGTTTCCACCAAAAAACCTTTCACGGGATCGTTTGCAACAGTTTGGCACCATTTTTGAGTGAATTGCAGAACGTCAGAAATTTTGAAGAAATCGTGACCGCGCGGCTTAGGGATTTTTCCAAAAAAAAGTTGTTCAGACATCGAGTGCTAATTCTGTTTCCGATGATAAAAACCCACCTGTTTCCATCGAAAAACCTTTCAGGGGATGGTCTGCAACAGTTTGGCACCATTTTTGAGTGAATTGCAGAACGTCAGAAATTTTGAAGAAATTGTGACCGCGCGGCTTAGGGATTTTTTCAAAAAAAAGTTGTTCAGACATCGAGGGCTAATTTTGTTTCCGATGATAAAAACCCAGCTGCTAACAACGAAAAACCTTTCAAGGGATGGTCTGCAATAGTTTGGCACCATTTTTGAGTGAATTGCAGAACGTCAGAAATTGTGAAGAAATTGTGACCGCGCGGCTTAGGGATTTTTTCAAAAAAAAGTTGTTCAGACATCAAGGGCTAATTCTGTTCCCGATGATAAAAACGCATCTCTTTCCACCGAAAAACCTTTCACGGGATCGTTTGCAACAGGTTGGCACCATTTTTGAGTGAATTGCAGAACGTCAGAAATTTTGAAGAAATTGTGACCGCGCGGCTTAGGGATTTTTTCAAAAAAAAATTGTTCAGACATCGAGGGCTAATTCTGTTTCCGATGATAAAAACCCACCTGTTTCCACCGAAAAACCTTTCAGGGGATGGTCTGCAACAGTTTGGCACCATTTTTGAGTGAATTGCAGAACGTCAGAAATTTTGAAGAAATCGTGACCGCGCGGATTAGGGATTTTTTTTAAAAAAAGTTGTTCAGACATCGAGGGCTAATTTTGTTTCCGATGATAAAAACGCATCTGTTTCCACCGAAAAACCTTTCAGGGGATCGTTTGCAACAGGTTGGCACCATTTTTGAGTGAATTGCAGAACATCAGAAATTTTGAAGAAATTGTGACCGCGCGGCTTAGGGATTTTTTCAAAAAAAAGTTGTTCAGACATCGAGGGCTAATTTTGTTTCCGATGATAAAAACCCAGCTGCTAACAACGAAAAACCTTTCAAGGGATGGTCTGCAACAGTTTGGCACCATTTTTGAGTGAATTGCAGAACGTCAGAAATTGTGAAGAAATTGTGACCGCGCGGCTTAGGGATTTTTTAAAAAATAGTTGTTCAGACATCGAGGGCTAATTCTGTTTCCGATGATAAAAACCCACCTGTTTCCACCGAAAAACCTTTCAGGGGATCGTCTGCAACAGTTTGGCACCATTTTTGAGTGAATTGCAGAACGTCAGAAATTTTGAAGAAATTGTGACCGCGCGGCTTAGGGATTTTTTCAAAAAAAAGTTGTTCAGACATCGAGGGCTAATTTTGTTTCCGATGATAAAAACCCAGCTGCTAACAACGAAAAACCTTTCAAGGGATGGTCTGCAACAGTTTGGCACCATTTTTGAGTGAATTGCAGAACGTCAGAAATTTTGAAGAAATTGTGACCGCGCAGCTTAGGGATTTTTTAAAAAATAGTTGTTCAGACATCGAGGGCTAATTCTGTTTCCGATGATAAAAACCCACCTGTTTCCACCGAAAAACCTTTCAGGGGATGGTCTGCCAAAGTTTGGCACCATTTTTGAGTGAATTGCAGAACGTCAGAAATTTTGAAGAAATCGTGACCGCGCGGCTTAGGGATTTTTTCAAAAAAAAGTTGTTCAGACATCAAGGGCTAATTCTGTTTCCGATGATAAAAACGCATCTGTTTCCACCAAATAACCTTTCACGGGATCGTTTGCAACAGTTTGGCACCATTTTTGAGTGAATTGCAGAACGTCAGAAAGTTTGAAGAAATCGTGACCGCGCGGCTTAGGGATTTTTCCAAAGAAAAGTTGTTCAGACATCGAGTGCTAATTCTGTTTCCGATGATAAAAACCCATCTGTTTCCATCGAAAAACCTTTCAGGGGATGGTCTGCAACAGTTTGGCACCATTTTTGAGTGAATTGCAGAACGTCAGAAATTTTGAAGAAATTGTGACCGCGCGGCTTAGGGATTTTTTCAAAAAAAAGTTGTTCAGACATCGAGGGCTAATTTTGTTTCCGATGATAAAAACCCAGCTGCTAACAACGAAAAACCTTTCAAGGGATGGTCTGCAACAGTTTGGCACCATTTTTGAGTGAATTGCAGAACGTCAGAAATTGTGAAGAAATTGTGACCGCGCGGCTTAGGGATTTTTTAAAAAATAGTTGTTCAGACATCGAGGGCTAATTCTGTTTCCGATGATAAAAACCCACCTGTTTCCACCGAAAAACCTTTCAGGGAATGGTCTGCAACAGTTTGGCACCATTTTTGAGTGAATTGCAGAACGTCAGAAATTTTGAAGAAATTGTGACCGCGCGGCTTAGGGATTTTTTCAAAAAAAAGTTGTTCAGACATCGAGGGCTAATTTTGTTTCCGATGATAAAAACCCAGCTGCTAACAACGAAAATCCTTTCAAGGGATGGTCTGCAACAGTTTGGCACCATTTTTGAGTGAATTGCAGAACGTCAGAAATTTTGAAGAAATTGTGACCGCGCGGCTTAGGGATTTTTTCAAAAAAAAGTTGTTCAGACATCAAGGGCTAATTCTGTTTCCGATGATAAAAACGCATCTGTTTCCACCAAAAAACCTTTCACGGGATCGTTTGCAACAGTTTGGCACCATTTTTGAGTGAATTGCAGAACGTCAGAAATTTTGAAGAAATTGTGACCGCGCGGCTTAGGGATTTTTTCAAAAAAAAGTTGTTCAGACATCGAGGACTAATTCTGTTTCCTATGATAAAAACCCACCTGTTTCCACCGAAAAACCTTTCAGGGGATGGTCTGCAACAGTTTGGCACCATTTTTGAGTGAATTGCAGAACGTCAGAAATTTTGAAGAAATCGTGACCGCGCGGCTTAGGGATTTTTTTTTTAAAAAGTTGTTCAGACATCGAGGGCTAATTTTGTTTCCGATGATAAAAACGCATCTGTTTTACCGAAAAACCTTTCAGGGGATCGTTTGCAACAGGTTGGCACCATTTTTGAGTGAATTGCAGAACATCAGAAATTTTGAAGAAATTGTGACCGCGCGGCTTAGGGATTTTTTCAAAAAAAAGTTGTTCAGACATCAAGGGCTAATTCTGTTTCCGATGATAAAAACGCATCTGTTTCCACCAAAAAACCTTTCACGGGATCGTTTGTAACAGGTTGGCACCATTTTTGAGTGAATTGCAGAACGTCAGAAATTTTGAAGAAATTGTGACCGCGCGGCTTAGGGATTTTTCCAAAAAAAAGTTGTTCAGACATCGAGGGCTAATTTTGTTTCCGATGATAAAAACGCATCTGTTTCCACCGAAAAACCTTTCAGGGGATCGTTTGCAACAGTTTGGCACCATTTTTGAGTGAATTGCAGAATGTCAGAAATTTTGAAGAAATTGTGACGGCGCGGCTTAGGGATTTTTTCAAACAAAAGTTGTTCAGACATCGAGGGCTATTTCTGTTTCCGATGATAAAGACCCACCTGTTTCCACCGAAAAACCTTTCAGGGGATGGTTTGCAACAGTTTGGCACCATTTTTGATTGAATTGCAGAACGTCAGAAATTTTGAAGAAATTGTGACCGCGCGGCTTAGGGATTTTTTCAAAAAAAAGTTGTTCAGACATCGAGGGCTAATTTTGTTTCCGATGATAAAAACCCAGCTGCTAACAACGAAAAACCTTTCAAGGGATGGTCTGCAATAGTTTGGCACCATTTTTGAGTGAATTGCAGAACGTCAGAAATTGTGAAGAAATTGTGACCGCGCGGCTTAGGGATTTTTTCAAAAAAAAGTTGTTCAGACATCAAGGGCTAATTCTGTTCCCGATGATAAAAACGCATCTCTTTCCACCGAAAAACCTTTCACGGGATCGTTTGCAACAGGTTGGCACCATTTTTGAGTGAATTGCAGAACGTCAGAAATTTTGAAGAAATTGTGACCGCGCGGCTTAGGGATTTTTTCAAAAAAAAATTGTTCAGACATCGAGGGCTAATTCTGTTTCCGATGATAAAAACCCACCTGTTTCCACCGAAAAACCTTTCAGGGGATGGTCTGCAACAGTTTGGCACCATTTTTGAGTGAATTGCAGAACGTCAGAAATTTTGAAGAAATCGTGACCGCGCGGATTAGGGATTTTTTTTAAAAAAAGTTGTTCAGACATCGAGGGCTAATTTTGTTTCCGATGATAAAAACGCATCTGTTTCCACCGAAAAACCTTTCAGGGGATCGTTTGCAACAGGTTGGCACCATTTTTGAGTGAATTGCAGAACATCAGAAATTTTGAAGAAATTGTGACCGCGCGGCTTAGGGATTTTTTCAAAAAAAAGTTGTTCAGACATCGAGGGCTAATTTTGTTTCCGATGATAAAAACCCAGCTGCTAACAACGAAAAACCTTTCAAGGGATGGTCTGCAACAGTTTGGCACCATTTTTGAGTGAATTGCAGAACGTCAGAAATTGTGAAGAAATTGTGACCGCGCGGCTTAGGGATTTTTTAAAAAATAGTTGTTCAGACATCGAGGGCTAATTCTGTTTCCGATGATAAAAACCCACCTGTTTCCACCGAAAAACCTTTCAGGGGATGGTCTGCAACAGTTTGGCACCATTTTTGAGTGAATTGCAGAACGTCAGAAATTTTGAAGAAATCGTGACCGCGCGGATTAGGGATTTTTTTAAAAAAAAGTTGTTCAGACATCGAGGGCTAATTTTGTTTCCGATGATAAAAACGCATCTGTTTCCACCGAAAAACCTTTCAGGGGATCGTTTGCAACAGGTTGGCACCATTTTTGAGTGAATTGCAGAACATCAGAAATTTTGAAGAAATTGTGACCGCGCGGCTTAGGGATTTTTTCAAAAAAAAGTTGTTCAGACATCGAGGGCTAATTTTGTTTCCGATGATAAAAACCCAGCTGCTAACAACGAAAAACCTTTCAAGGGATGGTCTGCAACAGTTTGGCACCATTTTTGAGTGAATTGCAGAACGTCAGAAATTGTGAAGAAATTGTGACCGCGCGGCTTAGGGATTTTTTAAAAAATAGTTGTTCAGACATCGAGGGCTAATTCTGTTTCCGATGATAAAAACCCACCTGTTTCCACCGAAAAACCTTTCAGGGGATCGTCTGCAACAGTTTGGCACCATTTTTGAGTGAATTGCAGAACGTCAGAAATTTTGAAGAAATTGTGACCGCGCGGCTTAGGGATTTTTTCAAAAAAAAGTTGTTCAGACATCGAGGGCTAATTTTGTTTCCGATGATAAAAACCCAGCTGCTAACAACGAAAAACCTTTCAAGGGATGGTCTGCAACAGTTTGGCACCATTTTTGAGTGAATTGCAGAACGTCAGAAATTTTGAAGAAATTGTGACCGCGCAGCTTAGGGATTTTTTAAAAAATAGTTGTTCAGACATCGAGGGCTAATTCTGTTTCCGATGATAAAAACCCACCTGTTTCCACCGAAAAACCTTTCAGGGGATGGTCTGCCAAAGTTTGGCACCATTTTTGAGTGAATTGCAGAACGTCAGAAATTGTGAAGAAATTGTGACCGCGCGGCTTAGGGATTTTTTCAAAAAAAAGTTGTTCAGACATCAAGGGCTAATTCTGTTCCCGATGATAAAAACGCATCTCTTTCCACCGAAAAACCTTTCACGGGATCGTTTGCAACAGGTTGGCACCATTTTTGAGTGAATTGCAGAACGTCAGAAATTTTGAAGAAATTGTGACCGCGCGGCTTAGGGATTTTTTCAAAAAAAAATTGTTCAGACATCGAGGGCTAATTCTGTTTCCGATGATAAAAACCCACCTGTTTCCACCGAAAAACCTTTCAGGGGATGGTCTGCAACAGTTTGGCACCATTTTTGAGTGAATTGCAGAACGTCAGAAATTTTGAAGAAATCGTGACCGCGCGGATTAGGGATTTTTTTTAAAAAAAGTTGTTCAGACATCGAGGGCTAATTTTGTTTCCGATGATAAAAACGCATCTGTTTCCACCGAAAAACCTTTCAGGGGATCGTTTGCAACAGGTTGGCACCATTTTTGAGTGAATTGCAGAACATCAGAAATTTTGAAGAAATTGTGACCGCGCGGCTTAGGGATTTTTTCAAAAAAAAGTTGTTCAGACATCGAGGGCTAATTTTGTTTCCGATGATAAAAACCCAGCTGCTAACAACGAAAAACCTTTCAAGGGATGGTCTGCAACAGTTTGGCACCATTTTTGAGTGAATTGCAGAACGTCAGAAATTGTGAAGAAATTGTGACCGCGCGGCTTAGGGATTTTTTAAAAAATAGTTGTTCAGACATCGAGGGCTAATTCTGTTTCCGATGATAAAAACCCACCTGTTTCCACCGAAAAACCTTTCAGGGGATGGTCTGCAACAGTTTGGCACCATTTTTGAGTGAATTGCAGAACGTCAGAAATTTTGAAGAAATCGTGACCGCGCGGATTAGGGATTTTTTTTAAAAAAAGTTGTTCAGACATCGAGGGCTAATTTTGTTTCCGATGATAAAAACGCATCTGTTTCCACCGAAAAACCTTTCAGGGGATCGTTTGCAACAGGTTGGCACCATTTTTGAGTGAATTGCAGAACATCAGAAATTTTGAAGAAATTGTGACCGCGCGGCTTAGGGATTTTTTCAAAAAAAAGTTGTTCAGACATCGAGGGCTAATTTTGTTTCCGATGATAAAAACCCAGCTGCTAACAACGAAAAACCTTTCAAGGGATGGTCTGCAACAGTTTGGCACCATTTTTGAGTGAATTGCAGAACGTCAGAAATTGTGAAGAAATTGTGACCGCGCGGCTTAGGGATTTTTTAAAAAATAGTTGTTCAGACATCGAGGGCTAATTCTGTTTCCGATGATAAAAACCCACCTGTTTCCACCGAAAAACCTTTCAGGGGATCGTCTGCAACAGTTTGGCACCATTTTTGAGTGAATTGCAGAACGTCAGAAATTTTGAAGAAATTGTGACCGCGCGGCTTAGGGATTTTTTCAAAAAAAAGTTGTTCAGACATCAAGGGCTAATTCTGTTTCCGATGATAAAAACCCAGCTGCTAACAACGAAAAACCTTTCAAGGGATGGTCTGCAACAGTTTGGCACCATTTTTGAGTGAATTGCAGAACGTCAGAAATTGTGAAGAAATTGTGACCGCGCGGCTTAGGGATTTTTTCAAAAAAAAGTTGTTCAGACATCAAGGGCTAATTCTGTTCCCGATGATAAAAACGCATCTCTTTCCACCGAAAAACCTTTCACGGGATCGTTTGCAACAGGTTGGCACCATTTTTGAGTGAATTGCAGAACGTCAGAAATTTTGAAGAAATCGTGACCGCGCGTCTTAGGGATTTTTTTTTTAAAAAGTTGTTCAGACATCGAGGGCTAATTTTGTTTCCGATGATAAAAACGCATCTGTTTCCACCGAAAAACCTTTCAGGGGATCGTTTGCAACAGGTTGGCACCATTTTTGAGTGAATTGCAGAACATCAGAAATTTTGAAGAAATTGTGACCGCGCGGCTTAGGGATTTTTTCAAAAAAAAGTTGTTCAGACATCAAGGGCTAATTCTGTTTCCGATGATAAAAACGCATCTGTTTCCACCAAAAAACCTTTCACGGGATCGTTTGTAACAGGTTGGCACCATTTTTGAGTGAATTGCAGAACGTCAGAAATTTTGAAGAAATTGTGACCGCGCGGCTTAGGGATTTTTTCAAAAAAAAGTTGTTCAGACATCGAGGGCTAATTTTGTTTCCGATGATAAAAACGCATCTGTTTCCACCGAAAAACCTTTCAGGGGATTGTTTGCAACAGGTTGGCACCATTTTTGAGTGAATTGCAGAACATCAGAAATTTTGAAGAAATTGTGACCGCGCGGCTTAGGGATTTTTTCAAAAAAAAGTTGTTCAGACATCAAGGGCTAATTCTGTTTCCGATGATAAAAACGCATCTGTTTCCACCAAAAAACCTTTCACGGGATCGTTTGTAACAGGTTGGCACCATTTTTGAGTGAATTGCAGAACGTCAGAAATTTTGAAGAAATTGTGACCGCGCGGCTTAGGGATTTTTCCAAAAAAAAGTTGTTCAGACATCGAGGGCTAATTTTTTTTCCGATGATAAAAACGCATCTGTTTCCACCGAAAAACCTTTCAGGGGATCGTTTGCAACAGTTTGGCACCATTTTTGAGTGAATTGCAGAATGTCAGAAATTTTGAAGAAATTGTGACGGCGCGGCTTAGGGATTTTTTCAAACAAAAGTTGTTCAGACATCGAGGGCTAATTCTGTTTCCGATGATAAAGACCCACCTGTTTCCACCGAAAAACCTTTCAGGGGATGGTTTGCAACAGTTTGGCACCATTTTTGATTGAATTGCAGAACGTCAGAAATTTTGAAGAAATTGTGACCGCGCGGCTTAGGGATTTTTCAAAAAAAAGCTGTTCAGACATCGACGGCTAATTCTGTTTCCGATAATAAAAACCCAACTGTTTCCACCGAAAAACCTTTCAGGGGATGGTCTGCAACAGTTTGGCACCATTTCTGAGTGATTTGCAGAACGTCAGAAATTGTGAAGAAATTGTGACCGCGCGGCTTAGGGATTTTTCAAAAAAAAGCTGTTCAGACATCAAGGGCTAATTCTGTTTCCGATGATAAAAACCCACCTGTTTCCACCGAAAAACCTTTCAGGGGATGGTCTGCAAAAGTTTGGCACCATTTTTGAGTGAATTGCAGGACGTCAGAAATTTTGAAGAAATTGTGACCGTGCGGCTTAGGGATATTTTCAAAAAAAAGTTGTTCAGACATCGAGGGCTAATTCTGTTTCCGATGACAAAAACGCATCTGTTTCCACCAAAAAACCTTTCACGGGATCGTTTGCAACAGGTTGGCACCATTTTTGAGTGAATTGCAGAACGTCAGAAATTTTGAAGAAATCGTGACCGCGCGGCTTAGGGATTTTTTCAAAAAAAAGTTGTTCAGACATCGTGGGCTAATTCTGTTCCCGATGATAAAAACACATCTGTTTCCACCGAAAAACCTTTCACGGGATCGTTTGCAACAGGTTGGCACCATTTTTGAGTGAATTGCAGAACGTCAGAAATTTTGAAGAAATTGTGACTGCGCGGCTTAGGGATTTTTTCAAAAAAAAGTTGTTCAGACATCGAGGGCTAATTCTGTTTCCGATGATAAAAACCCACCTGTTTCCACCGAAAAACCTTTCAGGGGATGGTCTGCAACAGTTTGGCACCATTTTGGAGTGAATTGCAGAACGTCAGAAATTTTGAAGAAATCGTGACCGCGCGGCTTAGGGATTTTTTTTTAAAAAAGTTGTTCAGACATCGAGGGCTAATTTTGTTTCCGATGATAAAAACGCATCTGTTTCCACCGAAAAACCTTTCAGGGGATCGTTTGCAACAGGTTGGCACCATTTTTGAGTGAATTGCAGAACATCAGAAATTTTGAAGAAATTGTGACCGCGCGGCTTAGGGATTTTTTCAAAAAAAAGTTGTTCAGACATCAAGGGCTAATTCTGTTTCCGATGATAAAAACGCATCTGTTTCCACCAAAAAACCTTTCACGGGATCGTTTGTAACAGGTTGGCACCATTTTTGAGTGAATTGCAGAACGTCAGAAATTTTGAAGAAATTGTGACCGCGCGGCTTAGGGATTTTTTCAAAAAAAAGTTGTTCAGACATCGAGGGCTAATTTTGTTTCCGATGATAAAAACGCATCTGTTTCCACCGAAAAACCTTTCAGGGGATCGTTTGCAACAGGTTGGCACCATTTTTGAGTGAATTGCAGAACGTCAGAAATTTTGAAGAAATTGTGACCGTGCGGCTTAGGGATATTTTCAAAAAAAAGTTGTTCAGACATCGAGGGCTAATTCTGTTTCCGATGACAAAAACGCATCTGTTTCCACCAAAAAACCTTTCACGGGATCGTTTGCAACAGGTTGGCACCATTTTTGAGTGAATTGCAGAACGTCAGAAATTTTGAAGAAATCGTGACCGCGCGGCTTAGGGATTTTTTCAAAAAAAAGTTGTTCAGACATCGTGGGCTAATTCTGTTCCCGATGATAAAAACACATCTGTTTCCACCGAAAAACCTTTCACGGGATCGTTTGCAACAGGTTGGCACCATTTTTGAGTGAATTGCAGAACGTCAGAAATTTTGAAGAAATTGTGACTGCGCGGCTTAGGGATTTTTTCAAAAAAAAGTTGTTCAGACATCGAGGGCTAATTCTGTTTCCGATGATAAAAACCCACCTGTTTCCACCGAAAAACCTTTCAGGGGATGGTCTGCAACAGTTTGGCACCATTTTGGAGTGAATTGCAGAACGTCAGAAATTTTGAAGAAATCGTGACCGCGCGGCTTAGGGATTTTTTTTTTAAAAAGTTGTTCAGACATCGAGGGCTAATTTTGTTTCCGATGATAAAAACGCATCTGTTTCCACCGAAAAACCTTTCAGGGGATCGTTTGCAACAGGTTGGCACCATTTTTGAGTGAATTGCAGAACATCAGAAATTTTGAAGAAATTGTGACCGCGCGGCTTAGGGATTTTTTCAAAAAAAAGTTGTTCAGACATCAAGGGCTAATTCTGTTTCCGATGATAAAAACGCATCTGTTTCCACCAAAAAACCTTTCACGGGATCGTTTGTAACAGGTTGGCACCATTTTTGAGTGAATTGCAGAACGTCAGAAATTTTGAAGAAATTGTGACCGCGCGGCTTAGGGATTTTTTCAAAAAAAAGTTGTTCAGACATCGAGGGCTAATTTTGTTTCCGATGATAAAAACGCATCTGTTTCCACCGAAAAACCTTTCAGGGGATCGTTTGTAACAGGTTGGCACCATTTTTGAGTGAATTGCAGAACGTCAGAAATTTTGAAGAAATTGTGACCGCGCGGCTTAGGGATTTTTTCAAAAAAAAGTTGTTCAGACATCAAGGGCTAATTCTTTTTCCGATGATAAAAACGCATCTGTTTCCACCAAAAAACCTTTCACGGGATCGTTTGTAACAGGTTGGCACCATTTTTGAGTGAATTGCAGAACGTCAGAAATTTTGAAGAAATTGTGACCGCGCGGCTTAGGGATTTTTCCAAAAAAAAGTTGTTCAGACATTGAGGGCTAATTTTGTTTCCGATGATAAAAACGCATCTGTTTCCACCGAAAAACCTTTCAGGGGATCGTTTGCAACAGTTTGGCACCATTTTTGAGTGAATTGCAGAATGTCAGAAATTTTGAAGAAATTGTGACGGCGCGGCTTAGGGATTTTTTCAAACAAAAGTTGTTCACACATCGAGGGCTATTTCTGTTTCCGATGATAAAGACCCACCTTTTTCCACCGAAAAACCTTTCAGGGGATGGTTTGCAACAGTTTGGCACCATTTTTGATTGAATTGCAGAACGTCAGAAATTTTGAAGAAATTGTGACCGCGCGGCTTAGGGATTTTTCAAAAAAAAGCTGTTCAGACATCGACGGCTAATTCTGTTTCCGATAATAAAAACCCAACTGTTTCCACCGAAAAACCTTTCAGGGGATGGTCTGCAACAGTTTGGCACCATTTCTGAGTGAATTGCAGAACGTCAGAAATTGTGAAGAAATTGTGACCGCGCGGCTTAGGGATTTTTCAAAAAAAAGCTGTTCAGACATCGACGCCTAATTCTGTTTCCGATGATAAAAACCCACCTGTTTCCACCGAAAAACCTTTCAGGGGATGGTCTGCAAAAGTTTGGCACCATTTTTGAGTGAATTGCAGGACGTCAGAAATTTTGAAGAAATTGTGACCGCGCGGCTTAGGGATATTTTCAAAAAAAAGTTGTTCAGACATCGAGGGCTAATTCTGTTTCCGATGACAAAAACGCATCTGTTTCCACCAAAAAACCTTTCACGGGATCGTTTGCAACAGGTTGGCACCATTTTTGAGTGAATTGCAGAACGTCAGAAATTTTGAAGAAATCGTGACCGCGCGGCTTAGGGATTTTTTCAAAAAAAAGTTGTTCAGACATCGTGGGCTAATTCTGTTCCCGATGATAAAAACACATCTGTTTCCACCGAAAAACCTTTCACGGGATCGTTTGCAACAGGTTGGCACCATTTTTGAGTGAATTGCAGAACGTCAGAAATTTTGAAGAAATTGTGACTGCGCGGCTTAGGGATTTTTTCAAAAAAAAGTTGTTCAGACATCGAGGGCTAATTCTGTTTCCGATGATAAAAACCCACCTGTTTCCACCGAAAAACCTTTCAGGGGATGGTCTGCAACAGTTTGGCACCATTTTTGAGTGAATTGCAGAACGTCAGAAATTTTGAAGAAATCGTGACCGCGCGGCTTAGGGATTTTTTTAAAAAAAAGTTGTTCAGACATCGAGGGCTAATTCTGTTTCCGATGATAAAAACCCACCTGTTTCCACCGAAAAACCTTTCAGGGGATGGTCTGCAACAGTTTGGCACCATTTTTGAGTGAATTGCAGAACGTCAGAAATTTTGAAGAAATTGTGACCGCGCGGCTTAGGGATTTTTTCAAAAAAAAGTTGATCAGACATCGACGGCTAATTTTGTTTCCGATGATAAAAACCCAGCTGCTAACAACGAAAAACCTTTCAAGGGATGGTCTGCAACAGTTTGGCACCATTTTTGAGTGAATTGCAGAACGTCAGAAATTTTGAAGAAATTGTGACCGCGCGGCTTAGGGATTTTTTTCAAACAAAAGTTGTTCAGACATCGAGGGCTAATTCTGTTTCCGATGATAAAAACACAACTGTTTCCACCGAAAAACCTTTCAGGGGATGGTCTGCAACAGTTTGGGACCATTTTTGAGAGGATTGCAGAACGTCAGAAATTTTGAAGAAATTGTGACCGCGCGGCTTAGGGATTTTTCAAAAAAAAGTTGTTCAGACATCGACGGCTAATTCTGTTTCCGTTAATAAAAACCCAACTGTTTCCACCGAAAAACCTTTCAGGGGATGGTCTGCAACAGTTTGGCCCCATTTTCGAGTGAATTGCAGAACGTCAGAAATTTTGAAGAAATCGTGACCGCGCGGCTTAGGGATTTTTTTTAAAAAAAGTTGTTCAGACATCGAGGGCTAATTCTGTTTCCGATGATAAAAACGCATCTGTTTCCACCGAAAAACCTTTCAGGGGATCGTTTGCAACAGGTTGGCACCATTTTTGAGTGAATTGCAGAACGTCAGAAATTTTGAAGAAATTGTGACCGCGCGGCTTAGGGATTTTTTCAAAAAAAAGTTGTTCAGACATCGAGGGCTAATTCTGTTTCCGATGATAAAAACCCACCTGTTTCCACCGAAAAACCTTTCAGGGGATGGTCTGCAACAGTTTGGCACCATTTTTGAGTGAATTGCAGAACGTCAGAAATTTTGAAGAAATCGTGACCGCGCGGCTTAGGGATTTTTTTTAAAAAAAGTTGTTCAGACATCGAGGGCTAATTCTGTTTCCGATGATAAAAACGCATCTGTTTCCACCAAAAAAACCTTTCACGGGATCGTTTGCAACAGTTTGGCACCATTTTTGAGTGAATTGCAGAACGTCAGAAATTTTGAAGAAATCGTGACCGCGCGGCTTAGGGAGTTTTCCAAAAAAAAGTTGTTCAGACATCGAGGGCTAATTCTGTTTCCGATGATAAAAACCCACCTGTTTCCACCGAAAAACCTTTCAGGGGATGGTCTGCAACAGTTTGGCACCATTTTTGAGTGAATTGCAGAACGTCAGAAATTTTGAAGAAATTGTGACCGCGCGGCTTAGGGATTTTTTCAAAAAAAAGTTGTTCAGACATAGAGGGCTAATTTTGTTTCCGATGATAAAAACCCAGCTGCTAACAACGAAAAACCTTTCAAGGGTTGGTCTGCAACAGTTTGGCACCATTTTTGAGTGAATTGCAGAACGTCAGAAATTTTGAAAAAATTGTGACCGCGCGGTTTAGGGATTTTTTAAAAAATAGTTGTTCAGACATCGAGGGCTAATTCTGTTTCCGATGATAAAAACCCACCTGTTTCCACCGAAAAACCTTTCAGGGGATGGTCTGCAAAAGTTTGGCACCATTTTTGAGTGAATTGCAGGACGTCAGAAATTTTGAAGAAATTGTGACCGCGCGGCTTAGGGATTTTTTCAAAAAAAAGTTGTTCAGACATCGTGGGCTAATTCTGTTCCCGATGATAAAAACGCATCTGTTTCCACAGAAAAACCTTTCAGGGGATCGTTTGCAACAGGTTGGCACCATTTTTGAGTGAATTGCAGAACGTCAGAAATTTTGAAGAAATTGTGACCGCGCGGCTTAGGGATTTTTTTAAAAAAAAGTTGTTCAGACATCGTGGGCTAATTCTGTTTCCGATGATAAAAACGCATCTGTTTCCACCGAAAAACCTTTCACGGGATCGTTTGCAACAGGTTGGCACCATTTTTGAGTGAATTGCAGAACGTCAGAAATTTTGAAGAAATTGTGACCGCGCGGCTTAGGGATTTTTTTAAAAAAAAGTTGTTCAGACATCGTGGGCTAATTCTGTTTCCGATGATAAAAACGCATCTGTTTCCACCGAAAAACCTTTCACGGGATCGTTTGCAACAGGTTGGCACCATTTTTGAGTGAATTGCAGAACGTCAGAAATTTTGAAGAAATTGTGACCGCGCGGCTTAGGGATTTTTTCAAAAAAAAGTTGTTCAGACATCGAGGGCTAATTCTGTTTCCGATGATAAAAACCCACCTGTTTCCACCGAAAAACCTTTCAGGGGATGGTCTGCAACAGTTTGGCACCATTTTGGAGTGAATTGCAGAACGTCAGAAATTTTGAAGAAATCGTGACCGCGCGGCTTAGGGATTTTTTTTAAAAAAAGGTGTTCAGACATAGAGGGCTAATTTTGTTTCCGATGATAAAAACCCAGCTGCTAACAACGAAAAACCTTTCAAGGGTTGGTCTGCAACAGTTTGGCACCATTTTTGAGTGAATTGCAGAACATCAGAAATTTTGAAGAAATTGTGACCGCGCGGCTTAGGGATTTTTTCAAAAAAATGTTGTTCAGACATCAAGGGCTAATTCTGTTTCCGATGATAAAAACGCATCTGTTTCCAGCAAAAAACCTTTCACGGGATCGTTTGCAACAGTTTGGCACCATTTTTGAGTGAATTGCAGAACGTCAGAAATTTTGAAGAAATCGTGACCGCGCGGCTTAGGGATTTTTCCCCAAAAAAGTTGTTCAGACATCGAGGGCTAATTTTGTTTCCGATGATAAAAACGCATCTGTTTCCACCGAAAAACCTTTCAGGGGATCGTTTGCAACAGTTTGGCAACATTTTTGAGTGAATTGCAGAACATCAGAAATTTTGAAGAAATTGTGACCGCGCGGCTTAGGGATTTTTTCAAAAAAAAGTTGTTCAGACATCGAGGGCTAATTCTTTTTCCGATGATAAAGACCCACCTGTTTCCACCGAAAAACCTTTCAGGGGATGGTTTGCAACAGTTTGGCACCATTTTTGATTTAATTGCAGAACGTCAGAAATTTTGAAGAAATTGTGACCGCGCGGCTTAGGGATTTTTTCAAACAAAAGTTGTTCAGACATCGAGGTCTAATTCTGTTTCCGATGATAAAAACACAACTGTTTCCACCGAAAAACCTTTCAGGGGATGGTCTGCAACAGTTTGGCACCATTTTTGAGAGGATTGCAGAACGTCAGAAATTTTGAAGAAATTGTGACCGCGCGGCTTAGGGATTTTTCAAAAAAAAGTTGTTCAGACATCGACGGCTAATTCTGTTTCCGATAATAAAAACCCAACTGTTTCCACCGAAAAACCTTTCAGGGGGTGGTCTGCAACAGTTTGGCACCATTTCTGAGTGAATTGCAGAACGTCAGAAATTGTGAAGAAATTGTGACCGCGCGGCTTAGGGATTTTTTAAAAAATAGTTGTTCAGACATCGAGGGCTAATTCTGTTTCCGATGATAAAAACCCACCTGTTTCCACCGAAAAACCTTTCACGGGATCGTTTGCAACAGGTTGGCACCATTTTTGAGTCAATTGCAGAACGTCAGAAATTTTGAAGAAATCGTGACCGCGCGGCTTAGGGATTTTTTCAAAAAAAAGTTGTTCAGACATCGAGGGCTAATTCTGTTTCCGATGATAAAAACCCACCTGTTTCCACCGAAAAACCTTTCAGGGGATGGTCTGCAACAGTTTGGCACCATTTTTGAGTAAATTGCAGAACGTCAGAAATTTTGAAGAAATTGTGACCGTGCGGCTTAGGGATTTTTGCAAAAAAAAGTTGTTCAGACATCGAGGGCTAATTTTGTTTCCGATGATAAAAACGCATCTGTTTCCACCGAAAAACCTTTCAGGGGATGGTCTGCAACAGTTTGGCACCATTTTTGAGTAAATTGCAGAACGTCAGAAATTTTGAAGAAATTGTGACCGCGCGGCTTAGGGATTTTTTTAAAAATAGTTGTTCAGACATCGAGGGCTAATTCTGTTTCCGATGATAAAAACCCACCTGTTTCTACCGAAAAACCTTTCAGGGGATGGTCTGCCAAAGTTTGGCACCATTTTTGAGTGAATTGCAGAACATCAGAAATTTTGAAGAAATTGTGACCGCGCGGCTTAGGGATTTTTTCAAAAAAAAGTTGTTCAGACATCAAGGGCTAATTCTGTTTCCGATGATAAAAACGCATCTGTTTCCACCAAAAAACCTTTCACGGGATCGTTTGCAACAGTTTGGCACCATTTTTGAGTGAATTGCAGAACGTCAGAAATTTTGAAGAAATCGTGACCGCGCGGCTTAGGGAGTTTTCCAAAAAAAAGTTGTTCAGACATCGAGGGCTAATTCTGTTTCCGATGATAAAAACCCACCTGTTTCCACCGAAAAACCTTTCAGGGGATGGTCTGCAACAGTTTGGCACCATTTTTGAGTGAATTGCAGAACGTCAGAAATTTTGAAGAAATTGTGACCGCGCGGCTTAGGGATTTTTTTTTAAAAAAAGGTGTTCAGACATAGAGGGCTAATTTTGTTTCCGATGATAAAAACCCAGCTGCTAACAACGAAAAACCTTTCAAGGGTTGGTCTGCAACAGTTTGGCACCATTTTTGAGTGAATTGCAGAACGTCAGAAATTTTGAAGAAATTGTGACCGCGCGGTTTAGGGATTTTTTAAAAAATAGTTGTTCAGACATCGAGGGCTAATTCTGTTTCCGATGATAAAAACCCACCTGTTTCCACCGAAAAACCTTTCAGGGGATGGTCTGCAAAAGTTTGGCACCATTTTTGAGTGAATTGCAGGACGTCAGAAATTTTGAAGAAATTGTGACCGCGCGGCTTAGGGATTTTTTTAAAAAAAAGTTGTTCAGACATCGTGGGCTAATTCTGTTCCCGATGATAAAAACGCATCTGTTTCCACCGAAAAACCTTTCACGGGATCGTTTGCAACAGGTTGTCACCATTTTTGAGTGAATTGCAGAACGTCAGAAATTTTGAAGAAATCGTGACCGCGCGGCTTAGGGATTTTTCCCCAAAAAAGTTGTTCAGACATCGAGGGCTAATTTTGTTTCCGATGATAAAAACGCATCTGTTTCCACCAAAAAACCTTTCAGGGGATCGTTTGCAACAGTTTGGCAACATTTTTGAGTGAATTGCAGAACATCAGAAATTTTGAAGAAATTGTGACCGCGCGGCTTAGGGATTTTTTCAAAAAAAAGTTGTTCAGACATCGTGGGCTAATTCTGTTCCCGATGATAAAAACGCATCTGTTTACACCGAAAAACCTTTCAGGGGATCGTTTACAACAGGTTGGCACCATTTTTGAGTGAATTGCAGAACGTCAGAAATTTTGAAGAAATTGTGACCGCCCGGCTTAGGGATTTTTTTTAAAAAAAGTTGTTCAGACATCGTGGGCTAATTCTGTTTCCGATGATAAAAACGCATCTGTTTCCACCGAAAAACCTTTCACGGGATCGTTTGCAACAGGTTGGCACCATTTTTGAGTGAATTGCAGAACGTCAGAAATTTTGAAGAAATTGTGACCGCGCGGCTTAGGGATTTTTTTTAAAAAAAGTTGTTCAGACATCGTGGGCTAATTCTGTTTCCGATGATAAAAACGCATCTGTTTCCACCGAAAAACCTTTCACGGGATCGTTTGCAACAGGTTGGCACCATTTTTGAGTGAATTGCAGAACGTCAGAAATTTTGAAGAAATTGTGACCGCGCGGCTTAGGGATTTTTTCAAAAAAAAGTTGTTCAGACATCGAGGGCTAATTCTGTTTCCAATGATAAAACCCACCTGTTTCCACCGAAAAACCTTTCAGGGGATGGTCTGCAACAGTTTGGCACCATTTTTGAGTGAATTGCAGAACGTCAGAAATTTTGAAGAAATTGTGACCGCGCGGCTTAGTGATTATTACAAAAAAATGTTGTTCAGACATCGAGGGCTAATTTTGTTTCCGATGATAAAAACGCATCTGTTTCCACCGAAAAACCTTTCAGGGGATCGTTTGCAACAGTTTGGCACCATTTTTGAGTGAATTGCAGAACATCAGAAATTTTGAAGAAATTGTGACCGCGCGGCTTAGGGATTTTTTCAAAAAAAAGTTGTTCAGACATCAAGGGCTAATTCTGTTTCCGATGATAAAAACGCATCTGTTTCCAGCAAAAAACCTTTCACGGGATCGTTTGCAACAGTTTGGCACCATTTTTGAGTGAATTGCAGAACGTCAGAAATTTTGAAGAAATCGTGACCGCGCGGCTTAGGGATTTTTCCCCAAAAAAGTTGTTCAGACATCGAGGGCTAATTTTGTTTCCGATGATAAAAACGCATCTGTTTCCACCAAAAAACCTTTCAGGGGATCGTTTGCAACAGTTTGGCAACATTTTTGAGTGAATTGCAGAACATCAGAAATTTTGAAGAAATTGTGACCGTGCGGCTTAGGGATTTTTTCAAAAAAAAGTTGTTCAGACATCGAGGGCTAATTCTTTTTCCGATGATAAAGACCCACCTGTTTCCACCGAAAAACCTTTCAGGGGATGGTTTGCAACAGTTTGGCACCATTTTTGATTTAATTGCAGAACGTCAGAAATTTTGAAGAAATTGTGACCGCGCGGCTTAGGGATTTTTTCAAACAAAAGTTGTTCAGACATCGAGGTCTAATTCTGTTTCCGATGATAAAAACACAACTGTTTCCACCGAAAAACCTTTCAGGGGATGGTCTGCAACAGTTTGGCACCATTTCTGAGTGAATTGCAGAACGTCAGAAATTGTGAAGAAATTGTGACCGCGCGGCTTAGGGATTTTTTAAAAAATAGTTGTTCAGACATCGAGGGCTAATTCTGTTTCCGATGATAAAAACCCACCTGTTTCCACCGAAAAACCTTTCACGGGATCGTTTGCAACAGGTTGGCACCATTTTTGAGTGAATTGCAGAACGTCAGAAATTTTGAAGAAATCGTGACCGCGCGGCTTAGGGATTTTTTCAAAAAAAAGTTGTTCAGACATCGAGGGCTAATTCTGTTTCCGATGATAAAAACCCACCTGTTTCCACCGAAAAACCTTTCAGGGGATGGTCTGCAACAGTTTGGCACCATTTTTGAGTAAATTGCAGAACGTCAGAAATTTTGAAGAAATTGTGACCGTGCGGCTTAGGGATTTTTGCAAAAAAAAGTTGTTCAGACATCAAGGGCTAATTTTGTTTCCGATGATAAAAACGCATCTGTTTCCACCAAAAAACCTTTCAGGGGATCGTTTGCAACAGTTTGGCACCATTTTTGAGTGAATTGCAGAACATCAGAAATTTTGAAGAAATTGTGACCGCGCGGCTTAGGGATTTTTTTAAAAAAAAGTTGTTCAGACATCAAGGGCTAATTCTGTTTCCGATGATAAAAACGCATCTGTTTCCAGCAAAAAACCTTTCACGGGATCGTTTGCAACAGTTTGGCACCATTTTTGAGTGAATTGCAGAACGTCAGAAATTTTGAAGAAATCGTGACCGCGCGGCTTAGGGATTTTTCCCCAAAAAAGTTGTTCAGACATCGAGGGCTAATTTTGTTTCCGATGATAAAAACGCATCTGTTTCCACCGAAAAACATTTCAGGGGATCGTTTGCAACAGTTTGGCAACATTTTTGAGTGAATTGCAGAATGTCAGAAATTTTGAAGAAATTGTGACCGCGCGGCTTAGGGATTTTTTCAAACAAAAGTTGTTCAGACATCGAGGGCAAATTCTGTTTCCGATGATAAAAACTCACCTGTTTCTACCGAAAAACCTTTCAGGGGATGGTCTGCCAAAGTTTGGCACCATTTTTGAGTGAATTGCAGAACATCAGAAATTTTGAAGAAATTGTGACCGCGCGGCTTAGGGATTTTTTCAAAAAAAAGTTGTTCAGACATCAAGGGCTAATTCTGTTTCCGATGATAAAAACGCATCTGTTTCCACCAAAAAACCTTTCACGGGATCGTTTGCAACAGTTTGGCACCATTTTTGAGTGAATTGCAGAACGTCAGAAATTTTGAAGAAATCGTGACCGCGCGGCTTAGGGAGTTTTCCAAAAAAAAGTTGTTCAGACATCGAGGGCTAATTCTGTTTCCGATGATAAAAACCCACCTGTTTCCACCGAAAAACCTTTCAGGGGATGGTCTGCAACAGTTTGGCACCATTTTTGAGTGAATTGCAGAACGTCAGAAATTTTGAAGAAATTGTGACCGCGCGGCTTAGGGATTTTTTTTAAAAAAAGGTGTTCAGACATAGAGGGCTAATTTTGTTTCCGATGATAAAAACTCAGCTGCTAACAACGAAAAACCTTTCAAGGGTTGGTCTGCAACAGTTTGGCACCATTTTTGAGTGAATTGCAGAACGTCAGAAATTTTGAAGAAATTGTGACCGCGCGGCTTAGGCATTTTTTCAAAAAAAAGTTGTTCAGACATCAAGGGCTAATTCTGTTTCCGATGATAAAAACCCACCTGTTTCCACCGAAAAACCTTTCAGGGGATGGTCTGCAACAGTTTGGCACCATTTTTGAGTGAATTGCAGAACGTCAGAAATTTTGAAGAAATTGTGACCGCGCGGCTTAGGGATTTTTTTAAAAAAAAGGTGTTCAGACATAGAGGGCTAATTTTGTTTCCGATGATAAAAACTCAGCTGCTAACAACGAAAAACCTTTCAAGGGTTGGTCTGCAACAGTTTGGCACCATTTTTGAGTGAATTGCAGAACGTCAGAAATTGTGAAGAAATTGTGACCGCGCGGCTTAGGGATTTTTTAAAAAATAGTTGTTCAGACATCGAGGGATAATTCTGTTTCCGATGATAAAAACCCACCTGTTTCCACCGAAAAACCTTTCAGGGGATGGTCTGCAAAAGTTTGGCACCATTTTTGAGTGAATTGCAGAACGTCAGAAATTTTGAAGAAATTGTGACCGCGCGGTTTAGGGATTTTTTAAAAAATAGTTGTTCAGACATCGAGGGCTAATTCTGTTTCCGATGATAAAAACCCACCTGTTTCCACCGAAAAACCTTTCAGGGGATCGTTTGCAACAGGTTGGCACCATTTTTGAGTGAATTGCAGAACGTCAGAAATTTTGAAGAAATTGTGACCGCGCGGCTTAGGGATTTTTTCAAAAAAAAGTTGTTCAGACATCGAGGGCTAATTCTGTTTCCGATGATAAAACCCACCTGTTTCCACCGAAAAACCTTTCAGGGGATGGTCTGCAACAGTTTGGCACCATTTTTGAGTGAATTGCAGAACGTCAGAAATTTTGAAGAAATTGTGACCGCGCGGCTTAGTGATTATTACAAAAAAATGTTGTTCAGACAACGAGGACTAATTTTGTTTCCGATGATAAAAACGCATCTGTTTCCACCGAAAAACCTTTCAGGGGATCGTTTGCAACAGTTTGGCACCATTTTTGAGTGAATTGCAGAACATCAGAAATTTTGAAGAAATTGTGACCGCGCGGCTTAGGGATTTTTTCAAAAAAAAGTTGTTCAGACATCAAGGGCTAATTCTGTTTCCGATGATAAAAACGCATCTGTTTCCAGCAAAAAACCTTTCACGGGATCGTTTGCAACAGTTTGGCACCATTTTTGAGTGAATTGCAGAACGTCAGAAATTTTGAAGAAATCGTGACCGCGCGGCTTAGGGATTTTTCCCCAAAAAAGTTGTTCAGATATCGAGGGCTAATTTTGTTTCCGATGATAAAAACGCATCTGTTTCCACCGAAAAACCTTTCAGGGGATCGTTTGCAACAGTTTGGCAACATTTTTGAGTGAATTGCAGAACATCAGAAATTTTGAAGAAATTGTGACCGCGCGGCTTAGGGATTTTTTCAAAAAAAAGTTGTTCAGACATCGAGGGCTAATTCTTTTTCCGATGATAAAGACCCACCTGTTTCCACCGAAAAACCTTTCAGGGGATGGTTTGCAACAGTTTGGCACCATTTTTGATTTAATTGCAGAACGTCAGAAATTTTGAAGAAATTGTGACCGCGCGGCTTAGGGATTTTTTCAAACAAAAGTTGTTCAGACATCGAGGTCTAATTCTGTTTCCGATGATAAAAACACAACTGTTTCCACCGAAAAACCTTTCAGGGGATGGTCTGCAACAGTTTGGCACCATTTTTGAGAGGATTGCAGAACGTCAGAAATTTTGAAGAAATTGTGACCGCGCGGCTTAGGGATTTTTCAAAAAAAAGTTGTTCAGACATCGACGGCTAATTCTGTTTCCGATAATAAAAACCCAACTGTTTCCACCGAAAAACCTTTCAGGGGATGGTCTGCAACAGTTTGGCACCATTTCTGAGTGAATTGCAGAACGTCAGAAATTGTGAAGAAATTGTGACCGCGCGGCTTAGGGATTTTTGCAAAAAATAGTTGTTCAGACATCGAGGGCTAATTTTGTTTCCGATGATAAAAACGCATCTGTTTCCACCGAAAAACCTTTCAGGGGATCGTTTGCAACAGGTTGGCACCATTTTTGAGTGAATTGCAGAACATCAGAAATTTTGAAGAAATTGTGACCGCGCGGCTTAGGGATTTTTTAAAAAAAAAGTTGTTCAGACATCAAGGGCTAATTTTGTTTCCGATGATAAAAACGCATCTGTTTCCAGCAAAAAACCTTTCACGGGATCGTTTGCAACAGTTTGGCACCATTTTTGAGTGAATTGCAGAACGTCAGAAATTTTGAAGAAATCGTGACCGCGCGGCTTAGGGATTTTTCCCCAAAAAAGTTGTTCAGACATCGAGGGCTAATTTTGTTTCCGATGATAAAAACGCATCTGTTTCCACCGAAAAACATTTCAGGGGATCGTTTGCAACAGTTTGGCAACATTTTTGAGTGAATTGCAGAATGTCAGAAATTTTGAAGAAATTGTGACCGCGCGGCTTAGGGATTTTTTCAAACAAAAGTTGTTCAGACATCGAGGGCTAATTCTGTTTCCGATGATAAAGACCCACCTGTTTCCACCGAAAAACCTTTCAGGGGATGGTTTGCAACAGTTTGGCACCATTTTTGATTGAATTGCAGAACGTCAGAAATTTTGAAGAAAATGTGACCGCACGGCTTAGGGATTTTTTCAAAAAAAAGTTGTTCAGACATCAAGGGCTAATTCTGTTTCCGATGATAAAAACGCATCTGTTTCCACCAAAAAACCTTTCACGGGATCGTTTGCAACAGTTTGGCACCATTTTTGAGTGAATTGCAGAACGTCAGAAATTTTGAAGAAATCGTGACCGCGTGGCTTAGGGATTTTTCCAAAAAAAAGTTGTTCAGACATCGAGGGCTAATTTTGTTTCCAATGATAAAAACGCATCTGTTTCCACAGAAAAACCTTTCAGGGGATCGTTTGCAACAGTTTGGCACCATTTTTGAGTGAATTGCAGAACGTCAGAAATTTTGAAGAAATTGTGACCGCGCGGCTTAGGGATTTTTTCAAAAAAAAGTTGTTCAGACATCGTGGGCTAATTCTGTTCCCGATGATAAAACCGCATCTGTTTCCACCGAAAAACCTTTCACGGGATCGTTTGCAACAGGTTGGCACCATTTTTGAGTGAATTGCAGAACGTCAGAAATTTTGAAGAAATCGTGACCGCGCGGCTTAGGGATTTTTTCAAAAAAAAGTTGTTCAGACATCAAGGGGTAATTCTGTTTCCGATGATAAAAACGCATCTGTTTCCACCAAAAAACCTTTCACGGGATCGTTTGCAACAGTTTGGCACCATTTTTGAGTGAATTGCAGAACGTCAGAAATTTTGAAGAAATCGTGACCGCGCGGCTTAGGGATTTTTCCAAAAAAAAGGTTGTTCAGACATCGAGGGCTAATTTTGTTTCCGATGATAAAAATGCATCTGTTTCCACCGAAAAACCTTTCACGGGATCGTTTGCAACAGGTTGGCACCATTTTTGAGTGAATTGCAGAACGTCAGAAATTTTGAAGAAATTGTGACCGCGCGGCTTAGGGATTTTTTCAAAAAAAAGTTGTTCAGACATCGAGGGCTAATTCTGTTTCCGATGATAAAAACCCACCTGCTTCCACCGAAAAACCTTTCAGGGGATGGTCTGCAACAGTTTGGCACCATTTTTGAGTGAATTGCAGAACGTCAGAAATTTTGAAGAAATTGTGACCGCGCGGCTTAGGGATTTTTTCAAAAAAAAGTTGTTCAGACATCGAGGGCTAATTTTGTTTCCGATGATAAAAACGCATCTGTTTCCACCGAAAAACCTTTCAGGGGATCGTTTGAAACAGTTTGGCACCATTTTTGAGTGAATTGCAGAACGTCAGAAATTGTGAAGAAATTGTGACCGCGCGGCTTAGGGATTTTTTCAAAAAAAAGTTGTTCAGACATCGAGGGCTAATTTTGTTTCCGATGATAAAAACCCACCTGTTTCCACCGAAAAACCTTTCAGGGGATGGTCTGCAACAGTTTGGCACCATTTTTGAGTGAATTGCAGAACGTCAGAAATTTTGAAGAAATTGTGACTGCGCGGCTTAGGGATTTTTCAAAAAAAAGTTGTTCAGACATCGAGGGCTAATTTTGTTTCCGATGAAAAAAACGCATCTGTTTCCACCGAAAAACCTTTCAGGGGATCGTTTGCAACAGTTTGGCACCATTTTTGAGTGAATTGCAGAATGTCAGAAATTTTGAAGAAATTGTGACTGCGCGGCTTAGGGATTTTTTCAAACAAAAGTTTTTCAGACATCGAGGTCTAATTCTGTTTCCGATGATAAAAATCCAGCTGCTAACAACGAAAAACCTTTCAAGGGATGGTCTGCAACAGTTTGGCACCATTTTTGAGTGAATTGCAGAACGTCAGAAATTTTGAAGAAATTGTGACCGCGCGGCTTAGGGATTTTTTTAAAAATAGATGTTCAGACATCGAGGGCTAATTCTGTTTCCGATGATAAAATCCCACCTGTTTCCACCGAAAAACCTTTCACGGGATCGTTTGCAACAGTTTGGCACCATTTTTGAGTGAATTGCAGAACGTCAGAAATTTTGAAGAAATCGTGACCGCGCGGCTTAGGGATTTTTCCCCAAAAAAGTTGTTCAGACATCGAGGGCTAATTTTGTTTCCGATGATAAAAACGCATCTGTTTCCACCGAAAAACATTTCAGGGGATCGTTTGCAACAGTTTGGCAACATTTTTGAGTGAATTGCAGAATGTCAGAAATTTTGAAGAAATTGTGACCGCGCGGCTTAGGGATTTTTTCAAACAAAAGTTGTTCAGACATCGAGGGCTAATTCTGTTTCCGATGATAAAGACCCACCTGTTTCCACCGAAAAACCTTTCAGGGGATGGTTTGCAACAGTTTGGCACCATTTTTGATTGAATTGCAGAACGTCAGAAATTTTGAAGAAAATGTGACCGCACGGCTTAGGGATTTTTTCAAAAAAAAGTTGTTCAGACATCAAGGGCTAATTCTGTTTCCGATGATAAAAACGCATCTGTTTCCACCAAAAAACCTTTCAGGGGATCGTTTGCAACAGTTTGGCACCATTTTTGAGTGAATTGCAGAACGTCAGAAATTTTGAAGAAATTGTGACCGCGCGGCTTAGGGATTTTTTCAAAAAAAAGTTGTTCAGACATCGTGGGCTAATTCTGTTCCCGATGATAAAACCGCATCTGTTTCCACCGAAAAACCTTTCACGGGATCGTTTGCAACAGGTTGGCACCATTTTTGAGTGAATTGCGGAACGTCAGAAATTTTGAAGAAATTGTGACCGCGCGGCTTAGGGATTTTTTCAAAAAAAAGTTGTTCAGACATCGAGGGCTAATTCTGTTTCCGATGATAAAAACCCACCTGTTTCCACCGAAAAACCTTTCAGGGGATGGTCTGCAACAGTTTGGCACCATTTTTGAGTGAATTGCAGAACGTCAGAAATTTTGAAGAAATCGTCACCGCGCGGCTTAGGGATTTTTTTTTAAAAAAAGTTGTTCAGACATCGAGGGCTAATTCTGTTTCCGATGATAAAAACACATCTGTTTCCACCCAAAAACCTTTCACGGGATCGTTTGCAACAGGTTGGCACCATTTTTGAGTGAACTGCAGAACGTCAGAAATTTTGAAGAAATTGTGACCGCGCGGCTTAGGGATTTTTTCAAAAAAAAGTTGTTCAGACATCGAGGGCTAATTCTGTTTCCGATGATAAAAACCCACCTGCTTCCACCGAAAAACCTTTCAGGGGATTGTCTGCAACAGTTTGGCACCATTTTTGAGTGAATTGCAGAACGTCAGAAATTTTGAAGAAATTGTGACCGCGCGGCTTAGGGATTTTTTCAAAAAAAAGTTGTTCAGACATCGAGGGCTAATTTTGTTTCCGATGAAAAAAACGCATCTGTTTCCACCGAAAAACCTTTCAGGGGATCGTTTGCAACAGTTTGGCACCATTTTTGAGTGAATTGCAGAACATCAGAAATTTTGAAGAAATTGTGACCGCGCTGCTTAGGGATTTTTTCAAAAAAAAGTTGTTCAGACATCGAGGGCTAATTTTGTTTCCGATGATAAAAACCCACCTGTTTCCACCGAAAAACCTTTCAGGGGATGGTCTGCAACAGTTTGGCACCATTTTTGAGTGAATTGCAGAACGTCAGAAATTTTGAAGAAATTGTGACTGCGCGGCTTAGGGATTTTTTCAAAAAAAAGTTGTTCAGACATCGAGGGCTAATTCTGTTTCCGATGATAAAAACCCACCTGTTTCCACCGAAAAACCTTTCAGGGGATGGTCTGCAACAGTTTGGCACCATTTTTGAGTGAATTGCAGAACGTCAGAAATTTTGAAGAAATTGTGACTGCGCGGCTTAGGGATTTTTCAAAAAAAAGTTGTTCAGACATCGAGGGCTAATTTTGTTTCCGATGAAAAAAACGCATCTGTTTCCACCGAAAAACCTTTCAGGGGATCGTTTGCAACAGTTTGGCACCATTTTTGAGTGAATTGCAGAATGTCAGAAATTTTGAAGAAATTGTGACTGCGCGGCTTAGGGATTTTTTCAAACAAAAGTTTTTCAGACATCGAGGTCTAATTCTGTTTCCGATGAAAAAAACCCAGCTGCTAACAACGAAAAACCTTTCAAGGGATGGTCTGCAACAGTTTGGCACCATTTTTGAGTGAATTGCAGAACGTCAGAAATTTTGAAGAAATTGTGACCGCGCGGCTTAGGGATTTTTTTTAAAAATAGTTGTTCAGACATCGAGGGCTAATTCTGTTTCCGATGATAAAATCCCACCTGTTTCCACCGAAAAACCTTTCACGGGATCGTTTGCAACAGTTTGGCACCATTTTTGAGTGAATTGCAGAACGTCAGAAATTTTGAAGAAATCGTGACCGCGCGGCTTAGGGATTTTTTCAAAAAAAAGTTGTTCAGACATCAAGGGGTAATTCTGTTTCCGATGATAAAAACGCATCTGTTTCCACCAAAAAACCTTTCACGGGATCGTTTGCAACAGTTTGGCACCATTTTTGAGTGAATTGCAGAACGTCAGAAATTTTGAAGAAATCGTGACCGCGCGGCTTAGGGATTTTTCCAAAAAAAAAGTTGTTCAGACATCGAGGGCTAATTTTGTTTCCGATGATAAAAATGCATCTGTTTCCACCGAAAAACCTTTCACGGGATCGTTTGCAACAGGTTGGCACCATTTTTGAGTGAATTGCAGAACGTCAGAAATTTTGAAGAAATTGTGACCGCGCGGCTTAGGGATTTTTTCAAAAAAAAGTTGTTCAGACATCGAGGGCTAATTCTGTTTCCGATGATAAAAACCCACCTGCTTCCACCGAAAAACCTTTCAGGGGATGGTCTGCAACAGTTTGGCACCATTTTTGAGTGAATTGCAGAACGTCAGAAATTTTGAAGAAATTGTGACCGCGCGGCTTAGGGATTTTTTCAAAAAAAAGTTGTTCAGACATCGAGGGCTAATTTTGTTTCCGATGATAAAAACGCATCTGTTTCCACCGAAAAACCTTTCAGGGGATCGTTTGAAACAGTTTGGCACCATTTTTGAGTGAATTGCAGAACGTCAGAAATTGTGAAGAAATTGTGACCGCGCGGCTTAGGGATTTTTTCAAAAAAAAGTTGTTCAGACATCGAGGGCTAATTTTGTTTCCGATGATAAAAACCCACCTGTTTCCACCGAAAAACCTTTCAGGGGATGGTCTGCAACAGTTTGGCACCATTTTTGAGTGAATTGCAGAACGTCAGAAATTTTGAAGAAATTGTGACTGCGCGGCTTAGGGATTTTTCAAAAAAAAGTTGTTCAGACATCGAGGGCTAATTTTGTTTCCGATGAAAAAAACGCATCTGTTTCCACCGAAAAACCTTTCAGGGGATCGTTTGCAACAGTTTGGCACCATTTTTGAGTGAATTGCAGAATGTCAGAAATTTTGAAGAAATTGTGACTGCGCGGCTTAGGGATTTTTTCAAACAAAAGTTTTTCAGACATCGAGGTCTAATTCTGTTTCCGATGATAAAAACCCAGCTGCTAACAACGAAAAACCTTTCAAGGGATGGTCTGCAACAATTTGGCACCATTTTTGAGTGAATTGCAGAACGTCAGAAATTTTGAAGAAATTGTGACCGCGCGGCTTAGGGATTTTTTTAAAAATAGTTGTTCAGACATCGAGGGCTAATTCTGTTTCCGATGATAAAATCCCACCTGTTTCCACCGAAAAACCTTTCACGGGATCGTTTGCAACAGTTTGGCACCATTTTTGAGTGAATTGCAGAACGTCAGAAATTTTGAAGAAATCGTGACCGCGCGGCTTAGGGATTTTTTCAAAAAAAAGTTGTTCAGACATCAAGGGGTAATTCTGTTTCCGATGATAAAAACGCATCTGTTTCCACCAAAAAACCTTTCACGGGATCGTTTGCAACAGTTTGGCACCATTTTTGAGTGAATTGCAGAATGTCAGAAATTTTGAAGAAATTGTGACCGCGCGGCTTAGGGATTTTTTCAAACAAAAGTTGTTCAGACATCGAGGGCTAATTCTGTTTCCGATGATAAAGACCCACCTGTTTCCACCGAAAAACCTTTCAGGGGATGGTTTGCAACAGTTTGGCACCATTTTTGATTGAATTGCAGAACGTCAGAAATTTTGAAGAAAATGTGACCGCACGGCTTAGGGATTTTTTCAAAAAAAAGTTGTTCAGACATCAAGGGCTAATTCTGTTTCCGATGATAAAAACGCATCTGTTTCCACCAAAAAACCTTTCACGGGATCGTTTGCAACAGTTTGGCACCATTTTTGAGTGAATTGCAGAACGTCAGAAATTTTGAAGAAATTGTGACCGCGCGGCTTAGGGATTTTTTCAAAAAAAAGTTGTTCAGACATCGTGGGCTAATTCTGTTCCCGATGATAAAACCGCATCTGTTTCCACCGAAAAACCTTTCACGGGATCGTTTGCAACAGGTTGGCACCATTTTTGAGTGAATTGCGGAACGTCAGAAATTTTGAAGAAATTGTGACCGCGCGGCTTAGGGATTTTTTCAAAAAAAAGTTGTTCAGACATCGAGGGCTAATTCTGTTTCCGATGATAAAAACCCACCTGTTTCCACCGAAAAACCTTTCAGGGGATGGTCTGCAACAGTTTGGCACCATTTTTGAGTGAATTGCAGAACGTCAGAAATTTTGAAGAAATCGTCACCGCGCGGCTTAGGGATTTTTTTTAAAAAAAAGTTGTTCAGACATCGAGGGCTAATTCTGTTTCCGATGATAAAAACACATCTGTTTCCACCAAAAAACCTTTCACTGGATCGTTTGCAACAGGTTGGCACCATTTTTGAGTGAACTGCAGAACGTCAGAAATTTTGAAGAAATTGTGACCGCGCGGCTTAGGGATTTTTTCAAAAAAAAGTTGTTCAGACATCGAGGGCTAATTCTGTTTCCGATGATAAAAACCCACCTGCTTCCACCGAAAAACCTTTCAGGGGATTGTCTGCAACAGTTTGGCACCATTTTTGAGTGAATTGCAGAACGTCAGAAATTTTGAAGAAATTGTGACCGCGCGGCTTAGGGATTTTTTCAAAAAAAAGTTGTTCAGACATCGAGGGCTAATTTTGTTTCCGATGAAAAAAACGCATCTGTTTCCACCGAAAAACCTTTCAGGGGATCGTTTGCAACAGTTTGGCACCATTTTTGAGTGAATTGCAGAACATCAGAAATTTTGAAGAAATTGTGACCGCGCGGCTTAGGGATTTTTTCAAAAAAAAGTTGTTCAGACATCGAGGGCTAATTTTGTTTCCGATGATAAAAACCCACCTGTTTCCACCGAAAAACCTTTCAGGGGATGGTCTGCAACAGTTTGACACCATTTTTGAGTGAATTGCAGAACGTCAGAAATTTTGAAGAAATTGTGACTGCGCGGCTTAGGGATTTTTTCAAAAAAAAGTTGTTCAGACATCGAGGGCTAATTCTGTTTCCGATGATAAAAACACATCTGTTTCCACCAAAAAACCTTTCACGGAATCGTTTGCAACAGGTTGGCACCATTTTTGAGTGAATTGCAGAACGTCAGAAATTTTGAAGAAATTGTGACCGCGCGGCTTAGGGATTTTTTCAAAAAAAAGTTGTTCAGACATCGAGGGCTAATTCTGTTTCCGATGATAAAAACCCACCTGCTTCCACCGAAAAACCTTTCAGGGGATGGTCTGCAACAGTTTGGCACCATTTTTGAGTGAATTGCAGAACGTCAGAAATTTTGAAGAAATTGTGACCGCGCGGCTTAGGGATTTTTGCAAAAAAAAGTTGTTCAGACATCGAGGGCTAATTTTGTTTCCGATGAAAAAAACGCATCTGTTTCCACCGAAAAACCTTTCAGGGGATCGTTTGAAACAGATTGGCACCATTTTTGAGTGAATTGCAGAACATCAGAAATTGTGAAGAAATTGTGACCGCGCGGCTCAGGGATTTTTTCAAAAAAAAGTTGTTCAGACATCGAGGGCTAATTTTGTTTCCGATGATAAAAACCCACCTGTTTCCACCGAAAAACCTTTCAGGGGATGGTCTGCAACAGTTTGGCACCATTTTTGAGTGAATTGCAGAACGTCAGAAATTTTGAAGAAATTGTGACTGCGCGGCTTAGGGATTTTTCAAAAAAAAGTTGTTCAGACATCGAGGGCTAATTTTGTTTCCGATGAAAAAAACGCATCTGTTTCCACCGAAAAACCTTTCAGGGGATCGTTTGCAACAGTTTGGCACCATTTTTGAGTGAATTGCAGAATGTCAGAAATTTTGAAGAAATTGTGACTGCGCGGCTTAGGGATTTTTTCAAACAAAAGTTTTTCAGACATCGAGGTCTAATTCTGTTTCCGATGATAAAAACCCAGCTGCTAACAACGAAAAACCTTTCAAGGGATGGTCTGCAACAGTTTGGCACCATTTTTGAGTGAATTGCAGAACGTCAGAAATTTTGAAGAAATTGTGACCGCGCGGCTTAGGGATTTTTTTAAAAATAGTTGTTCAGACATCGAGGGCTAATTCTGTTTCCGATGATAAAATCCCACCTGTTTCCACCGAAAAACCTTTCACGGGATCGTTTGCAACAGTTTGGCACCATTTTTGAGTGAATTGCAGAAGGTCAGAAATTTTGAAGAAATCGTGACCGCGCGGCTTAGGGATTTTTTCAAAAAAAAAGTTGTTCAGACATCAAGGGGTAATTCTGTTTCCGATGATAAAAACGCATCTGTTTCCACCAAAAAACCTTTCACGGGATCGTTTGCAACAGTTTGGCACCATTTTTGAGTGAATTGCAGAACGTCAGAAATTTTGAAGAAATCGTGACCGCGCGGCTTAGGGATTTTTCCAAAAAAAAGGTTGTTCAGACATCGAGGGCTAATTTTGTTTCCGATGATAAAAATGCATCTGTTTCCACCGAAAAACCTTTCACGGGATCGTTTGCAACAGGTTGGCACCATTTTTGAGTGAATTGCAGAACGTCAGAAATTTTGAAGAAATTGTGACCGCGCGGCTTAGGGATTTTTTCAAAAAAAAGTTGTTCAGACATCGAGGGCTAATTCTGTTTCCGATGATAAAAACCCACCTGCTTCCACCGAAAAACCTTTCAGGGGATGGTCTGCAACAGTTTGGCACCATTTTTGAGTGAATTGCAGAACGTCAGAAATTTTGAAGAAATTGTGACCGCGCGGCTTAGGGATTTTTTCAAAAAAAAGTTGTTCAGACATCGAGGGCTAATTTTGTTTCCGATGATAAAAACGCATCTGTTTCCACCGAAAAACCTTTCAGGGGATCGTTTGAAACAGTTTGGCACCATTTTTGAGTGAATTGCAGAACATCAGAAATTGTGAAGAAATTGTGACCGCGCGGCTTAGGGATTTTTTCAAAAAAAAGTTGTTCAGACATCGAGGGCTAATTTTGTTTCCGATGATAAAAACCCACCTGTTTCCACCGAAAAACCTTTCAGGGGATGGTCTGCAACAGTTTGGCACCATTTTTGAGTGAATTGCAGAACGTCAGAAATTTTGAAGAAATTGTGACTGCGCGGCTTAGGGATTTTTCAAAAAAAAGTTGTTCAGACATCGAGGGCTAATTTTGTTTCCGATGAAAAAAACGCATCTGTTTCCACCGAAAAACCTTTCAGGGGATCGTTTGCAACAGTTTGGCACCATTTTTGAGTGAATTGCAGAATGTCAGAAATTTTGAAGAAATTGTGACTGCGCGGCTTAGGGATTTTTTCAAACAAAAGTTTTTCAGACATCGAGGTCTAATTCTGTTTCCGATGATAAAAACCCAGCTGCTAACAACGAAAAACCTTTCAAGGGATGGTCTGCAACAGTTTGGCACCATTTTTGAGTGAATTGCAGAACGTCAGAAATTTTGAAGAAATTGTGACCGCGCGGCTTAGGGATTTTTTTAAAAATAGTTGTTCAGACATCGAGGGCTAATTCTGTTTCCGATGATAAAATCCCACCTGTTTCCACCGAAAAACCTTTCACGGGATCGTTTGCAACAGTTTGGCACCATTTTTGAGTGAATTGCAGAACGTCAGAAATTTTGAAGAAATTGTGACCGCGCGGCTTAGGGATTTTTTCAAAAAAAAGTTGTTCAGACATCAAGGGGTAATTCTGTTTCCGATGATAAAAACGCATCTGTTTCCACCAAAAAACCTTTCACGGGATCGTTTGCAACAGTTTGGCACCATTTTTGAGTGAATTGCAGAACGTCAGAAATTTTGAAGAAATCGTGACCGCGCGGCTTAGGGATTTTTCCAAAAAAAAGGTTGTTCAGACATCGAGGGCTAATTTTGTTTCCGATGATAAAAATGCATCTGTTTCCACCGAAAAACCTTTCACGGGATCGTTTGCAACAGGTTGGCACCATTTTTGAGTGAATTGCAGAATGTCAGAAATTTTGAAGAAATTGTGACGGCGCGGCTTAGGGATTTTTTCAAACAAAAGTTGTTCAGATATCGAGGGCTATTTCTATTTCCGATGATAAAGACCCACCTGTTTCCACCTAAAAACATTTCAGGGGATGGTTTGCAATAGTTTGGCACCATTTTTGATTGAATTGCAGAACGTCAGAAATTTTGAAGAAATTGTGACCGCGCGGCTTAGGGATTTTTTCAAACAAAAGTTGTTCAGACATCGAGGTCTAATTCTGTTTCCGATGATAAAAACACAACTGTTTCCACCGAAAAACCTTTCAGGGGATGGTCTGCAACAGTTTGGCACCATTTTTGAGAGGATTGCAGAACGTCAGAAATTTTGAAGAAATTGTGACCGCGCGGCTTAGGGATTTTTCAAAAAAAAGCTGTTCAGACATCGACGGCTAATTCTGTTTCCGATAATAAAAACCCAACTGTTTCCACCGAAAAACCTTTCAGGGGATGGTCTGCAACAGTTTGGCACCATTTCTGAGTGAATTGCAGAACGTCAGAAATTGTGAAGAAATTGTGACCGCGCGGCTTAGGGATTTTTTCAAAAAAAAGTTGTTCAGACATAGAGGGCTAATTTTGTTTCCGATGATAAAAACCCAGCTGCTAACAACGAAAAACCTTTCAAGGGTTGGTCTGCAACAGTTTGGCACCATTTTTGAGTGAATTGCAGAACGTCAGAAATTTTGAAGAAATTGTGACCGCGCGGCTTAGGGATTTTTTCAAAAAAAAGTTGTTCAGACATCGAGGGCTAATTCTGTTTCCGATGATAAAAACCCACCTGTTTCCACCGAAAAACCTTTCAGGGGATGGTCTGCCAAAGTTTGGCACCATTTTTGAGTGAATTGCAGAACATCAGAAATTTTGAAGAAATTGTGACCGCGCGGCTTAGGGATTTTTAAAAAAATTGTTGTTCAGACATCAAGGGCTAATTCTGTTTCCGATGATAAAAACCCACCTGTTTCCACCGAAAAACCTTTCAGGGGATGGTCTGCCAAAGTTTGGCACCATTTTTGAGTGAATTGCAGAACATCAGAAATTTTGAAGAAATTGTGACCGCGCGGCTTAGGCATTTTTTCAAAAAAAAGTTGTTCAGACATCAAGGGCTAATTCTGTTTCCGATGATAAAAATGCATCTGTTTCCACCAAAAAACGTTTCACGGGATCGTTTGCAACAGGTTGGCACCATTTTTGAGTGAATTGCAGAACGTCAGAAATTTTGAAGAAATTGTGACCGGCGGCTTAGGGATTTTTTCAAAAAAAAGTTGTTCAGACATCGTGGGCTAATTCTGTTCCCGATGATAAAAACGCATCTGTTTCCACCGAAAAACCTTTCACGGGATCGTTTGCAACAGGTTGGCACCATTTTTGAGTGAATTGCAGAACGTCAGAAATTTTGAAGAAATAGTGACCGCGCGGCTTAGGGATTTTTTCAAAAAAAAGTTGTTCAGACATCGAGGGCTAATTCTGTTTCCGATGATAAAAACCCACCTGTTTCCACCGAAAAACCTTTCAGGGGATGGTCTGCAAAAGTTTGGCACCATTTTTGAGTGAATTGCAGAACGTCAGAAATTTTGAAGAAATTGTGACCGCGCGGCTTAGGGATTTTTTCAAAAAAAAGTTGTTCAGACATCGAGGGCTAATTCTGTTTCGGATGATAAAAACGCATCTGTTTCCACCAAAAAACGTTTCACGGGATCGTTTGCAACAGGTTGGCACCATTTTTGAGTGAATTGCAGAACGTCAGAAATTTTGAAGAATTGTGACCGCGCGGCTTAGGGATTTTTTTAAAAAAAAGTTGTTCAGACATCGTGGGCTAATTCTGTTTCCGATGATAAAAACGCATCTGTTTCCACCGAAAAACCTTTCACGGGATCGTTTGCAACAGGTTGGCACCATTTTTGAGTGAATTGCAGAACGTCAGAAATTTTGAAGAAATTGTGACCGCGCGGCTTAGGGATTTTTTCAAAAAAAAGTTGTTCAGACATCGAGGGCTAATTCTGTTTCCGATGATAAAAACCCACCTGTTTCCACCGAAAAACCTTTCAGGGGATGGTCTGCAACAGTTTGGCACCATTTTTGAGTGAATTGCAGAACGTCAGAAATTTTGAAGAAATTGTGACTGCGCGGCTTAGGGATTTTTCCAAAAAAAAGTTGTTCAGACATCGAGGGCTAATTCTGTTTCCGATGATAAAAACCCACCTGTTTCCACCGGAAAACCTTTCAGGGGATGGTCTGCAACAGTTTGGCACCATTTTTGAGTGAATTGCAGAACGTCAGAAATTTTGAAGAAATTGTGACCGCGCGGCTTAGGGATTTTTTCAAAAAAAAGTTGTTCAGACATAGAGGGCTAATTTTGTTTCCGATGATAAAAACCCAGCTGCTAACAACGAAAAACCTTTCAAGGGTTGGTCTGCAACAGTTTGGCACCATTTTTGAGTGAATTGCAGAACGTCAGAAATTTTGAAGAAATTGTGACCGCGCGGCTTAGGGATTTTTAAAAAAATAGTTGTTCAGACATCGAGGGCTAATTCTGTTTCCGATGATAAAAACCCACCTGTTTCCACCGAAAAACCTTTCAGGGGATGGTCTGCCAAAGTTTGGCACCATTTTTGGGTGAATTGCAGAACATCAGAAATTTTGAAGAAATTGTGACCGCGCGGCTTAGGGATTTTTTCAAAAAAAAGTTGTTCAGACATCAAGGGCTAATTCTGTTTCCGATGATAAAAATGCATCTGTTTCCACCAAAAAACGTTTCACGGGATCGTTTGCAACAGGTTGGCACCATTTTTGAGTGAATTGCAGAACGTCAGAAATTTTGAAGAAATTGTGACCGGCGGCTTAGGGATTTTTTCAAAAAAAAGTTGTTCAGACATCGTGGGCTAATTCTGTTCCCGATGATAAAAACGCATCTGTTTCCACCGAAAAACCTTTCACGGGATCGTTTGCAACAGGTTGGCACCATTTTTGAGTGAATTGCAGAACGTCAGAAATTTTGAAGAAATTGTGACCGCGCGGCTTAGGGATTTTTTCAAAAAAAAGTTGTTCAGACATCGAGGGCTAATTCTGTTTCCGATGATAAAAACCCATCTGTTTCCACCGAAAAACCTTTCAGGGGATGGTCTGCAACAGTTTGGCACCATTTTTGAGTGAATTGCAGAACGTCAGAAATTTGGAAGAAATTGTGACCGCGCGGCTTAGGGATTTTTGCAAAAAAAAGTTGTTCAGACATCGAGGGCTAATTTTGTTTCCGATGAAAAAAACGCATCTGTTTCCACCGAAAAACCTTTCAGGGGATCGTTTGCAACAGTTTGGCACCATTTTTGAGTGAATTGCAGAACATCAGAAATTTTGAAGAAATTGTGACCGCGCGGCTTAGGGATTTTTTCAAAAAAAAGTTGTTCAGACATCGAGGGCTAATTTTGTTTCCGATGATAAAAACCCACCTGTTTCCACCGAAAAACCTTTCAGGGGATGGTCTGCAACAGTTTGGCACCATTTTTGAGTGAATTGCAGAACGTCAGAAATTTTGAAGAAATTGTGACTGCGCGGCTTAGGGATTTTTTCAAAAAAAAGTTGTTCAGACATCGAGGGCTAATTCTGTTTCCGATGATAAAAACCCATCTGTTTCCACCGAAAAACCTTTCAGGGGATGGTCTGCAACAGTTTGGCACCATTTTTGAGTGAATTGCAGAACGTCAGAAATTTTGAAGAAATCGTGACCGCGCGGCTTAGGGATTTTTTTTTAAAAAAAGTTGTTCAGACATCGAGGGCTAATTCTGTTTCCGATGATAAAAACGCATCTGTTTCCACCGAAAAACCTTTCAGGGGATCGTTTGCAACAGGTTGGCACCATTTTTGAGTGAATTGCAGAACGTCAGAAATTTTGAAGAAATTGTGACCGCGCGGCTTACGGATTTTTTAAAAAAAAAGTTGTTCAGACATCGTGGGCTAATTCTGTTTCCGATGATAAAAACGCATCTGTTTCCACCGAAAAACCTTTCACGGGATCGTTTGCAACAGGTTGGCACCATTTTTGAGTGAATTGCAGAACGTCAGAAATTTTGAAGAAATTGTGACTGCGCGGCTTAGGGATTTTTCCAAAAAAAAGTTGTTCAGACATCGAGGGCTAATTCTGTTTCCGATGATAAAAACCCACCTGTTTCCACCGAAAAACCTTTCAGGGGATGGTCTGCAACAGTTTGGCACCATTTTTGAGTGAATTGCAGAACGTCAGAAATTTTGAAGAAATTGTGACCGCGCGGCTTAGGGATTTTTAAAAAAATTGTTGTTCAGACATCGAGGGCTAATTCTGTTTCCGATGATAAAAACCCACCTGTTTCCACCGAAAAACCTTTCAGGGGATGGTCTGCCAAAGTTTGGCACCATTTTTGAGTGAATTGCAGAACATCAGAAATTTTGAAGAAATTGTGACCGCGCGGCTTAGGCATTTTTTCAAAAAAAAGTTGTTCAGACATCAAGGGCTAATTCTGTTTCCGATGATAAAAATGCATCTGTTTCCACCAAAAAACGTTTCACGGGATCGTTTGCAACAGGTTGGCACCATTTTTGAGTGAATTGCAGAACGTCAGAAATTTTGAAGAAATTGTGACCGGCGGCTTAGGGATTTTTTCAAAAAAAAGTTGTTCAGACATTGTGGGCTAATTCTGTTCCCGATGATAAAAACGCATCTGTTTCCACCGAAAAACCTTTCACGGGATCGTTTGCAACAGGTTGGCACCATTTTTGAGTGAATTGCAGAACGTCAGAAATTTTGAAGAAATTGTGACCGCGCGGCTTAGGGATTTTTTCAAAAAAAAGTTGTTCAGACATCGAGGGCTAATTCTGTTTCCGATGATAAAAACCCACCTGTTTCCACCGAAAAACCTTTCAGGGGATGGTCTGCAAAAGTTTGGCACCATTTTTGAGTGAATTGCAGAACGTCAGAAATTTTGAAGAAATTGTGACCGCGCGGCTTAGGGATTTTTTCAAAAAAAAGTTGTTCAGACATCGAGGGCTAATTCTGTTTCGGATGATAAAAACGCATCTGTTTCCACCAAAAAACGTTTCACGGGATCGTTTGCAACAGGTTGGCACCATTTTTGAGTGAATTGCAGAACGTCAGAAATTTTGAAGAATTGTGACCGCGCGGCTTAGGGATTTTTTCAAAAAAAAGTTGTTCAGACATCGAGGGCTAATTCTGTTTCCGATGATAAAAACCCATCTGTTTCCACCGAAAAACCTTTCAGGGGATGGTCTGCAACAGTTTGGCACCATTTTTGAGTGAATTGCAGAACGTCAGAAATTTTGAAGAAATCGTGACCGCGCGGCTTAGGGATTTTTTTTTTTAAAAAGTTGTTCAGACATCGAGGGCTAATTCTGTTTCCGATGATAAAAACGCATCTGTTTCCACCGAAAAACCTTTCAGGGGATCGTTTGCAACAGGTTGGCACCATTTTTGAGTGAATTGCAGAACGTCAGAAATTTTGAAGAAATTGTGACCGCGCGGCTTAGGGATTTTTTTAAAAAAAAGTTGTTCAGACATCGTGGGCTAATTCTGTTTCCGATGATAAAAACGCACCTTTTCCACCGAAAAACCTTTCACGGGATCGTTTGCAACAGGTTGGCACCATTTTTGAGTGAATTGCAGAACGTCAGAAATTTTGAAGAAATTGTGACCGCGCGGCTTAGGGATTTTTTCAAAAAAAAGTTGTTCAGACATCGAGGGCTAATTCTGTTTCCGATGATAAAAACCCACCTGTTTCCACCGAAAAACCTTTCAGGGGATGGTCTGCAACAGTTTGGCACCATTTTTGAGTGAATTGCAGAACGTCAGAAATTTTGAAGAAATTGTGACTGCGCGGCTTAGGGATTTTTCCAAAAAAAAGTTGTTCAGACATCGAGGGCTAATTCTGTTTCCGATGATAAAAACCCACCTGTTTCCACCGAAAAACCTTTCAGGGGATGGTCTGCAACAGTTTGGCACCATTTTTGAGTGAATTGCAGAACGTCAGAAATTTTGAAGAAATTGTGACCGCGCGGCTTAGGGATTTTTTCAAAAAAAAGTTGTTCAGACATAGAGGGCTAATTTTGTTTCCGATGATAAAAACCTTGCTGCTAACAACGAAAAACCTTTCAAGGGTTGGTCTGCAACAGTTTGGCACCATTTTTGAGTGAATTGCAGAACGTCAGAAATTTTGAAGAAATTGTGACCGCGCGGCTTAGGGATTTTTAAAAAAATAGTTGTTCAGACATCGAGGGCTAATTCTGTTTCCGATGATAAAAACCCACCTGTTTCCACCGAAAAACCTTTCAGGGGATGGTCTGCCAAAGTTTGGCACCATTTTTGAGTGAATTGCAGAACATCAGAAATTTTGAAGAAATTGTGACCGCGCGGCTTAGGGATTTTTTCAAAAAAAAGTTGTTCAGACATCAAGGGCTAATTCTGTTTCCGATGATAAAAATGCATCTGTTTCCACCAAAAAACGTTTCACGGGATCGTTTGCAACAGGTTGGCACCATTTTTGAGTGAATTGCAGAACGTCAGAAATTTTGAAGAAATTGTGACCGGCGGCTTAGGGATTTTTTCAAAAAAAAGTTGTTCAGGCATCGTGGGCTAATTCTGTTCCCGATGATAAAAACGCATCTGTTTCCACCGAAAAACCTTTCACGGGATCGTTTGCAACAGGTTGGCACCATTTTTGAGTGAATTGCAGAACGTCAGAAATTTTGAAGAAATTGTGACCGCGCGGCTTAGGGATTTTTTCAAAAAAAAGTTGTTCAGACATCGAGGGCTAATTCTGTTTCCGATGATAAAAACCCATCTTTTTCCACCGAAAAACTTTTAAGGGGATGGTCTGCAACAGTTTTGCACCATTTTTGAGTGAATTGCAGAACGTCAGAAATTTGGAAGAAATTGTGACCGCGCGGCTTAGGGATTTTTGCAAAAAAAAGTTGTTCAGACATCGAGGGCTAATTTTGTTTCCGATGAAAAAAACGCATCTGTTTCCACCGAAAAACCTTTCAGGGGATCGTTTGCAACAGTTTGGCACCATTTTTGAGTGAATTGCAGAACATCAGAAATTTTGAAGAAATTGTGACCGCGCGGCTTAGGGATTTTTTCAAAAAAAAGTTGTTCAGACATCGAGGGCTAATTTTGTTTCCGATGATAAAAACCCACCTGTTTCCACCGAAAAACCTTTCAGGGGATGGTCTGCAACAGTTTGGCACCATTTTTGAGTGAATTGCAGAACGTCAGAAATTTTGAAGAAATTGTGACTGCGCGGCTTAGGGATTTTTTCAAAAAAAAGTTGTTCAGACATCGAGGGCTAATTCTGTTTCCGATGATAAAAACACATCTGTTTCCACCAAAAAACCTTTCACGGGATCGTTTGCAACAGGTTGGCACCATTTTTGAGTGAATTGCAGAACGTCAGAAATTTTGAAGAAATTGTGACCGCGCGGCTTAGGGATTTTTTCAAAAAAATGTTGTTCAGACATCGAGGGCTAATTCTGTTTCCGATGATAAAAACCCACCTGCTTCCACCGAAAAACCTTTCAGGGGATCGTTTGCAACAGTTTGGCACCATTTTTGAGTGAATTGCAGAACGTCAGAAATTTTGAAGAAATTGTGACCGCGCGGCTTAGGGATTTTTGCAAAAAAAAGTTGTTCAGACATCGAGGGCTAATTTTGTTTCCGATGAAAAAAACGCATCTGTTTCCACCGAAAAATCTTTCAGGGGATCGTTTGAAACAGTTTGGCACCATTTTTGAGTGAATTGCAGAACATCAGAAATTGTGAAGAAATTGTGACCGCGCGGCTTAGGGATTTTTTCAAAAAAAAGTTGTTCAGACATCGAGGGCTAATTTTGTTTCCGATGATAAAAACCCACCTGTTTCCACCGAAAAACCTTTCAGGGGATGGTCTGCAACAGTTTGGCACCGTTTTTGAGTGAATTGCAGAACGTCAGAAATTTTGAAGAAATTGTGACTGCGCGGCTTAGGGATTTTTCAAAAAAAAAGTTGTTCAGACATCGAGGGCTAATTCTGTTTCCGATGATAAAAACCCACCTGTTTCCACCGAAAAACCTTTCAGGGGATGGTCTGCAACAGTTTGGCACCATTTTTGAGTGAATTGCAGAACGTCAGAAATTTTGAAGAAATTGTGACCGCGCGGCTTAGGGATTTTTTCAGAAAAAAGCTGTTCAGACATAGAGGGCTAATTTTGTTTCCGATGATAAAAACCCAGCTGCTAACAACGAAAAACCTTTCAAGGGTTGGTCTGCCAAAGTTTGGCACCATTTTTGAGTGAATTGCAGAACATCAGAACTTTTGAAGAAATTGTGACCGCGCGGCTTAGGGATTTTTTCAAAAAAAAGTTGTTCAGACATCAAGGGCTAATTCTGTTTCCGATGATAAAAATGCATCTGTTTCCACCAAAAAACCTTTCACGGGATCGTTTGCAACAGTTTGGCACCATTTTTGAGTGAATTGCAGAACGTCAGAAATTTTGAAGAAATCGTGACCGCGCGGCTTAGGGATTTTTCCAAAAAAGAGTTGTTCCGACATCGAGGGCTAATTTTGTTTCCAATGATAAAAACGCATCTGTTTCCACCGAAAAACCTTTCAGGGGATCGTTTGCAACAGTTTGGCACCATTTTTGAGTGAATTGCAGAATGTCAGAAATTTTGAAGAAATTGTGACGGCGCGGCTTAGGGATTTTTTAAAAAATAGTTGTTCAGACATCGAGGGCTAATTCTGTTTCCGATGATAAAAACCCACCTGTTTCCACCGAAAAACCTTTCAGGGGATGGTCTGCAAAAGTTTGGCACCATTTTTGAGTGAATTGCAGAACGTCAGAAATTTTGAAGAAATTGTGACCGCGCGGCTTAGGGATTTTTTCAAAAAAAAGTTGTTCAGACATCGAGGGCTAATTCTGTTTCCGATGATAAAAACCCACCTGTTTCCACCGAAAAACCTTTCAGGGGATGGTCTGCAACAGTTTGGCACCATTTTTGAGTGAATTGCAGAACGTCAGAAATTTTGAAGAAATTGTGACCGCGCGGCTTAGGGATTTTTTCAAAAAAAAGTTGTTCAGACATAGAGGGCTAATTTTGTTTCCGATGATAAAAACCCAGCTGCTAACAACGAAAAACCTTTCAAGGGTTGGTCTGCAACAGTTTGGCACCATTTTTGAGTGAATTGCAGAACGTCAGAAATTTTGAAGAAATTGTGACCGCGCGGCTTAGGGATTTTAAAAAAAATAGTTGTTCAGACATCGAGGGCTAATTCTGTTTCCGATGATAAAAACCCACCTGTTTCCACCGAAAAACCTTTCAGGGGATGGTCTGCCAAAGTTTGGCACCATTTTTGAGTGAATTGCAGAACGTCAGAAATTTTGAAGAAATTGTGACCGCGCGGCTTAGGGATTTTTTCAAAAAAAAGTTGTTCAGACATAGAGGGCTAATTTTGTTTCCGATGATAAAAACCCAGCTGCTAACAACGAAAAACCTTTCAAGGGTTGGTCTGCCAAAGTTTGGCACCATTTTTGAGTGAATTGCAGAACATCAGAACTTTTGAAGAAATTGTGACCGCGCGGCTTAGGGATTTTTTCAAAAAAAAGTTGTTCAGACATCGAGGGCTAATTCTGTTTCCGATGATAAAAACCCACCTGTTTCCACCGAAAAACCTTTCAGGGGATGGTCTGCAACAGTTTGGCACCATTTTTGAGTGAATTGCAGAACGTCAGAAATTTTGAAGAAATTGTGACCGCGCGGCTTAGGGATTTTTTCAAAAAAAAGTTGTTCAGACATCAAGGGCTAATTCTGTTTCCGATGATAAAAATGCATCTGTTTCCACCAAAAAACCTTTCACGGGATCGTTTGCAACAGTTTGGCACCATTTTTGAGTGAATTGCAGAACGTCAGAAATTTTGAAGAAATCGTGACCGCGCGGCTTAGGGATTTTTCCAAAAAAGAGTTGTTCCGACATCGAGGGCTAATTTTGTTTCCAATGATAAAAACGCATCTGTTTCCACCGAAAAACCTTTCAGGGGATCGTTTGCAACAGTTTGGCACCATTTTTGAGTGAATTGCAGAATGTCAGAAATTTTGAAGAAATTGTGACGGCGCGGCTTAGGGATTTTTTAAAAAATAGTTGTTCAGACATCGAGGGCTAATTCTGTTTCCGATGATAAAAACCCACCTGTTTCCACCGAAAAACCTTTCAGGGGATGGTCTGCAAAAGTTTGGCACCATTTTTGAGTGAATTGCAGAACGTCAGAAATTTTGAAGAAATTGTGACCGCGCGGCTTAGGGATTTTTTCAAAAAAATGTTGTTCAGACATCGAGGGCTAATTCTGTTTCCGATGATAAAAACCCACCTGCTTCCACCGAAAAACCTTTCAGGGGATGGTCTGCAACAGTTTGGCACCATTTTTGAGTGAATTGCAGAACGTCAGAAATTTTGAAGAAATTGTGACCGCGCGGCTTAGGGATTTTTGCAAAAAAAAGTTGTTCAGACATCGAGGGCTAATTTTGTTTCCGATGAAAAAAACGCATCTGTTTCCACCGAAAAATCTTTCAGGGGATCGTTTGAAACAGTTTGGCACCATTTTTGAGTGAATTGCAGAACATCAGAAATTGTGAAGAAATTGTGACCGCGCGGCTTAGGGATTTTTTCAAAAAAAAGTTGTTCAGACATCGAGGGCTAATTTTGTTTCCGATGATAAAAACCCACCTGTTTCCACCGAAAAACCTTTCAGGGGATGGTCTGCAACAGTTTGGCACCGTTTTTGAGTGAATTGCAGAACGTCAGAAATTTTGAAGAAATTGTGACTGCGCGGCTTAGGGATTTTTCAAAAAAAAAGTTGTTCAGACATCGAGGGCTAATTCTGTTTCCGATGATAAAAACCCACCTGTTTCCACCGAAAAACCTTTCAGGGGATGGTCTGCAACAGTTTGGCACCATTTTTGAGTGAATTGCAGAACGTCAGAAATTTTGAAGAAATTGTGACCGCGCGGCTTAGGGATTTTTTCAAAAAAAAGTTGTTCAGACATAGAGGGCTAATTTTGTTTCCGATGATAAAAACCCAGCTGCTAACAACGAAAAACCTTTCAAGGGTTGGTCTGCCAAAGTTTGGCACCATTTTTGAGTGAATTGCAGAACATCAGAACTTTTGAAGAAATTGTGACCGCGCGGCTTAGGGATTTTTTCAAAAAAAAGTTGTTCAGACATCAAGGGCTAATTCTGTTTCCGATGATAAAAATGCATCTGTTTCCACCAAAAAACCTTTCACGGGATCGTTTGCAACAGTTTGGCACCATTTTTGAGTGAATTGCAGAACGTCAGAAATTTTGAAGAAATCGTGACCGCGCGGCTTAGGGATTTTTCCAAAAAAGAGTTGTTCCGACATCGAGGGCTAATTTTGTTTCCAATGATAAAAACGCATCTGTTTCCACCGAAAAACCTTTCAGGGGATCGTTTGCAACAGTTTGGCACCATTTTTGAGTGAATTGCAGAATGTCAGAAATTTTGAAGAAATTGTGACGGCGCGGCTTAGGGATTTTTTAAAAAATAGTTGTTCAGACATCGAGGGCTAATTCTGTTTCCGATGATAAAAACCCACCTGTTTCCACCGAAAAACCTTTCAGGGGATGGTCTGCAAAAGTTTGGCACCATTTTTGATTGAATTGCAGAACGTCAGAAATTTTGAAGAAATTCTGACCGCGCGGCTTAGGGATTTTTTCAAAAAAAAGTTGTTCAGACATCGAGGGCTAATTCTGTTTCCGATGATAAAAACCCACCTGTTTCCACCGAAAAACCTTTCAGGGGATGGTCTGCAACAGTTTGGCACCATTTTTGAGTGAATTGCAGAACGTCAGAAATTTTGAAGAAATTGTGACCGCGCGGCTTAGGGATTTTTTCAAAAAAAAGTTGTTCAGACATAGAGGGCTAATTTTGTTTCCGATGATAAAAACCCAGCTGCTAACAACGAAAAACCTTTCAAGGGTTGGTCTGCAACAGTTTGGCACCATTTTTGAGTGAATTGCAGAACGTCAGAAATTTTGAAGAAATTGTGACCGCGCGGCTTAGGGATTTTAAAAAAAATAGTTGTTCAGACATCGAGGGCTAATTCTGTTTCCGATGATAAAAACCCACCTGTTTCCACCGAAAAACCTTTCAGGGGATGGTCTGCCAAAGTTTGGCACCATTTTTGAGTGAATTGCAGAACGTCAGAAATTTTGAAGAAATTGTGACCGCGCGGCTTAGGGATTTTTTCAAAAAAAAGTTGTTCAGACATAGAGGGCTAATTTTGTTTCCGATGATAAAAACCCAGCGGCTAACAACGAAAAACCTTTCAAGGGTTGGTCTGCCAAAGTTTGGCACCATTTTTGAGTGAATTGCAGAACATCAGAACTTTTGAAGAAATTGTGACCGCGCGGCTTAGGGATTTTTTCAAAAAAAAGTTGTTCAGACATCAAGGGCTAATTCTGTTTCCGATGATAAAAATGCATCTGTTTCCACCAACAAACCTTTCACGGGATCGTTTGCAACAGTTTGGCACCATTTTTGAGTGAATTGCAGAACGTCAGAAATTTTGAAGAAATCGTGACCGCGCGGCTTAGGGATTTTTCCAAAAAAGAGTTGTTCCGACATCGAGGGCTAATTTTGTTTCCAATGATAAAAACGCATCTGTTTCCACCGAAAAACCTTTCAGGGGATCGTTTGCAACAGTTTGGCACCATTTTTGAGTGAATTGCAGAATGTCAGAAATTTTGAAGAAATTGTGACGGCGCGGCTTAGGGATTTTTTAAAAAATAGTTGTTCAGACATCGAGGGCTAATTCTGTTTCCGATGATAAAAACCCACCTGTTTCCACCGAAAAACCTTTCAGGGGATGGTCTGCAAAAGTTTGGCACCATTTTTGAGTGAATTGCAGAACGTCAGAAATTTTGAAGAAATTGTGACCGCGCGGCTTAGGGATTTTTTCAAAAAAAAGTTGTTCAGACATCGAGGGCTAATTCTGTTTCCGATGATAAAAACCCACCTGTTTCCACCGAAAAACCTTTCAGGGGATGGTCTGCAACAGTTTGGCACCATTTTTGAGTGAATAGCAGAACGTCAGAAATTTTGAAGAAATTGTGACCGCGCGGCTTAGGGATTTTTTCAAAAAAAAGTTGTTCAGACATAGAGGGCTAATTTTGTTTCCGATGATAAAAACCCAGCTGCTAACAACGAAAAACCTTTCAAGGGTTGGTCTGCAACAGTTTGGCACCATTTTTGAGTGAATTGCAGAACGTCAGAAATTTTGAAGAAATTGTGACCGCGCGGCTTAGGGATTTTAAAAAAAATAGTTGTTCAGACATCGAGGGCTAATTCTGTTTCCGATGATAAAAACCCACCTGTTTCCACCGAAAAACCTTTCAGGGGATGGTCTGCCAAAGTTTGGCACCATTTTTGAGTGAATTGCAGAACATCAGAAATTTTGAAGAAATTGTGACGGCGCGGCTTAGGGATTTTTTAAAAAATAGTTGTTCAGACATCGAGGGCTAATTCTGTTTCCGATGATAAAAACCCACCTGTTTCCACCGAAAAACCTTTCAGGGGATGGTCTGCAAAAGTTTGGCACCATTTTTGAGTGAATTGCAGAACGTCAGAAATTTTTTAAGAAATTCTGACCGCGCGGCTTAGGGATTTTTTCAAAAAAAAGTTGTTCAGACATCGAGGGCTAATTCTGTTTCGGATGATAAAAACGCATCTGTTTCCACCAAAAAACGTTTCACGGGATCGTTTGCAACAGGTTGGCACCATTTTTGAGTGAATTGCAGAACGTCAGAAATTTTGAAGAAATTGTGACCGCGCGGCTTAGGGATTTTTTCAAAAAAAAGTTGTTCAGACATCGTGGGCTAATTCTGTTCCCGATGATAAAAACGCATCTGTTTCCACCGAAAAACCTTTCACGGGATCGTTTGCAACAGGTTGGCACCATTTTTGAGTGAATTGCAGAACGTCAGAAATTTTGAAGAAATTGTGACCGCGCGGCTTAGGGATTTTTTCAAAAAAAAGTTGTTCAGACATCGAGGGCTAATTCTGTTTCCGATGATAAAAACCCATCTGTTTCCACCGAAAAACCTTTCAGGGGATGGTCTGCAACAGTTTGGCACCATTTTTGAGTGAATTGCAGAACGTCAGAAATTTTGAAGAAATCGTGACCGCGCGGCTTAGGGATTTTTTTTTAAAAAAAGTTGTTCAGACATCGAGGGCTAATTCTGTTTCCGATGATAAAAACGCATCTGTTTCCACCGAAAAACCTTTCAGGGGATCGTTTGCAACAGGTTGGCACCATTTTTGAGTGAATTGCAGAATGTCAGAAATTTTGAAGAAATTGTGACCGCGCGGCTTAGGGATTTTTTTTAAAAAAAGTTGTTCAGACATCGTGGGCTAATTCTGTTTCCGATGATAAAAACGCATCTGTTTCCACCGAAAAACCTTTCACGGGATCGTTTGCAACAGGTTGGCACCATTTTTGAGTGAATTGCAGAACGTCAGAAATTTTGAAGAAATTGTGACCGCGCGGCTTAGGGATTTTTTCAAAAAAAAGTTGTTCAGACATCGAGGGCTAATTCTGTTTCCGATGATAAAAACCCACCTGTTTCCACCGAAAAACCTTTCAGGGGATGGTCTGCAACAGTTTGGCAGCATTTTTGAGTGAATTGCAGAACGTCAGAAATTTTGAAGAAATTGTGACTGCGCGGCTTAGGGATTTTTCCAAAAAAAAGTTGTTCAGACATCGAGGGCTAATTCTGTTTCCGATGATAAAAACCCACCTGTTTCCACCGAAAAACCTTTCAGGGGATGGTCTGCAACAGTTTGGCACCATTTTTGAGTGAATTGCAGAACGTCAGAAATTTTGAAGAAATTGTGACCGCGCGGCTTAGGGATTTTTTCAAAAAAAAGTTGTTCAGACATAGAGGGCTAATTTTGTTTCCGATGATAAAAATCCAGCTGCTAACAATGAAAAACCTTTCAAGGGTTGGTCTGCAACAGTTTGGCACCATTTTTGAGTGAATTGCAGAACGTCAGAAATTTTGAAGAAATTGTGACCGCGCGGCTTAGGGATTTTTAAAAATATAGTTGTTCAGACATCGAGGGCTAATTCTGTTTCCGATGATAAAAACCCACCTGTTTCCACCGAAAAACCTTTCAGGGGATGGTCTGCCAAAGTTTGGCACCATTTTTGAGTGAATTGCAGAACATCAGAAATTTTGAAGAAATTGTGACCGCGCGGCTTAGGGATTTTTTCAAAAAAAAGTTGTTCAGACATCAAAGGCTAATTCTGTTTCCGATGATAAAAATGCATCTGTTTCCACCAAAAAACCTTTCACGGGATCGTTTGCAACAGTTTGGCACCATTTTTGAGTGAATTGCAGAACGTCAGAAATTTTGAAGAAATCGTGACCGCGCGGCTTAGGGATTTTTCCAAAAAAGAGTTGTTCCGACATCGAGGGCTAATTTTGTTTCCAATGATAAAAACGCATCTGTTTCCACCGAAAAACCTTTCAGGGGATCGTTTGCAACAGTTTGGCACCATTTTTGAGTGAATTGCAGAATGTCAGAAATTTTGAAGAAATTGTGACGGCGCGGCTTAGGGATTTTTAAAAAAATAGTTGTTCAGACATCGAGGGCTAATTCTGTTTCCGATGATAAAAACCCACCTGTTTCCACCGAAAAACCTTTCAGGGGATGGTCTGCAAAAGTTTGGCACCATTTTTGAGTGAATTGCAGAACGTCAGAAATTTTTTAAGAAATTCTGACCGCGCGGCTTAGGGATTTTTTCAAAAAAAAGTTGTTCAGACATCGAGGGCTAATTCTGTTTCGGATGATAAAAACGCATCTGTTTCCACCAAAAAACGTTTCACGGGATCGTTTGCAACAGGTTGGCACCATTTTTGAGTGAATTGCAGAACGTCAGAAATTTTGAAGAAATTGTGACCGCGCGGCTTAGGGATTTTTTCAAAAAAAAGTTGTTCAGACATCGTGGGCTAATTCTGTTCCCGATGATAAAAACGCATCTGTTTCCACCGAAAAACCTTTCACGGGATCGTTTGCAACAGGTTGGCACCATTTTTGAGTGAATTGCAGAACGTCAGAAATTTTGAAGAAATTGTGACCGCGCGGCTTAGGGATTTTTTCAAAAAAAAGTTGTTCAGACATCGAGGGCTAATTCTGTTTCCGATGATAAAAACCCATCTGTTTCCACCGAAAAACCTTTCAGGGGATGGTCTGCAACAGTTTGGCACCATTTTTGAGTGAATTGCAGAACGTCAGAAATTTTGAAGAAATCGTGACCGCGCGGCTTAGGGATTTTTTTTTAAAAAAAGTTGTTCAGACATCGAGGGCTAATTCTGTTTCCGATGATAAAAACGCATCTGTTTCCACCGAAAAACCTTTCAGGGGATCGTTTGCAACAGGTTGGCACCATTTTTGAGTGAATTGCAGAATGTCAGAAATTTTGAAGAAATTGTGACCGCGCGGCTTAGGGATTTTTTTTAAAAAAAGTTGTTCAGACATCGTGGGCTAATTCTGTTTCCGATGATAAAAACGCATCTGTTTCCACCGAAAAACCTTTCACGGGATCGTTTGCAACAGGTTGGCACCATTTTTGAGTGAATTGCAGAACGTCAGAAATTTTGAAGAAATTGTGACTGCGCGGCTTAGGGATTTTTCCAAAAAAAAGTTGTTCAGACATCGAGGGCTAATTCTGTTTCCGATGATAAAAACCCACCTGTTTCCACCGAAAAACCTTTCAGGGGATGGTCTGCAACAGTTTGGCACCATTTTTGAGTGAATTGCAGAACGTCAGAAATTTTGAAGAAATTGTGACCGCGCGGCTTAGGGATTTTTTCAAAAAAAAGTTGTTCAGACATAGAGGGCTAATTTTGTTTCCGATGATAAAAATCCAGCTGCTAACAACGAAAAACCTTTCAAGGGTTGGTCTGCAACAGTTTGGCACCATTTTTGAGTGAATTGCAGAACGTCAGAAATTTTGAAGAAATTGTGACCGCGCGGCTTAGGGATTTTTAAAAATATAGTTGTTCAGACATCGAGGGCTAATTCTGTTTCCGATGATAAAAACCCACCTGTTTCCACCGAAAAACCTTTCAGGGGATGGTCTGCCAAAGTTTGGCACCATTTTTGAGTGAATTGCAGAACATCAGAAATTTTGAAGAAATTGTGACCGCGCGGCTTAGGGATTTTTTCAAAAAAAAGTTGTTCAGACATCAAAGGCTAATTCTGTTTCCGATGATAAAAATGCATCTGTTTCCACCAAAAAACCTTTCACGGGATCGTTTGCAACAGTTTGGCACCATTTTTGAGTGAATTGCAGAACGTCAGAAATTTTGAAGAAATCGTGACCGCGCGGCTTAGGGATTTTTCCAAAAAAGAGTTGTTCCGACATCGAGGGCTAATTTTGTTTCCAATGATAAAAACGCATCTGTTTCCACCGAAAAACCTTTCAGGGGATCGTTTGCAACAGTTTGGCACCATTTTTGAGTGAATTGCAGAATGTCAGCAATTTTGAAGAAATTGTGACGGCGCGGCTTAGGGATTTTTTAAAAAATAGTTGTTTAGACATCGAGGGCTAATTCTGTTTCCGATGATAAAAACCCACCTGTTTCCACCGAAAAACCTTTCACGGGATCGTTTGCAACAGGTTGGCACCATTTTTGAGTGAATTGCAGAACGTCAGAAATTTTGAAGAAATTGTGACCGCGCGGCTTAGGGATTTTTTCAAAAAAAAGTTGTTCAGACATCGAGGGCTAATTCTGTTTCCGATGATAAAAACCCATCTGTTTCCACCGAAAAACCTTTCAGGGGATGGTCTGCAACAGTTTGGCACCATTTTTGAGTGAATTGCAGAACGTCAGAAATTTTGAAGAAATCGTGACCACGCGGCTTAGGGATTTTTTTTTTAAAAAAGTTGTTCAGACATCGAGGGCTAATTCTGTTTCCGATGATAAAAACGCATCTGTTTCCACCGAAAAACCTTTCAGGGGATCGTTTGCAACAGGTTGGCACCATTTTTGAGTGAATTGCAGAACGTCAGAAATTTTGAAGAAATTGTGACCGCGCGGCTTAGGGATTTTTTTTAAAAAAAGTTGTTCAGACATCGTGGGCTAATTCTGTTTCCGATGATAAAAACGCATCTGTTTCCACCGAAAAACCTTTCACGGGATCGTTTGCAACAGGTTGGCACCATTTTTGAGTGAATTGCAGAACGTCAGAAATTTTGAAGAAATTGTGACTGCGCGGCTTAGGGATTTTTCCAAAAAAAAGTTGTTCAGACATCGAGGGCTAATTCTGTTTCCGATGATAAAAACCCACCTGTTTCCACCGAAAAACCTTTCAGGGGATGGTCTGCAACAGTTTGGCACCATTTTTGAGTGAATTGCAGAACGTCAGAAATTTTGAAGAAATTGTGACCGCGCGGCTTAGGGATTTTTTCAAAAAAAAGTTGTTCAGACATAGAGGGCTAATTTTGTTTCCGATGATAAAAATCCAGCTGCTAACAACGAAAAACCTTTCAAGGGTTGGTCTGCAACAGTTTGGCACCATTTTTGAGTGAATTGCAGAACGTCAGAAATTTTGAAGAAATTGTGACCGCGCGGCTTAGGGATTTTTAAAAATATAGTTGTTCAGACATCGAGGGCTAATTCTGTTTCCGATGATAAAAACCCACCTGTTTCCACCGAAAAACCTTTCAGGGGATGGTCTGCCAAAGTTTGGCACCATTTTTGAGTGAATTGCAGAACATCAGAAATTTTGAAGAAATTGTGACCGCGCGGCTTAGGGATTTTTTCAAAAAAAAGTTGTTCAGACATCAAAGGCTAATTCTGTTTCCGATGATAAAAATGCATCTGTTTCCACCAAAAAACCTTTCACGGGATCGTTTGCAACAGTTTGGCACCATTTTTGAGTGAATTGCAGAACGTCAGAAATTTTGAAGAAATCGTGACCGCGCGGCTTAGGGATTTTTCCAAAAAAGAGTTGTTCCGACATCGAGGGCTAATTTTGTTTCCAATGATAAAAACGCATCTGTTTCCACCGAAAAACCTTTCAGGGGATCGTTTGCAACAGTTTGGCACCATTTTTGAGTGAATTGCAGAATGTCAGCAATTTTGAAGAAATTGTGACGGCGCGGCTTAGGGATTTTTTAAAAAATAGTTGTTTAGACATCGAGGGCTAATTCTGTTTCCGATGATAAAAACCCACCTGTTTCCACCGAAAAACCTTTCACGGGATCGTTTGCAACAGGTTGGCACCATTTTTGAGTGAATTGCAGAACGTCAGAAATTTTGAAGAAATTGTGACCGCGCGGCTTAGGGATTTTTTCAAAAAAAAGTTGTTCAGACATCGAGGGCTAATTCTGTTTCCGATGATAAAAACCCATCTGTTTCCACCGAAAAACCTTTCAGGGGATGGTCTGCAACAGTTTGGCACCATTTTTGAGTGAATTGCAGAACGTCAGAAATTTTGAAGAAATCGTGACCACGCGGCTTAGGGATTTTTTTTTTAAAAAAGTTGTTCAGACATCGAGGGCTAATTCTGTTTCCGATGATAAAAACGCATCTGTTTCCACCGAAAAACCTTTCAGGGGATCGTTTGCAACAGGTTGGCACCATTTTTGAGTGAATTGCAGAACGTCAGAAATTTTGAAGAAATTGTGACCGCGCGGCTTAGGGATTTTTTTTAAAAAAAGTTGTTCAGACATCGTGGGCTAATTCTGTTTTCGATGATAAAAACGCATCTGTTTCCACCGAAAAACCTTTCACGGGATCGTTTGCAACAGGTTGGCACCATTTTTGAGTGAATTGCAGAACGTCAGAAATTTTGAAGAAATTGTGACGGCGCGGCTTAGGGATTTTTTCAAAAAAAAGTTGTTCAGACATCGAGGGCTAATTCTGTTTCCGATGATAAAAACCCACCTGTTTCCACCGAAAAAACTTTCAGGGGATGGTCTGCAACAGTTTGGCACCATTTTTGAGTGAATTGCAGAACGTCAGAAATTTTGAAGAAATTGTGACCGCGCGGCTTAGGGATTTTTTCAAAAAAAAGTTGTTCAGACATCGAGGGCTAATTTTGTTTCCGATGATAAAAACCCACCTGTTTCCACCGAAAAACCTTTCAGGGGATGGTCTGCAACAGTTTGGCACCGTTTTTGAGTGAATTGCAGAACGTCAGAAATTTTGAAGAAATTGTGACTGCGCGGCTTAGGGATTTTTCCAAAAAAAAGTTGTTCAGACATCGAGGGCTAATTCTGTTTCCGATGATAAAAACCCACCTGTTTCCACCGAAAAACCTTTCAGGGGATGGTCTGCAACAGTTTGGCACCATTTTTGAGTGAATTGCAGAACGTCAGAAATTTTGAAGAAATTGTGACCGCGCGGCTTAGGGATTTTTTCAAAAAAAAGTTGTTCAGACATAGAGGGCTAATTTTGTTTCCGATGATAAAAACCCAGCTGCTAACAACGAAAAACCTTTCAAGGGTTGGTCTGCAACAGTTTGGCACCATTTTTGAGTGAATTGCAGAACGTCAGAAATTTTGAAGAAATTGTGACCGCGCGGCTTAGGGATTTTTAAAAAAATAGTTGTTCAGACATCGAGGGCTAATTCTGTTTCCGATGATAAAAACCCACCTGTTTCCACCGAAAAACCTTTCACGCGATCGTTTGCAACAGTTTGGCACCATTTTTGAGTGAATTGCAGAACGTCAGAAATTTTGAAGAAATCGTGACCGTGCGGCTTAGGGATTTTTCCAAAAAAGAGTTGTTCCGACATCGAGGGCTAATTTTGTTTCCAATGATAAAAACGCATCTGTTTCCACCGAAAAACCTTTCAGGGGATCGTTTGCAACAGTTTGGCACCATTTTTGAGTGAATTGCAGAATGTCAGAAATTTTGAAGAAATTGTGACGGCGCGGCTTAGGGATTTTTTAAAAAATAGTTGTTCAGACATCGAGGGCTAATTCTGTTTCCGATGATAAAAACCCACCTGTTTCCACCGAAAAACCTTTCAGGGGATGGTCTGCAAAAGTTTGGCACCATTTTTGAGTGAATTGCAGAACGTCACAAATTTTGAAGAAATTGTGACCGCGCGGCTTAGGGATTTTTTCAAAAAAAAGTTGTTCAGACATCGAGGGCTAATTCTGTTTCGGATGATAAAAACGCATCTGTTTCCACCAAAAAACGTTTCACGGGATCGTTTGCAACAGGTTGGCACCATTTTTGAGTGAATTGCAGAACGTCAGAAATTTTGAAGAAATTGTGACCGCGCGGCTTAGGGATTTTTTCAAAAAAAAGTTGTTCAGACATCGTGGGCTAATTCTGTTCCCGATGATGAAAACGCATCTGTTTCCACCGAAAAACCTTTCACGGGATCGTTTGCAACAGGTTGGCACCATTTTTGAGTGAATTGCAGAACGTCAGAAATTTTGAAGAAATTGTGACCGCGCGGCTTAGGGATTTTTTCAAAAAAAAGTTGTTCAGACATCGAGGGCTAATTCTGTTTCCAATGATAAAAACCCATCTGTTTCCACCGAAAAACCTTTCAGGGGATGGTCTGCAACAGTTTGGCACCATTTTTGAGTGAATTGCAGAACGTCAGAAATTTTGAAGAAATCGTGACCGCGCGGCTTAGGGATTTTTTTTTTTTAAAAGTTGTTCAGACATCGAGGGCTAATTCTGTTTCCGATGATAAAAACGCATCTGTTTCCACCGAAAAACCTTTCAGGGGATCGTTTGCAACAGGTTGGCACCATTTTTGAGTGAATTGCAGAACGTCAGAAATTTTGAAGAAATTGTGACCGCGCGGCTTAGGGATTTTTTTTAAAAAAAGTTGTTCAGACATCGTGGGCTAATTCTGTTTCCGATGATAAAAACGCATCTGTTTCCACCGAAAAACCTTTCACGGGATCGTTTGCAACAGGTTGGCACCATTTTTGAGTGAATTGCAGAACGTCAGAAATTTTGAAGAAATTGTGACCGCGCGGCTCAGGGATTTTTTCAAAAAAAAGTTGTTCAGACATCGAGGGCTAATTCTGTTTCCGATGATAAAAACCCACCTGTTTCCACCGAAAAACCTTTCAGGGGATGGTCTGCAACAGTTTGGCACCATTTTTGAGTGAATTGCAGAACGTCAGAAATTTTGAAGAAATTGTGACCGCGCGGCTTAGGGATTTTTACAAAAAAAAGTTGTTCAGACATCGAGGGCTAATTTTGTTTCCGATGATAAAAACGCATCTGTTTCCACCGAAAAACCTTTCAGGGGATCGTTTGCAACAGTTTGGCACCATTTTTGAGTGAATTGCAGAACATCAGAAATTTTGAAGAAATTGTGACCGCGCGGCTTAGGGATTTTTTCAAAAAAAAGTTGTTCAGACATCGAGGGCTAATTTTGTTTCCGATGATAAAAACGCATCTGTTTCCAGCAAAAAACCTTTTACGGGATCGTTTGCAACAGTTTGGCACCATTTTTGAGTGAATTGCAGAACGTCAGAAATTTTGAAGAAATCGTGACCGCGCGGCATAGGGATTTTTTCAAAAAAAAGTTGTTCAGACATCGAGGGCTAATTCTGTTTCCGATGATAAAAACCCACCTGTTTCCACCGAAAAACCTTTCACGGGATCGTTTGCAACAGGTTGGCACCATTTTTGAGTGAATTGCAGAACGTCAGAAATTTTGAAGAAATTGTGACCGCGCGGCTTAGGGATTTTTTTAAAAAAAAGTTGTTCAGACATCGAGGGCTAATTCTGTTTCCAATGATAAAAACCCATCTGTTTCCACCGAAAAACCTTTCAGGGGATGGTCTGCAACAGTTTGGCACCATTTTTGAGTGAATTGCAGAACGTCAGAAATTTTGAAGAAATCGTGACCGCGCGGCTTAGGGATTTTTTTTTTTTTAAAGTTGTTCAGACATCGAGGGCTAATTCTGTTTCCGATGATAAAAACGCATCTGTTTCCACCGAAAAACCTTTCAGGGGATCGTTTGCAACAGGTTGGCACCATTTTTGAGTGAATTGCAGAACGTCAGAAATTTTGAAGAAATTGTGACCGCGCGGCTTAGGGATTTTTTTTAAAAAAAGTTGTTCAGACATCGTGGGCTAATTCTGTTTCCGATGATAAAAACGCATCTGTTTCCACCGAAAAACCTTTCACGGGATCGTTTGCAACAGGTTGGCACCATTTTTGAGTGAAGTGCAGAACGTCAGAAATTTTGAAGAAATTGTGACCGCGCGGCTCAGGGATTTTTTCAAAAAAAAGTTGTTCAGACATCGAGGGCTAATTCTGTTTCCGATGATAAAAACCCACCTGTTTCCACCGAAAAACCTTTCAGGGGATGGTCTGCAACAGTTTGGCACCATTTTTGAGTGAATTGCAGAACGTCAGAAATTTTGAAGAAATTGTGACCGCGCGGCTTAGGGATTTTTACAAAAAAAAGTTGTTCAGACATCGAGGGCTAATTTTGTTTCCGATGATAAAAACGCATCTGTTTCCACCGAAAAACCTTTCAGGGGATCGTTTGCAACAGTTTGGCACCATTTTTGAGTGAATTGCAGAACATCAGAAATTTTGAAGAAATTGTGACCGCGCGGCTTAGGGATTTTTTCAAAAAAAAGTTGTTCAGACATCGAGGGCTAATTTTGTTTCCGATGATAAAAACGCATCTGTTTCCAGCAAAAAACCTTTTACGGGATCGTTTGCAACAGTTTGGCACCATTTTTGAGTGAATTGCAGAACGTCAGAAATTTTGAAGAAATCGTGACCGCGCGGCATAGGGATTTTTTCAAAAAAAAGTTGTTCAGACATCGAGGGCTAATTCTGTTTCCGATGATAAAAACCCACCTGTTTCCACCGAAAAACCTTTCACGGGATCGTTTGCAACAGGTTGGCACCATTTTTGAGTGAATTGCAGAACGTCAGAAATTTTGAAGAAATTGTGACCGCGCGGCTTAGGGATTTTTTTAAAAAAAAGTTGTTCAGACATCGAGGGCTAATTCTGTTTCCGATGATAAAAACCCACCTGTTTCCACCGAAAAACCTTTCAGGGGATGGTCTGCAACAGTTTGGCACCATTTTTGAGTGAATTGCAGAACGTCAGAAATTTTGAAGAAATTGTGACCGCGCGGCTTAGGGATTTTTTCAAAAAAAAGGTGTTCAGACATCGAGGGCTAATTTTGTTTCCGATGATAAAAACCCACCTGTTTCCACCGAAAAACCTTTCAGGGGATGGTCTGCAACAGTTTGGCACCGTTTTTGAGTGAATTGCAGAACGTCAGAAATTTTGAAGAAATTGTGACTGCGCGGCTTAGGGATTTTTCAAAAAAAAAGTTGTTCAGACATCGAGGGCTAATTCTCTTTCCGATGATAAAAACCCACCTGTTTCCACCGAAAAACCTTTCAGGGGATGGTCTGCAACAGTTTGGCACCATTTTTGAGTGAATTGCAGAACGTCAGAAATTTTGAAGAAATTGTGACCGCGCGGCTTAGGGATTTTTTCTAAAAAAAGTTGTTCAGACATAGAGGGCTAATTTTGTTTCCGATGATAAAAACCCAGCTGCTAACAACGAAAAACCTTTCAAGGGTTGGTCTGCAACAGTTTGGCACCATTTTTGAGTGAATTGCAGAACGTCAGAAATTTTGAAGAAATTGTGACCGCGCGGCTTAGGGATTTTTAAAAAAATAGTTGTTCAGACATCGAGGGCTAATTCTGTTTCCGATGATAAAAACCCACCTGTTTCCACCGAAAAACCTTTCAGGGGATGGTCTGCCAAAGTTTGGCACCATTTTTGAGTGAATTGCAGAACATCAGAAATTTTGAAGAAATTGTGACCGCGCGGCTTAGGGATTTTTTCAAAAAAAAGTTGTTCAGACATCAAGGGCTAATTCTGTTTCCGATGATAAAAATGCATCTGTTTCCACCAAAAAACCTTTCACGGGATCGTTTGCAACAGTTTGGCACCATTTTTGAGTGAATTGCAGAACGTCAGAAATTTTGAAGAAATCGTGACCGCGCGGCTTAGGGATTTTTCCAAAAAAGAGTTGTTCCGACATCGAGGGCTAATTTTGTTTCCAATGATAAAAACGCATCTGTTTCCACCGAAAAACCTTTCAGGGGATCGTTTGCAACAGTTTGGCACCATTTTTGAGTGAATTGCAGAATGTCAGAAATTTTGAAGAAATTGTGACGGCGCGGCTTAGGGATTTTTTAAAAAATAGTTGTTCACACATCGAGGGCTAATTCTGTTTCCGATGATAAAAACCCACCTGTTTCCACCGAAAAACCTTTCAGGGGATGGTCTGCAAAAGTTTGGCACCATTTTTGAGTGAATTGCAGAACGTCAGAAATTTTGAAGAAATTGTGACCGCGCGGCTTAGGGATTTTTTCAAAAAAAAGTTGTTCAGACATCGAGGGCTAATTCTGTTTCGGATGATAAAAACGCATCTGTTTCCACCAAAAAACGTTTCACGGGATCGTTTGCAACAGGTTGGCACCATTTTTGAGTGAATTGCAGAACGTCAGAAATTTTGAAGAAATTGTGACCGCGCGGCTTAGGGATTTTTTCAAAAAAAAGTTGTTCAGACATCGTGGGCTAATTCTGTTCCCGATGATAAAAACGCATCTGTTTCCACCGAAAAACCTTTCACGGGATCGTTTGCAACAGGTTGGCACCATTTTTGAGTGAATTGCAGAACGTCAGAAATTTTGAAGAAATTGTGACCGCGCGGCTTAGGGATTTTTTCAAAAAAAAGTTGTTCAGACATCGAGGGCTAATTCTGTTTCCGATGATAAAAACCCATCTGTTTCCACCGAAAAACCTTTCAGGGGATGGTCTGCAACAGTTTGGCACCATTTTTGAGTGAATTGCAGAACGTCAGAAATTTTGAAGAAATCGTGACCGCGCGGCTTAGGGATTTTTTTTTTTTAAAAGTTGTTCAGACATCGAGGGCTAATTCTGTTTCCGATGATAAAAACGCATCTGTTTCCACCGAAAAACCTTTCAGGGGATCGTTTGCAACAGGTTGGCACCATTTTTGAGTGAATTGCAGAACGTCAGAAATTTTGAAGAAATTGTGACCGCGCGGCTTAGGGATTTTTTTTAAAAAAAGTAGTTCAGACATCGTGGGCTAATTCTGTTTCCGATGATAAAAACGCATCTGTTTCCACCGAAAAACCTTTCACGGGATCGTTTGCAACAGGTTGGCACCATTTTTGAGTGAATTGCAGAACGTCAGAAATTTTGAAGAAATTGTGACCGCGCGGCTTAGGGATTTTTTCAAAAAAAAATTGTTCAGACATCGAGGGCTAATTCTGTTTCCGATGATAAAAACCCACCTGTTTCCACCGAAAAACCTTTCAGGGGATGGTCTGCAACAGTTTGGCACCATTTCTGAGTGAATTGCAGAACGTCAGAAATTTTGAAGAAATTGTGACCGCGCGGCTTAGGGATTTTTACAAAAAAAAGTTGTTCAGACATCGAGGGCTAATTTTGTTTCCGATGATAAAAACGCATCTGTTTCCACCGAAAAACCTTTCAGGGGATCGTTTGCAACAGTTTGGCACCATTTTTGAGTGAATTGCAGAACATCAGAAATTTTGAAGAAATTGTGACCGCGCGGCTTAGGGATTTTTTCAAAAAAAAGTTGTTCAGACATCGAGGGCTAATTTTGTTTCCGATGATAAAAACGCATCTGTTTCCAGCAAAAAACCTTTTACGGGATCGTTTGCAACAGTTTGGCACCATTTTTGAGTGAATTGCAGAACGTCAGAAATTTTGAAGAAATCGTGACCGCGCGGCATAGGGATTTTTTCAAAAAAAAGTTGTTCAGACATCGAGGGCTAATTCTGTTTCCGATGATAAAAACCCACCTGTTTCCACCGAAAAACCTTTCACGGGATCGTTTGCAACAGGTTGGCACCATTTTTGAGTGAATTGCAGAACGTCAGAAATTTTGAAGAAATTGTGACCGCGCGGCTTAGGGATTTTTTTAAAAAAAAGTTGTTCAGACATCGAGGGCTAATTCTGTTTCCGATGATAAAAACCCACCTGTTTCCACCGAAAAACCTTTCAGGGGATGGTCTGCAACAGTTTGGCACCATTTTTGAGTGAATTGCAGAACGTCAGAAATTTTGAAGAAATTGTGACCGCGCGGCTTAGGGATTTTTTCAAAAAAAAGGTGTTCAGACATCGAGGGCTAATTTTGTTTCCGATGATAAAAACCCACCTGTTTCCACCGAAAAACCTTTCAGGGGATGGTCTGCAACAGTTTGGCACCGTTTTTGAGTGAATTGCAGAACGTCAGAAATTTTGAAGAAATTGTGACTGCGCGGCTTAGGGATTTTTCAAAAAAAAAGTTGTTCAGACATCGAGGGCTAATTCTCTTTCCGATGATAAAAACCCACCTGTTTCCACCGAAAAACCTTTCAGGGGATGGTCTGCAACAGTTTGGCACCATTTTTGAGTGAATTGCAGAACGTCAGAAATTTTGAAGAAATTGTGACCGCGCGGCTTAGGGATTTTTTCTAAAAAAAGTTGTTCAGACATAGAGGGCTAATTTTGTTTCCGATGATAAAAACCCAGCTGCTAACAACGAAAAACCTTTCAAGGGTTGGTCTGCAACAGTTTGGCACCATTTTTGAGTGAATTGCAGAACGTCAGAAATTTTGAAGAAATTGTGACCGCGCGGCTTAGGGATTTTTAAAAAAATAGTTGTTCAGACATCGAGGGCTAATTCTGTTTCCGATGATAAAAACCCACCTGTTTCCACCGAAAAACCTTTCAGGGGATGGTCTGCCAAAGTTTGGCACCATTTTTGAGTGAATTGCAGAACATCAGAAATTTTGAAGAAATTGTGACCGCGCGGCTTAGGGATTTTTTCAAAAAAAAGTTGTTCAGACATCAAGGGCTAATTCTGTTTCCGATGATAAAAATGCATCTGTTTCCACCAAAAAACCTTTCACGGGATCGTTTGCAACAGTTTGGCACCATTTTTGAGTGAATTGCAGAACGTCAGAAATTTTGAAGAAATCGTGACCGCGCGGCTTAGGGATTTTTCCAAAAAAGAGTTGTTCCGACATCGAGGGCTAATTTTGTTTCCAATGATAAAAACGCATCTGTTTCCACCGAAAAACCTTTCAGGGGATCGTTTGCAACAGTTTGGCACCATTTTTGAGTGAATTGCAGAATGTCAGAAATTTTGAAGAAATTGTGACGGCGCGGCTTAGGGATTTTTTAAAAAATAGTTGTTCACACATCGAGGGCTAATTCTGTTTCCGATGATAAAAACCCACCTGTTTCCACCGAAAAACCTTTCAGGGGATGGTCTGCAAAAGTTTGGCACCATTTTTGAGTGAATTGCAGAACGTCAGAAATTTTGAAGAAATTGTGACCGCGCGGCTTAGGGATTTTTTCAAAAAAAAGTTGTTCAGACATCGAGGGCTAATTCTGTTTCGGATGATAAAAACGCATCTGTTTCCACCAAAAAACGTTTCACGGGATCGTTTGCAACAGGTTGGCACCATTTTTGAGTGAATTGCAGAACGTCAGAAATTTTGAAGAAATTGTGACCGCGCGGCTTAGGGATTTTTTCAAAAAAAAGTTGTTCAGACATCGTGGGCTAATTCTGTTCCCGATGATAAAAACGCATCTGTTTCCACCGAAAAACCTTTCACGGGATCGTTTGCAACAGGTTGGCACCATTTTTGAGTGAATTGCAGAACGTCAGAAATTTTGAAGAAATTGTGACCGCGCGGCTTAGGGATTTTTTCAAAAAAAAGTTGTTCAGACATCGAGGGCTAATTCTGTTTCCGATGATAAAAACCCATCTGTTTCCACCGAAAAACCTTTCAGGGGATGGTCTGCAACAGTTTGGCACCATTTTTGAGTGAATTGCAGAACGTCAGAAATTTTGAAGAAATCGTGACCGCGCGGCTTAGGGATTTTTTTTTTTTAAAAGTTGTTCAGACATCGAGGGCTAATTCTGTTTCCGATGATAAAAACGCATCTGTTTCCACCGAAAAACCTTTCAGGGGATCGTTTGCAACAGGTTGGCACCATTTTTGAGTGAATTGCAGAACGTCAGAAATTTTGAAGAAATTGTGACCGCGCGGCTTAGGGATTTTTTTTAAAAAAAGTAGTTCAGACATCGTGGGCTAATTCTGTTTCCGATGATAAAAACGCATCTGTTTCCACCGAAAAACCTTTCACGGGATCGTTTGCAACAGGTTGGCACCATTTTTGAGTGAATTGCAGAACGTCAGAAATTTTGAAGAAATTGTGACCGCGCGGCTTAGGGATTTTTTCAAAAAAAAGTTGTTCAGACATCGAGGGCTAATTCTGTTTCCGATGATAAAAACCCACCTGTTTCCACCGAAAAACCTTTCAGGGGATGGTCTGCAACAGTTTGGCACCATTTCTGAGTGAATTGCAGAACGTCAGAAATTTTGAAGAAATTGTGACCGCGCGGCTTAGGGATTTTTACAAAAAAAAGTTGTTCAGACATCGAGGGCTAATTTTGTTTCCGATGATAAAAACGCATCTGTTTCCACCGAAAAACCTTTCAGGGGATCGTTTGCAACAGTTTGGCACCATTTTTGAGTGAATTGCAGAACATCAGAAATTTTGAAGAAATTGTGACCGCGCGGCTTAGGGATTTTTTCAAAAAAAAGTTGTTCAGACATCGAGGGCTAATTTTGTTTCCGATGATAAAAACGCATCTGTTTCCAGCAAAAAACCTTTCACGGGATCGTTTGCAACAGTTTGGCACCATTTTTGAGTGAATTGCAGAACGTCAGAAATTTTGAAGAAATCGTGACCGCGCGGCTTAGGGATTTTCCCCCAAAAAGGTTGTTCAGACATCGAGGGCTAATTTTGTTTCCGATGATAAAAACACATCTGTTTCCACCGAAAAACCTTTCAGGCGATCGTTTGCAACAGTTTGGCAACATTTTTGAGTGAATTGCAGAACATCAGAAATTTTGAAGAAATTGTGACCGCGCGGCTTAGGGATTTTTTCAAACAAAAGTTGTTCAGACATCGAGGGCTAATTCTGTTTCCGATGATAAAGACCCACCTGTTTCCACCGAAAAACCTTTCAGGGGATGGTTTGCAACAGTTTGGCACCATTTTTGATTGAATTGCAGAACGTCAGAAATTTTGAAGAAAATGTGACCGCGCGGCTTAGGGATTTTTTCAAAAAAAAGTTGTTCAGACATCAAGGGCTAATTCTGTTTCCGATGATAAAAACGCATCTGTTTCCACCAAAAAACCTTTCACGGGATCGTTTGCAACAGTTTGGCACCATTTTTGAGTGAATTGCAGAACGTCAGAAATTTTGAAGAAATTGTGACCGCGCGGCTTAGGGATTTTTTAAAAAAAAAGTTGTTCAGACATCGAGGGCTAATTCTGTTTCCGATGATAAAGACCCACCTGTTTTCACCGAAAAACCTTTCAGGGGATGGTTTAAAACAGTTTGGCACCATTTTTGATTTAATTGCAGAACGTCAGAAATTTTGAAGAAATTGTGACCGCGCGGCTTAGGGATTTTTCAAAAAAAAGTTGTTCAGACATCGACGGCTAATTCTGTTTCCGATAATAAAAACCCAACTGTTTCCACCGAAAAACCTTTCAGGGGATGGTCTGCAACAGTTTGGCACCATTTCTGAGTGAATTGCAGAACGTCAGAAATTGTGAAGAAATTGTGACCGCGCGGCTTAGGGATTTTTAAAAAAATAGTTGTTCAGACATCGAGGGCTAATTCTGTTTCCGATGATAAAAACCCACCTGTTTCCACCGAAAAACCTTTCACGGGATCGTTTGCAACAGGTTGGCACCATTTTTGAGTGAATTGCAGAACGTCAGAAATTTTGAAGAAATCGTGACCGCGCGGCTTAGGGATTTTTTCAAAAAAAAGTTGTTCAGACATCGAGGGCTAATTCTGTTTCCGATGATAAAAACCCACCTGTTTCCACCGAAAACCCTTTCAGGGGATGGTCTGCAACAGTTTGGCACCATTTTTGAGTGAATTGCAGAACGTCAGAAATTTTGAAGAAATTGTGACCGTGCGGCTTAGGGATTTTTGCAAAAAAAAGTTGTTCAGACATCGAGGGCTAATTTTGTTTCCGATGATAAAAACGCATCTGTTTCCACCGAAAAACCTTTCAGGGGATCGTTTGCAACAGTTTGGCACCATTTTTGAGTGAATTGCAGAACATCAGAAATTTTGAAGAAATTGTGACCGCGCGGCTTAGGGATTTTTTTTAAAAAAAGTTGTTCAGACATCAAGGGCTAATTCTGTTTCCGATGATAAAAACGCATCTGTTTCCAGCAAAAAACCTTTCACGGGATCGTTTGCAACAGTTTGGCACCATTTTTGAGTGAATTGCAGAACGTCAGAAATTTTGAAGAAATCGTGACCGCGCGGCTTAGGGATTTTTCCCCAAAAAAGTTGTTCAGACATCGAGGGCTAATTTTGTTTCCGATGATAAAAACGCATCTGTTTCCACCGAAAAACCTTTCAGGGGATCGTTTGCAACAGTTTGGCAACATTTTTGAGTGAATTGCAGAATGTCAGAAATTTTGAAGAAATTGTGACCGCGCGGCTTAGGGATTTTTTCAAACAAAAGTTGTTCAGACATCAAGGGCTAATTCTGTTTCCGATGATAAAAACGCATCTGTTTCCACCAAAAAGCCTTTCACGGGATCGTTTGCAACAGTTTGGCACCATTTTTGAGTGAATTGCAGAACGTCAGAAATTTTGAAGAAATTGTGACCGCGCGGCTTAGGGATTTTTCCCCAAAAAAGTTGTTCAGACATCGAGGGCTAATTCTGTTTCCGATGATAAAAACCCACCTGTTTCCACCGAAAAACCTTTCAGGGGATGGTCTGCAACAGTTTGGCACCATTTTTGAGTGAATTGCAGAACGTCAGAAATTTTGAAGAAATCGTGACCGCGCGGCTTAGGGATTTTTTTTTTAAAAAAGTTGTTCAGACATCGAGGGCTAATTCTGTTTCCGATGATAAAAACGCATCTGTTTCCACCGAAAAACCTTTCAGGGGATCGTTTGCAACAGTTTGGCAACATTTTTGAGTGAATTGCAGAATGTCAGAAATTTTGAAGAAATTGTGACCGCGCGGCTTAGGGATTTTTTCAAACAAAAGTTGTTCAGACATCGAGGGCTAATTCTGTTTCCGATGATAAAGACCCATCTGTTTCCACCGAAAAACCTTTCAGGGGATGGTTTGCAACAGTTTGGCACCATTTTTGATTGAATTGCAGAACGTCAGAAATTTTGAAGAAAATGTGACCGCGCGGCTTAGGGATTTTTTCAAAAAAAAGTTGTTCAGACATCAAGGGCTAATTCTGTTTCCGATGATAAAAACACAACTGTTTCCACCGAAAAACCTTTCAGGGGATGGTCTGCAACAGTTTGGCACCATTTTTGAGAGGATTGCAGAACGTCAGAAATTTTGAAGAAATTGTGACCGCGCGGCTTAGGGATTTTTAAAAAAAAAGTTGTTCAGACATCGACGGCTAATTCTGTTTCCGATAATAAAAACCCAACTGTTTCCACCGAAAAACCTTTCAGGGGATGGTCTGCAACAGTTTGGCACCATTTCTGAGTGAATTGCAGAACGTCAGAAATTGTGAAGAAATTGTGACCGCGCGGCTTAGGGATTTTTTAAAAAATAGTTGTTCAGACATCGAGGGCTAATTCTGTTTCCGATGATAAAAACCCACCTGTTTCCACCGAAAAACCTTTCACGGGATCGTTTGCAACAGGTTGGCACCATTTTTGAGTGAATTGCAGAACGTCAGAAATTTTGAAGAAATCGTGACCGCGCGGCTTAGGGATTTTTTCAAAAAAAAGTTGTTCAGACATCGAGGGCTAATTCTGTTACCGATGATAAAAACCCACCTGTTTCCACCGAAAACCCTTTCAGGGGATGGTCTGCAACAGTTTGGCACCATTTTTGAGTGAATTGCAGAACGTCAGAAATTTTGAAGAAATTGTGACCGTGCGGCTTAGGGATTTTTGCAAAAAAAGGTTGTTCAGACATCGAGGGCTAATTTTGTTTTCGATGATAAAAACGCATCTGTTTCCACCGAAAAACCTTTCAGGGGATCGTTTGCAACAGTTTGGCACCATTTTTGAGTGAATTGCAGAACATCAGAAATTTTGAAGAAATTGTGACCGCGCGGCTTAGGGATTTTTTTTAAAAAAAGTTGTTCAGACATCAAGGGCTAATTCTGTTTCCGATGATAAAAACGCATCTGTTTCCAGCAAAAAACCTTTCACGGGATCGTTTGCAACAGTTTGGCACCATTTTTGAGTGAATTGCAGAACGTCAGAAATTTTGAAGAAATCGTGACCGCGCGGCTTAGGGATTTTTCCCCAAAAAAGTTGTTCAGACATCGAGGGCTAATTTTGTTTCCGATGATAAAAACGCATCTGTTTCCACCGAAAAACCTTTCAGGGGATCGTTTGCAACAGTTTGGCAACATTTTTGAGTGAATTGCAGAATGTCAGAAATTTTGAAGAAATTGTGACCGCGCGGCTTAGGGATTTTTTCAAACAAAAGTTGGTCAGACATCGAGGGCTAATTCTGTTTCCGATGATAAAGACCCACCTGTTTCCACCGAAAAACCTTTCAGGGGATGGTTTGCAACAGTTTGGCACCATTTTTGATTGAATTGCAGAACGTCAGAAATTTTGAAGAAAATGTGACCGCGCGGCTTAGGGATTTTTTCAAAAAAAAGTTGTTCAGACATCAAGGGCTAATTCTGTTTCCGATGATAAAAACGCATCTGTTTCCACCAAAAAACCTTTCACGGGATCGTTTGCAACAGTTTGGCACCATTTTTGAGTGAATTGCAGAACGTCAGAAATTTTGAAGAAATTGTGACCGCGCGGCTTAGGGATTTTTCCCCCAAAAAGTTGTTCAGACATCGAGGGCTAATTCTGTTTCCGATGATAAAAACCCACCTGTTTCCACCGAAAAACCTTTCAGGGGATGGTCTGCAACAGTTTGGCACCATTTTTGAGTGAATTGCAGAACGTCAGAAATTTTGAAGAAATCGTGACCGCGCGGCTTAGGGATTTTTTTTAAAAAAAAGTTGTTCAGACATCGAGGGCTAATTCTGTTTCCGATGATAAAAACGCATCTGTTTCCACCGAAAAACCTTTCAGGGGATCGTTTGCAACAGTTTGGCAACATTTTTGAGTGAATTGCAGAATGTCAGAAATTTTGAAGAAATTGTGACCGCGCGGCTTAGGGATTTTTTCAAACAAAAGTTGTTCAGACATCGAGGGCTAATTCTGTTTCCGATGATAAAGACCCACCTGTTTCCACCGAAAAACCTTTCAGGGAATGGTTTGCAACAGTTTGGCACCATTTTTGATTGAATTGCAGAACGTCAGAAATTTTGAAGAAAATGTGACCGCGCGGCTTAGGGATTTTTTCAAAAAAAAGTTGTTCAGACATCAAGGGCTAATTCTGTTTCCGATGATAAAAACGCATCTGTTTCCACCAAAAAACCTTTCACGGGATCATTTGCAACAGTTTGGCACCATTTTTGAGTGAATTGCAGAACGTCAGAAATTTTGAAGAAATTGTGACCGCGCGGCTTAGGGATTTTTTCAAAAAAAAGTTGTTCAGACATCGAGGGCTAATTCTGTTTCCTATGATAAAGACCCACCTGTTTTCACCGAAAAACCTTTCAGGGGATGGTTTGCAACAGTTTGGCACCATTTTTTATTTAATTGCAGAATGTCAGAAATTTTGAAGAAATTGTGACCGCGCGGCTTAGGGATTTTTTGAAACAAAAGTTGTTCAGACATCGAGGTCTAATTCTGTTTCCGATGATAAAAACACAACTGTTTCCACCGAAAAACCTTTCAGGGGATGGTCTGCAACAGTTTGGCACCATTTTTGAGAGGATTGCAGAACGTCAGAAATTTTGAAGAAATTGTGACCGCGCGGCTTAGGGATTTTTCAAAAAAAAGTTGTTCAGACATCGAGGGCTAATTCTGTTTCCGATGATAAAAACCCACCTGTTTACACCGAAAAACCTTTCACGGGATCGTTTGCAACAGGTTGGCACCATTTTTGAGTGAATTGCAGAACGTCAGAAATTTTGAAGAAATCGTGACCGCGCGGCTTAGGGATTTTTTCAAAAAAAAGTTGTTCAGACATCGAGGGCTAATTCTGTTTCCGATGATAAAAACGCATCTGTTTCCACCGAAAAACCTTTCAGGGGATGGTTTGCAACAGTTTGGCACCATTTTTGATTGAATTGCAGAACGTCAGAAATTTTGAAGAAAATGTGACCGCGCGGCTTAGGGATTTTTTCAAAAAAAAGTTGTTCAGACATCGAGGGCTAATTCTGTTTCCGATGATAAAAACCCACCTGTTTCCACCGAAAACCCTTTCAGGGGATGGTCTGCAACAGTTTGGCACCATTTTTGAGTGAATTGCAGAATGTCTGAAATTTTGAAGAAATTGTGACCGCGCGGCTTAGGGATTTTTTCAAACAAAAGTTGTTCAGACATCAAGGGCTAATTCTGTTTCCGATGATAAAAACGCATCTGTTTCCAGCAAAAAACCTTTCACGGGATCGTTTGCAACAGTTTGGCACCATTTTTGAGTGAATTGCAGAACGTCAGAAATTTTGAAGAAATCGTGACCGCGCGGCTTAGGGATTTTTCCCCAAAAAAGTTGTTCAGACATCGAGGGCTAATTTTGTTTCCGATGATAAAAACGCATCTGTTTCCACCGAAAAACCTTTCAGGGGATCGTTTGCAACAGTTTGGCAACATTTTTGAGTGAATTGCAGAATGTCAGAAATTTTGAAGAAATTGTGACCGCGCGGCTTAGGGATTTTTTCAAACAAAAGTTGGTCAGACATCGAGGGCTAATTCTGTTTCCGATGATAAAGACCCACCTGTTTCCACCGAAAAACCTTTCAGGGGATGGTTTGCAACAGTTTGGCACCATTTTTGATTGAATTGCAGAACGTCAGAAATTTTGAAGAAAATGTGACCGCGCGGCTTAGGGATTTTTTCAAAAAAAAGTTGTTCAGACATCAAGGGCTAATTCTGTTTCCGATGATAAAAACGCATCTGTTTCCACCAAAAAACCTTTCACGGGATCGTTTGCAACAGTTTGGCACCATTTTTGAGTGAATTGCAGAACGTCAGAAATTTTGAAGAAATTGTGACCGCGCGGCTTAGGGATTTTTCCCCCAAAAAGTTGTTCAGACATCGAGGGCTAATTCTGTTTCCGATGATAAAAACCCACCTGTTTCCACCGAAAAACCTTTCAGGGGATGGTCTGCAACAGTTTGGCACCATTTTTGAGTGAATTGCAGAACGTCAGAAATTTTGAAGAAATCGTGACCGCGCGGCTTAGGGATTTTTTTTAAAAAAAAAGTTGTTCAGACATCGAGGGCTAATTCTGTTTCCGATGATAAAAACGCATCTGTTTCCACCGAAAAACCTTTCAGGGGATCGTTTGCAACAGTTTGGCAACATTTTTGAGTGAATTGCAGAATGTCAGAAATTTTGAAGAAATTGTGACCGCGCGGCTTAGGGATTTTTTCAAACAAAAGTTGTTCAGACATCGAGGGCTAATTCTGTTTCCGATGATAAAGACCCACCTGTTTCCACCGAAAAACCTTTCAGGGAATGGTTTGCAACAGTTTGGCACCATTTTTGATTGAATTGCAGAACGTCAGAAATTTTGAAGAAAATGTGACCGCGCGGCTTAGGGATTTTTTCAAAAAAAAGTTGTTCAGACATCAAGGGCTAATTCTGTTTCCGATGATAAAAACGCATCTGTTTCCACCAAAAAACCTTTCACGGGATCGTTTGCAACAGTTTGGCACCATTTTTGAGTGAATTGCAGAACGTCAGAAATTTTGAAGAAATTGTGACCGCGCGGCTTAGGGATTTTTTCAAAAAAAAGTTGTTCAGACATCGAGGGCTAATTCTGTTTCCTATGATAAAGACCCACCTGTTTTCACCGAAAAACCTTTCAGGGGATGGTTTGCAACAGTTTGGCACCATTTTTGATTTAATTGCAGAATGTCAGAAATTTTGAAGAAATTGTGACCGCGCGGCTTAGGGATTTTTTGAAACAAAAGTTGTTCAGACATCGAGGTCTAATTCTGTTTCCGATGATAAAAACACAACTGTTTCCACCGAAAAACCTTTCAGGGGATGGTCTGCAACAGTTTGGCACCATTTTTGAGAGGATTGCAGAACGTCAGAAATTTTGAAGAAATTGTGACCGCGCGGCTTAGGGATTTTTCAAAAAAAAGTTGTTCAGACATCGAGGGCTAATTCTGTTTCCGATGATAAAAACCCACCTGTTTACACCGAAAAACCTTTCACGGGATCGTTTGCAACAGGTTGGCACCATTTTTGAGTGAATTGCAGAACGTCAGAAATTTTGAAGAAATCGTGACCGCGCGGCTTAGGGATTTTTTCAAAAAAAAGTTGTTCAGACATCGAGGGCTAATTCTGTTTCCGATGATAAAAACGCATCTGTTTCCACCGAAAAACCTTTCAGGGGATGGTTTGCAACAGTTTGGCACCATTTTTGATTGAATTGCAGAACGTCAGAAATTTTGAAGAAAATGTGACCGCGCGGCTTAGGGATTTTTTCAAAAAAAAGTTGTTCAGACATCGAGGGCTAATTCTGTTTCCGATGATAAAAACCCACCTGTTTCCACCGAAAACCCTTTCAGGGGATGGTCTGCAACAGTTTGGCACCATTTTTGAGTGAATTGCAGAATGTCTGAAATTTTGAAGAAATTGTGACCGCGCGGCTTAGGGATTTTTTCAAACAAAAGTTGTTCAGACATCGAGGGCTAATTCTGTTTCCGATGATAAAGACCCACCTGTTTCCACCGAAAAACCTTTCAGGGGATGGTTTGCAACAGTTTGGCACCATTTTTGATTGAATTGCAGAACGTCAGAAATTTTGAAGAAAATGTGACCGCGCGGCTTAGGGATTTTTTCAAAAAAAAAGTTGTTCAGACATCAAGGGCTAATTCTGTTTCCGATGATAAAAACGCATCTGTTTCCACCAAAAAACCTTTCACGGGATCGTTTGCAACAGTTTGGCACCATTTTTGAGTGAATTGCAGAACGTCAGAAATTTTGAAGAAATTGTGACCGCGCGGCTTAGGGATTTTTTCAAAAAAAAGTTGTTCAGACATCGAGGGCTAATTCTGTTTCCTATGATAAAGACCCACCTGTTTTCACCGAAAAACCTTTCAGGGGATGGTTTGCAACAGTTTGGCACCATTTTTGATTTAATTGCAGAATGTCAGAAATTTTGAAGAAATTGTGACCGCGCGGCTTAGGGATTTTTTGAAACAAAAGTTGTTCAGACATCGAGGTCTAATTCTGTTTCCGATGATAAAAACACAACTGTTTCCACCGAAAAACCTTTCAGGGGATGGTCTGCAACAGTTTGGCACCATTTTTGAGAGGATTGCAGAACGTCAGAAATTTTGAAGAAATTGTGACCGCGCGGCTTAGGGATTTTTCAAAAAAAAGTTGTTCAGACATCGAGGGCTAATTCTGTTTCCGATGATAAAAACCCACCTGTTTACACTGAAAAACCTTTCACGGGATCGTTTGCAACAGGTTGGCACCATTTTTGAGTGAATTGCAGAACGTCAGAAATTTTGAAGAAATCGTGACCGCGCGGCTTAGGGATTTTTTCAAAAAAAAGTTGTTCAGACATCGAGGGCTAATTCTGTTTCCGATGATAAAAACCCACCTGTTTCCACCGAAAACCCTTTCAGGGGATGGTCTGCAACAGTTTGGCACCATTTTTGAGTGAATTGCAGAACGTCAGAAATTTTGAAGAAATTGTGACCGTGCGGCTTAGGGATTTTTGCAAAAAAAAGTTGTTCAGACATCGAGGGCTAATTTTGTTTCCGATGATAAAAACGCATCTGTTTCCACCGAAAAACCTTTCAGGGGATCGTTTGCAACAGTTTGGCACCATTTTTGAGTGAATTGCAGAACATCAGAAATTTTGAAGAAATTGTGACCGCGCGGCTTAGGGATTTTTTTAAAAAAAAGTTGTTCAGACATCAAGGGCTAATTCTGTTTCCGATGATAAAAACGCATCTGTTTCCAGCAAAAAACCTTTCACGGGATCGTTTGCAACAGTTTGGCACCATTTTTGAGTGAATTGCAGAACGTCAGAAATTTTGAAGAAATCGTGACCGCGCGGCTTAGGGATTTTTCCCCAAAAAAGTTGTTCAGACATCGAGGGCTAATTTTGTTTCCGATGATAAAAACGCATCTGTTTCCACCGAAAAACCTTTCAGGGGATCGTTTGCAACAGTTTGGCAACATTTTTGAGTGAATTGCAGAATGTCAGAAATTTTGAAGAAATTGTGACCGCGCGGCTTAGGGATTTTTTCAAACAAAAGTTGTTCAGACATCGAGGGCTAATTCTGTTTCCGATGATAAAGACCCACCTGTTTCCACCGAAAAACCTTTCAGGGGATGGTTTGCAACAGTTTGGCACCATTTTTGATTGAATTGCAGAACGTCAGAAATTTTGAAGAAAATGTGACCGCGCGGCTTAGGGATTTTTTCAAAAAAAAGTTGTTCAGACATCAAGGGCTAATTCTGTTTCCGATGATAAAAACGCATCTGTTTCCACCAAAAAACCTTTCACGGGATCGTTTGCAACAGTTTGGCACCATTTTTGAGTGAATTGCAGAACGTCAGAAATTTTGAAGAAATTGTGACCGCGCGGCTTAGGGATTTTTCCCCAAAAAAGTTGTTCAGACATCGAGGGCTAATTCTGTTTCCGATGATAAAAACCCACCTGTTTCCACCGAAAAACTTTTCAGGGGATGGTCTGCAACAGTTTGGCACCATTTTTGAGTGAATTGCAGAACGTCAGAAATTTTGAAGAAATCGTGACCGCGCGGCTTAGGGATTTTTTTTAAAAAAAAGTTGTTCAGACATCGAGGGCTAATTCTGTTTCCGATGATAAAAACGCATCTGTTTCCACCGAAAAACCTTTCAGGGGATCGTTTGCAACAGGTTGGCACCATTTTTGAGTGAATTGCAGAACGTCAGAAATTTTGAAGAAATTGTGACCGCGCGGCTTAGGGTTTTTTTAAAAAAAATGTTGTTCAGACATCGTGGGTAATTCTGTTTCCGATGATAAAAACGCATCTCTTTCCACCGAAAAACCTTTCACGGGATCGTTTGCAACAGGTTGGCACCATTTTTGAGTGAATTGCAGAACGTCAGAAATTTTGAAGAAATTGTGACCGCGGGGCTTAGGGATTTTTTCAAAAAAAAGTTGTTCAGACATCGAGGGCTAATTCTGTTTCCGATGATAAAAACCCACCTGTTTCCACCGGAAAACCTTTCAGGGGATGGTCTGCAACAGTTTGGCACCATTTTTGAGTGAATTGCAGAACGTCAGAAATTTTGAAGAAATTGTGACCGCGCGGCTTAGGGATTTTTTCAAACAAAAGTTGTTCAGACATCGAGGGCTAATTCTGTTTCCGATGATAAAGACCCACCTGTTTCCACCGAAAAACCTTTCAGGGGATGGTTTGCAACAGTTTGGCACCATTTTTGATTGAATTGCAGAACGTCAGAAATTTTGAAGAAAATGTGACCGCGCGGCTTAGGGATTTTTTCAAAAAAAAGTTGTTCAGACATCAAGGGCTAATTCTGTTTCCGATGATAAAAACGCATCTGTTTCCACCAAAAAACCTTTCACGGGATCGTTTGCAACAGTTTGGCACCATTTTTGAGTGAATTGCAGAACGTCAGAAATTTTGAAGAAATCGTGACCGCGTGGCTTAGGGATTTTTCCCAAAAAAAGTTGTTCAGACATCGAGGGCTAATTTTGTTTCCAATGATAAAAACGTACCTGTTTCCACCGAAAAACCTTTCAGGGGATCCTTTGCAACAGTTTGGCACCATTTTTGAGTGAATTGCAGAACGTCAGAAATTTTGAAGAAATTGTGACCGCGCGGCTTAGGGATTTTTTCAAAAAAAAGTTGTTCAGACATCGAGGGCTAATTCTGTTTCCGATGATAAAGACCCACCTGTTTTCACCGAAAAACCTTTCAGGGGATGGTTTGCAACAGTTTGGCACCATTTTTGATTTAATTGCAGAACGTTAGAAATTTTGAAGAAATTGTGACCGCGCGGCTTAGGGATTTTTTCAAACAAAAGTTGTTCAGACATCGAGGTCTAATTCTGTTTCCGATGATAAAAACACAACTGTTTCCACCGAAAAACCTTTCAGGGGATGGTCTGCAACAGTTTGGCACCATTTTTGAGAGGATTGCAGAACGTCAGAAATTTTGAAGAAATTGTGACCGCGCGGCTTAGGGATTTTTCAAAAAAAAGTTGTTCAGACATCGACGGCTAATTCTGTTTCCCATGATAAAAACCCACCTGTTTCCACCGAAAAACCTTTCAGGGGATTGTTTGCAACAGTTTGGCAACATTTTTGAGTGAATTGCAGAATGTCAGAAATTTTGAAGAAATTGTGACCGCGCGGCTTAGGGATTTTTTCAAACAAAAGTTGTTCAGACATCAAGGGTTAATTCTGTTTCCGATGATAAAAACGCATCTGTTTCCACCAAAAAACCTTTCACGCGATCGTTTGCAACAGTTTGGCACCATTTTTGAGTGAATTGCAGAACATCAGAAATTTTGAAGAAATCGTGACCGCGTGGCTTAGGGATTTTTCCAAAAAAAAGTTGTTCAGACATCGAGGGCTAATTTTGTTTCCAATGATAAAAACGCATCTGTTTCCACCGAAAAACCTTTCAGGGGATCGTTTGCAACAGTTTGGCACCATTTTTGAGTGAATTGCAGAACGTCAGAAATTTTGAAGAAATTGTGACCCCGCGGCTTAGGGATTTTTTCAAAAAAAAGTTGTTCAGACACCGAGGGCTAATTCTGTTTCCGATGATAAAGACCCACCTGTTTTCACCGAAAAACCTTTCAGGGGATGGTTTGCAACAGTTTGGCACCATTTTTGATTTAATTGCAGAACGTCAGAAATTTTGAAGAAATTGTGACCGCGCGGCTTAGGGATTTTTTCAAACAAAAGTTGTTCAGACAACGAGGTCTAATTCTGTTTCCGATGATAAAAACACAACTGTTTCCACCGAAAAACCATTCAGGGGATGGTCTGCAACAGTTTGGCACCATTTTTGAGAGGATTGCAGAACGTCAGAAATTTTGAAGAAATTGTGACCGCGCGGCTTAGGGATTTTTCAAAAAAAAGTTGTTCAGACATCGACGGCTAATTCTGTTTCCGATAATAAAAAACCAACTGTTTCCACCGAAAAACCTTTCAGGGGATGGTCTGCAACAGTTTGGCACCATTTCTGAGTGAATTGCAGAACGTCAGAAATTGTGAAGAAATTTTGACCGCGCGGCTTAGGGATTTTTTAAAAAATATTTGTTCAGACATCGAGGGCTAATTCTGTTTCCGATGATAAAAACCCACCTGTTTCCACCGAAAAACCTTTCAGGGGATGGTCTGCAAAAGTTTGGCACCATTTTTGAGTGAATTGCAGAACGTCAGAAATTTTGAAAAAATTGTGACCGCGCGGCTTAGGGATTTTTTCAAAAAAAAGTTGTTCAGACATTGTGGGCTAATTCTGTTCCCGATGATAAAAACGCATCTGTTTCCACCAAAAAACCTTTCACGGGATCTTTTGCAACAGGTTGGCACCATTTTTGAGTGAATTGCAGAACGTCAGAAATTTTAAAGAAATTGTGACCGCGCGGCTTAGGGATTTTTTTAAAAAAAAGTTGTTCAGACATTGAGGGCTAATTCTGTTTCCGATGATAAAAACCCACCTGTTTCCACCGAAAAACCTTTCAGGGGATCGTTTGCAACAGTTTGGCACCATTTTAGAGTGAATTGCAGAACGTCAGAAATTTTGAAGAAATTGTGACCGCGCGCCTTCGGGATTTTTTTCAAAAAAAAGTTGTTCAGACATCGAGGGCTAATTCTGTTTCCGATGATAAAAACCCACCTGTTTCCACCGAAAAACCTTTCAGGGGATGGTCTGCAACAGTTTGGCACCATTTTTGAGTGAATTGCAGAACGTCAGAAATTTTGTAGAAATTGTGACCGCGCGCCTTCGGGATTTTTTCAAAAAACAAGTTGTTCAGACATCGAGGGCTAATTCTGTTTTCGATGATAAAAACCCACCTATTTCCACCGAAAAACCTTTCAGGGGATGGTCTGCAACAGTTTGACACCATTTTTGAGTGAATTGCAGAACGTCAGAAATTTTGAAGAAATTGTGACCGCGCGGCTTAGGGATTTTTTCAAAAAACGTTGTTCACACATCGAGGGCTAATTCTGTTTCCGATGATAAAAACCCACCTGTTTCCACCGAAAAACCTTTCAGGGGATGGTTTGCAACAGTTTGGCACCATTTTTGATTGAATTGCAGAACGTCAGAAATTTTGAAGAAAATGTGACCGCGCGGCTTAGGGATTTTTTCAAAAAAAAAGTTGTTCAGACATCAAGGGCTAATTCTGTTTCCGATGATAAAAACGCATCTGTTTCCACCAAAAAACCTTTCACGGGATCGTTTGCAACAGTTTGGCACCATTTTTGAGTGAATTGCAGAACGTCAGAAATTTTGAAGAAATTGTGACCGCGCGGCTTAGGGATTTTTCAAAAAAAAGTTGTTCAGACATCGAGGGCTAATTCTGTTTCCGATGATAAAAACCCACCTGTTTACACCGAAAAACCTTTCACGGGATCGTTTGCAACAGGTTGGCACCATTTTTGAGTGAATTGCAGAACGTCAGAAATTTTGAAGAAATCGTGACCGCGCGGCTTAGGGATTTTTTCAAAAAAAAGTTGTTCAGACATCGAGGGCTAATTCTGTTTCCGATGATAAAAACCCACCTGTTTCCACCGAAAACCCTTTCAGGGGATGGTCTGCAACAGTTTGGCACCATTTTTGAGTGAATTGCAGAACGTCAGAAATTTTGAAGAAATTGTGACCGTGCGGCTTAGGGATTTTTGCAAAAAAAAGTTGTTCAGACATCGAGGGCTAATTTTGTTTCCGATGATAAAAACGCATCTGTTTCCACCGAAAAACCTTTCAGGGGATCGTTTGCAACAGTTTGGCACCATTTTTGAGTGAATTGCAGAACATCAGAAATTTTGAAGAAATTGTGACCGCGCGGCTTAGGGATTTTTTTTAAAAAAAGTTGTTCAGACATCAAGGGCTAATTCTGTTTCCGATGATAAAAACGCATCTGTTTCCAGCAAAAAACCTTTCACGGGATCGTTTGCAACAGTTTGGCACCATTTTTGAGTGAATTGCAGAACGTCAGAAATTTTGAAGAAATCGTGACCGCGCGGCTTAGGGATTTTTCCCCAAAAAAGTTGTTCAGACATCGAGGGCTAATTTTGTTTCCGATGATAAAAACGCATCTGTTTCCACCGAAAAACCTTTCAGGGGATCGTTTGCAACAGTTTGGCAACATTTTTGAGTGAATTGCAGAATGTCAGAAATTTTGAAGAAATTGTGACCGCGCGGCTTAGGGATTTTTTCAAACAAAAGTTGTTCAGACATCGAGGGCTAATTCTGTTTCCGATGATAAAGACCCACCTGTTTCCACCGAAAAACCTTTCAGGGGATGGTTTGCAACAGTTTGGCACCATTTTTGATTGAATTGCAGAACGTCAGAAATTTTGAAGAAAATGTGACCGCGCGGCTTAGGGATTTTTTCAAAAAAAAGTTGTTCAGACATCAAGGGCTAATTCTGTTTCCGATGATAAAAACGCATCTGTTTCCACCAAAAAACCTTTCACGGGATCGTTTGCAACAGTTTGGCACCATTTTTGAGTGAATTGCAGAACGTCAGAAATTTTGAAGAAATTGTGACCGCGCGGCTTAGGGATTTTTCCCCAAAAAAGTTGTTCAGACATCGAGGGCTAATTCTGTTTCCGATGATAAAAACCCACCTGTTTCCACCGAAAAACTTTTCAGGGGATGGTCTGCAACAGTTTGGCACCATTTTTGAGTGAATTGCAGAACGTCAGAAATTTTGAAGAAATCGTGACCGCGCGGCTTAGGGATTTTTTTTAAAAAAAAGTTGTTCAGACATCGAGGGCTAATTCTGTTTCCGATGATAAAAACGCATCTGTTTCCACCGAAAAACCTTTCAGGGGATCGTTTGCAACAGGTTGGCACCATTTTTGAGTGAATTGCAGAACGTCAGAAATTTTGAAGAAATTGTGACCGCGCGGCTTAGGGTTTTTTTTAAAAAAATGTTGTTCAGACATCGTGGGTAATTCTGTTTCCGATGATAAAAACGCATCTCTTTCCACCGAAAAACCTTTCACGGGATCGTTTGCAACAGGTTGGCACCATTTTTGAGTGAATTGCAGAACGTCAGAAATTTTGAAGAAATTGTGACCGCGGGGCTTAGGGATTTTTTCAAAAAAAAGTTGTTCAGACATCGAGGGCTAATTCTGTTTCCGATGATAAAAACCCACCTGTTTCCACCGAAAAACCTTTCAGGGGATGGTCTGCAACAGTTTGGCACCATTTTTGAGTGAATTGCAGAACGTCAGAAATTTTGAAGAAATTGTGACCGCGCGGCTTAGGGATTTTTTCAAACAAAAGTTGTTCAGACATCGAGGGCTAATTCTGTTTCCGATGATAAAGACCCACCTGTTTCCACCGAAAAACCTTTCAGGGGATGGTTTGCAACAGTTTGGCACCATTTTTGATTGAATTGCAGAACGTCAGAAATTTTGAAGAAAATGTGACCGCGCGGCTTAGGGATTTTTTCAAAAAAAAGTTGTTCAGACATCAAGGGCTAATTCTGTTTCCGATGATAAAAACGCATCTGTTTCCACCAAAAAACCTTTCACGGGATCGTTTGCAACAGTTTGGCACCATTTTTGAGTGAATTGCAGAACGTCAGAAATTTTGAAGAAATCGTGACCGCGTGGCTTAGGGATTTTTCCCAAAAAAAGTTGTTCAGACATCGAGGGCTAATTTTGTTTCCAATGATAAAAACGTACCTGTTTCCACCGAAAAACCTTTCAGGGGATCCTTTGCAACAGTTTGGCACCATTTTTGAGTGAATTGCAGAACGTCAGAAATTTTGAAGAAATTGTGACCGCGCGGCTTAGGGATTTTTTCAAAAAAAAGTTGTTCAGACATCGAGGGCTAATTCTGTTTCCGATGATAAAGACCCACCTGTTTTCACCAAAAAACCTTTCAGGGGATGGTTTGCAACAGTTTGGCACCATTTTTGATTTAATTGCAGAACGTTAGAAATTTTGAAGAAATTGTGACCGCGCGGCTTAGGGATTTTTTCAAACAAAAGTTGTTCAGACATCGAGGTCTAATTCTGTTTCCGATGATAAAAACACAACTGTTTCCACCGAAAAACCTTTCAGGGGATGGTCTGCAACAGTTTGGCACCATTTTTGAGAGGATTGCAGAACGTCAGAAATTTTGAAGAAATTGTGACCGCGCGGCTTAGGGATTTTTCAAAAAAAAGTTGTTCAGACATCGACGGCTAATTCTGTTTCCCATGATAAAAACCCACCTGTTTCCACCGAAAAACCTTTCAGGGGATGGTCTGCAACAGTTTGGCACCATTTTTGAGTGAATTGCAGAACGTCAGAAATTTTGAAGAAATTGTGACCGTGCGGCTTAGGGATTTTTGCAAAAAAAGTTGTTCAGTCATCGAGGGCTAATTTTGTTTCCGATGATAAAAACGCATCTGTTTCCACCGAAAAACCTTTCAGGGGATCGTTTGCAACAGTTTGGCACCATTTTTGAGTGAATTGCAGAACATCAGAAATTTTGAAGAAATTGTGACCGCACGGCTTAGGGATTTTTTTTAAAAAAAGTTGTTCAGACATCAAGGGCTAATTCTGTTTCCGATGATAAAAACGCATCTGTTTCCACCGAAAAACCTTTCAGGGGATTGTTTGCAACAGTTTGGCAACATTTTTGAGTGAATTGCAGAATGTCAGAAATTTTGAAGAAATTGTGACCGCGCGGCTTAGGGATTTTTTCAAACAAAAGTTGTTCAGACATCAAGGGTTAATTCTGTTTCCGATGATAAAAACGCATCTGTTTCCACCAAAAAACCTTTCACGCGATCGTTTGCAACAGTTTGGCACCATTTTTGAGTGAATTGCAGAACATCAGAAATTTTGAAGAAATCGTGACCGCGTGGCTTAGGGATTTTTCCAAAAAAAAGTTGTTCAGACATCGAGGGCTAATTTTGTTTCCAATGATAAAAACGCATCTGTTTCCACCGAAAAACCTTTCAGGGGATCGTTTGCAACAGTTTGGCACCATTTTTGAGTGAATTGCAGAACGTCAGAAATTTTGAAGAAATTGTGACCCCGCGGCTTAGGGATTTTTTCAAAAAAAAGTTGTTCAGACACCGAGGGCTAATTCTGTTTCCGATGATAAAGACCCACCTGTTTTCACCGAAAAACCTTTCAGGGGATGGTTTGCAACAGTTTGGCACCATTTTTGATTTAATTGCAGAACGTCAGAAATTTTGAAGAAATTGTGACCGCGCGGCTTAGGGATTTTTTCAAACAAAAGTTGTTCAGACATCGAGGTCTAATTCTGTTTCCGATGATAAAAACACAACTGTTTCCACCGAAAAACCATTCAGGGGATGGTCTGCAACAGTTTGGCACCATTTTTGAGAGGATTGCAGAACGTCAGAAATTTTGAAGAAATTGTGACCGCGCGGCTTAGGGATTTTTCAAAAAAAAGTTGTTCAGACATCGACGGCTAATTCTGTTTCCGATAATAAAAAACCAACTGTTTCCACCGAAAAACCTTTCAGGGGATGGTCTGCAACAGTTTGGCACCATTTCTGAGTGAATTGCAGAACGTCAGAAATTGTGAAGAAATTTTGACCGCGCGGCTTAGGGATTTTTTAAAAAATATTTGTTCAGACATCGAGGGCTAATTCTGTTTCCGATGATAAAAACCCACCTGTTTCCACCGAAAAACCTTTCAGGGGATGGTCTGCAAAAGTTTGGCACCATTTTTGAGTGAATTGCAGAACGTCAGAAATTTTGAAAAAATTGTGACCGCGCGGCTTAGGGATTTTTTCAAAAAAAAGTTGTTCAGACATTGTGGGCTAATTCTGTTCCCGATGATAAAAACGCATCTGTTTCCACCAAAAAACCTTTCACGGGATCTTTTGCAACAGGTTGGCACCATTTTTGAGTGAATTGCAGAACGTCAGAAATTTTAAAGAAATTGTGACCGCGCGGCTTAGGGATTTTTTCAAAAAAAAGTTGTTCAGACATTGAGGGCTAATTCTGTTTCCGATGATAAAAACCCACCTGTTTCCACCGAAAAACCTTTCAGGGGATCGTTTGCAACAGTTTGGCACCATTTTAGAGTGAATTGCAGAACGTCAGAAATTTTGAAGAAATTGTGACCGCGCGCCTTCGGGATTTTTTTCAAAAAAAAGTTGTTCAGACATCGAGGGCTAATTCTGTTTCCGATGATAAAAACCCACCTGTTTCCACCGAAAAACCTTTCAGGGGATGGTCTGCAACAGTTTGGCACCATTTTTGAGTGAATTGCAGAACGTCAGAAATTTTGTAGAAATTGTGACCGCGCGCCTTCGGGATTTTTTCAAAAAACAAGTTGTTCAGACATCGAGGGCTAATTCTGTTTTCGATGATAAAAACCCACCTATTTCCACCGAAAAACCTTTCAGGGGATGGTCTGCAACAGTTTGACACCATTTTTGAGTGAATTGCAGAACGTCAGAAATTTTGAAGAAATTGTGACCGCGCGGCTTAGGGATTTTTTCAAAAAACGTTGTTCACACATCGAGGGCTAATTCTGTTTCCGATGATAAAAACCCACCTGTTTCCACCGAAAAACCTTTCAGGGGATCGTTTGCAACAGTTTGGCACCACTTTTGAGTGAATTGCAGAACGTCAGAAATTTTGAAGAAATTGTGACCGCGCGCCTTCGGGATTTTTTCAAAAAAACAAGTTGTTCAGACATCGAGGGCTAATTCTGTTTTTGATGATATAAACCCACCTATTTGCACTGAAAAACCGTTCAGGGGATGGTCTGCAACAGTTTGGCACCATTTTTGAGTGAATTGCAGAACGTCAGAAATTTTGAAGAAATTGTGACCGCGCGGCTTAGGGATTTTTTAAAAAAACAAGTTGTTCAGACATCGAGGGCTAATGTTGTTTTCGATGATATAAACCCACCTATTTCCACAGAAAAACCTTTCAGGGGATGGTCTGCAACAGTTTGGCACCATTTTTGAGTGAATTGCAGAACGTCAGAAATTTTGTTTTGTTTTTTTTTAAATTTTTATTGCGTTTCTTTTCATAATTTTATGCATTCCAAACGGTACAGAAAAAAGAAATACAAGAAACATTTTTTTTTTTAGCCAAAAAAAGAAAATACCCAAAAAGATTATGAATACTTAACAATTCAACTGTCCTTGAATCCCTTTTGGACTTCCCCACACCCTCCAGATCTGCGTTCTTTAAATTAACAATGTCAGCAAATTGTTACCTTATTTCAAACCTTATTGTAACTTCCAATCATTATGTCTTCAAATTCAATATGTTGTAACTCAATTTTAACACCTTTATAATAAACATAATGTTTTAGTTCAAATTGTCTCCTTTTCTCTTTTATGACTTATTTTACCATTTACTTAGTCCTATTTGCTAAAGCATAACATTTCCTAATCGTGCACTAACTTAAGCTTCATACAACATATAATATTTCTGCAGATAATCTTTAAATTTTTTCCAATCCACCTCAATTGTTTCTTCTTCCAAATCTCGGATTCTGCCAGTCATTTCGGCTAATTCCATATAGTCCATCAACTGCGTCTGCCATTCCTCCAGCGTGGGTAAATCTTGAGTCTTCCAGTTCTTTGCAATGAGTATTCTTGCTGCTGTGCTAGCATACATAAAAAAAGTTCTATCCTTCTTTAACACTTTCTGGTCTACCATACCCAGCAGGAAGGCCTCCGGTTTCTTAGGAAAGGTATACCTAAATACCTTTTTCAATTCATTATAAATCATTTCCCAGAAGGCCTTCACTTTTGGGCAGGTCCACCAGAGATGAAAAAATGTCCCTTCTGCCTCCTTACATTTCCAACATTTGTTATCAGACAGGTGATATATCTTAGCTAACTTGACTGGGGTCATGTACCACCGGTATATCATTTTCATAATGTTTTCCTTCAAGGCACTACATGCCGTAAATTTCATTCCGGTGTTCCATAACCTTTCCCAGTCTTCGAACATAATGTTATGTCCAACATCCTGTGCCCATTTTATCATGGCAGATTTAACTGTCTCATCCTGTGTATTCCACTTAAGCAGCAAGTTATACATTCTCGATAATGTCTTGGTCTTTGGTTCTAACAATTCTGTCTCCAATTTCGATTTTTCCACCTGGAAACCAACTTTTTTATCTATTTTAAAAACCTCTTGAATTTGGGCATAGTGTAACCAGTCCCGCACCTTATTTTTTAATTTCTCCAGGCTCTGCAACCTCCAATTGTCTCCAATTTTTTCAATTATTTCCCAATATTTCGGCCAGTAGGCCTCCATATTGAGTCTTTTTCGAGCCTTAGCCTCCATCGGTGATAACCACCTCGGGGTTTTACTCTCTAATAAGTCTTTGTATTTCAACCAGACTGCAAAAATTGCTTTTCTAACAATATGGTTTTTGAACAATTTATGAACTTTAACCTTGTCGTACCATAAATATGCATGCCAACCAAAAGCATTGTCAAAACCTTCCAGATCTAGGACATCAGTGTTTTCCAACAAAAACCAATCTTTCAACCAGCAGAAGGCTGCAGATTCATAATATAACCTCAGGTCCGGCAGGGCAAACCCCCCTCTTTCTTTCGAATTGGTTAAAATTTTAAACTTTATTCGGGGCTTTTTGCCCTGCCAGACAAACCTAGATATATCCTTCTGCCATTTTCCAAAACATTCCACTCTGTCCACAATCTGTAGGGTTTGAAACAAAAATAACATTTTCGGCAATACATTCATCTTTATAGCTGCAATTCTACCCAACAAGGAAAGTTTCAATCTTGACCAAATTTCCAAGTCCTTTTTAATTTCCAGCCAACATTTTTCATAATTATCTTTAAATAAATTCAAATTTTTGGAGGATAAATAGATCCCTAGGTATTTCACTTTTTTCACCACACTTAATTCTGTTTCTCTCTGAAACCCCTCTGTTTCTGTAGATGTCAAATTTTTAGTCAAAACCTTAGTTTTTTGTTTGTTCAACTTAAATCCCGCAACCCGACCAAACTCAGATATAAGTTCTAAAACTCTTTTTGTGCTGGGTTCTGGCTCCTGTAATGTCAAGACTAAGTCATCTGCAAAGGCTTTCAGTTTGTATTGTTTCACTCCGACCTCTATCCCTTGTACCAACCGGTCCTCCCTAATCATGTTCAGTAGCACCTCCAGGACTGAAATAAATAAAAGAGGGGATAGAGGGCACCCCTGTCTTGTCCCTTTTTCAATTTTAAATTCCTCCGTCACCACATTGTTCACTATTAATTTGGCTTTTTGCTCTGAATAAATTGCTTCTATTCCATTTTCAAACCCCCGTCCCACTCCCATCCCTTCCAAGTTTTTCTTCATAAACCTCCAAGATATGTTGTCAAATGCTTTCTCCGCATCAATAAAAATTAACACCGCTCTTGTATTCCTGTTGGTTTGCAAAAGTTCCAAAATGTCGATGATGTTCCTAGTATTTTCATACAAATGTCTACCAGGGAGAAAGCCTGCTTGGTCCTTGTGAATTACTTCATTTAATACCTTTTTAAATCTGCTTGCCAAAATGTCTGCAAAAATTTTGTAATCCACATTCAGGAGTGAGATGGGACGGTAGTTCTTAAGCTGAGTCTTTTCAGATTCTAACTTAGGTATCAATGTGATGAATGCTTCTTTCCACGTTTCCGGTGCCCTCTTCCCTTCCATAATCTGGTTGCATACCTCCATCAAAGGTTGTATCAAATAGTCCTTCAAAGTCTTATAATATTTGGAGGTAAGCCCATCCGGGCCTGGAGATTTGCCGAGTTGCATATTCTGAATGGCACCTTCAATTTCCTGTGAAGTTATTTTACAGTTCAAGATTGATCTTTTATCTTGAGTTATTTTTGATAGTCCATTTGTCTTTAAGAATTGGTCTATCTCAAACTCTTTCTGAGGCCCCTGTGCATAAAGTTCTTTAAAGTATCTGCGGAAGCACTTCCTAATTTCCTCTGGTTTCTGAACCATTCTTCCTTCAATCTCTAGGTTTGTACAGAACGTCAGAAATTTTGAAGAAATTGTGACCGCGCGGCTTAGGGATTTTTTCAAAAAAAAGTTGTTCAGACATCGAGGGCTAATACTGTTTTCGATGATAAAAACCCATCTATTTCCACAGAAAAACCTTTAGGGGATGGTCTGCAACAGTTTGACACCATTTTTGAGTGAATTGCAGAACATCAGAAATTTTGAAGAAATTGTGACCGCGCGGCTTAGGGATTTTTTTAAAAAACAAGTTGTTCAGACATCGAGGGCTAATTCTGTTTTCGATGATAAAAACCCACCTATTTCCACAGAAAAACCTTTCAGGGGATGGTCTGCAACAGTTTGACACCATTTTTGAGTGAATTGCAGAACGTCAGAAATTTTGAAGAAATTGTGACCGCGCGGCTTAGGGATTTTTTCAAAAAAAGTTGTTCAGACATCGATGGCTAATTCTGTTTCCGATGATAAAAACCCACCTGTTTCCACCGAAAAACCTTTCAGGGGATGGTCTGCAACAGATTGGCACCATTTTTGAGTGAATTGCAGAACGTTAGAAATTCTGAAGAAATTGTGACCGCGCGGCTTAGGGATTTTTTCAAAAAAAAGTTGTTCAGACATCGAGGGCTAATTCTGTTTCCGATGATAAAAACCCACCTGTTTCCACCGAAAAACCTTTCAGGGGATCGTTTGCAACAGTTTGTCACCATTTTAGAGTGAATTGCAGAACGTCAGAAATTTTGAAGAAATTGTGACCGCGCGCCTTCGGGATTTTTTTCAAAAAAAAGTTGTTCAGACATCGAGGGCTAATTCTGTTTCCGATGATAAAAACCCACCTGTTTCCACCGAAAAACCTTTCAGGGGATGGTCTGCAACAGTTTGGCACCATTTTTGAGTGAATTGCAGAACGTCGGAAATTTTGAAGAAATTGTGACCGCGCGCCTTCGGGATTTTTTCAAAAAACAAGTTGTTCAGACATCGAGGGCTAATTCTGTTTTCGATGATAAAAACCCACCTATTTCCACCGAAAAACCTTTCAGGGGATGGTCTGCAACAGTTTGACACCATTTTTGAGTGAATTGCAGAACGTCAGAAATTTTGAAGAAATTGTGACCGCGCGGCTTAGGGATTTTTTCAAAAAACGTTGTTCACACATCGAGGGCTAATTCTGTTTCCGATGATAAAAACCCACCTGTTTCCACCGAAAAACCTTTCAGGGGATCGTTTGCAACAGTTTGGCACCACTTTTGAGTGAATTGCAGAACGTCAGAAATTTTGAAGAAATTGTGACCGCGCGCCTTCGGGATTTTTTTCAAAAAAAAGTTGTTCAGACATCGAGGGCTAATTCTGTTTCCGATGATAAAAACCCACCTGTTTCCACCGAAAAACCTTTCAGGGGATGGTCTGCAACAGTTTGGCACCATTTTTGAGTGAATTGCAGAACGTCAGAAATTTTGAAGAAATTGTGACCGCGCGCCTTCGGGATTTTTTCAAAAAAACAAGTTGTTCAGACATCGAGGGCTAATTCTGTTTTTGATGATATAAACCCACCTATTTGCACTGAAAAACCGTTCAGGGGATGGTCTGCAACAGTTTGGCACCATTTTTGAGTGAATTGCAGAACGTCAGAAATTTTGAAGAAATTGTGACCGCGCGGCTTAGGGATTTTTTAAAAAAACAAGTTGTTCAGACATCGAGGGCTAATTCTGTTTCCGATGATAAAAACCCACCTGTTTCCACCGAAAAACCTTTCAGGGGATGGTCTGCAACAGTTTGGCACCATTTTTGAGTGAATTGCAGAACGTCAGAAATTTTGAAGAAATTGTGACCGCGCGGCTTAGGGATTTTTTCAAAAAAAAGTTGTTCAGACATCGAGGGCTAATACTGTTTTCGATGATAAAAACCCATCTATTTCCACAGAAAAACCTTTCAGGGGATGGTCTGCAACAGTTTGACACCATTTTTGAGTGAATTGCAGAACATCAGAAATTTTGAAGAAATTGTGACCGCGCGGCTTAGGGATTTTTTAAAAAAACAAGTTGTTCAGACATCGAGGGCTAATTCTGTTTTTGATGATAAAAACCCACCTATTTCCACAGAAAAACCTTTCAGGGGATGGTCTGCAACAGTTTGACACCATTTTTTAGTGAATTGCAGAACGTCAGAAATTTTGAAGAAATTGTGACCGCGCGGCTTAGGGATTTTTTCAAAAAAAAGTTGTTCAGACATCGAGGGCTCATTCTGTTTCCGATGATAAAAACCCACCTGTTTCCACCGAAAAACCTTTCAGGGGATGGTTTGCAACAGTTTGGCACCATTTTTGAGTGAATTGCAGAACGTCAGAATTTTTGAAGAAATTGTGACCGCGCGGCTTAGGGATTTTTTCAAAAAAAAGTTGTTCAGACATCGAGGGCTAATTCTGTTTCCGATGATAAAAACCCACCTGTTTCCACCGAAAAACCGTTCAGGGGATGGTCTGCAACAGTTTGGCACCATTTTTGAGTGAATTGCAGAACGTCAGAAATTTTGAAGAAATTGTGACCGCGCGCCTTCGGGATTTTTTCAAAAAAACAAGTTGTTCAGACATCGAGGGCTAATTCTATTTTCGATGATAAAAACCCACCTGTTTCCACCGAAAAACCTTTCAGGGGATGGTCTGCAACAGATTGGCACCATTTTTGAGTGAATTGCAGAACGTCAGAAATTTTGAAGAAATTGTGACCGCGCGGCTTAGGGATATTTTTAAAAAACAAGTTGTTCAGACATCGATGGCTAATTCTGTTTCCGATGATAAAAACCCACCTGTTTCCACCGAAAAACCTTTCAGGGGATGGTCTGCAACAGATTGGCACCATTTTTGAGTGAATTGCAGAACGTTAGAAATTCTGAAGAAATTGTGACCGCGCGGCTTAGGGATTTTTTCAAAAAAAAGTTGTTCAGACATCGAGGGCTAATTCTGTTTCCGATGATAAAAACCCACCTGTTTCCACCGAAAAACCTTTCAGGGGATCGTTTGCAACAGTTTGGCACCATTTTAGAGTGAATTGCAGAACGTCAGAAATTTTGAAGAAATTGTGACAGCGCGCCTTCGGGATTTTTTTCAAAAAAAAGTTGTTCAGACATCGAGGGCTAATTCTGTTTCCGATGATAAAAACCCACCTGTTTCCACCGAAAAACCTTTCAGGGGATGGTCTGCAACAGTTTGGCACCATTTTGGAGTGAATTGCAGAACGTCAGAAATTTTGAAGAAATTGTGACCGCGCGCCTTCGGGATTTTTTCAAAAAACAAGTTGTTCAGACATCGAGGGCTAATTCTGTTTTCGATGATAAAAACCCACCTATTTCCACCGAAAAACCTTTCAGGGGATGGTCTGCAACAGTTTGACACCATTTTTGAGTGAATTGCAGAACATCAGAAATTTTGAAGAAATTGTGACCGCGCGACTTAGGGATTTTTTCAAAAAACGTTGTTCACACATCGAGGGCTAATTCTGTTTCCGATGATAAAAACCCACCTGTTTCCACCGAAAAACCTTTCAGGGGATCGTTTGCAACAGTTTGGCACCACTTTTGAGTGAATTGCAGAACATCAGAAATTTTGAAGAAATTGTGACCGCGCGCCTTCGGGATTTTTTCAAAAAAACAAGTTGTTCAGACATCGAGGGCTAATTCTGTTTTTGATGATATAAACCCACCTATTTGCACTGAAAAACCGTTCAGGGGATGGTCTGCAACAGTTTGGCCCCATTTTTGAGTGAATTGCAGAACGTCAGAAATTTTGAAGAAATTGTGACCGCGCGGCTTAGGGATTTTTTAAAAAAACAAGTTGTTCAGACATCGAGGGCTAATGCTGTTTTCGATGATAAAAACCCACCTATTTCCACAGAAAAACCTTTCAGGGGATGGTCTGCAACAGTTTGGCACCATTTTTGAGTGAATTGCAGAACGTCAGAAATTTTGAAGAAATTGTGACCGCGCGGCTTAGGGATTTTTTCAAAAAAAAGTTGTTCAGACATCGAGGGCTAATACTATTTTCGATGATAAAAACCCATCTATTTCCACAGAAAAACCTTTCAGGGGATGGTCTGCAACAGTTTGACACCATTTTTGAGTGAATTGCAGAACATCAGAAATTTTGAAGAAATTGTGACCGCGCGGCTTAGGGATTTTTTTAAAAAACAAGTTGTTCAGACATCGAGGGCTAATTCTGTTTTCGATGATAAAAACCCACCTATTTCCACAGAAAAACCTTTCAGGGGATGGTCTGCAACAGTTTGACACCATTTTTGAGTGAATTGCAGAACGTCAGAAATTTTGAAGAAATTGTGACCGCGCGGCTTAGGGATTTTTTCAAAAAAAAGTTGTTCAGACATCGAGGGCTCATTCTGTTTCCGATGATAAAAACCCACCTGTTTCCACCGAAAAACCTTTCAGGGGATGGTTTGCAACAGTTTGGCACCATTTTTGAGTGAATTGCAGAACGTCAGAATTTTTGAAGAAATTGTGACCGCGCGGCTTAGGGATTTTTTCAAAAAAAAGTTGTTCAGACATCGAGGGCTAATTCTGTTTCCGATGATAAAAACCCACCTGTTTCCACCGAAAAACCTTTCAGAGGATGGTTTGCAACAGTTTGGCACCATTTTTGAGTGAATTGCAGAACGTCAGAAATTTTGAAGAAATTGTGACCGCGCGGCTTAGGGATTTTTTTAAGAAACAAGTTGTTCAGACATCGAGGGCTAATTCTGTTTTCGATGATAAAAACCCACCTATTTCCACCGAAAAACCTTTCAGGGGATGGTCTGCAACAGTTTGACACCATTTTTGAGTGAATTGCAGAACCTCAGAAATTTTGAAGAAATTGTGACCGCGCGGCTTAGGGATTTTTTCAAAAAACGTTGTTCACACATCGAGGGCTAATTCTGTTTCCGATGATAAAAACCCACCTGTTTCCACCAAAAAACCTTTCAGGGGATGGTCTGCAACAGTTTGGCACCATTTTTGAGTGAATTGCAGAACGTCAGAAATTTTGAAGAAATTTTGACCGCGCAGCTTAGGGATTTTTTCAAAAAAACAAATTTTTCAGACATCGAGGACTAATTCTGTTTTCGATGATAAAAACCCACCTATTTCCACCGAAAAACCTTTCAGGGGATCGTTTGCAACAGTTTGGCACCACTTTTGAGTGAATTGCAGAACATCAGAAATTTTGAAGAAATTGTGACCGCGCGCCTTCGGGATTTTTTCAAAAAAACAAGTTGTTCAGACATCGAGGGCTAATTCTGTTTTTGATGATATAAACCCACCTATTTGCACTGAAAAACCGTTCAGGGGATGGTCTGCAACAGTTTGGCCCCATTTTTGAGTGAATTGCAGAACGTCAGAAATTTTGAAGAAATTGTGACCGCGCGGCTTAGGGATTTTTTAAAAAAACAAGTTGTTCAGACATCGAGGGCTAATGCTGTTTTCGATGATAAAAACCCACCTATTTCCAAAGAAAAACCTTTCAGGGGATGGTCTGCAACAGTTTGGCACCATTTTTGAGTGAATTGCAGAACGTCAGAAATTTTGAAGAAATTGTGACCGCGCGGCTTAGGGATTTTTTCAAAAAAAAGTTGTTCAGACATCGAGGGCTAATACTATTTTCGATGATAAAAACCCATCTATTTCCACAGAAAAACCTTTCAGGGGATGGTCTGCAACAGTTTGACACCATTTTTGAGTGAATTGCAGAACATCAGAAATTTTGAAGAAATTGTGACCGCGCGGCTTAGGGATTTTTTTAAAAAACAAGTTGTTCAGACATCGAGGGCTAATTCTGTTTTCGATGATAAAAACCCACCTATTTCCACAGAAAAACCTTTCAGGGGATGGTCTGCAACAGTTTGACACCATTTTTGAGTGAATTGCAGAACGTCAGAAATTTTGAAGAAATTGTGACCGCGCGGCTTAGGGATTTTTTCAAAAAAAAGTTGTTCAGACATCGAGGGCTCATTCTGTTTCCGACGATAAAAACCCACCTGTTTCCACCGAAAAACCTTTCAGGGGATGGTTTGCAACAGTTTGGCACCATTTTTGAGTGAATTGCAGAACGTCAGAATTTTTGAAGAAATTGTGACCGCGCGGCTTAGGGATTTTTTCAAAAAAAAGTTGTTCAGACATCGAGGGCTAATTCTGTTTCCGATGATAAAAACCCACCTGTTTCCACCGAAAAACCTTTCAGAGGATGGTTTGCAACAGTTTGGCACCATTTTTGAGTGAATTGCAGAACGTCAGAAATTTTGAAGAAATTGTGACCGCGCGGCTTAGGGATTTTTTTAAGAAACAAGTTGTTCAGACATCGAGGGCTAATTCTGTTTTCGATGATAAAAACCCACCTATTTCCACCGAAAAACCTTTCAGGGGATGGTCTGCAACAGTTTGACACCATTTTTGAGTGAATTGCAGAACGTCAGAAATTTTGAAGAAATTGTGACCGCGCGGCTTAGGGATTTTTTCAAAAAAAGTTGTTCAGACATCGATGGCTAATTCTGTTTCCGATGATAAAAACCCACCTGTTTCCACCGAAAAACCTTTCAGGGGGTGGTCTGCAACAGTTTGGCACCATTTTTGAGTGAATTGCAGAATGTCAGAAATTTTGAAGAAATTGTGACCGCGCGCCTTCGGGATTTTTTCAAAAAAACAAGTTGTTCAGACATTGAGGGCTAATTCTGTTTTTGATTATATAAACCCACCTATTTGCACCGAAAAACCTTTCAGGGGATGGTCTGCAACAGTTTGGCACCATTTTTGAGTGAATTGCAGAACGTCAGAAATTTTGAAGAAATTGTGACCGCGCGCCTTCGGGATTTTTTCAAAAAAACAAGTTGTTCAGACATCGAGGGCTAATTCTGTTTCCGATGATAAAAACCCAACTGTTTCCACCGAAAAACCTTTCAGGGGATGGTCTGCAACAGTTTGGCACCATTTTTGAGTGAATTGCAGAACGTCAGAAATTTTGAAGAAATTGTGACGGTGGCTTGGGGATTTTTTAAAAAATAGTTGTTCAGACATCGAGGGCTAATTCTTTTTCCGATGATAAAAACCCACCTGTTTCCACCGAAAAACCTTTCAGGGGATGGTCTGCAACAGATTGGCACCATTTTTGAGTGAATTGCAGAACGTCAGAAATTTTGAAGAAATTGTGACCGCGCGGCTTAGGGATTTTTTCAAAAAAAAGTTGTTCAGACATCGAGGGCTAATTCTGTTTCCGATGATAAAAACCCACCTGTTTCCACCGAAAAACCTTTCAGAGGATGGTTTGCAACAGTTTGGCACCATTTTTGAGTGAATTGCAGAACGTCAGAAATTTTGAAGAAATTGTGACCGCGCGCCTTCGGGATTTTTTTCAAAAAAAAGGTGTTCAGACATCGAGGGCTAATTCTGTTTCCGATGATAAAAACCAACCTGTTTCCACCGAAAAACCATTCAGGGGATGGTCTGCAACAGTTTGGCACCATTTTTGAATGAATTGCAGAACGTCAGAAATTTTGAAGAAATTGTGACCGCGCGCCTTCGGGATTTTTTCAAAAAAACAAGTTGTTCAGACATCGAGGGCTAATTCTATTTTCGATGATAAAAACCCAACTGTTTCCACCGAAAAACCTTTCAGGGGATGGTCTGCAACAGTTTGGCACCATTTTTCAGTGAATTGCAGAACGTCAGAAATTTTGAAGAAATTGTGACGGTGGCTTGGGGATTTTTTAAAAAATAGTTGTTCAGACATCGAGGGCTAATTCTTTTTCCGATGATAAAAACCCACCTGTTTCCACCGAAAAACCTTTCAGGGGATGGTCTGCAACAGATTGGCACCATTTTTGAGTGAATTGCAGAACGTCAGAAATTTTGAAGAAATTGTGACCGCGCGGCTTAGGGATTTTTTCAAAAAAAAGTTGTTCAGACATCGAGGGCTAATTCTGTTTCCGATGATAAAAACCCACCTGTTTCCACCGAAAAACCTTTCAGAGGATGGTTTGCAACAGTTTGGCACCATTTTTGAGTGAATTGCAGAACGTCAGAAATTTTGAAGAAATTGTGACCGCGCGCCTTCGGGATTTTTTTCAAAAAAAAAGGTGTTCAGACATCGAGGGCTAATTCTGTTTCCGATGATAAAAACCAACCTGTTTCCACCGAAAAACCATTCAGGGGATGGTCTGCAACAGTTTGGCACCATTTTTGAGTGAATTGCAGAACGTCAGAAATTTTGAAGAAATTGTGACCGCGCGCCTTCGGGATTTTTTCAAAAAAACAAGTTGTTCAGACATCGAGGGCTAATTCTATTTTCGATGATAAAAACCCACCTATTTCCACCGAAAAACCTTTCAGTGGATGGTCTGCAACAGTTTGACACCATTTTTGAGTGAATCGCAGAACGTCAGAAATTTTGAAGAAATTGTGACCGCGCGGCTTAGGGATTTTTTCAAAAAAAGTTGTTCAGACATCGAGGGCTAATTCTGTTTCCGATGATAAAAACCCACCTGTTTCCACCGAAAAACCTTTCAGGGGATGGTCTGCAACAGTTTGGCACCATTTTTGAGTGAATTGCAGAACGTCAGAAATTTTGAAGAAATTGTGACGGTGGCTTAAGGATTTTTAAAAAAATAGTTGTTCAGACATCGAGGGCTAATTCTTTTTCCGATGATAAAAACCCACCTGTTTCCACCGAAAAACCTTTCAGGGGATGGTCTGCAACAGATTGGCACCATTTTTGAGTGAATTGCAGAACGTCAGAAATTTTGAAGAAATTGTGACCGCGCGGCTTAGGGATTTTTTTAAAAAACAAGTTGTTCAGACATCGAGGGCTAATTCTGTTTTCGATGATAAAAACCCACCTATTTCCACCGAAAAACCTTTCAGGGGATGGTCTGCAACAGTTTGACACCATTTTTGAGTGAATTGCAGAACGTCAGAAATTTTGAAGAAATTGTGACCGCGCGGCTTAGGGATTTTTTCAAAAAACGTTGTTCACACATCGAGGGCTAATTCTGTTTCCGATGATAAAAACCCACCTGTTTCCACCAAAAAACCTTTCAGGGGATGGTCTGCAACAGTTTGGCACCATTTTTGAGTGAATTGCAGAACGTCAGAAATTTTGAAGAAATTGTGACCGCGCAGCTTAGGGATTTTTTCAAAAAAACAAGTTGTTCAGACATCGAGGACTAATTCTGTTTTCGATGATAAAAACCCACCTATTTCCACCGAAAAACCTTTCAGGGGATGGTCTGCAACAGTTTGACACCATTTTTGAGTGAATTGCAGAACGTCAGAAATTTTGAAGAAATTGTGACCGCGCGCCTTCGGGATTTTTTCAAAAAAACAAGTTGTTCAGACATCGAGGGCTAATTCTGTTTTTGATTATATAAACCCACCTATTTGCACCGAAAAACCTTTCAGGGGATGGTCTGCAACAGTTTGGCACCATTTTTGAGTGAATTGCAGAACGTCAGAAATTTTGAAGAAATTGTGACCGCGCGCCTTCGGGATTTTTTCAAAAAAACAAGTTGTTCAGACATCGAGGGCTAATTCTGTTTTTGATTATATAAACCCACCTATTTGCACCGAAAAACCTTTCAGGGGATGGTCTGCAACAGTTTGGCACCATTTTTGAGTGAATTGCAGAACGTCAGAAATTTTGAAGAAATTGTGACCGCGCGCCTTCGGGATTTTTTCAAAAAAACAAGTTGTTCAGACATCGAGGGCTAATTCTGTTTCCGATGATAAAAACCCAACTGTTTCCACCGAAAAACCTTTCAGGGTATGGTCTGCAACAGTTTGGCACCATTTTTGAGTGAATTGCAGAACGTCAGAAATTTTGAAGAAATTGTGACGGTGGCTTGGGGATTTTTTAAAAAATAGTTGTTCAGACATCGAGGGCTAATTCTTTTTCCGATGATAAAAACCCACCTGTTTCCACCGAAAAACCTTTCAGGGGATGGTTTGCAACAGTTTGGCACCATTTTTGAGTGAATTGCAGAACGTCAGAAATTTTGAAGAAATTGTGACCGCGCGCCTTCGGGATTTTTTTCAAAAAAAAGGTGTTCAGACATCGAGGGCTAATTCTGTTTCCGATGATAAAAACCAACCTGTTTCCACCGAAAAACCTTTCAGGGGATGGTCTGCAACAGTTTGGCACCATTTTTGAGTGAATTGCAGAACGTCAGAAATTTTGAAGAAATTGTGACCGCGCGCCTTCGGGATTTTTTCAAAAAAACAAGTTGTTCAGACATGGAGGGCTAATTCTATTTTCGATGATAAAAACCCACCTATTTCCACCGAAAAACCTTTCAGTGGATGGTCTGCAACAGTTTGACACCATTTTTGAGTGAATCGCAGAACGTCAGAAATTTTGAAGAAATTGTGACCGCGCGGCTTAGGGATTTTTTCAAAAAAAGTTGTTCAGACATCGAGGGCTAATTCTGTTTCCGATGATAAAAACCCACCTGTTTCCACCGAAAAACCTTTCAGGGGATGGTCTGCAACAGATTGGCACCATTTTTGAGTGAATTGCAGAACGTCAGAAATTTTGAAGAAATTGTGACCGCGCGGCTTAGGGATTTTTTCAAAAAAAAGTTGTTCAGACATCGAGGGCTAATTCTGTTTCCGATGATAAAAACCCACCTGTTTCCACCGAAAAACCTTTCAGAGGATGGTTTGCAACAGTTTGGCACCATTTTTGAGTGAATTGCAGAACGTCAGAAATTTTGAAGAAATTGTGACCGCGCGCCTTCGGGATTTTTTTCAAAAAAAAGGTGTTCAGACATCGAGGGCTAATTCTGTTTCCGATGATAAAAACCAACCTGTTTCCACCGAAAAACCTTTCAGGGGATGGTCTGCAAAAGTTTTGCACCATTTTTGAGTGAATTGCAGAACGTCAGAAATTTTGAAGAAATTGTGACCGCGCGCCTTCGGGATTTTTTCAAAAAAACAAGTTGTTCAGACATCGAGGGCTAATTCTATTTTCGATGATAAAAACCCACCTGTTTCCACCGAAAAACCTTTCAGTGGATGGTCTGCAACAGTTTGACACCATTTTTGAGTGAATCGCAGAACGTCAGAAATTTTGAAGAAATTGTGACCGCGCGGCTTAGGGATTTTTTCAAAAAAAGTTGTTCAGACATCGAGGGCTAATTCTGTTTCCGATGATAAAAACCCACCTGTTTCCACCGAAAAACCTTTCAGGGGATGGTCTGCAACAGTTTGGCACCATTTTTGAGTGAATTGCAGAACGTCAGAAATTTTGAAGAAATTGTGACTGTGGCTTAGGGATTTTTAAAAAAATAGTTGTTCAGACATCGAGGGCTAATTCTTTTCCCGATGATAAAAACCCACCTGTTTCCACCGAAAAACCTTTCAGGGGATGGTCTGCAACAGATTGGCACCATTTTTGAGTGAATTGCAGAACGTCAGAAATTTTGAAGAAATTGTGACCGCGCGGCTTAGGGATTTTTTTAAAAAACAAGTTGTTCAGACATCGAGGGCTAATTCTGTTTTCGATGATAAAAACCCACCTATTTCCACCGAAAAACCTTTCAGGGGATGGTCTGCAACAGTTTGACACCATTTTTGAGTGAATTGCAGAACGTCAGAAATTTTGAAGAAATTGTGACCGCGCGGCTTAGGGATTTTTTCAAAAAACGTTGTTCACACATCGAGGGCTAATTCTGTTTCCGATGATAAAAACCCACCTGTTTCCACCAAAAAACCTTTCAGGGGATGGTCTGCAACAGTTTGGCACCATTTTTGAGTGAATTGCAGAACGTCAGAAATTTTGAAGAAATTGTGACCGCGCAGCTTAGGGATTTTTTCAAAAAAACAAGTTGTTCAGACATCGAGGACTAATTCTGTTTTCGATGATAAAAACCCACCTATTTCCACCGAAAAACCTTTCAGGGGATGGTCTGCAACAGTTTGACACCATTTTTGAGTGAATTGCAGAACGTCAGAAATTTTGAACAAATTTTGACCGCGCGGCTTACGGATTTTTTCAAAAAAAGTTGTTCAGACATCGATGGCTAATTCTGTTTCCGATGATAAAAACCCACCTGTTTCCACCGAAAAACCTTTCAGGGGATGGTCTGCAACAGATTGGCACCATTTTTGAGTGAATTGCAGAACGTTAGAAATTCTGAAGAAATTGTGACCGCGCGGCTTAGGGATTTTTTCAAAAAAAAGTTGTTCAGACATCGAGGGCTAATTCTGTTTCCGATGATAAAAACCCACCTGTTTCCACCGAAAAACCTTTCAGGGGATCGTTTCCAACAGTTTGGCACCATTTTTGAGTGAATTGCAGAACGTCAGAAATTTTGAAGAAATTGTGACCGCGCGCCTTCGGGATTTTTTTCAAAAAAAAGTTGTTCAGACATCGTGGGCTAATTCTGTTTCCGATGATAAAAACCCACCTGTTTCCACCGAAAAACCTTTCAGGGGATGGTCTGCAACAGTTTGGCACCATTTTTGAGTGAATTGCAGAACGTCAGAAATTTTGAAGAAATTGTGACCGCGCGCCTTCGGGATTTTTTCAAAAAAACAAGTTGTTCAGACATCGAGGGCTAATTCTGTTTTTGATTATATAAACCCACCTATTTGCACCGAAAAACCATTCAGGGGATGGTCTGCAACAGTTTGGCACCATTTTTGAGTGAATTGCAGAACGTCAGAAATTTTGAAGAAATTGTGACCGTGCGGCTTAGGGATTTTTTAAAAAAACAAGTTCTTCAGACATCGAGGGCTAATTCTGTTTTCGATGATAAAAACCCACCTATTTCCACAGAAAAACCTTTCAGGGGATGGTCTGCAACAGTTTGGCACCATTTTTGAGTGAATTGCAGAACGTCAGAAATTTTGAAGAAATTGTGACCGCGCGCCTTCGGGATTTTTTAAAAAAACAAGTTGTTCAGACATCGAGGGCTAATACTGTTTTCGATGATAAAAACCCATCTATTTCCACAGAAAAACCTTTCAGGGGATGGTCTGCAACAGTTTGGCACCATTTTTGAGTGAATTGCAGAACGTCAGAAATTTTGAAGAAATTGTGACGGTGGCTTGGGGATTTTTTAAAAAATAGTTGTTCAGACATCGAGGGCTAATTCTTTTTCCGATGATAAAAACCCACCTGTTTCCACCGAAAAACCTTTCAGGGGATGGTCTGCAACAGATTGGCACCATTTTTGAGTGAATTGCAGAACGTCAGAAATTTTGAAGAAATTGTGACCGCGCGGCTTAGGGATTTTTTCAAAAAAAAGTTGTTCAGACATCGAGGGCTAATTCTGTTTCCGATGATAAAAACCCACCTGTTTCCACCGAAAAACCTTTCAGAGGATGGTTTGCAACAGTTTGGCACCATTTTTGAGTGAATTGCAGAACGTCAGAAATTTTGAAGAAATTGTGACCGCGCGCCTTCGGGATTTTTTTCAAAAAAAAGTTGTTCAGACATCGAGGGCTAATTCTGTTTCCGATGATAAAAACCAACCTGTTTCCACCGAAAAACCTTTCAGGGGATGGTCTGCAACAGTTTGGCACCATTTTTGAGTGAATTGCAGAACGTCAGAAATTTTGAAGAAATTGTGACCGCGCGCCTTCGGGATTTTTTCAAAAAAACAAGTTGTTCAGACATCGAGGGCTAATTCTATTTTCGATGATAAAAACCCACCTATTTCCACCGAAAAACCTTTCAGTGGATGGTCTGCAACAGTTTGACACCATTTTTGAGTGAATCGCAGAACGTCAGAAATTTTGAAGAAATTGTGACCGCGCGGCTTAGGGATTTTTTCAAAAAAAGTTGTTCAGACATCGAGGGCTAATTCTGTTTCCGATGGTAAAAACCCACCTGTTTCCACCGAAAAACCTTTCAGGGGATGGTCTGCAACAGTTTGGCACCATTTTTGAGTGAATTGCAGAACGTCAGAAATTTTGAAGAAATTGTGACGGTGGCTTAGGGATTTTTAAAAAAATAGTTGTTCAGACATCGAGGGCTAATTCTTTTTCCGATGATAAAAACCCACCTGTTTCCACCGAAAAACCTTTCAGGGGATGGTCTGCAACAGATTGGCACCATTTTTGAGTGAATTGCAGAACGTCAGAAATTTTGAAGAAATTGTGACCGCGCGGCTTAGGGATTTTTTTAAAAAACAAGTTGTTCAGACATCGAGGACTAATTCTGTTTTTGATGATAAAAACCCACCTATTTCCACCGAAAAACCTTTCAGGGGATGGTCTGCAACAGTTTGGCACCATTTTTGAGTGAATTGCAGAACGTCAGAAATTTTGAAGAAATTGTGACCGCGCGCCTTCGGGATTTTTTCAAAAAAACAAGTTGTTCAGACATCGAGGGCTAATTCTATTTTCGATGATAAAAACCCACCTATTTCCACCGAAAAACCTTTCAGTGGATGGTCTGCAACAGTTTGACACCATTTTTGAGTGAATCGCAGAACGTCAGAAATTTTGAAGAAATTGTGACCGCGCGGCTTAGGGATTTTTTCAAAAAAAGTTGTTCAGACATCGAGGGCTAATTCTGTTTCCGATGGTAAAAACCCACCTGTTTCCACCGAAAAACCTTTCAGGGGATGGTCTGCAACAGTTTGGCACCATTTTTGAGTGAATTGCAGAACGTCAGAAATTTTGAAGAAATTGTGACGGTGGCTTAGGGATTTTTAAAAAAATAGTTGTTCAGACATCGAGGGCTAATTCTTTTTCCGATGATAAAAACCCACCTGTTTCCACCGAAAAACCTTTCAGGGGATGGTCTGCAACAGATTGGCACCATTTTTGAGTGAATTGCAGAACGTCAGAAATTTTGAAGAAATTGTGACCGCGCGGCTTAGGGATTTTTTTAAAAAACAAGTTGTTCAGACATCGAGGACTAATTCTGTTTTTGATGATAAAAACCCACCTATTTCCACCGAAAAACCTTTCAGGGGATGGTCTGCAACAGTTTGACACCATTTTTGAGTGAATTGCAGAACGTCAGAAATTTTGAACAAATTGTGACCGCGCGGCTTACGGATTTTTTCAAAAAAAGTTGTTCAGACATCGATGGCTAATTCTGTTTCCGATGATAAAAACCCACCTGTTTCCACCGAAAAACCTTTCAGGGGATGGTCTGCAACAGATTGGCACCATTTTTGAGTGAATTGCAGAACGTTAGAAATTCTGAAGAAATTGTGACCGCGCGCCTTCGGGATTTTTTCAAAAAAAAGTTGTTCAGACATCGAGGGCTAATTCTGTTTCCGATGATAAAAACCCACCTGTTTCCACCGAAAAACCTTTCAGGGGATCGTTTGCAACAGTTTGGCACCATTTTTGAGTGAATTGCAGAACGTCAGAAATTTTGAAGAAATTGTGACCGCGCGCCTTCGGGATTTTTTCAAAAAAACAAGTTGTTCAGACATCGAGGGCTAATACTGTTTTCGATGATAAAAACCCATCTATTTCCACAGAAAAACCGTTCAGGGGATGGTCTGCAACAGTTTGACACCATTTTTGAGTGAATTGCAGAACGTCAGAAATTTTGAAGAAATTGTGACCGCGCGGCTTAGGGATTTTTTCAAAAAACGTTGTTCACACATCGAGGGCTAATTCTGTTTCCGATGATAAAAACCCACCTGTTTCCACCGAAAAACCTTTCAGGGGATGGTCTGCAACAGTTTGGCACCATTTTTGAGTGAATTGCAGAACGTCAGAAATTTTGAAGAAATTGTGACCGCGCGGCTTAGGGATTTTTTCAAAAAACAAGTTGTTCAGACATCGAGGGCTAATTCTGTTTTCGATGATAAAAACCCACCTATTTCCACCGAAAAACCTTTCAGGGGATGGTCTGCAACAGTTTGACACCATTTTTGAGTGAATTGCAGAACGTCAGAAATTTTGAAGAAATTGTGACCGCGCGGCTTCGGGATTTTTTCAAAAAACGTTGTTCACACATCGAGGACTAATTCTGTTTTCGATGATAAAAACCCACCTATTTCCACCGAAAAACCTTTCAGGGGATGGTCTGCAACAGTTTGACACCATTTTTGAGTGAATTGCAGGACGTCAGAAATTTTGAAAAAATTGTGACCGCGCGGCTTAGGGATTTTTTCAAAAAAAGTTGTTCAGACATCGATGGCTAATTCTGTTTCCGAAGATAAAAACCCACCTGTTTCCACCGAAAAACCTTTCAGTGGATGGTCTGCAACAGTTTGACACCATTTTTGAGTGAATCGCAGAACGTCAGAAATTTTGAAGAAATTGTGACCGCGCGCCTTCGGGATTTTTTCAAAAAAAGTTGTTCAGACATCGAGGGCTAATTCTGTTTCCGATGATAAAAACCCACCTGTTTCCACCGAAAAACCTTTCAGGGGATGGTCTGCAACAGTTTGGCACCATTTTTGAGTGAATTGCAGAACGTCAGAAATTTTGAAGAAATTGTGACGGTGGCTTAGGGATTTTTAAAAAAATAGTTGTTCAGACATCGAGGGCTAATTCTTTTTCCGATGATAAAAACCCACCTGTTTCCACCGAAAAACCTTTCAGGGGATGGTCTGCAACAGATTGGCACCATTTTTGAGTGAATTGCAGAACGTCAGAAATTTTGAAGAAATTGTGACCGCGCGGCTTAGGGATTTTTTTAAAAAACAAGTTGTTCAGACATCGAGGACTAATTCTGTTTTCGATGATAAAAACCCACCTATTTCCACCGAAAAACCTTTCAGGGGATGGTCTGCAACAGTTTGACACCATTTTTGAGTGAATTGCAGAACGTCAGAAACTTTGAACAAATTGTGACCACGCGGCTTACGGATTTTTTCAAAAAAAGTTGTTCAGACATCGATGGCTAATTCTGTTTCCGATGATAAAAACCCACCTGTTTCCACCGAAAAACCTTTCAGGGGATGGTCTGTAACAGATTGGCACCATTTTTGAGTGAATTGCAGAACGTTAGAAATTCTGAAGAAATTGTGACCGCGCGGCTTAGGGATTTTTTCAAAAAAAAGTTGTTCAGACATCGAGGGCTAATTCTGTTTCCGATGATAAAAACCCACCTGTTTCCACCGAAAAACCTTTCAGGGGATCGTTTGCAACAGTTTGGCACCATTTTTGAGTGAATTGCAGAACGTCAGAAATTTTGAAGAAATTGTGACCGCGCGCCTTCGGGATTTTTTTCAAAAAAAAGTTGTTCAGACATCGTGGGCTAATTCTGTTTCCGATGATAAAAACCCACCTGTTTCCACCGAAAAACCTTTCAGGGGATGGTCTGCAACAGTTTGGCACCATTTTTGAGTGAATTGCAGAACGTCAGAAATTTTGAAGAAATTGTGACCGCGCGCCTTCGGGATTTTTTCAAAAAAACAAGTTGTTCAGACATCGAGGGCTAATTCTGTTTTTGATTATATAAACCCACCTATTTGCACCGAAAAACCATTCAGGGGATGGTCTGCAACAGTTTGGCACCATTTTTGAGTGAATTGCAGAACGTCAGAAATTTTGAAGAAATTGTGACCGTGCGGCTTAGGGATTTTTTAAAAAAACAAGTTCTTCAGACATCGAGGGCTAATTCTGTTTTCGATTATAAAAACCCACCTATTTCCACAGAAAAACCTTTCAGGGGATGGTCTGCAACAGTTTGGCACCATTTTTGAGTGAATTGCAGAACGTCAGAAATTTTGAAGAAATTGTGACCGCGCGCCTTCGGGATTTTTTAAAAAAACAAGTTGTTCAGACATCGAGGGCTAATACTGTTTTCGATGATAAAAACCCATCTATTTCCACAGAAAAACCTTTCAGGGGATGGTCTGCAACAGTTTGACACCATTTTTGAGTGAATTGCAGAACGTCAGAAATTTTGAAGAAATTGTGACCGCGCGGCTTAGGGATTTTTTCAAAAAACGTTGTTCACACATCGAGGGCTAATTCTGTTTCCGATGATAAAAACCCACCTGTTTCCACCGAAAAACCTTTCAGGGGATGGTCTGCAACAGTTTGGCACCATTTTTGAGTGAATTGCAGAACGTGAGAAATTTTGAAGAAATTGTGACCGCGCGGCTTAGGGATTTTTTCAAAAAACAAGTTGTTCAGACATCGAGGGCTAATTCTGTTTTCGATGATAAAAACCCACCTATTTCCACCGAAAAACCTTTCAGGGGATGGTCTGCAACAGTTTGACACCATTTTTGAGTGAATTGCAGAACGTCAGAAATTTTGAAGAAATTGTGACCGCGCGGCTTAGGGATTTTTTCAAAAAACGTTGTTCACACATCGAGGACTAATTCTGTTTTCGATGATAAAAACCCACCTATTTCCACCGAAAAACCTTTCAGGGGATGGTCTGCAACAGTTTGACACCATTTTTGAGTGAATTGCAGGACGTCAGAAATTTTGAAAAAATTGTGACCGCGCGGCTTAGGGATTTTTTCAAAAAAAGTTGTTCAGACATCGATGGCTAATTCTGTTTCCGAAGATAAAAACCCACCTGTTTCCACCGAAAAACCTTTCAGTGGATGGTCTGCAACAGTTTGACACCATTTTTGAGTGAATCGCAGAACGTCAGAAATTTTGAAGAAATTGTGACCGCGCGGCTTAGGGATTTTTTCAAAAAAAGTTGTTCAGACATCGAGGGCTAATTCTGTTTCCGATGATAAAAACCCACCTGTTTCCACCGAAAAACCTTTCAGGGGATGGTCTGCAACAGTTTGGCACCATTTTTGAGTGAATTGCAGAACGTCAGAAATTTTGAAGAAATTGTGACGGTGGCTTAGGGATTTTTAAAAAAATAGTTGTTCAGACATCGAGGGCTAATTCTTTTTCCGATGATAAAAACCCACCTGTTTCCACCGAAAAACCTTTCAGGGGATGGTCTGCAACAGATTGGCACGATTTTTGAGTGAATTGCAGAACGTCAGAAATTTTGAAGAAATTGTGACCGCGCGGCTTAGGGATTTTTTTAAAAAACAAGTTGTTCAGACATCGAGGACTAATTCTGTTTTCGATGATAAAAACCCACCTATTTCCACCGAAAAACCTTTCAGGGGATGGTCTGCAACAGTTTGACACCATTTTTGAGTGAATTGCAGAACGTCAGAAATTTTGAACAAATTGTGACCGCGCGGCTTACGGATTTTTTCAAAAAAAGTTGTTCAGACATCGATGGCTAATTCTGTTTCCGATGATAAAAACCCACCTGTTTCCACCGAAAAACCTTTCAGGGGATGGTCTGCAACAGATTGGCACCATTTTTGAGTGAATTGCAGAACGTTAGAAATTCTGAAGAAATTGTGACCGCGCGGCTTAGGGATTTTTTCAAAAAAAAGTTGTTCAGACATCGAGGGCTAATTCTGTTTTTGATTATATAAACCCACCTATTTGCACCGAAAAACCATTCAGTGGATGGTCTGCAACAGTTTGGCACCATTTTTGAGTGAATTGCAGAACGTCAGAAATTTTGAAGAAATTGTGACCGTGCGGCTTAGGGATTTTTTAAAAAAACAAGTTCTTCAGACATCGAGGGCTAATTCTGTTTTCGATTATAAAAACCCACCTATTTCCACAGAAAAACCTTTCAGGGGATGGTCTGCAACAGTTTGGCACATTTTTGAGTGAATTGCAGAACGTCAGAAATTTTGAAGAAATTGTGACCGCGCGGCTTAGGGATTTTTTCAAAAAACGTTGTTCACACATCGAGGGCTAATTCTGTTTCCGATGATAAAAACCCACCTGTTTCCACCGAAAAACCTTTCAGGGGATGGTCTGCAACAGTTTGGCACCATTTTTGAGTGAATTGCAGAACGTCAGAAATTTTGAAGAAATTGTGACCGCGCGGCTTAGGGATTTTTTCAAAAAACAAGTTGTTCAGACATCGAGGGCTAATTCTGTTTTCGATGATAAAAACCCACCTATTTCCACCGAAAAACCTTTCAGGGGATGGTCTGCAACAGTTTGACACCATTTTTGAGTGAATTGCAGAACGTCAGAAATTTTGAAGAAATTGTGACCGCGCGGCTTAGGGATTTTTTCAAAAAACGTTGTTCACACATCGAGGACTAATTCTGTTTTCGATGATAAAAACCCACCTATTTCCACCGAAAAACCTTTCAGGGGATGGTCTGCAACAGTTTGACACCATTTTTGAGTGAATTGCAGGACGTCAGAAATTTTGAAAAAATTGTGACCGCGCGGCTTAGGGATTTTTTTAAAAAAAGTTGTTCAGACATCGATGGCTAATTCTGTTTCCGAAGATAAAAACCCACCTGTTTCCACCGAAAAACCTTTCAGGGGATGGTCTGCAACAGATTGGCACCATTTTTGAGTGAATTGCAGAACGTTAGAAATTCTGAAGAAATTGTGACCGCGCGCCTTCGGGATTTATTCAAAAAAAAGTTGTTCAGACATCGAGGGCTAATTCTGTTTCCGATGATAAAAACCCACCTGTTTCCACCGAAAAACCTTTCAGGGGATCGTTTGCAACAGTTTGGCACCATTTTTGAGTGAATTGCAGAACGTCAGAAATTTTGAAGAAATTGTGACCGCGCGCCTTCGGGATTTTTTTCAAAAAAAAGTTGTTCAGACATCGAGGGCTAATTCTGTTTCCGATGATATAAACCCACCTATTTGTACCGAAAAACCATTCAGGGGATGGTCTGCAACAGTTTGGCACCATTTTTGAGTGAATTGCAGAACGTCAGAAATTTTGAAGAAATTGTGACCGCGCAGCTTAGGGATTTTTTTAAAAAACAAGTTGTTCAGACATCGAGGGCTAATTCTGTTTTCGATGATAAAAACCCACCTATTTCCACAGAAAAACCTTTCAGGGGATGGTCTGCAACAGTTTGACACCATTTTTGAGTGAATCGCAGAACGTCAGAAATTTTGAAGAAATTGTGACCGCGCGGCTTAGGGATTTTTTCAAAAAAAGTTGTTCAGACATCGAGGGCTAATTCTGTTTCCGATGATAAAAACCCACCTGTTTCCACCGAAAAACCTTTCAGGGGATGGTCTGCAACAGTTTGGCACCATTTTTGAGTGAATTGCAGAACGTCAGAAATTTTGAAGAAATTGTGACGGTGGCTTAGGGATTTTTAAAAAAATAGTTGTTCAGACATCGAGGGCTAATTCTTTTTCCGATGATAAAAACCCACCTGTTTCCACCGAAAAACCTTTCAGGGGATGGTCTGCAACAGATTGGCACCATTTTTGAGTGAATTGCAGAACGTCAGAAATTTTGAAGAAATTGTGACCGCGCGGCTTAGGGATTTTTTTAAAAAACAAGTTTTTCAGACATCGAGGACTAATTCTGTTTTCGATGATAAAAACCCACCTATTTCCACCGAAAAACCTTTCAGGGGATGGTCTGCAACAGTTTGACACCATTTTTGAGTGAATTGCAGAACGTCAGAAATTTTGAACAAATTGTGACCGCGCGGCTTAGGGATTTTTTCAAAAAAAGTTGTTCAGACATCGATGGCTAATTCTGTTTCCGAAGATAAAAACCCACCTGTTTCCACCGAAAAACCTTTCAGGGGATGGTCTGCAACAGATTGGCACCATTTTTGAGTGAATTGCAGAACGTTAGAAATTCTGAAGAAATTGTGACCGCGCGCCTTCGGGATTTATTCAAAAAAAAGTTGTTCAGACATCGAGGGCTAATTCTGTTTCCGATGATAAAAACCCACCTGTTTCCACCGAAAAACCTTTCAGGGGATCGTTTGCAACAGTTTGGCACCATTTTTGAGTGAATTGCAGAACGTCAGAAATTTTGAAGAAATTGTGACCGCGCGCCTTCGGGATTTTTTTCAAAAAAAAGTTGTTCAGACATCGAGGGCTAATTCTGTTTCCGATGATAAAAACCCACCTGTTTCCACCGAAAAACCTTTCAGGGGATGGTCTGCAACAGTTTGGCACCATTTTTGAGTGAATTGCAGAACGTCAGAAATTTTGAAGAAATTGTGACCGCGCGCCTTCGGGATTTTTTCAAAAAAACAAGTTGTTCAGACATCGAAGGCTAATTCTGTTTTTGATGATATAAACCCACCTATTTGTACCGAAAAACCATTCAGGGGATGGTCTGCAACAGTTTGGCACCATTTTTGAGTGAATTGCAGAACGTCAGAAATTTTGAAGAAATTGTGACCGCGCAGCTTAGGGATTTTTTTAAAAAACAAGTTGTTCAGACATCGAGGGCTAATTCTGTTTTCGATGATAAAAACCCACCTGTTTCCACCGAAAAACCTTTCAGGGGATGGTCTGCAACAGATTGGCACCATTTTTGAGTGAATTGCAGAACGTTAGAAATTCTGAAGAAATTGTGACCGCGCGGCTTAGGGATTTTTTCAAAAAAAAGTTGTTCAGACATCGAGGGCTAATTCTGTTTCCGATGATAAAAACCCACCTGTTTCCACCGAAAAACCTTTCAGGGGATCGTTTGCAACAGTTTGGCACCATTTTTGAGTGAATTGCAGAACGTCAGAAATTTTGAAGAAATTGTGACCGCGCGCCTTCGGGATTTTTTTCAAAAAAAAGTTGTTCAGACATCGTGGGCTAATTCTGTTTCCGATGATAAAAACCCACCTGTTTCCACCGAAAAACCTTTCAGGGGATGGTCTGCAACAGTTTGGCACCATTTTTGAGTGAATTGCAGAACGTCAGAAATTTTGAAGAAATTGTGACCGCGCGCCTTCGGGATTTTTTCAAAAAAACAAGTTGTTCAGACATCGAGGGCTAATTCTGTTTTTGATTATATAAACCCACCTATTTGCACCGAAAAACCATTCAGTGGATGGTCTGCAACAGTTTGGCACCATTTTTGAGTGAATTGCAGAACGTCAGAAATTTTGAAGAAATTGTGACCGTGCGGCTTAGGGATTTTTTAAAAAAACAAGTTCTTCAGACATCGAGGGCTAATTCTGTTTTCGATTATAAAAACCCACCTATTTCCACAGAAAAACCTTTCAGGGGATGGTCTGCAACAGTTTGGCACATTTTTGAGTGAATTGCAGAACGTCAGAAATTTTGAAGAAATTGTGACCGCGCGCCTTCGGGATTTTTTAAAAAAACAAGTTGTTCAGACATCGAGGGCTAATACTGTTTTCGATGATAAAAACCCATCTATTTCCACAGAAAAACCTTTCAGGGGATGGTCTGCAACAGTTTGACACCATTTTTGAGTGAATTGCAGAACGTCAGAAATTTTGAAGAAATTGTGACCGCGCGGCTTAGGGATTTTTTCAAAAAACGTTGTTCACACATCGAGGGCTAATTCTGTTTCCGATGATAAAAACCCACCTGTTTCCACCGAAAAACCTTTCAGGGGATGGTCTGCAACAGTTTGGCACCATTTTTGAGTGAATTGCAGAACGTCAGAAATTTTGAAGAAATTGTGACCGCGCGGCTTAGGGATTTTTTCAAAAAACAAGTTGTTCAGACATCGAGGGCTAATTCTGTTTTCGATGATAAAAACCCACCTATTTCCACCGAAAAACCTTTCAGGGGATGGTCTGCAACAGTTTGACACCATTTTTGAGTGAATTGCAGAACGTCAGAAATTTTGAAGAAATTGTGACCGCGCGGCTTAGGGATTTTTTCAAAAAACGTTGTTCACACATCGAGGACTAATTCTGTTTTCGATGATAAAAACCCACCTATTTCCACCGAAAAACCTTTCAGGGGATGGTCTGCAACAGTTTGACACCATTTTTGAGTGAATTGCAGGACGTCAGAAATTTTGAAAAAATTGTGACCGCGCGGCTTAGGGATTTTTTAAAAAAAAGTTGTTCAGACATCGATGGCTAATTCTGTTTCCGAAGATAAAAACCCACCTGTTTCCACCGAAAAACCTTTCAGGGGATGGTCTGCAACAGATTGGCACCATTTTTGAGTGAATTGCAGAACGTTAGAAATTCTGAAGAAATTGTGACCGCGCGCCTTCGGGATTTATTCAAAAAAAAGTTGTTCAGACATCGAGGGCTAATTCTGTTTCCGATGATAAAAACCCACCTGTTTCCACCGAAAAACCTTTCAGGGGATCGTTTGCAACAGTTTGGCACCATTTTTGAGTGAATTGCAGAACGTCAGAAATTTTGAAGAAATTGTGACCGCGCGCCTTCGGGATTTTTTTCAAAAAAAAGTTGTTCAGACATCGAGGGCTAATTCTGTTTCCGATGATATAAACCCACCTATTTGTACCGAAAAACCATTCAGGGGATGGTCTGCAACAGTTTGGCACCATTTTTGAGTGAATTGCAGAACGTCAGAAATTTTGAAGAAATTGTGACCGCGCAGCTTAGGGATTTTTTTAAAAAACAAGTTGTTCAGACATCGAGGGCTAATTCTGTTTTCGATGATAAAAACCCACCTATTTCCACAGAAAAACCTTTCAGGGGATGGTCTGCAACAGTTTGACACCATTTTTGAGTGAATCGCAGAACGTCAGAAATTTTGAAGAAATTGTGACCGCGCGGCTTAGGGATTTTTTCAAAAAAAGTTGTTCAGACATCGAGGGCTAATCTGTTTCCGATGATAAAAACCCACCTGTTTCCACCGAAAAACCTTTCAGGGGATGGTCTGCAACAGTTTGGCACCATTTTTGAGTGAATTGCAGAACGTCAGAAATTTTGAAGAAATTGTGACGGTGGCTTAGGGATTTTTAAAAAAATAGTTGTTCAGACATCGAGGGCTAATTCTTTTTCCGATGATAAAAACCCACCTGTTTCCACCGAAAAACCTTTCAGGGGATGGTCTGCAACAGATTGGCACCATTTTTGAGTGAATTGCAGAACGTCAGAAATTTTGAAGAAATTGTGACCGCGCGGCTTAGGGATTTTTTTAAAAAACAAGTTTTTCAGACATCGAGGACTAATTCTGTTTTCGATGATAAAAACCCACCTATTTCCACCGAAAAACCTTTCAGGGGATGGTCTGCAACAGTTTGACACCATTTTTGAGTGAATTGCAGAACGTCAGAAATTTTGAACAAATTGTGACCGCGCGGCTTAGGGATTTTTTCAAAAAAAGTTGTTCAGACATCGATGGCTAATTCTGTTTCCGAAGATAAAAACCCACCTGTTTCCACCGAAAAACCTTTCAGGGGATGGTCTGCAACAGATTGGCACCATTTTTGAGTGAATTGCAGAACGTTAGAAATTCTGAAGAAATTGTGACCGCGCGCCTTCGGGATTTATTCAAAAAAAAGTTGTTCAGACATCGAGGGCTAATTCTGTTTCCGATGATAAAAACCCATCTATTTCCACAGAAAAACCTTTCAGGGGATGGTCTGCAACAGTTTGACACCATTTTTGAGTGAATTGCAGAACGTCAGAAATTTTGAAGAAATTGTGACCGCGCGGCTTAGGGATTTTTTCAAAAAACGTTGTTCACACATCGAGGGCTAATTCTGTTTCCGATGATAAAAACCCACCTGTTTCCACCGAAAAACCTTTCAGGGGATGGTCTGCAACAGTTTGGCACCATTTTTGAGTGAATTGCAGAACGTCAGAAATTTTGAAGAAATTGTGACCGCGCGGCTTAGGGATTTTTTCAAAAAACAAGTTGTTCAGACATCGAGGGCTAATTCTGTTTTCGATGATAAAAACCCACCTATTTCCACCGAAAAACCTTTCAGGGGATGGTCTGCAACAGTTTGACACCATTTTTGAGTGAATTGCAGAACGTCAGAAATTTTGAAGAAATTGTGACCGCGCGGCTTAGGGATTTTTTCAAAAAACGTTGTTCACACATCGAGGACTAATTCTGTTTTCGATGATAAAAACCCACCTATTTCCACCGAAAAACCTTTCAGGGGATGGTCTGCAACAGTTTGACACCATTTTTGAGTGAATTGCAGGACGTCAGAAATTTTGAAAAAATTGTGACCGCGCGGCTTAGGGATTTTTTAAAAAAAAGTTGTTCAGACATCGATGGCTAATTCTGTTTCCGAAGATAAAAACCCACCTGTTTCCACCGAAAAACCTTTCAGGGGATGGTCTGCAACAGATTGGCACCATTTTTGAGTGAATTGCAGAACGTTAGAAATTCTGAAGAAATTGTGACCGCGCGCCTTCGGGATTTATTCAAAAAAAAGTTGTTCAGACATCGAGGGCTAATTCTGTTTCCGATGATAAAAACCCACCTGTTTCCACCGAAAAACCTTTCAGGGGATCGTTTGCAACAGTTTGGCACCATTTTTGAGTGAATTGCAGAACGTCAGAAATTTTGAAGAAATTGTGACCGCGCGCCTTCGGGATTTTTTTCAAAAAAAAGTTGTTCAGACATCGAGGGCTAATTCTGTTTCCGATGATATAAACCCACCTATTTGTACCGAAAAACCATTCAGGGGATGGTCTGCAACAGTTTGGCACCATTTTTGAGTGAATTGCAGAACGTCAGAAATTTTGAAGAAATTGTGACCGCGCAGCTTAGGGATTTTTTTAAAAAACAAGTTGTTCAGACATCGAGGGCTAATTCTGTTTTCGATGATAAAAACCCACCTATTTCCACAGAAAAACCTTTCAGGGGATGGTCTGCAACAGTTTGACACCATTTTTGAGTGAATCGCAGAACGTCAGAAATTTTGAAGAAATTGTGACCGCGCGGCTTAGGGATTTTTTCAAAAAAAGTTGTTCAGACATCGAGGGCTAATTCTGTTTCCGATGATAAAAACCCACCTGTTTCCACCGAAAAACCTTTCAGGGGATGGTCTGCAACAGTTTGGCACCATTTTTGAGTGAATTGCAGAACGTCAGAAATTTTGAAGAAATTGTGACGGTGGCTTAGGGATTTTTAAAAAAATAGTTGTTCAGACATCGAGGGCTAATTCTTTTTCCGATGATAAAAACCCACCTGTTTCCACCGAAAAACCTTTCAGGGGATGGTCTGCAACAGATTGGCACCATTTTTGAGTGAATTGCAGAACGTCAGAAATTTTGAAGAAATTGTGACCGCGCGGCTTAGGGATTTTTTTAAAAAACAAGTTTTTCAGACATCGAGGACTAATTCTGTTTTCGATGATAAAAACCCACCTATTTCCACCGAAAAACCTTTCAGGGGATGGTCTGCAACAGTTTGACACCATTTTTGAGTGAATTGCAGAACGTCAGAAATTTTGAACAAATTGTGACCGCGCGGCTTAGGGATTTTTTCAAAAAAAGTTGTTCAGACATCGATGGCTAATTCTGTTTCCGAAGATAAAAACCCACCTGTTTCCACCGAAAAACCTTTCAGGGGATGGTCTGCAACAGATTGGCACCATTTTTGAGTGAATTGCAGAACGTTAGAAATTCTGAAGAAATTGTGACCGCGCGCCTTCGGGATTTATTCAAAAAAAAGTTGTTCAGACATCGAGGGCTAATTCTGTTTCCGATGATAAAAACCCACCTGTTTCCACCGAAAAACCTTTCAGGGGATCGTTTGCAACAGTTTGGCACCATTTTTGAGTGAATTGCAGAACGTCATAAATTTTGAAGAAATTGTGACCGCGCGCCTTCGGGATTTTTTTCAAAAAAAAGTTGTTCAGACATCGAGGGCTAATTCTGTTTCCGATGATAAAAACCCACCTGTTTCCACCGAAAAACCTTTCAGGGGATGGTCTGCAACAGTTTGGCACCATTTTTGAGTGAATTGCAGAACGTCAGAAATTTTGAAGAAATTGTGACCGCGCGCCTTCGGGATTTTTTCAAAAAAACAAGTTGTTCAGACATCGAAGGCTAATTCTGTTTTTGATGATATAAACCCACCTATTTGTACCGAAAAACCATTCAGGGGATGGTCTGCAACAGTTTGGCACCATTTTTGAGTGAATTGCAGAACGTCAGAAATTTTGAAGAAATTGTGACCGCGCAGCTTAGGGATTTTTTTAAAAAACAAGTTGTTCAGACATCGAGGGCTAATTCTGTTTTCGATGATAAAAACCCACCTATTTCCACAGAAAAACCTTTCAGGGGATGGTCTGCAACAGTTTGGCACCAGTTTTTGAGTGAATTGCAGAACGTCTGAAATTTTGAAGAAATTGTGACCGCGCGGCTTAGGGATTTTTTCAAAAAAAAGTTGTTCAGACATCGATGGCTAATTCTGTTTCCGAAGATAAAAACCCACCTTTTTCCACCGAAAAACCTTTCAGTGGATGGTCTGCAACAGTTTGACACCATTTTTGAGTGAATCGCAGAACGTCAGAAATTTTGAAGAAATTGTGACCGCGCGGCTTAGGGATTTTTTCAAAAAAAGTTGTTCAGACATCGAGGGCTAATTCTGTTTCCGATGATAAAAACCCACCTGTTTCCACCGAAAAACCTTTCAGGGGATGGTCTGCAACAGTTTGGCACCATTTTTGAGTGAATTGCAGAACGTCAGAAATTTTGAAGAAATTGTGACGGTAGCTTAGGGATTTTTAAAAAAATAGTTGTTCAGACATCGAGGGCTAATTCTTTTTCCGATGATAAAAACCCACCTGTTTCCACCGAAAAACCTTTCAGGGGATGGTCTGCAACAGATTGGCACCATTTTTGAGTGAATTGCAGAACGTCAGAAATTTTGAAGAAATTGTGACCGCGCGGCTTAGGGATTTTTTTAAAAAACAAGTTTTTCAGACATCGAGGACTAATTCTGTTTTCGATGATAAAAACCCACCTATTTCCACCGAAAAACCTTTCAGGGGATGGTCTGCAACAGTTTGACACCATTTTTGAGTGAATTGCAGAACGTCAGAAATTTTGAACAAATTGTGACCGCGCGGCTTACGGATTTTTTCAAAAAAAGTTGTTCAGACATCGATGGCTAATTCTGTTTCCGATGATAAAAACCCACCTGTTTCCACCGAAAAACCTTTCAGGGGATGGTCTGCAACAGATTGGCACCATTTTTGAGTGAATTGCAGAACGTTAGAAATTCTGAAGAAATTGTGACCGCGCGGCTTAGGGATTTTTTCAAAAAAAAGTTGTTCAGACATCGAGGGCTAATTCTGTTTCCGATGATAAAAACCCACCTGTTTCCACCGAAAAACCTTTCAGGGGATCGTTTGCAACAGTTTGGCACCATTTTTGAGTGAATTGCAGAACGTCAGAAATTTTGAAGAAATTGTGACCGCGCGCCTTCGGGATTTTTTTCAAAAAAAAGTTGTTCAGACATCGTGGGCTAATTCTGTTTCCGATGATAAAAACCCACCTGTTTCCACCGAAAAACCTTTCAGGGGATGGTCTGCAACAGTTTGGCACCATTTTTGAGTGAATTGCAGAAAGTCAGAAATTTTGAAGAAATTGTGACCGCGCGCCTTCGGGATTTTTTCAAAAAAACAAGTTGTTCAGACATCGAGGGCTAATTCTGTTTTTGATTATATAAACCCACCTATTTGCACCGAAAAACCATTCAGGGGATGGTCTGCAACAGTTTGGCACCATTTTTGAGTGAATTGCAGAACGTCAGAAATTTTGAAGAAATTGTGACCGTGCGGCTTAGGGATTTTTAAAAAAAACAAGTTCTTCAGACATCGAGGGCTAATTCTGTTTTCGATTATAAAAACCCACCTATTTCCACAGAAAAACCTTTCAGGGGATGGTCTGCAACAGTTTGGCACCATTTTTGAGTGAATTGCAGAACGTCAGAAATTTTGAAGAAATTGTGACCGCGCGCCTTCGGGATTTTTTAAAAAAACAAGTTGTTCAGACATCGAGGGCTAATACTGTTTTCGATGATAAAAACCCATCTATTTCCACAGAAAAACCTTTCAAGGGATGGTCTGCAACAGTTTGACACCATTTTTGAGTGAATTGCAGAACGTCAGAAATTTTGAAGAAATTGTGACCGCGCGGCTTAGGGATTTTTTCAAAAAACGTTGTTCACACATCGAGGGCTAATTCTGTTTCCGATGATAAAAACCCACCTGTTTCCACCGAAAAACCTTTCAGGGGATGGTCTGCAACAGTTTGGCACCATTTTTGAGTGAATTGCAGAACGTTAGAAATTCTGAAGAAATTGTGACCGCGCGCCTTCGGGATTTATTCAAAAAAAAGTTGTTCAGACATCGAGGGCTAATTCTGTTTCCGATGATAAAAACCCACCTGTTTCCACCGAAAAACCTTTCAGGGGATCGTTTGCAACAGTTTGGCACCATTTTTGAGTGAATTGCAGAACGTCAGAAATTTTGAAGAAATTGTGACCGCGCGCCTTCGGGATTTTTTTCAAAAAAAAGGTGTTCAGACATCGAGGGCTAATTCTGTTTCCGATGATAAAAACCCACCTGTTTCCACCGAAAAACCTTTCAGGGGATGGTCTGCAACAGTTTGGCACCATTTTTGAGTGAATTGCAGAACGTCAGAAATTTTGAAGAAATTGTGACCGCGCGCCTTCGGGATTTTTTCAAAAAAACAAGTTGTTCAGACATCGAGGGCTAATTCTGTTTTCGATGATAAAAACCCACCTATTTCCACAGAAAAACCTTTCAGGGGATGGTCTGCAACAGTTTGGCACCAGTTTTTGAGTGAATTGCAGAACGTCTGAAATTTTGAAGAAATTGTGACCGCGCGGCTTAGGGATTTTTTCAAAAAAAAGTTGTTCAGACATCGAGGGCTAATTCTTTTTCCGATGATAAAAACCCACCTGTTTCCACCGAAAAACCTTTCAGGGGATGGTCTGCAACAGATTGGCACCATTTTTGAGTGAATTGCAGAACGTCAGAAATTTTGAAGAAATTGTGACCGCGCGGCTTAGGGATTTTTTTAAAAAACAAGTTGTTCAGACATCGAGGACTAATTCTGTTTTCGATGATAAAAACCCACCTATTTCCACCGAAAAACCTTTCAGGGGATGGTCTGCAACAGTTTGACACCATTTTTGAGTGAATTGCAGAACGTCAGAAATTTTGAAGAAATTGTGACCGCGCGGCTTACGGATTTTTTCAAAAAAAGTTGTTCAGACATCGATGGCTAATTCTGTTTCCGATGATAAAAACCCACCTGTTTCCACCGAAAAACCTTTCAGGGGATGGTCTGCAACAGATTGGCACCATTTTTGAGTGAATTGCAGAACGTTAGAAATTCTGAAGAAATTGTGACCGCGCGGCTTAGGGATTTTTTCAAAAAAAAGTTGTTCAGACATCGAGGGCTAATTCTGTTTCCGATGATAAAAACCCACCTGTTTCCACCGAAAAACCTTTCAGGGGATCGTTTGCAACAGTTTGGCACCATTTTTGAGTGAATTGCAGAACGTCAGAAATTTTGAAGAAATTGTGACCGCGCGCCTTCGGGATTTTTTTCAAAAAAAAGTTGTTCAGACATCGTGGGCTAATTCTGTTTCCGATGATAAAAACCCACCTGTTTCCACCGAAAAACCTTTCAGGGGATGGTCTGCAACAGTTTGGCACCATTTTTGAGTGAATTGCAGAACGTCAGAAATTTTGAAGAAATTGTGACCGCGCGCCTTCGGGATTTTTTCAAAAAAACAAGTTGTTCAGACATCGAGGGCTAATTCTGTTTTTGATTATATAAACCCACCTATTTGCACCGAAAAACCATTCAGGGGATGGTCTGCAACAGTTTGGCACCATTTTTGAGTGAATTGCAGAACGTCAGAAATTTTGAAGAAATTGTGACCGTGCGGCTTAGGGATTTTTTAAAAAAACAAGTTCTTCAGACATCGAGGGCTAATTCTGTTTTCGATGATAAAAACCCACCTATTTCCACAGAAAAACCTTTCAGGGGATGGTCTGCAACAGTTTGGCACCATTTTTGAGTGAATTGCAGAACGTCAGAAATTTTGAAGAAATTGTGACCGCGCGCCTTCGGGATTTTTTAAAAAAACAAGTTGTTCAGACATCGAGGGCTAATACTGTTTTCGATGATAAAAACCCATCTATTTCCACAGAAAAACCTTTCAGGGGATGGTCTGCAACAGTTTGACACCATTTTTGAGTGAATTGCAGAACGTCAGAAATTTTGAAGAAATTGTGACCGCGCGGCTTCGGGATTTTTTAAAAAAACAAGTTGTTCAGACATCGAGGGCTAATTCTGTTTCCGATGATAAGAACCCACCTGTTTCCACCGAAAAACCTTTCAGGGGATGGTCTGCAACAGTTTGGCACCATTTTTGAGTGAATTGCAGAACGTCAGAAATTTTGAAGAAATTGTGACCGCGCGGCTTAGGGATTTTTTCAAAAAACAAGTTGTTCAGACATCGAGGGCTAATTCTGTTTTCGATGATAAAAACCCACCTATTTCCACCGAAAAACCTTTCAGGGGATGGTCTGCAACAGTTTGACACCATTTTTGAGTGAATTGCAGAACGTCAGAAATTTTGAAGAAATTGTGACCGCGCGGCTTAGGGATTTTTTCAAAAAACGTTGTTCACACATCGAGGACTAATTCTGTTTTCGATGATAAAAACCCACCTATTTCCACCGAAAAACCTTTCAGGGGATGGTCTGCAACAGTTTGACACCATTTTTGAGTGAATTGCAGGACGTCAGAAATTTTGAAAAAATTGTGACCGCGCGGCTTAGGGATTTTTTCAAAAAAAGTTGTTCAGACATCGATGGCTAATTCTGTTTCCGAAGATAAAAACCCACCTGTTTCCACCGAAAAACCTTTCAGGGGATGGTCTGCAACAGATTGGCACCATTTTTGAGTGAATTGCAGAACGTTAGAAATTCTGAAGAAATTGTGACCGCGCGCCTTCGGGATTTATTCAAAAAAAAGTTGTTCAGACATCGAGGGCTAATTCTGTTTCCGATGATAAAAACCCACCTGTTTCCACCGAAAAACCTTTCAGGGGATCGTTTGCAACAGTTTGGCACCATTTTTGAGTGAATTGCAGAACGTCAGAAATTTTGAAGAAATTGTGACCGCGCGCCTTCGGGATTTTTTTCAAAAAAAAGTTGTTCAGACATCGAGGGCCAATTCTGTTTCCGATGATAAAAACCCACCTGTTTCCACCGAAAAACCTTTCAGGGGATGGTCTGCAACAGTTTGGCACCATTTTTGAGTGAATTGCAGAACGTCAGAAATTTTGAAGAAATTGTGACGGTGGCTTAGGGATTTTTAAAAAAATAGTTGTTCAGACATCGAGGGCTAATTCTTTTTCCGATGATAAAAACCCACCTGTTTCCACCGAAAAACCTTTCAGGGGATGGTCTGCAACAGATTGGCACCATTTTTGAGTGAATTGCAGAACGTCAGAAATTTTGAAGAAATTGTGACCGCGCGGCTTAGGGATTTTTTTAAAAAACAAGTTTTTCAGACATCGAGGACTAATTCTGTTTTCGATGATAAAAACCCACCTATTTCCACCGAAAAACCTTTCAGGGGATGGTCTGCAACAGTTTGACACCATTTTTGAGTGAATTGCAGAACGTCAGAAATTTTGAACAAATTGTGACCGCGCGGCTTACGGATTTTTTCAAAAAAAGTTGTTCAGACATCGATGGCTAATTCTGTTTCCGATGATAAAAACCCACCTGTTTCCACCGAAAAACCTTTCAGGGGATGGTCTGCAACAGATTGGCACCATTTTTGAGTGAATTGCAGAACGTTAGAAATTCTGAAGAAATTGTGACCGCGCGGCTTAGGGATTTTTTCAAAAAAAAGTTGTTCAGACATCGAGGGCTAATTCTGTTTCCGATGATAAAAACCCACCTGTTTCCACGGAAAAACCTTTCAGGGGATCGTTTGCAACAGTTTGGCACCATTTTTGAGTGAATTGCAGAACGTCAGAAATTTTGAAGAAATTGTGACCGCGCGCCTTCGGGATTTTTTTCAAAAAAAAATTGTTCAGACATCGTGGGCTAATTCTGTTTCCGATGATAAAAACCCACCTGTTTCCACCGAAAAACCTTTCAGGGGATGGTCTGCAACAGTTTGGCACCATTTTTGAGTGAATTGCAGAACGTCAGAAATTTTGAAGAAATTGTGACCGCGCGCCTTCGGGATTTTTTCAAAAAAACAAGTTGTTCAGACATCGAGGGCTAATTCTGTTTTTGATTATATAAACCCACCTATTTGCACCGAAAAACCATTCAGGGGATGGTCTGCAACAGTTTGGCACCATTTTTGAGTGAATTGCAGAACGTCAGAAATTTTGAAGAAATTGTGACCGTGCGGCTTAGGGATTTTTTAAAAAAACAAGTTCTTCAGACATCGAGGGCTAATTCTGTTTTCGATTATAAAAACCCACCTATTTCCACAGAAAAACCTTTCAGGGGATGGTCTGCAACAGTTTGGCACCATTTTTGAGTGAATTGCAGAACGTCAGAAATTTTGAAGAAATTGTGACCGCGCGCCTTCGGGATTTTTTAAAAAAACAAGTTGTTCAGACATCGAGGGCTAATACTGTTTTCGATGATAAAAACCCATCTATTTCCACAGAAAAACCTTTCAAGGGATGGTCTGCAACAGTTTGACACCATTTTTGAGTGAATTGCAGAACGTCAGAAATTTTGAAGAAATTGTGACCGCGCGGCTTAGGGATTTTTTCAAAAAACGTTGTTCACACATCGAGGGCTAATTCTGTTTCCGATGATAAAAACCCACCTGTTTCCACCGAAAAACCTTTCAGGGGATGGTCTGCAACAGTTTGGCACCATTTTTGAGTGAATTGCAGAACGTCAGAAATTTTGAAGAAATTGTGACCGCGCGGCTTAGGGATTTTTTCAAAAAACAAGTTGTTCAGACATCGAGGGCTAATTCTGTTTTCGATGATAAAAACCCACCTATTTCCACCGAAAAACCTTTCAGGGGATGGTCTGCAACAGTTTGACACCATTTTTGAGTGAATTGCAGAACGTCAGAAATTTTGAAGAAATTGTGACCGCGCGGCTTAGGGATTTTTTCAAAAAACGTTGTTCACACATCGAAGACTAATTCTGTTTTCGATGATAAAAACCCACCTATTTCCACCGAAAAACCTTTCAGGGGATGGTCTGCAACAGTTTGACACCATTTTTGAGTGAATTGCAGGACGTCAGAAATTTTGAAAAAATTGTGACCGCGCGGCTTAGGGATTTTTTCAAAAAAAGTTGTTCAGACATCGATGGCTAATTCTGTTTCCGAAGATAAAAACCCACCTGTTTCCACCGAAAAACCTTTCAGGGGATGGTCTGCAACAGATTGGCACCATTTTTGAGTGAATTGCAGAACGTTAGAAATTCTGAAGAAATTGTGACCGCGCGCCTTCGGGATTTATTCAAAAAAAAGTTGTTCAGACATCGAGGGCTAATTCTGTTTCCGATGATAAAAACCCACCTGTTTCCACCGAAAAACCTTTCAGGGGATCGTTTGCAACAGTTTGGCACCATTTTTGAGTGAATTGCAGAACGTCAGAAATTTTGAAGAAATTGTGACCGCGCGCCTTCGGGATTTTTTTCAAAAAAAAGTTGTTCAGACATCGAGGGCCAATTCTGTTTCCGATGATAAAAACCCACCTGTTTCCACCGAAAAACCTTTCAGGGGATGGTCTGCAACAGTTTGGCACCATTTTTGAGTGAATTGCAGAACGTCAGAAATTTTGAAGAAATTGTGACCGCGCGCCTTCGGGATTTTTTCAAAAAAACAAGTTGTTCAGACATCGAAGGCTAATTCTGTTTTTGATGATATAAACCCACCTATTTGCACCGAAAAACCATTCAGGGGATGGTCTGCAACAGTTTGGCACCATTTTTGAGTGAATTGCAGAACGTCAGAAATTTTGAAGAAATTGTGACCGCGCAGCTTAGGGATTTTTTTAAAAAACAAGTTGTTCAGACATCGAGGGCTAATTCTGTTTTCGATGATAAAAACCCACCTATTTCCACAGAAAAACCTTTCAGGGGATGGTCTGCAACAGTTTGGCACCAGTTTTTGAGTGTATTGCAGAACGTCTGAAATTTTGAAGAAATTGTGACCGCGCGGCTTAGGGATTTTTTCAAAAAAAAGTTGTTCAGACATCGAGGGCTAATACTGTTTTCGATGATAAAAACCCATCTATTTCCACAGAAAAACCTTTCAGGGGATGGTCTGCAACAGTTTGACACCATTTTTGAGTGAATTGCAGAACGTCAGAAATTTTGAAGAAATTGTGACCGCGAGGCTTAGGGATTTTTTAAAAAAACAAGTTGTTCAGACATCGAGGGCTAATTCTGTTTTCGATGATAAAAGCCACCTATTTCCACAGAAAAACCTTTCAGGGGATGGTCTGCAACAGTTTGACACCATTTTTTAGTGAATTGCAGAACGTCAGAAATTTTGAAGAAATTGTGACCGCGCGGCTTAGGGATTTTTTCAAAAAAAAGTTGTTCAGACATCGAGAGCTAATTCTGTTTCCGATGATAAAAACCCACCTGTTTCCACCGAAAAACCTTTCAGGGGATGGGTTGCAACAGTTTGGCACCATTTTTGAGTGAATTGCAGAACGTTAGAAATTCTGAAGAAATTGTGACCGCGCGCCTTCGGGATTTATTCAAAAAAAAGTTGTTCAGACATCGAGGGCTAATTCTGTTTCCGATGATAAAAACCCACCTGTTTCCACCGAAAAACCTTTCAGGGGATCGTTTGCAACAGTTTGGCACCATTTTTGAGTGAATTGCAGAACGTCAGAAATTTTGAAGAAATTGTGACAGCGCCTTCGGGATTTTTTTCAAAAAAAAGTTGTTCAGACATCGAGGGCCAATTCTGTTTCCGATGATAAAAACCCACCTGTTTCCACCGAAAAACCTTTCAGGGGATGGTCTGCAACAGTTTGGCACCATTTTTGAGTGAATTGCAGAACGTCAGAAATTTTGAAGAAATTGTGACCGCGCGCCTTCGGGATTTTTTCAAAAAAACAAGTTGTTCAGACATCGAAGGCTAATTCTGTTTTTGATGATATAAACCCACCTATTTGCACCGAAAAACCATTCAGGGGATGGTCTGCAACAGTTTGGCACCATTTTTGAGTGAATTGCAGAACGTCAGAAATTTTGAAGAAATTGTGACCGCGCAGCTTAGGGATTTTTTTAAAAAACAAGTTGTTCAGACATCGAGGGCTAATTCTGTTTTCGATGATAAAAACCCACCTATTTCCACAGAAAAACCTTTCAGGGGATGGTCTGCAACAGTTTGGCACCAGTTTTTGAGTGTATTGCAGAACGTCTGAAATTTTGAAGAAATTGTGACCGCGCGGCTTAGGGATTTTTTCAAAAAAAAGTTGTTCAGACATCGAGGGCTAATACTGTTTTCGATGATAAAAACCCATCTATTTCCACAGAAAAACCTTTCAGGGGATGGTCTGCAACAGTTTGACACCATTTTTGAGTGAATTGCAGAACGTCAGAAATTTTGAAGAAATTGTGACCGCGAGGCTTAGGGATTTTTTAAAAAAACAAGTTGTTCAGACATCGAGGGCTAATTCTGTTTTCGATGATAAAAGCCACCTATTTCCACAGAAAAACCTTTCAGGGGATGGTCTGCAACAGTTTGACACCATTTTTTAGTGAATTGCAGAACGTCAGAAATTTTGAAGAAATTGTGACCGCGCGGCTTAGGGATTTTTTCAAAAAAAAGTTGTTCAGACATCGAGAGCTAATTCTGTTTCCGATGATAAAAACCCACCTGTTTCCACCGAAAAACCTTTCAGGGGATGGGTTGCAACAGTTTGGCACCATTTTTGAGTGAATTGCAGAACGTCAGAAATTTTGAAGAAATTGTGACCGCGCGGCTTAGGGATTTTTTAAAAAAACAAGTTCTTCAGACATCGAGGGCTAATTCTGTTTTCGATTATAAAAACCCACCTATTTCCACAGAAAAACCTTTCAGGGGATGGTCTGCAACAGTTTGGCACCATTTTTGAGTGAATTGCAGAACGTCAGAAATTTTGAAGAAATTGTGACCGCGCGCCTTCGGGATTTTTTAAAAAAACAAGTTGTTCAGACATCGAGGGCTAATACTGTTTTCGATGATAAAAACCCATCTATTTCCACAGAAAAACCTTTCAAGGGATGGTCTGCAACAGTTTGACACCATTTTTGAGTGAATTGCAGAACGTCAGAAATTTTGAAGAAATTGTGACCGCGCGGCTTAGGGATTTTTTCAAAAAACGTTGTTCACACATCGAGGGCTAATTCTGTTTCCGATGATAAAAACCCACCTGTTTCCACCGAAAAACCTTTCAGGGGATGGTCTGCAACAGTTTGGCACCATTTTTGAGTGAATTGCAGAACGTCAGAAATTTTGAAGAAATTGTGACCGCGCGGCTTAGGGATTTTTTCAAAAAACAAGTTGTTCAGACATCGAGGGCTAATTCTGTTTTCGATGATAAAAACCCACCTATTTCCACCGAAAAACCTTTCAGGGGATGGTCTGCAACAGTTTGACACCATTTTTGAGTGAATTGCAGAACGTCAGAAATTTTGAAGAAATTGTGACCGCGCGGCTTAGGGATTTTTTCAAAAAACGTTGTTCACACATCGAAGACTAATTCTGTTTTCGATGATAAAAACCCACCTATTTCCACCGAAAAACCTTTCAGGGGATGGTCTGCAACAGTTTGACACCATTTTTGAGTGAATTGCAGGACGTCAGAAATTTTGAAAAAATTGTGACCGCGCGGCTTAGGGATTTTTTCAAAAAAAGTTGTTCAGACATCGATGGCTAATTCTGTTTCCGAAGATAAAAACCCACCTGTTTCCACCGAAAAACCTTTCAGGGGATGGTCTGCAACAGATTGGCACCATTTTTGAGTGAATTGCAGAACGTTAGAAATTCTGAAGAAATTGTGACCGCGCGCCTTCGGGATTTATTCAAAAAAAAGTTGTTCAGACATCGAGGGCTAATTCTGTTTCCGATGATAAAAACCCACCTGTTTCCACCGAAAAACCTTTCAGGGGATCGTTTGCAACAGTTTGGCACCATTTTTGAGTGAATTGCAGAACGTCAGAAATTTTGAAGAAATTGTGACCGCGCGCCTTCGGGATTTTTTTCAAAAAAAAGTTGTTCAGACATCGAGGGCCAATTCTGTTTCCGATGATAAAAACCCACCTGTTTCCACCGAAAAACCTTTCAGGGGATGGTCTGCAACAGTTTGGCACCATTTTTGAGTGAATTGCAGAACGTCAGAAATTTTGAAGAAATTGTGACCGCGCGCCTTCGGGATTTTTTCAAAAAAACAAGTTGTTCAGACATCGAAGGCTAATTCTGTTTTTGATGATATAAACCCACCTATTTGCACCGAAAAACCATTCAGGGGATGGTCTGCAACAGTTTGGCACCATTTTTGAGTGAATTGCAGAACGTCAGAAATTTTGAAGAAATTGTGACCGCGCAGCTTAGGGATTTTTTTAAAAAACAAGTTGTTCAGACATCGAGGGCTAATTCTGTTTTCGATGATAAAAACCCACCTATTTCCACAGAAAAACCTTTCAGGGGATGGTCTGCAACAGTTTGGCACCAGTTTTTGAGTGTATTGCAGAACGTCTGAAATTTTGAAGAAATTGTGACCGCGCGGCTTAGGGATTTTTTCAAAAAAAAGTTGTTCAGACATCGAGGGCTAATACTGTTTTCGATGATAAAAACCCATCTATTTCCACAGAAAAACCTTTCAGGGGATGGTCTGCAACAGTTTGACACCATTTTTGAGTGAATTGCAGAACGTCAGAAATTTTGAAGAAATTGTGACCGCGAGGCTTAGGGATTTTTTAAAAAAACAAGTTGTTCAGACATCGAGGGCTAATTCTGTTTTCGATGATAAAAGCCACCTATTTCCACAGAAAAACCTTTCAGGGGATGGTCTGCAACAGTTTGACACCATTTTTTAGTGAATTGCAGAACGTCAGAAATTTTGAAGAAATTGTGACCGCGCGGCTTAGGGATTTTTTCAAAAAAAAGTTGTTCAGACATCGAGAGCTAATTCTGTTTCCGATGATAAAAACCCACCTGTTTCCACCGAAAAACCTTTCAGGGGATGGGTTGCAACAGTTTGGCACCATTTTTGAGTGAATTGCAGAACGTTAGAAATTCTGAAGAAATTGTGACCGCGCGCCTTCGGGATTTATTCAAAAAAAAGTTGTTCAGACATCGAGGGCTAATTCTGTTTCCGATGATAAAAACCCACCTGTTTCCACCGAAAAACCTTTCAGGGGATCGTTTGCAACAGTTTGGCACCATTTTTGAGTGAATTGCAGAACGTCAGAAATTTTGAAGAAATTGTGACAGCGCCTTCGGGATTTTTTTCAAAAAAAAGTTGTTCAGACATCGAGGGCCAATTCTGTTTCCGATGATAAAAACCCACCTGTTTCCACCGAAAAACCTTTCAGGGGATGGTCTGCAACAGTTTGGCACCATTTTTGAGTGAATTGCAGAACGTCAGAAATTTTGAAGAAATTGTGACCGCGCGCCTTCGGGATTTTTTCAAAAAAACAAGTTGTTCAGACATCGAAGGCTAATTCTGTTTTTGATGATATAAACCCACCTATTTGCACCGAAAAACCATTCAGGGGATGGTCTGCAACAGTTTGGCACCATTTTTGAGTGAATTGCAGAACGTCAGAAATTTTGAAGAAATTGTGACCGCGCAGCTTAGGGATTTTTTTAAAAAACAAGTTGTTCAGACATCGAGGGCTAATTCTGTTTTCGATGATAAAAACCCACCTATTTCCACAGAAAAACCTTTCAGGGGATGGTCTGCAACAGTTTGGCACCAGTTTTTGAGTGTATTGCAGAACGTCTGAAATTTTGAAGAAATTGTGACCGCGCGGCTTAGGGATTTTTTCAAAAAAAAGTTGTTCAGACATCGAGGGCTAATACTGTTTTCGATGATAAAAACCCATCTATTTCCACAGAAAAACCTTTCAGGGGATGGTCTGCAACAGTTTGACACCATTTTTGAGTGAATTGCAGAACGTCAGAAATTTTGAAGAAATTGTGACCGCGAGGCTTAGGGATTTTTTAAAAAAACAAGTTGTTCAGACATCGAGGGCTAATTCTGTTTTCGATGATAAAAGCCACCTATTTCCACAGAAAAACCTTTCAGGGGATGGTCTGCAACAGTTTGACACCATTTTTTAGTGAATTGCAGAACGTCAGAAATTTTGAAGAAATTGTGACCGCGCGGCTTAGGGATTTTTTCAAAAAAAAGTTGTTCAGACATCGAGAGCTAATTCTGTTTCCGATGATAAAAACCCACCTGTTTCCACCGAAAAACCTTTCAGGGGATGGGTTGCAACAGTTTGGCACCATTTTTGAGTGAATTGCAGAACGTCAGAAATTTTGAAGAAATTGTGACCGCGCGGCTTAGGGATTTTTTAAAAAAACAAGTTCTTCAGACATCGAGGGCTAATTCTGTTATCGATTATAAAAACCCACCTATTTCCACAGAAAAACCTTTCAGGGGATGGTCTGCAACAGTTTGGCACCATTTTTGAGTGAATTGCAGAACGTCAGAAATTTTGAAGAAATTGTGACCGCGCGCCTTCGGGATTTTTTAAAAAAACAAGTTGTTCAGACATCGAGGGCTAATACTGTTTTCGATGATAAAAACCCACCTATTTCCACAGAAAAACCTTTCAAGGGATGGTCTGCAACAGTTTGACACCATTTTTGAGTGAATTGCAGAACGTCTGAAATTTTGAAGAAATTGTGACCGCGCGGCTTAGGGATTTTTTTAAAAAAAAGTTGTTCAGACATCGAGGGCTAATACTGTTCTCGATGATAAAAACCCATCTATTTCCACAGAAAAACCTTTCAGGGGATGGTCTGCAACAGTTTGACACCATTTTTTAGTGAATTGCAGAACGTCAGAAATTTTGAAGAAATTGTGACCGCGCGGCTTAGGGATTTTTTCAAAAAAAAGTTGTTCAGACATCGAGGGCTAATTCTGTTTCCGATGATAAAAACCCACCTGTTTCCACCGAAAAACCTTTCAGGGGATGGGTTGCAACAGTTTGGCACCATTTTTGAGTGAATTGCAGAACGTCAGAAATTTTGAAGAAATTGTGACCGCGCGGCTTAGGGATTTTTTAAAAAAACAAGTTGTTCAGACATCGAGGGCTAATTCTGTTTTCGATGATAAAAGCCACCTATTTCCACCGAAAAACCTTTCAGGGGATGGGTTGCAACAGTTTGGCACCATTTTTGAGTGAATTGCAGAACGTCAGAAATTTTGAAGAAATTGTGACCGCGCGCCTTCGGGATTTTTTCAAAAAAATTTGTTCAGTCATCGATGGCTAATTCTGTTTCCGATGAGAAAAACCCACCTGTTTCCACCGAAAAACCTTTCAGGGGATGGTCTGCAACAGTTTGGCACCATTTTTGAGTGAATTGCAGAACGTCAGAAATTTTGAAGAAATTGTGACCGCGCGGCTTAGGGATATTTTTAAAAAACAAGTTGTTCAGACATCGAGGGCTAATTCTATTTCCGATGATAAAAACCCACCTATTTCCACCGAAAAACCTTTCAGAGGATGGTCTGCAACAGTTTGACACCATTTTTGAGTGAATTGCAGAACGTCAGAAATTTTGAAGAAATTGTGACCGCGCGGCTTAGGGATTTTTTCAAAAAAAGATGTTCAGACATTGAGGGCTAATTCTGTTTCCGATGATAAAAACCCACCTGTTTCCACCGAAAAACCTTTCAGGGGATGGTCTGCAACAGTTTGGCACCATTTTTGGGTGAATTGCAGAACGTCAGAAATTTTGAAGAAATTGTGATGGTGGCTTGGGGATTTTTTAAAAAATAGTTGTTCAGACATCGAGGGCTAATTCTTTTTGGGATGATAAAAACCCACCTGTTTCCACCGAAAAACCTTTCAGGGGATGGTCTGCAACAGATTGGCACCATTTTTGAGTGAATTGCAGAACGTCAGAAATTTTGAAGAAATTGTGACCACGCGGCTTAGGGGTTTTTTTAAAAAACAAGTTGTTCAGACATCGAGGGCTAATTCTGTTTTCGATGATAAAAACCCACCTATTTCCACCGAAAAACCTTTCAGGGGATGGTCTGCAACAGTTTGACACCATTTTTGAGTGAATTGCAGAACGTCAGAAATTTTGAAGAAATTGTGACCGCGCGGCTTAGGGATTTTTTCAAAAAACGTTGTTCACACATCGAGGGCTAATTCTGTTTCCGATGATAAAAACCCACCTGTTTCCACCGAAAAACCTTTCAAGGGATGGTCTGCAACAGTTTGGCACCATTTTTGAGTGAATTGCAGAACGTCAGAAATTGTGAAGAAACTGTGACCGCGCGGCTTAGGGTTTTTTTAAAAAAAAAGTTGTTCAGACATCGAGGGCTAATTCTGTTTTTGCTGATAAAAACCCACCTGTTTCCACCGAAAAACCGTTCAGGGGATGGTCTGCAACAGTTTGACACCATTTTTGAGTGAATTGCAGAACGTCAGAAATTTTGAAGAAATTGTGACCGTGCGGCTTAGGGATTTTTAAATAAATAGTTGTTCAGACATCGAGGGCTAATTCTGTTTCCGATGATAAAAACCCACCTGTTTCCACCGAAAAACCTTTCAGGGGATGGTTTGCAACAGTTTGGCACCATTTTTGAGTGAATTGCAGAACGTCAGAAATTTTGAAGAAATTGTGACCGCGCGCCTTCGGGATTTTTTTTAAAAAAAGTTGTTCAGACATCGATGGCTAATTCTGTTTCCGATGATAAAAACCCACCTGTTTCCACCCCATTCAGGGGATGGTCTGCAACAGTTTGGCACCATTTTAGAGTGAATTGCAGAACGTCAGAAATTTTGAAGAAATTGTGACCGCGCGCCTTCGGGATTTTTTCAAAAAAAAGTTGTTCAGACATCGAGGGCTAATTCTGTTTTTGATGATAAAAACCCACCTATTTCCACCGAAAAACCATTCAGGGAATGGTCTGCAACAGTTTGGCACCATTTTTGAGTGAATTGCAGAACGTCAGAAATTTTGTAGAAATTGTGACCGCGCGGCTTAGGGATTTTTTCAAAAAAATGTTTTTCAGACATCGAGCGCTAATTCTGTTTCGGATGATAAAAACCCACCTGTTTCCACCGAAAAACCTTTCAGGGGATAGTTTGCAACAGTTTGGCACCATTTTTGAGTGAATTGCAGAACGTCAGAAATTTTGAAGAAATTTTTACCGCGCGCCTTCGGGATTTTTTCAAAAAAAAGTTGTTCAGACATCGAGGGCGAATTCTGTTTTCGATGATAAAAACCCACCTATTTCCACCGAAAAACCTTTCAGGGGATGGTCTGCAACAGTTTGGCACCATTTTTGAGTGAATTGCAGAACGTCAGAAATTGTGAAGAAACTGTGACCGCGCGGCTTAGGGTTTTTTCAAAAAAAAGTTGTTCAGACATCGAGGGCTAATTCTGTTTTTGCTGATAAAAACCCACCTGTTTCCACCGAAAAACCGTTCAGGGGATGGTCTGCAACAGTTTGACACCATTTTTGAGTGAATTGCAGAACGTCAGAAATTTTGAAGAAATTGTGACCGTGCGGCTTAGGGATTTTTAAATAAATAGTTGTTCAGACATCGAGGGCTAATTCTGTTTCCGATGATAAAAACCCACCTGTTTCCACCGAAAAACCTTTCAGGGGATGGTTTGCAACAGTTTGGCACCATTTTTGAGTGAATTGCAGAACGTCAGAAATTTTGAAGAAATTGTGACCGTGCGCCTTCGGGATTTTTTCAAAACAAGTTGTTCAGACATCGAGGGCTAATTCTGTTTCCGATGATAAAAACCCACCTGTTTCCACCCCATTCAGGGGATGGTCTGCAACAGTTTGGCACCATTTTAGAGTGAATTGCAGAACGTCAGAAATTTTGAAGAAATTGTGATCGCGCGCCTTCGGGAATTTTTCAAAAAAAAGTTGTTCAGACATCGAGGGCTAATTCTGTTTTTGATGATAGAAACCCACCTATTTCCACCGAAAAACCATTCAGGGGATGGTCTGCAACAGTTTGGCACCATTTTTGAGTGAATTGCAGAACGTCAGAAATTTTGTAGAAATTGTGACCGCGCGGCTTAGGGATTTTTTAAAAAAAATGTTTTTCAGACATCGAGCGCTAATTCTGTTTCGGATGATAAAAACCCACCTGTTTCCACCGAAAAACCTTTCAGGGGATAGTTTGCAACAGTTTGGCACCATTTTTGAGTGAATTGCAGAACGTCAGAAATTTTGAAGAAATTGTGACGGTGGCTTAGGGATTTTTTAAAAAATAGTTGTTCAGACATCGAGGGCTAATTCTTTTTCTGATGATAAAAACCCACCTGTTTCCACCGAAAAACCTTTCAGGGGATGGTCTGCAACAGATAGGCACCATTTTTGAGTGAATTGCAGAACGTCAGAAATTTTGAAGAAATTGTGACCGCGCGGCTTAGGGATTTTTTAAAAAAACAAGTTGTTCAGACATCGAGGGCTAATTCTGTTTTCGATGATAAAAACCCACCTATTTCCACCGAAAAACCTTTCAGGGGATGGTCTGCAACAGTTTGGCACCATTTTTGAGTGAATTGCAGAACGTCAGAAATTTTGAAGAAACTGTGACCGCGTGGCTTAGGGTTTTTTTAAAAAAAAGTTGTTCAGACATCGAGGGCTAATTCTGTTTTTGCTGATAAAAACAAACCTGTTTCCACCGAAAAACCGTTCAGGGGATGGTCTGCAACAGTTTGGCACCATTTTTGAGTGAATTGCAGAACGTCAGAAATTTTGAAGAAATTGTGACCGTGCGGCTTAGGGATTTTTAAATAAATAGTTGTTCAGACATCGAGGGCTAATTCTGTTTCCGATGATAAAAACCCACCTATTTCCACCGAAAAACCTTTCAGGGGATGGTCTGCAGCAGTTTGCCACCATTTTTGAGTGAATTGCAGAACGTCAGAAATTTTGAAGAAATTGTGACCGCGCGGCTTAGGGATTTTTTGAAACAAAGTTGTTCAGACATCGATGGCTAATTCTGTTTCCGATGATAAAAACCCTCCTGTTTCCACCGAAAAACCTTTCAGGGGATGGTCTGCAACAGATTGGCACCATTTTTGAGTGAATTGCAGAACGTTAGAAATTCTGAAGAAATTGTGACCGCGCGGCTTAGGGATTTTTTCAAAAAAAGTTGTTCAGACATCGATGGCTAATTCTGTTTCCGATGATAAAAACCCACCTGTTTCCACCGAGAAACCTTTCAGGGGATGGTCTGCAACAGTTTGGCACCATTTTTGAGTGAATTGCAGAACGTCAGAAATTTTGAAGAAATTGTGACCGCGCGGCTTAGGGATTTTTTCAAAAAAAGTTGTTCAGACATCGAGGGCTAATTCTGTTTCCGATGATAAAAACCCACCTGTTTCCACCGAAAAACCTTTCAGGGGATGGTCTGCAACAGTTTGGCACCATTTTTGAGTGAATTGCAGAACGTCAGAAATTTTGAAGAAACTGTGACCGTGCGGCTTACGGTTGTTTTAAAAAAAAGTTGTTCAGACATCGAGGGCTAATTCTGTTTTTGCTGATAAAAACCCACCTGTTTCCACCGAAAAACCGTTCAGGGGATGGTCTGCAACAGTTTGGCACCATTTTTGAGTGAATTGCAGAACGTCAGAAATTTTGAAGAAATTGTGACCGCGCGGCTTAGGGATTTTTAAATAAATAGTTGTTCAGACATCGAGGGCTAATTCTGTTTCCGATGATAAAAACCCACCTGTTTCCACCGAAAAACCTTTCAGGGGATGGTCTGCAAGAGATTGGCACCATTATTGAGTGAATTGCAGAACGTCAGAAATTTTGAAGAAATTGTGACCGTGCGCCTTCGGGATTTTTTCAAAAAAAGTTGTTCAGACATCGAGGGCTAATTCTGTTTCCGATGATAAAAACCCACCTGTTTCCACCCCATTCAGGGGATGGTCTGCAACAGTTTGGCACCATTTTAGAGTGAATTGCAGAACGTCAGAAATTTTGAAGAAATTGTGATCGCGCGCCTTCGGGATTTTTTCAAAAAAAAGTTGTTCAGACATCGAGGGCTAATTCTGTTTTTGATGATAAAAACCCACCTATTTCCACCGAAAAACCATTCAGGGGATGGTCTGCAACAGTTTGGCACCATTTTTGAGTGAATTGCAGAACGTCAGAAATTTTGTAGAAATTGTGACCGCGCGGCTTAGGGATTTTTTAAAAAAAATGTTTTTCAGACAGCGAGCGCTAATTCTGTTTCGGATGATAAAAACCCACCTGTTTCCACCGAAAAACCTTTCAGGGGATGGTCTGCAAAATATTGGCACCATTTTTGAGTGAATTGCAGAACGTCAGAAATTTTGAAGAAATTGTGACCGCGCGGCTTAGCGATTTTTTTAAAAAAAAGTTGTTCAGACATAGAGGTCCAATTCTGTTTCCGGTGATAAAAACCCAACTGTTTCCACCGAAAAACCTTTCAGGGGATGGTCTGCAACAGTTTGACACCATTTTTGAGTGAATTGCAGAACGTCAGAAATTTTGAAGAAATTGTGACCGCGCGGCTTAGGGATTTTTTCAAAAAAAGTTGTTCAGACATCGAGGGCTAATTCTGTTTCCGATGATAAAAACCCACCTGTTTCCACCGAAAAACCTTTCAGGGGATGGTCTGCAACAGATTGGCACCATTTTTGAGTGAATTGCAGAACGTTAGAAATTCTGAAGAAATTGTGACCGCGCGGCTTAGGGATTTTTTCAAAAAAAGTTGTTCAGACATCGATGGCTAATTCTGTTTCCGATGATAAAAACCCACCTGTTTCCACCGAAAAACGTTTCAGGGGATGGTCTGCAACAGTTTGGCACCATTTTTGAGTGAATTGCAGAACGTCAGAAAGTTTGAAGAAATTGTGACCGCGCGGCTTAGGGATTTTTTTAAAAAACAAGTTGTTCAGACATCGAGGGCTAATTCTATTTTCGATGATAAAAACCCACCTATTTCCACCGAAAAACCTTTCAGTGGATGGTCCGCAACAGGTTGGCAGCATTTTTGAGTGAATTGCAGAACGTCAGAAATTTTGAAGAAATTGTGACCGCGCGGCTTAGGGATTTTTTCAAAAAAAGTTGTTCAGACATCGAGGGCTAATTCTTTTCCCGATGATAAAAACCCACCTGTTTCCACCGAAAAACCTTTCAGGGGATGGTCTGCAACAGATTGGCACCATTTTTGAGTGAATTGCAGAACATCAGAAATTTTGAAGAAATTGTGACCGCGCGGCTTAGGGATTTTTTAAAAAAACAAGTTGTTCAGACATCGAGGGCTAATTCTATTTTCGATGATAAAAACCCACCTATTTCCACCGAAAAACCTTTCAGTGGATGGTCTGCAACAGTTTGACACCATTTTTGAGTGAATTGCAGAACGTCAGAAATTTTGAAGAAATTGTGACCGCGCGGCTTAGGGATTTTTTCAAAAAAAGTTGTTCAGACATCGATGGCTAATTCTGTTTCCGATGATAAAAACCCACCTGTTTCCACCGAAAAACCTTTCAGGGGATGGTCTGCAACAGATTGGCACCATTTTTGAGTGAATTGCAGAACGTTAGAAATTCTGAAGAAATTGTGACCGCGCGGCTTAGGGATTTTTTTAAAAAACAAGTTGTTCAGACATAGAGGGCTAATTCTGTTTTCGATGATAAAAACCCACCTATTTCCACCGAAAAACCTTTCAGGGGATGGTCTGCAACAGTTTGACACCATTTTTGAGTGAATTGCAGAACGTCAGAAATTTTGAAGAAATTGTGACCGAGCGTCTTAGGGTTTTTTCAAAAAAAAGTTGTTCAGACATCGAGGGCTAATTCTGTTTTTGCTGATAAAAACCCACCTGTTTCCACCGAAAAACCGTTCAGGGGATGGTCTGCAACAGTTTGGTACCATTTTTGAGTGAATTGCAGAACGTCAGAAATTTTGAAGAAATTGTGACCGCGCGGCTTAGGGGTTTTTAAAAAAAAGTTTTTCAGACATCGAGCGCTAATTCTGTTTCGGATGATAAAAACCCACCTGTTTCCACCGAAAAACCTTTCAGGGGATGATCTGCAAAATATTGGCACCATTTTTGAGTGAATTGCAGAACGTTAGAAATTTTGAAGAAATTGTGACCGCGCGGCTTAGGGATTTTTTCAAAAAAAGTTGTTCAGACATCGATGGCTAATTCTGTTTCCGATGATAAAAACCCACCTGTTTCCACCGAAAAACCTTTCAGGGGATGGTCTGCAACAGTTTGGCACCATTTTTGAGTGAATTGCAGAACGTCAGAAAGTTTGAAGAAATTGTGACCGCGCGGCTTAGGGATTTTTTTAAAAAACAAGTTGTTCAGACATCGAGGGCTAATTCTTTTTTCGATGATAAAAACCCACCTATTTCCACCGAAAAACCTTTCAGTGGATGGTCCGCAAAATATTGGCACCATTTTTGAGTGAATTGCAGAACGTCAGAAATTTTGAAGAAATTGTGACCGCGCGGCTTAGCGATTTTTTTTTTAAAAAGTTGTTCAGACATAGAGGTCCAATTCTGTTTCCGGTGATAAAAACCCAACTGTTTCCACCGAAAAACCTTTCAGGGGATGGTCTGCAACAGTTTGGCACCATTTTTGAGTGAATTGCAGAACGTCAGAAATTTTGAAGAAATTGTGACCGCGCGGCTTAGGGATTTTTTCAAAAAAAGTTGTTCAGACATCGATGGCTAATTCTGTTTCCGATGATAAAAACCCACCTGTTTCCACCGAAAAACCTTTCAGGGGATGGTCTGCAACAGTTTGGCACCATTTTTGAGTGAATTGCAGAACGTCAGAAAGTTTGAAGAAATTGTGACCGCGCGGCTTAGGGATTTTTTAAAAAATAGTTGTTCAGACATCGAGGGCTAATTCTTTCCCGATCATAAAAACCCACCTGTTTCCACCGAAAAACCTTTCAGGGGATGGTCTGCAACAGATTGGCACCATTTTTGAGTGAATTGCAGAACGTCAGAAATTTTGAAGAAATTGTGACCGCGCGGCTTAGGGATTTTTTAAAAAAACAAGTTGTTCAGACATCGAGGGCTAATTCTATTTTCGATGATAAAAACCCACCTATTTCCACCAAAAAACCTTTCAGTGGATGGTCTGCAACAGATTGGCATCATTTTTGAGTGAATTGCAGAACGTTAGAAATTCTGAAGAAATTGTGACTGCGCGGCTTAGGGATTTTTTCAAAAAAAGTTGTTCAGACATCGATGGGTAATTCTGTTTCCGATGATAAAAACCCACCTGTTTCCACCGAAAAACCTTTCAGGGGATGGTCTGCAACAGTTTGGCACCATTTTTGAGTGAATTGCAGAACGTCAGAAAGTTTGAAGAAATTGTGACCGCGCGGCTTAGGGATTTTTTAAAAAAACAAGTTGTTCAGACATCGAGGGCTAATTCTATTTTCGATGATAAAAACCCACCTATTTCCACCGAAAAACCTTTCAGTGAATGGTCCGCAACAGTTTGACACCATTTTTGAGTGAATTGCAGAACGTCAGAAATTTTGAAGAAACTGTGACCGCGCGGCTTAGGGATTTTTTCAAAAAAAAGTTGTTCAGACATCGAGGGCGAATTCTGTTTTCGATGATAAAAACCCACCTATTTCCACCGAAAAACCTTTCAGGGGATGGTCTGCAACAGTTTGGCACCATTTTTGAGTGAATTGCAGAACGTCAAAAATTTTGAAGAAACTGTGACCGCGCGGCTTAGGGTTTTTTTTAAAAAAAGTTGTTCAGACATCGAGGGCTAATTCTGTTTTTGCTGATAAAAACCCACCTGTTTCCACCGAGAAACCGTTCAGGGGATGGTCTGCAACAGTTTGGCACCATTTTTGAGTGAATTGCAGAACGTCAGAAATTTTGAAGAAATTGTGACCGTGCGGCTTAGGGATTATTAAATAAATAGTTGTTCAGACATCGAGGGCTAATTCTGTTTCCGATGATAAAAACCCACCTGTTTCCACCAACAAACCTTTCAGGGGATGGTCTGCAACAGTTTGGCACCATTTTTGAGTGAATTGCAGAACATCAGAAATTTTGAAGAAATTGTGACCGTGCAGCTTAGGGATTTTTTCGAAAAAACAAGTTGTTCAGACATGGAGGGCTAATTCTGTTTACGATGATAAAAACCTACCTATTTCCACCGAAAAACCTTTCAGGGGATGGTCTGCAACAGTTTGACACCATTTTTGAGTGAATTGCAGAACGTCAGAAATTTTGAAGAAATTGTGACCGCGCGGCTTAGGGATTTTTTCAAAAAAAGTTGTTCAGACTTCGAGGGCTAATTCTGTTTCCGATGATAAAAACCCACCTGTTTCCACCGAAAAACCTTTCAGGGGATGGTCTGCAACAGTTTGGCACCATTTTTGAGTGAATTGCAGAACGTCAGAAATTTTGAAGAAACTGTGACCGCGCGGCTTACGGTTTTTTTAAAAAAAAGTTGTTCAGACATCGAGGGCTAATTCTGTTTTTGCTGATAAAAACCCACCTGTTTCCACCGAAAAACCGTTCAGGGGATGGTCTGCAACAGTTTGGCACCATTTTTGAGTGAATTGCAGAACGTCAGAAATTTTGAAGAAATTGTGACCGCGCGGCTTAGGGATTTTTAAAAAAATAGTTGTTCAGACATCGAGGGCTAATTCTGTTTCCGATGATAAAAACCCACCTGTTTCCACCGAAAAACCTTTCAGGGGATGGTCTGCAACAGATTGGCACCATTTTTGAGTGAATTGCAGAACGTCAGAAATTTTGAAGAAATTGTGACCGCGCGGCTTAGGGATTTTTTAAAAAAACAAGTTGTTCAGACATCGAGGGCTAATTCTGTTTTCGATGATAAAAACCCACCTATTTCCACAGAAAAACCTTTCAGGGGATGGTCTGCAACAGTTTGGCACCAGTTTTTGAGTGAATTGCAGAACGTTAGAAATTCTGAAGAAATTGTGACCGCGCGGCTTAGGGATTTTTTCAAAAAAAGTTGTTCAGACATCGAGGGCTAATACTGTTTTCGATGATAAAAACCCATCTATTTCCACAGAAAAACCTTTCAGGGGATGGTCTGCAACAGTTTGACACCATTTTTTAGTGAATTGCAGAACGTCAGAAATTTTGAAGAAATTGTGACCGCGCGGCTTAGGGATTTTTTCAAAAAAAAGTTGTTCAGACATCGAGGGCTAATTCTGTTTCCGATGATAAAAACCCACCTGTTTCCACCGAAAAACCTTTCAGGGGATGGGTTGCAACAGTTTGGCACCATTTTTGAGTGAATTGCAGAACGTCAGAAATTTTGAAGAAATTGTGACCGCGCGGCTTAGGGATTTTTTAAAAAAACAAGTTGTTCAGACATCGAGGGCTAATTCTGTTTTCGATGATAAAAGCCACCTATTTCCACCGAAAAACCTTTCAGGGGATGGGTTGCAACAGTTTGGCACCATTTTTGAGTGAATTGCAGAACGTCAGAAATTTTGAAGAAATTGTGACCGCGCGCCTTCGGGATTTTTTCAAAAAAATTTGTTCAGTCATCGATGGCTAATTCTGTTTCCGATGAGAAAAACCTACCTGTTTCCACCGAAAAACCTTTCAGGGGATGGTCTGCAACAGTTTGGCACCATTTTTGAGTGAATTGCAGAACGTCAGAAATTTTGAAGAAATTGTGACCGCGCGGCTTAGGGATATTTTTAAAAAACAAGTTGTTCAGACATCGAGGGCTAATTCTATTTCCGATGATAAAAACCCACCTATTTCCACCGAAAAACCTTTCAGAGGATGGTCTGCAACAGTTTGACACCATTTTTGAGTGAATTGCAGAACGTTAGAAATTTTGAAGAAATTGTGACCGCGCGGCTTAGGGATTTTTTCAAAAAAAGATGTTCAGACATTGAGGGCTAATTCTGTTTCCGATGATAAAAACCCACCTGTTTCCACCGAAAAACCTTTCAGGCGATGGTCTGCAACAGTTTGGCACCATTTTTGGGTGAATTGCAGAACGTCAGAAATTTTGAAGAAATTGTGATGGTGGCTTGGGGATTTTTTAAAAAATAGTTGTTCAGACATCGAGGGCTAATTCTTTTTGGGATGATAAAAACCCACCTGTTTCCACCGAAAAACCTTTCAGGGGATGGTCTGCAACAGATTGGCACCATTTTTGAGTGAATTGCAGAACGTCAGAAATTTTGAAGAAATTGTGACCGCGCGGCTTAGGGATTTTTTCAAAAAACGTTGTTCACACATCGAGGGCTAATTCTGTTTCCGATGATAAAAACCCACCTGTTTCCACCGAAAAACCTTTCAAGGGATGGTCTGCAACAGTTTGGCACCATTTTTGAGTGAATTGCAGAACGTCAGAAATTGTGAAGAAACTGTGACCGTGCGGCTTAGGGATTTTTAAATAAATAGTTGTTCAGACATCGAGGGCTAATTCTGTTTTTGCTGATAAAAACCCACCTGTTTCCACCGAAAAACCGTTCAGGGGATGGTCTGCAACAGTTTGGCACCATTTTTGAGTGAATTGCAGAACGTCAGAAATTTTGAAGAAATTGTGACCGCGCGCCTTCGGGATTTTTTTTTAAAAAAGTTGTTCAGACATCGATGGCTAATTCTGTTTCCGATGATAAAAACCCACCTGTTTCCACCCCATTCAGGGGATGGTCTGCAACAGTTTGGCACCATTTTAGAGTGAATTGTAGAACGTCAGAAATTTTGTAGAAATTGTGACCGCGCGCCTTCGGGATTTTTTCAAAAAAAAGTTGTTCAGACATCGAGGGCTAATTCTGTTTTTGATGATAAAAACCCACCTATTTCCACCGAAAAACCATTCAGGGAATGGTCTGCAACAGTTTGGCACCATTTTTGAGTGAATTGCAGAACGTCAGAAATTTTGTAGAAATTGTGACCGCGCGGCTTAGGGATTTTTTCAAAAAAATGTTTTTCAGACATCGAGCGCTAATTCTGTTTCGGATGATAAAAAACCACCTGTTTCCACCGAAAAACCTTTCAGGGGATAGTTTGCAACAGTTTGGCACCATTTTTGAGTGAATTGCAGAACGTCAGAAATTTTGAAGAAATTTTTACCGCGCGCCTTCGGGATTTTTTCAAAAAAAAGTTGTTCAGACATCGAGGGCGAATTCTGTTTTCGATGATAAAAACCCACCTATTTCCACCGAAAAACCTTTCAGGGGATGGTCTGCAACAGTTTGGCACCATTTTTGAGTGAATTGCAGAACGTCAGAAATTGTGAAGAAACTGTGACCGCGCGGCTTAGGGTTTTTTAAAAAAAAAGTTGTTCAGACATCGAGGGCTAATTCTGTTTTTGCTGATAAAAACCCACCTGTTTCCACCGAAAAACCGTTCAGGGGATCGTCTGCAACAGTTTGACACCATTTTTGAGTGAATTGCAGAACGTCAGAAATTTTGAAGAAATTGTGACCGTGCGGCTTAGGGATTTTTAAATAAATAGTTGTTCAGACATCGAGGGCTAATTCTGTTTCCGATGATAAAAACCCACCTGTTTCCACCGAAAAACCTTTCAGGGGATGGTTTGCAACAGTTTGGCACCATTTTTGAGTGAATTGCAGAACGTCAGAAATTTTGAAGAAATTGTGACCGCGCGCCTTCGGGATTTTTTCAAAAAAAGTTGTTCAGACATCGAGGGCTAATTCTGTTTCCGATGATAAAAACCCACCTGTTTCCACCCCATTCAGGGGATGGTCTGCAACAGTTTGGCACCATTTTAGAGTGAATTGCAGAACGTCAGAAATTTTGAAGAAATTGTGATCGCGCGCCTTCGGGATTTTTTCAAAAAAAAGTTGTTCAGACATCGAGGGCTAATTCTGTTTTTGATGATAAAAACCCACCTATTTCCACCGAAAAACCATTCAGGGGATGGTCTGCAACAGTTTGGCACCATTTTTGAGTGAATTGCAGAACGTCAGAAATTTTGTAGAAATTGTGACCGCGCGGCTTAGGGATTTTTTAAAAAAACAAGTTGTTCAGACATCGAGGGCTAATTCTATTTTCGATGATAAAAACCCACCTATTTCCACCGAAAAACCTTTCAGTGGATGGTCTGCAACAGTTTGGCACCATTTTTGAGTGAATTGCAGAACGTCAGAAATTTTGAAGAAATTGTGACGGTGGCTTAGGGATTTTTTAAAAAATAGTTGTTCAGACATCGAGGGCTAATTCTTTCTCTGATGATAAAAACCCACCTGTTTCCACCGAAAAACCTTTCAGGGGATGGTCTGCAACAGATAGGCACCATTTTTGAGTGAATTGCAGAACGTCAGAAATTTTGAAGAAATTGTGACCGCGCGGCTTAGGGATTTTTTAAAAAAACAAGTTGTTCAGACATCGAGGGCTAATTCTGTTTTCGATGATAAAAACCCACCTATTTCCACCGAAAAACCTTTCAGGGGATGGTCTGCAACAGTTTGGCACCATTTTTGAGTGAATTGCAGAACGTCAGAAATTTTGAAGAAACTGTGACCGCGTGGCTTAGGGTTTTTTTAAAAAAAAGTTGTTCAGACATCGAGGGCTAATTCTGTTTTTGCTGATAAAAACAAACCTGTTTCCACCGAAAAACCGTTCAGGGGATGGTCTGCAACAGTTTGGCACCATTTTTGAGTGAATTGCAGAACGTCAGAAATTCTGAAGAAATTGTGACCGCGCGGCTTAGGGATTTTTTCAAAAAAAGTTGTTCAGACATCGATGGCTAATTCTGTTTCCGATGATAAAAACCCACCTGTTTCCACCGAGAAACCTTTCAGGGGATGGTCTGCAACAGTTTGGCACCATTTTTGAGTGAATTGCAGAACGTCAGAAATTTTGAAGAAATTGTGACCGCGCGGCTTAGGGATTTTTTCAAAAAAAGTTGTTCAGACATCGAGGGCTAATTCTGTTTCCGATGATAAAAACCCACCTGTTTCCACCGAAAAACCTTTCAGGGGATGGTCTGCAACAGTTTGGCACCATTTTTGAGTGAATTGCAGAACGTCAGAAATTTTGAAGAAACTGTGACCGCGCGGCTTACGGTTTTTTTTAAAAAAAGTTGTTCAGACATCGAGGGCTAATTCTGTTTTTGCTAATAAAAACCCACCTGTTTCCACCGAAAAACCGTTCAGGGGATGGTCTGCAACAGTTTGGCACCATTTTTGAGTGAATTGCAGAACGTCAGAAATTTTGAAGAAATTGTGACCGCGCGGCTTAGGGATTTTTAAAAAAATAGTTGTTCAGACATCGAGGGCTAATTCTGTTTCCGATGATAAAAACCCACCTGTTTCCACCGAAAAACCTTTCAGGGGATGGTCTGCAACAGATTGGCACCATTTTTGAGTGAATTGCAGAACGTCAGAAATTTTGAAGAAATTGTGACGGCGCGGCTTAGGGATTTTTTTTAAAAAAAGTTTTTCAGACATCGAGCGCTAATTCTGTTTCGGATGATAAAAACCCACCTGTTTCCACCAAAAAACCTTTCAGGGGATGGTCTGCAAAATATTGGCACCATTTTTGAGTGAATTGCAGAACGTCAGAAATTTTGAAGAAATTGTGACCGCGCGGCTTAGCGATTTTTTTTAAAAAAAGTTGTTCAGACATAGAGGTCCAATTCTGTTTCCGGTGATAAAAACCCAACTGTTTCCACCGAAAAACCTTTCAGGGGATGGTCTGCAACAGTTTGACACCATTTTTGAGTGAATTGCAGAACGTCAGAAATTTTGAAGAAATTGTGACCGCGCGGCTTAGGGATTTTTTCAAAAAAAGTTGTTCAGACATCGAGGGCTAATTCTGTTTCCGATGATAAAAACCCACCTGTTTCCACCGAAAAACCTTTCAGGGGATGGTCTGCAACAGATTGGCACCATTTTTGAGTGAATTGCAGAACGTTAGAAATTCTGAAGAAATTGTGACCGCGCGGCTTAGGGATTTTTTCAAAAAAAGTTGTTCAGACATCGATGGCTAATTCTGTTTCCGATGATAAAAACCCACCTGTTTCCACCGAAAAACGTTTCAGGGGATGGTCTGCAACAGTTTGGCACCATTTTTGAGTGAATTGCAGAACGTCAGAAAGTTTGAAGAAATTGTGACTGCGCGGCTTAGGGATTTTTTTAAAAAACAAGTTGTTCAGACATCGATGGCTAATTCTATTTTCGATGATAAAAACCCACCTATTTCCACCGAAAAACCTTTCAGTGGATGGTCCGCAACAGTTTGGCAGCATTTTTGAGTGAATTGCAGAACGTCAGAAATTTTGAAGAAATTGTGACCGCGCGGCTTAGGGATTTTTTCAAAAAAAGTTGTTCAGACATCGAGGGCTAATTCTTTTCCTGATGATAAAAACCCACCTGTTTCCACCGAAAAACCTTTCAGGGGATGGTCTGCAACAGATTGGCACCATTTTTGAGTGAATTGCAGAACATCAGAAATTTTGAAGAAATTGTGACCGCGCGGCTTAGGGATTTTTTAAAAAAACAAGTTGTTCAGACATCGAGGGCTAATTCTATTTTCGATGATAAAAACCCACCTATTTCCACCGAAAAACCTTTCAGTGGATGGTCTGCAACAGTTTGACACCATTTTTGAGTGAATTGCAGAACGTCAGAAATTTTGAAGAAATTGTGACCGCGCGGCTTAGGGATTTTTTCAAAAAAAGTTGTTCAGACATCGATGGCTAATTCTGTTTCCGATGATAAAAACCCACCTGTTTCCACCGAAAAACCTTTCAGGGGATGGTCTGCAACAGATTGGCACCATTTTTGAGTGAATTGCAGAACGTTAGAAATTCTGAAGAAATTGTGACCGCGCGGCTTAGGGATTTTTTTAAAAAACAAGTTGTTCAGACATAGAGGGCTAATTCTGTTTTCGATGATAAAAACCCACCTATTTCCACCGAAAAACCTTTCAGGGGATGGTCTGCAACAGTTTGACACCATTTTTGAGTGAATTGCAGAACGTCAGAAATTTTGAAGAAATTGTGACCGCGCGGCTTAGGGTTTTTTCAAAAAAAAGTTGTTCAGACATCGAGGGCTAATTCTGTTTTTGCTGATAAAAACCCACCTGTTTCCACCGAAAAACCGTTCAGGGGATGGTCTGCAACAGTTTGGCACCATTTTTGAGTGAATTGCAGAACGTCAGAAATTTTGAAGAAATTGTGACCGCGCGGCTTAGGGATTTTTAAAAAAAAGTTTTTCAGACATCGAGCGCTAATTCTGTTTCGGATGATAAAAACCCACCTGTTTCCACCGAAAAACCTTTCAGGGGATGATCTGCAAAATATTGGCACCATTTTTGAGTGAATTGCAGAACGTCAGAAATTTTGAAGAAATTGTGACCGCGCGGCTTAGGGATTTTTTCAAAAAATGTTGTTCAGACATCGATGGCTAATTCTGTTTCCGATGATAAAAACCCACCTGTTTCCACCGAAAAACCTTTCAGGGGATGGTCTGCAACAGATTGGCACCATTTTTGAGTGAATTGCAGAACGTTAGAAATTCTGAAGAAATTGTGACCGCGCGGCTTAGGGATTTTTTCAAAAAAAGTTGTTCAGACATCGATGGCTAATTCTGTTTCCGATGATAAAAACCCACCTGTTTCCACCGAAAAACTTTTCAGGGGATGGTCTGCAACAGTTTGGCACCATTTTTGAGTGAATTGCAGAACGTCAGAAAGTTTGAAGAAATCGTGACCGCGCGGCTTAGGGATTTTTTTAAAAAACAAGTTGTTCAGACATCGAGGGCTAATTCTTTTTTCGATGATAAAAACCCACCTATTTCCACCGAAAAACCTTTCAGTGGATGGTCCGCAAAATATTGGCACCATTTTTGAGTGAATTGCAGAACGTCAGAAATTTTGAAGAAATTGTGACCGCGCGGCTTAGCGATTTTTTTTAAAAAAAGTTGTTCAGACATAGAGGTCCAATTCTGTTTCCGGTGATAAAAACCCAACTGTTTCCACCGAAAAACCTTTCAGGGGATGGTCTGCAACAGTTTGGCACCATTTTTGAGTGAATTGCAGAACGTCAGAAATTTTGAAGAAATTGTGACCGCGCGGCTTAGGGATTTTTTCAAAAAAAGTTGTTCAGACATCGATGGCTAATTCTGTTTCCGATGATAAAAACCCACCTGTTTCCACCGAAAAACCTTTCAGGGGATGTTCTGCAACAGTTTGGCACCATTTTTGAGTGAATTGCAGAACGTCAGAAAGTTTGAAGAAATTGTGACCGCGCGGCTTAGGGATTTTTTAAAAAAACAAGTTGTTCAGACATCGAGGGCTAATTCTATTTTCGATGATAAAAACCCACCTATTTCCACCAAAAAACCTTTCAGTGGATGGTCTGGAACAGATTGGCACCATTTTTGAGTGAATTGCAGAACGTTAGAAATTCTGAAGAAATTGTGACTGCGCGGCTTAGGGATTTTTTCAAAAAAAGTTGTTCAGACATCGATGGGTAATTCTGTTTCCGATGATAAAAACCCACCTGTTTCCACCGAAAAACCTTTCAGGGGATGGTCTGCAACAGTTTGGCACCATTTTTGAGTGAATTGCAGAACGTCAGAAAGTTTGAAGAAATTGTGACCGCGCGGCTTAGGGATTTTTTAAAAAAACAAGTTGTTCAGACATCGAGGGCTAATTCTATTTTCGATGATAAAAACCCACCTATTTCCACCGAAAAACCTTTCAGTGAATGGTCCGCAACAGTTTGACACCATTTTTTAGTGAATTGCAGAACGTCAGAAATTTTGAAGAAATTGTGACCGCGCGGCTTAGGGATTTTTTCAAAAAAAGTTCTTCAGACATCGAGGGCTAATTCTGTTTTCGATGATAAAAACCCACCTATTTCCACCGAAAAACCTTTCAGGGGATGGTTTGCAACAGTTTGGCACCATTTTTGAGTGAATTGCAGAACGTCAGAAATTTTGAAGAAATTGTGACCGCGCGGCTTAGGGATTTTTTAAAAAATAGTTGTTCAGACATCGAGGGCTAATTCTGTTTCTGATGATAAAAACCCACCTGTTTCCACCGAAAAACCTTTCAGGGGATGGTCTGCAACAGATTGGCACCATTTTTGAGTGAATTGCAGAACGTCAGAAATTTTGAAGAAATTGTGACCGCGCGGCTTAGGGATTTTTTAAAAAAACAAGTTGTTCAGACATCGAGGGCTAATTCTATTTTCGATGATAAAAACCCACCTATTTCCACCAAAAAACCTTTCAGTGGATGGTCTGCAACAGATTGGCACCATTTTTGAGTGAATTGCAGAACGTTAGAAATTCTGAAGAAATTGTGACTGCGCGGCTTAGGGATTTTTTCAAAAAAAGTTGTTCAGACATCGATGGGTAATTCTGTTTCCGATGATAAAAACCCACCTGTTTCCACCGAAAAACCTTTCAGGGGATGGTCTGCAACAGTTTGGCACCATTTTTGAGTGAATTGCAGAACGTCAGAAAGTTTGAAGAAATTGTGACCGCGCGGCTTAGGGATTTTTTAAAAAAACAAGTTGTTCAGACATCGAGGGCTAATTCTATTTTCGATGATAAAAACCCACCTATTTCCACCGAAAAACCTTTCAGTGAATGGTCCGCAACAGTTTGACACCATTTTTTAGTGAATTGCAGAACGTCAGAAATTTTGAAGAAATTGTGACCGCGCGGCTTAGGGATTTTTTCAAAAAAAGTTCTTCAGACATCGAGGGCTAATTCTGTTTTCGATGATAAAAACCCACCTATTTCCACCGAAAAACCTTTCAGGGGATGGTTTGCAACAGTTTGGCACCATTTTTGAGTGAATTGCAGAACGTCAGAAATTTTGAAGAAATTGTGACCGCGCGGCTTAGGGATTTTTTAAAAAATAGTTGTTCAGACATCGAGGGCTAATTCTGTTTCTGATGATAAAAACCCACCTGTTTCCACCGAAAAACCTTTCAGGGGATGGTTTGCAACAGTTTGGCACCATTTTTGAGTGAATTGCAGAACGTCAGAAATTTTGAAGAAATTGTGACCGCGCGCCTTTGGGATTTTTTCAAAAAAAAGTTGTTCAGACATCGAGGGCGAATTCTGTTTTCGATGATAAAAACCCACCTATTTCCACCGAAAAACCTTTCAGGGGATGGTCTGCAACAGTTTGGCACCATTTTTGAGTGAATTGCAGAACGTCAGAAATTTTGAAGAAACTGTGACCGCGCGGCTTAGGGTTTTTTTAAAAAAAAGTTGTTCAGACATCGAGGGCTAATTCTGTTTTTGCTGATAAAAACCCACCTGTTTCCACCGAAAAACCGTTCAGGGGATGGTCTGCAACAGTTTGGCACCATTTTTGAGTGAATTGCAGAACGTCAGAAATTTTGAAGAAATTGTGACCGTGCGGCTTAGGGATTTTTAAATAAATAGTTGTTCAGACATCGAGGGCTAATTCTGTTTCCGATGATAAAAACCCACCTGTTTCCACCAACAAACCTTTCAGGGGATGGTCTGCAACAGTTTGGCACCATTTTTGAGTGAATTGCAGAACATCAGAAATTTTGAAGAAATTGTGACCGTGCAGCTTAGGGATTTTTTCGAAAAAACAAGTTGTTCAGACATGGAGGGCTAATTCTGTTTTCGATGATAAAAACCTACCTATTTCCACCGAAAAACCTTTCAGGGGATGGTCTGCAACAGTTTGACACCATTTTTGAGTGAATTGCAGAACGTCAGAAATTTTGAAGAAATTGTGACCGCGCGGCTTAGGGATTTTTTCAAAAAAAGTTGTTCAGACTTCGAGGGCTAATTCTGTTTCCGATGATAAAAACCCACCTGTTTCCACCGAAAAACCTTTCAGGGGATGGTCTGCAACAGTTTGGCACCATTTTTGAGTGAATTGCAGAACGTCAGAAATTTTGAAGAAACTGTGACCGCGCGGCTTACGGTTTTTTTAAAAAAAAGTTGTTCAGACATCAAGGGCTAATTCTGTTTTTGCTGATAAAAACCCACCTGTTTCCACCGAAAAACCGTTCAGGGGATGGTCTGCAACAGTTTGGCACCATTTTTGAGTGAATTGCAGAACGTCAGAAATTTTGAAGAAATTGTGACCGCGCGGCTTAGGGATTTTTAAAAAAATAGTTGTTCAGACATCGAGGGCTAATTCTGTTTCCGATGATAAAAACCCACCTGTTTCCACCGAAAAACCTTTCAGGGGATGGTCTGCAACAGATTGGCACCATTTTTGAGTGAATTGCAGAACGTCAGAAATTTTGAAGAAATTGTGACGGCGCGGCTTAGGGATTTTTTTTAAAAAAAGTTTTTCAGACATCGAGCGCTAATTCTGTTTCGGATGATAAAAACCCACCTGTTTCCACCGAAAAACCTTTCCGGGGATGGTCTGCAAAATATTGGCACCATTTTTGAGTGAATTGCAGAACGTCAGAAATTTTGAAGAAATTGTGACCGCGCGGCTTAGCGATTTTTTTTTAAAAAAGTTGTTCAGACATAGAGGTCCAATTCTGTTTCCGGTGATAAAAACCCAACTGTTTCCACCGAAAAACCTTTCAGGGGATGGTCTGCAACAGTTTGACACCATTTTTGAGTGAATTGCAGAACGTCAGAAATTTTGAAGAAATTGTGACCGCGCGGCTTAGGGATTTTTTCAAAAAAAGTTGTTCAGACATCGATGGCTAATTCTGTTTCCGATGATAAAAACCCACCTGTTTCCACCGAAAAACCTTTCAGGGGATGGTCTGCAACAGATTGGCACCATTTTTGAGTGAATTGCAGAACGTCAGAAATTCTGAAGAAATTGTGACCGCGCGGCTTAGGGATTTTTTCAAAAAAAGTTGTTCAGACATCGATGGCTAATTCTGTTTCCGATGATAAAAACCCACCTGTTTCCACCGAAAAACCTTTCAGGGGATGGTCTGCAACAGTTTGGCACCATTTTTGAGTGAATTGCAGAACGTCAGAAAGTTTGAAGAAATTGTGACCGCGCGGCTTAGGGATTTTTTTAAAAAACAAGTTGTTCAGACATCGAGGGCTAATTCTATTTTCGATGATAAAAACCCACCTATTTCCACCGAAAAACCTTTCAGTGGATGGTCCGCAACAGTTTGGCAGCATTTTTGAGTGAATTGCAGAACGTCAGAAATTTTGAAGAAATTGTGACCGCGCGGCTTAGGGATTTTTTCAAAAAAAGTTGTTCAGACATCGATGGCTAATTCTGTTTCCGATGATAAAAACCCACCTGTTTCCACCGAAAAACCTTTCAGGGGATGGTCTGCAACAGATTGGCACCATTTTTGAGTGAATTGCAGAACGTTAGAAATTCTGAAGAAATTGTGACCGCGCGGCTTAGGGATTTTTTTAAAAAACAAGTTGTTCAGACATAGAGGGCTAATTCTGTTTTCGATGATAAAAACCCACCTATTTCCACCGAAAAACCTTTCAGGGGATGGTCTGCAACAGTTTGACACCATTTTTGAGTGAATTGCAGAACGTCAGAAATTTTGAAGAAATTGTGACCGCGCGGCTTAGGGTTTTTTCAAAAAAAAGTTGTTCAGACATCGAGGGCTAATTCTGTTTTTGCTGATAAAAACCCACCTGTTTCCACCGAAAAACCGTTCAGGGGATGGTCTGCAACAGTTTGGCACCATTTTTGAGTGAATTGCAGAACGTCAGAAATTTTGAAGAAATTGTGACCGCGCGGCTTAGCGATTTTTTTAAAAAAAAGTTGTTCAGACATAGAGGTCCAATTCTGTTTCCGGTGATAAAAACCCAACTGTTTCCACCGAAAAACCTTTCAGGGGATGGTTTGCAACAGTTTGGCACCATTTTTGAGTGAATTGCAGAACGTCAGAAATTTTGAAGAAATTGTGACCGCGCGCCTTTGGGATTTTTTCAAAAAAAAGTTGTTCAGACATCGAGGGCGAATTCTGTTTTCGATGATAAAAACCCACCTATTTCCACCGAAAAACCTTTCAGGGGATGGTCTGCAACAGTTTGGCACCATTTTTGAGTGAATTGCAGAACGTCAGAAATTTTGAAGAAACTGTGACCGCGCGGCTTAGGGTTTTTTTTAAAAAAAGTTGTTCAGACATCGAGGGCTAATTCTGTTTTTGCTGATAAAAACCCACCTGTTTCCACCGAAAAACCGTTCAGGGGATGGTCTGCAACAGTTTGGCACCATTTTTGAGTGAATTGCAGAACGTCAGAAATTTTGAAGAAATTGTGACCGTGCGGCTTAGGGATTTTTAAATAAATAGTTGTTCAGACATCGAGGGCTAATTCTGTTTCCGATGATAAAAACCCACCTGTTTCCACCAACAAACCTTTCAGGGGATGGTCTGCAACAGTTTGGCACCATTTTTGAGTGAATTGCAGAACATCAGAAATTTTGAAGAAATTGTGACCGTGCAGCTTAGGGATTTTTTCGAAAAAACAAGTTGTTCAGACATGGAGGGCTAATTCTGTTTTCGATGATAAAAACCTACCTATTTCCACCGAAAAACCTTTCAGGGGATGGTCTGCAACAGTTTGACACCATTTTTGAGTGAATTGCAGAACGTCAGAAATTTTGAAGAAATTGTGACCGCGCGGCTTAGGGATTTTTTCAAAAAAAGTTGTTCAGACTTCGAGGGCTAATTCTGTTTCCGATGATAAAAACCCACCTGTTTCCACCGAAAAACCTTTCAGGGGATGGTCTGCAACAGTTTGGCACCATTTTTGAGTGAATTGCAGAACGTCAGAAATTTTGAAGAAACTGTGACCGCGCGGCTTACGGTTTTTTTAAAAAAAAGTTGTTCAGACATCGAGGGCTAATTCTGTTTTTGCTGATAAAAACCCACCTGTTTCCACCGAAAAACCGTTCAGGGGATGGTCTGCAACAGTTTGGCACCATTTTTGAGTGAATTGCAGAACGTCAGAAATTTTGAAGAAATTGTGACCGCGCGGCTTAGGGATTTTTAAAAAAATAGTTGTTCAGACATCGAGGGCTAATTCTGTTTCCGATGATAAAAACCCACCTGTTTCCACCGAAAAACCTTTCAGGGGATGGTCTGCAACAGATTGGCACCATTTTTGAGTGAATTGCAGAACGTCAGAAATTTTGAAGAAATTGTGACCGCGCGGCTTAGGGATTTTTTAAAAAATAGTTGTTCAGACATCGAGGGCTAATTCTGTTTCTGATGATAAAAACCCACCTGTTTCCACCGAAAAACCTTTCAGGGGATGGTCTGCAACAGATTGGCACCATTTTTGAGTGAATTGCAGAACGTCAGAAATTTTGAAGAAATTGTGACCGCGCGGCTTAGGGATTTTTTAAAAAAACAAGTTGTTCAGACATCGAGGGCTAATTCTATTTTCGATGATAAAAACCCACCTATTTCCACCAAAAAACCTTTCAGTGGATGGTCTGCAACAGATTGGCACCATTTTTGAGTGAATTGCAGAACGTTAGAAATTCTGAAGAAATTGTGACTGCGCGGCTTAGGGATTTTTTCAAAAAAAGTTGTTCAGACATCGATGGGTAATTCTGTTTCCGATGATAAAAACCCACCTGTTTCCACCGAAAAACCTTTCAGGGGATGGTCTGCAACAGTTTGGCACCATTTTTGAGTGAATTGCAGAACGTCAGAAAGTTTGAAGAAATTGTGACCGCGCGGCTTAGGGATTTTTTAAAAAAACAAGTTGTTCAGACATCGAGGGCTAATTCTATTTTCGATGATAAAAACCCACCTATTTCCACCGAAAAACCTTTCAGTGAATGGTCCGCAACAGTTTGACACCATTTTTTAGTGAATTGCAGAACGTCAGAAATTTTGAAGAAATTGTGACCGCGCGGCTTAGGGATTTTTTCAAAAAAAGTTCTTCAGACATCGAGGGCTAATTCTGTTTTCGATGATAAAAACCCACCTATTTCCACCGAAAAACCTTTCAGGGGATGGTTTGCAACAGTTTGGCACCATTTTTGAGTGAATTGCAGAACGTCAGAAATTTTGAAGAAATTGTGACCGCGCGGCTTAGGGATTTTTTAAAAAATAGTTGTTCAGACATCGAGGGCTAATTCTGTTTCTGATGATAAAAACCCACCTGTTTCCACCGAAAAACCTTTCAGGGGATGGTTTGCAACAGTTTGGCACCATTTTTGAGTGAATTGCAGAACGTCAGAAATTTTGAAGAAATTGTGACCGCGCGCCTTTGGGATTTTTTCAAAAAAAAGTTGTTCAGACATCGAGGGCGAATTCTGTTTTCGATGATAAAAACCCACCTATTTCCACCGAAAAACCTTTCAGGGGATGGTCTGCAACAGTTTGGCACCATTTTTGAGTGAATTGCAGAACGTCAGAAATTTTGAAGAAACTGTGACCGCGCGGCTTAGGGTTTTTTTAAAAAAAAGTTGTTCAGACATCGAGGGCTAATTCTGTTTTTGCTGATAAAAACCCACCTGTTTCCACCGAAAAACCGTTCAGGGGATGGTCTGCAACAGTTTGGCACCATTTTTGAGTGAATTGCAGAACGTCAGAAATTTTGAAGAAATTGTGACCGTGCGGCTTAGGAATTTTTAAATAAATAGTTGTTCAGACATCGAGGGCTAATTCTGTTTCCGATGATAAAAACCCACCTGTTTCCACCAACAAACCTTTCAGGGGATGGTCTGCAACAGTTTGGCACCATTTTTGAGTGAATTGCAGAACATCAGAAATTTTGAAGAAATTGTGACCGTGCAGCTTAGGGATTTTTTCGAAAAAACAAGTTGTTCAGACATGGAGGGCTAATTCTGTTTTCGATGATAAAAACCTACCTATTTCCACCGAAAAACCTTTCAGGGGATGGTCTGCAACAGTTTGACACCATTTTTGAGTGAATTGCAGAACGTCAGAAATTTTGAAGAAATTGTGACCGCGCGGCTTAGGGATTTTTTCAAAAAAAGTTGTTCAGACTTCGAGGGCTAATTCTGTTTCCGATGATAAAAACCCACCTGTTTCCACCGAAAAACCTTTCAGGGGATGGTCTGCAACAGTTTGGCACCATTTTTGAGTGAATTGCAGAACGTCAGAAATTTTGAAGAAACTGTGACCGCGCGGCTTACGGTTTTTTTAAAAAAAAGTTGTTCAGACATCGAGGGCTAATTCTGTTTTTGCTGATAAAAACCCACCTGTTTCCACCGAAAAACCGTTCAGGGGATGGTCTGCAACAGTTTGGCACCATTTTTGAGTGAATTGCAGAACGTCAGAAATTTTGAAGAAATTGTAGCCGCGCGGCTTAGGGATTTTTAAAAAAATAGTTGTTCAGACATCGAGGGCTAATTCTGTTTCCGATGATAAAAACCCACCTGTTTCCGCCGAAAAACCTTTCAGGGGATGGTCTGCAACAGATTGGCACCATTTTTGAGTGAATTGCAGAACGTCAGAAATTTTGAAGAAATTGTGACGGCGCGGCTTAGGGATTTTTTTTAAAAAAAGTTTTTCAGACATCGAGCGCTAATTCTGTTTCGGATGATAAAAACCCACCTGTTTCCACCGAAAAACCTTTCCGGGGATGGTCTGCAAAATATTGGCACCATTTTTGAGTGAATTGCAGAACGTCAGAAATTTTGAAGAAATTGTGACCGCGCGGCTTAGCGATTTTTTTTTAAAAAAGTTGTTCAGACATAGAGGTCCAATTCTGTTTCCGGTGATAAAAACCCAACTGTTTCCACCGAAAAACCTTTCAGGGGATGGTCTGCAACAGTTTGACACCATTTTTGAGTGAATTGCAGAACGTCAGAAATTTTGAAGAAATTGTGACCGCGCGGCTTAGGGATTTTTTCAAAAAAAGTTGTTCAGACATCGATGGCTAATTCTGTTTCCGATGATAAAAACCCACCTGTTTCCACCGAAAAACCTTTCAGGGGATGGTCTGCAACAGATTGGCACCATTTTTGAGTGAATTGCAGAACGTCAGAAATTCTGAAGAAATTGTGACCGCGCGGCTTAGGGATTTTTTCAAAAAAAGTTGTTCAGACATCGATGGCTAATTCTGTTTCCGATGATAAAAACCCACCTGTTTCCACCGAAAAACCTTTCAGGGGATGGTCTGCAACAGTTTGGCACCATTTTTGAGTGAATTGCAGAACGTCAGAAAGTTTGAAGAAATTGTGACCGCGCGGCTTAGGGATTTTTTTAAAAAACAAGTTGTTCAGACATCGAGGGCTAATTCTATTTTCGATGATAAAAACCCACCTATTTCCACCGAAAAACCTTTCAGTGGATGGTCCGCAACAGTTTGGCAGCATTTTTGAGTGAATTGCAGAACGTCAGAAATTTTGAAGAAATTGTGACCGCGCGGCTTAGGGATTTTTTCAAAAAAAGTTGTTCAGACATCGATGGCTAATTCTGTTTCCGATGATAAAAACCCACCTGTTTCCACCGAAAAACCTTTCAGGGGATGGTCTGCAACAGATTGGCACCATTTTTGAGTGAATTGCAGAACGTTAGAAATTCTGAAGAAATTGTGACCGCGCGGCTTAGGGATTTTTTTAAAAAACAAGTTGTTCAGACATAGAGGGCTAATTCTGTTTTCGATGATAAAAACCCACCTATTTCCACCGAAAAACCTTTCAGGGGATGGTCTGCAACAGTTTGACACCATTTTTGAGTGAATTGCAGAACGTCAGAAATTTTGAAGAAATTGTGACCGCGCGGCTTAGGGTTTTTTCAAAAAAAAGTTGTTCAGACATCGAGGGCTAATTCTGTTTTTGCTGATAAAAACCCACCTGTTTCCACCGAAAAACCGTTCAGGGGATGGTCTGCAACAGTTTGGCACCATTTTTGAGTGAATTGCAGAACGTCAGAAATTTTGAAGAAATTGTGACCGCGCGGCTTAGCGATTTTTTTAAAAAAAAGTTGTTCAGACATAGAGGTCCAATTCTGTTTCCGGTGATAAAAACCCAACTGTTTCCACCGAAAAACCTTTCAGGGGATGGTCTGCAACAGTTTGGCACCATTTTTGAGTGAATTGCAGAACGTCAGAAATTTTGAAGAAACTGTGACCGCGCGGCTTAGGGTTTTTTTTAAAAAAAGTTGTTCAGACATCGAGGGCTAATTCTGTTTTTGCTGATAAAAACCCACCTGTTTCCACCGAAAAACCGTTCAGGGGATGGTCTGCAACAGTTTGGCACCATTTTTGAGTGAATTGCAGAACGTCAGAAATTTTGAAGAAATTGTGACCGTGCGGCTTAGGGATTTTTAAATAAATAGTTGTTCAGACATCGAGGGCTAATTCTGTTTCCGATGATAAAAACCCACCTGTTTCCACCAACAAACCTTTCAGGGGATGGTCTGCAACAGTTTGGCACCATTTTTGAGTGAATTGCAGAACATCAGAAATTTTGAAGAAATTGTGACCGTGCAGCTTAGGGATTTTTTCGAAAAAACAAGTTGTTCAGACATGGAGGGCTAATTCTGTTTTCGATGATAAAAACCTACCTATTTCCACCGAAAAACCTTTCAGGGGATGGTCTGCAACAGTTTGACACCATTTTTGAGTGAATTGCAGAACGTCAGAAATTTTGAAGAAATTGTGACCGCGCGGCTTAGGGATTTTTTCAAAAAAAGTTGTTCAGACTTCGAGGGCTAATTCTGTTTCCGATGATAAAAACCCACCTGTTTCCACCGAAAAACCTTTCAGGGGATGGTCTGCAACAGTTTGGCACCATTTTTGAGTGAATTGCAGAACGTCAGAAATTTTGAAGAAACTGTGACCGCGCGGCTTACGGTTTTTTTAAAAAAAAGTTGTTCAGACATCGAGGGCTAATTCTGTTTTTGCTGATAAAAACCCACCTGTTTCCACCGAAAAACCGTTCAGGGGATGGTCTGCAACAGTTTGGCACCATTTTTGAGTGAATTGCAGAACGTCAGAAATTTTGAAGAAATTGTGACCGCGCGGCTTAGGGATTTTTAAAAAAATAGTTGTTCAGACATCGAGGGCTAATTCTGTTTCCGATGATAAAAACCCACCTGTTTCCACCGAAAAACCTTTCAGGGGATGGTCTGCAACAGATTGGCACCATTTTTGAGTGAATTGCAGAACGTCAGAAATTTTGAAGAAATTGTGACGGCGCGGCTTAGGGATTTTTTTTAAAAAAAGTTTTTCAGACATCGAGCGCTAATTCTGTTTCGGATGATAAAAACCCACCTGTTTCCACCGAAAAACCTTTCCGGGGATGGTCTGCAAAATATTGGCACCATTTTTGAGTGAATTGCAGAACGTCAGAAATTTTGAAGAAATTGTGACCGCGCGGCTTAGCGATTTTTTTTTAAAAAAGTTGTTCAGACATAGAGGTCCAATTCTGTTTCCGGTGATAAAAACCCAACTGTTTCCACCGAAAAACCTTTCAGGGGATGGTCTGCAACAGTTTGACACCATTTTTGAGTGAATTGCAGAACGTCAGAAATTTTGAAGAAATTGTGACCGCGCGGCTTAGGGATTTTTTCAAAAAAAGTTGTTCAGACATCGATGGCTAATTCTGTTTCCGATGATAAAAACCCACCTGTTTCCACCGAAAAACCTTTCAGGGGATGGTCTGCAACAGATTGGCACCATTTTTGAGTGAATTGCAGAACGTCAGAAATTCTGAAGAAATTGTGACCGCGCGGCTTAGGGATTTTTTCAAAAAAAGTTGTTCAGACATCGATGGCTAATTCTGTTTCCGATGATAAAAACCCACCTGTTTCCACCGAAAAACCTTTCAGGGGATGGTCTGCAACAGTTTGGCACCATTTTTGAGTGAATTGCAGAACGTCAGAAAGTTTGAAGAAATTGTGACCGCGCGGCTTAGGGATTTTTTTAAAAAACAAGTTGTTCAGACATCGAGGGCTAATTCTATTTTCGATGATAAAAACCCACCTATTTCCACCGAAAAACCTTTCAGTGGATGGTCCGCAACAGTTTGGCAGCATTTTTGAGTGAATTGCAGAACGTCAGAAATTTTGAAGAAATTGTGACCGCGCGGCTTAGGGATTTTTTCAAAAAAAGTTGTTCAGACATCGATGGCTAATTCTGTTTCCGATGATAAAAACCCACCTGTTTCCACCGAAAAACCTTTCAGGGGATGGTCTGCAACAGATTGGCACCATTTTTGAGTGAATTGCAGAACGTTAGAAATTCTGAAGAAATTGTGACCGCGCGGCTTAGGGATTTTTTTAAAAAACAAGTTGTTCAGACATAGAGGGCTAATTCTGTTTTCGATGATAAAAACCCACCTATTTCCACCGAAAAACCTTTCAGGGGATGGTCTGCAACAGTTTGACACCATTTTTGAGTGAATTGCAGAACGTCAGAAATTTTGAAGAAATTGTGACCGCGCGGCTTAGGGTTTTTTCAAAAAAAAGTTGTTCAGACATCGAGGGCTAATTCTGTTTTTGCTGATAAAAACCCACCTGTTTCCACCGAAAAACCGTTCAGGGGATGGTCTGCAACAGTTTGGCACCATTTTTGAGTGAATTGCAGAACGTCAGAAATTTTGAAGAAATTGTGACCGCGCGGCTTAGCGATTTTTTTAAAAAAAAGTTGTTCAGACATAGAGGTCCAATTCTGTTTCCGGTGATAAAAACCCAACTGTTTCCACCGAAAAACCTTTCAGGGGATGGTCTGCAACAGTTTGACACCATTTTTGAGTGAATTGCAGAACGTCAGAAATTTTGAAGAAATTGTGACCGCGCGGCTTAGGGATTTTTTCAAAAAAAGTTGTTCAGACATCGATGGCTAATTCTGTTTCCGATGATAAAAACCCACCTGTTTCCACCGAAAAACCTTTCAGGGGATGGTCTGCAACAGATTGGCACCATTTTTGAGTGAATTGCAGAACGTTAGAAATTCTGAAGAAATTGTGACCGCGCGGCTTAGGGATTTTTTCAAAAAAAGTTGTTCAGACATCGATGGCTAATTCTGTTTCCGATGATAAAAACCCACCTGTTTCCACCGAAAAACCTTTCAGGGGGTGGTCTGCAACAGTTTGGCACCATTTTTGAGTGAATTGCAGAACGTCAGAAAGTTTGAAGAAATTGTGACCGCGCGGCTTAGGGATTTTTTTAAAAAACAAGTTGTTCAGACATCGAGGGCTAATTCTATTTTCGATGATAAAAACCCACCTATTTCCACCGAAAAACCTTTCAGTGGATGGTCCGCAACAGTTTGGCAGCATTTTTGAGTGAATTGCAGAACGTCAGAAATTTTGAAGAAATTGTGACCGCGCGGCTTAGGGATTTTTTCAAAAAAAGTTGTTCAGACATCGAGGGCTAATTCTTTTCCCAATGATAAAAACCCACCTGTTTCCACCGAAAAACCTTTCAGGGGATGGTCTGCAACAGATTGGCACCATTTTTGAGTGAATTGCAGAACATCAGAAATTTTGAAGAAATTGTGACCGCGCGGCTTAGGGATTTTTTAAAAAAACAAGTTGTTCAGACATCGAGGGCTAATTCTATTTTCGATGATAAAAACCCACCTATTTCCACCGAAAAACCTTTCAGTGGATGGTCTGCAACAGTTTGACACCATTTTTGAGTGAATTGCAGAACGTCAGAAATTTTGAAGAAATTGTGACCGCGCGGCTTAGGGATTTTTTCAAAAAAAGTTGTTCAGACATCGATGGCTAATTCTGTTTCCGATGATAAAAACCCACCTGTTTCCACCGAAAAACCGTTCAGGGGATGGTCTGCAACAGTTTGGCACCATTTTGGAGTGAATTGCAGAACGTCAGAAATTTTGAAGAAATTGTGACCGCGCGGCTTAGGGATTTTTAAAAAAATAGTTGTTCAGACATCGAGGGCTAATTCTGTTTCCGATGATAAAAACCCACCTGTTTCCACCGAAAAACCTTTCAGGGGATGGTCTGCAACAGATTGGCACCATTTTTGAGTGAATTGCAGAACGTCAGAAATTTTGAAGAAATTGTGACGGCGCGGCTTAGGGATTTTTTTTAAAAAAGTTTTTCAGACATCGAGCGCTAATTCTGTTTCGGATGATAAAAACCCACCTGTTTCCACCGAAAAACCTTTCAGGGGATGGTCTGCAAAATATTGGCACCATTTTTGAGTGAATTGCAGAACGTCAGAAATTTTGAAGAAATTGTGACCGCGCGGCTTAGCGATTTTTTTTAAAAAAAGATGTTCAGACATAGAGGTCCAATTCTGTTTCCGGTGATAAAAACCCAACTGTTTCCACCGAAAAACCTTTCAGGGGATGGTCTGCAACAGTTTGACACCATTTTTGAGTGAATTGCAGAACGTCAGAAATTTTGAAGAAATTGTGACCGCGCGGCTTAGGGATTTTTTCAAAAAAAGTTGTTCAGACATCGATGGCTAATTCTGTTTCCGATGATAAAAACCCACCTGTTTCCACCGAAAAACCTTTCAGGGGATGGTCTGCAACAGATTGGCACCATTTTTGAGTGAATTGCAGAACGTTAGAAATTCTGAAGAAATTGTGACCGCGCGGCTTAGGGATTTTTTCAAAAAAAGTTGTTCAGACATCGATGGCTAATTCTGTTTCCGATGATAAAAACCCACCTGTTTCCACCGAAAAACCTTTCAGGGGGTGGTCTGCAACAGTTTGGCACCATTTTTGAGTGAATTGCAGAACGTCAGAAAGTTTGAAGAAATTGTGACCGCGCGGCTTAGGGATTTTTTCAAAAAAAGTTGTTCAGACATCGAGGGCTAATTCTTTTCCCGATGATAAAAACCCACCTGTTTCCACCGAAAAACCTTTCAGGGGATGGTCTGCAACAGATTGGCACCATTTTTGAGTGAATTGCAGAACATCAGAAATTTTGAAGAAATTGTGACCGCGCGGCTTAGGGATTTTTTAAAAAAACAAGTTGTTCAGACATCGAGGGCTAATTCTATTTTCGATGATAAAAACCCACCTATTTCCACCGAAAAACCTTTCAGTGGATGGTCTGCAACAGTTTGACACCATTTTTGAGTGAATTGCAGAACGTCAGAAATTTTGAAGAAATTGTGACCGCGCGGCTTAGGGATTTTTTCAAAAAAAGTTGTTCAGACATCGATGGCTAATTCTTTTCCCGATGATAAAAACCCACCTGTTTCCACCGAAAAACCTTTCAGGGGATGGTCTGCAACAGATTGGCACCATTTTTGAGTGAATTGCAGAACGTTAGAAATTCTGAAGAAATTGTGACCGCGCGGCTTAGGGATTTTTTAAAAAAACAAGTTGTTCAGACATAGAGGGCTAATTCTGTTTTCGATGATAAAAACCCACCTATTTCCACCGAAAAACCTTTCAGGGGATGGTCTGCAACAGTTTGACACCATTTTTGAGTGAATTGCAGAACGTCAGAAATTTTGAAGAAATTGTGACCGCGCGGCTTAGGGTTTTTTCAAAAAAAAGTTGTTCAGACATCGAGGGCTAATTCTGTTTTTGCTGATAAAAACCCACCTGTTTCCACCGAAAAACCGTTCAGGGGATGGTCTGCAACAGTTTGGCACCATTTTTGAGTGAATTGCAGAACGTCAGAAATTTTGAAGAAATTGTGACCGCGCGGCTTAGGGATTTTTTTTAAAAAAAGTTTTTCAGACATCGAGCGCTAATTCTGTTTCGGATGATAAAAACCCACCTGTTTCCACCGAAAAACCTTTCAGGGGATGGTCTGCAAAATATTGGCACCATTTTTGAGTGAATTGCAGAACGTCAGAAATTTTGAAGAAATTGTGACCGCGCGGCTTAGCGATTTTTTTTAAAAAAAGTTGTTCAGACATAGAGGTCCAATTCTGTTTCCGGTGATAAAAACCCAACTGTTTCCACCGAAAAACCTTTCAGGGGATGGTCTGCAACAGTTTGACACCATTTTTGAGTGAATTGCAGAACGTCAGAAATTTTGAAGAAATTGTGACCGCGCGGCTTAGGGATTTTTTCGAAAAAAGTTGTTCAGACATCGATGGCTAATTCTGTTTCCGATGATAAAAACCCACCTGTTTCCACCGAAAAACCTTTCAGGGGATGGTCTGCAACAGATTGGCACCATTTTTGAGTGAATTGCAGAACGTTAGAAATTATGAAGAAATTGTGACCGCGCGGCTTAGGGATTTTTTCAAAAAAAGTTGTTCAGACATCGATCGCTAATTCTGTTTCCGATGATAAAAACCCACCTGTTTCCACCGAAAAACCTTTCAGGGGATGGTCTGCAACAGTTTGGCACCATTTTTGAGTGAATTGCAGAACGTCAGAAAGTTTGAAGAAATTGTGACCGCGCGGCTTAGGGATTTTTTTAAAAAACAAGTTGTTCAGACATCGAGGGCTAATTCTTTTTTCGATGATAAAAACCCACCTATTTCCACCGAAAAACCTTTCAGTGGATGGTCCGCAACAGTTTGCAGCATTTTTGAGTGAATTGCAGAACGTCAGAAAGTTTGAAGAAATTGTGACCGCGCGGCTTAGGGATTTTTAAAAAAATAGTTGTTCAGACATCAAGGGCTAATTCTTTTCCCGATCATAAAAACCCACCTGTTTCCACCAAAAAACCTTTCAGGGGATGGTCTGCAACAGATTGGCACCATTTTTGAGTGAATTGCAGAACGTCAGAAATTTTGAAGAAATTGTGACCGCGCGGCTTAGGGATTTTTTAAAAAAACAAGTTGTTCAGACATCGAGGGCTAATTCTATTTTCGATGATAAAAACCCACCTATTTCCACCGAAAAACCTTTCAGTGGATGGTCTGCATCAGATTGGCACCATTTTTGAGTGAATTGCAGAACGTCAGAAATTTTGAAGAAATTGTGACCGCGCGGCTTAGGGATTTTTTCAAAAAAAGTTGTTCAGACATAGAGGTCCAATTCTGTTTCCGGTGATAAAAACCCAACTGTTTCCACCGAAAAACCTTTCAGGGGATGGTCTGCAACAGTTTGACACCATTTTTGAGTGAATTGCAGAACGTCAGAAATTTTGAAGAAATTGTGACCGCGCGGCTTAGGGATTTTTTCAAAAAAAGTTGTTCAGACATCGATGGCTAATTCTGTTTCCGATGATAAAAACCCACCTGTTTCCACCGAAAAACCTTTCAGGGGATGGTCTGCAACAGATTGGCACCATTTTTGAGTGAATTGCAGAACGTTAGAAATTCTGAAGAAATTGTGACCGCGCGGCTTAGGGATTTTTTTAAAAAACAAGTTGTTCAGACATAGAGGGCTAATTCTGTTTTCGATGATAAAAACCCACCTATTTCCACCGAAAAACCTTTCAGGGGATGGTCTGCAACAGTTTGACACCATTTTTGAGTGAATTGCAGAACGTCAGAAATTTTGAAGAAATTGTGACCGCGCGGCTTAGGGTTTTTTCAAAAAAAAGTTGTTCAGACATCGAGGGCTAATTCTGTTTTTGCTGATAAAAACCCACCTGTTTCCACCGAAAAACCGTTCAGGGGATGGTCTGCAACAGTTTGGCACCATTTTTGAGTGAATTGCAGAACGTCAGAAATTTTGAAGAAATTGTGACCGCGCGGCTTAGGGATTTTTAAAAAAATAGTTGTTCAGACATCGAGGGCTAATTCTGTTTCCGATGATAAAAACCCACCTGTTTCCACCGAAAAACCTTTCAGGGGATGGTCTGCAACAGATTGGCACCATTTTTGAGTGAATTGCAGAACGTCAGAAATTTTGAAGAAATTGTGACGGCGCGGCTTAGGGATTTTTTTTAAAAAAAGTTTTTCAGACATCGAGCGCTAATTCTGTTTCGCATGATAAAAACCCACCTGTTTCCACCGAAAAACCTTTCAGGGGATGGTCTGCAAAATATTGGCACCATTTTTGAGTGAATTGCAGAACGTCAGAAATTTTGAAGAAATTGTGACCGCGCGGCTTAGCGATTTTTTTAAAAAAAAGTTGTTCAGACATAGAGGTCCAATTCTGTTTCCGGTGATAAAAACCCAACTGTTTCCACCGAAAAACCTTTCAGGGGATGGTCTGCAACAGTTTGACACCATTTTTGAGTGAATTGCAGAACGTCAGAAATTTTGAAGAAATTGTGACCGCGCGGCTTAGGGATTTTTTCGAAAAAAGTTGTTCAGACATCGATGGCTAATTCTGTTTCCGATGATAAAAACCCACCTGTTTCCACCGAAAAACCTTTCAGGGGATGGTCTGCAACAGATTGGCACCATTTTTGAGTGAATTGCAGAACGTTAGAAATTATGAAGAAATTGTGACCGCGCGGCTTAGGGATTTTTTCAAAAAAAGTTGTTCAGACATCGATGGCTAATTCTGTTTCCGATGATAAAAACCCACCTGTTTCCACCGAAAAACCTTTCAGGGGATGGTCTGCAACAGTTTGGCACCATTTTTGAGTGAATTGCAGAACGTCAGAAAGTTTGAAGAAATTGTGACCGCGCGGCTTAGGGATTTTTTTAAAAAACAAGTTGTTTAGACATCGAGGGCTAATTCTTTTTTCGATGATAAAAACCCACCTATTTCCACCGAAAAACCTTTCAGTGGATGGTCCGCAACAGTTTGCAGCATTTTTGAGTGAATTGCAGAACGTCAGAAAGTTTGAAGAAATTGTGACCGCGCGGCTTAGGGATTTTTTCAAAAAAAGTTGTTCAGACATCAAGGGCTAATTCTTTTCCCGATCATAAAAACCCACCTGTTTCCACCAAAAAACCTTTCAGGGGATGGTCTGCAACAGATTGGCACCATTTTTGAGTGAATTGCAGAACGTCAGAAATTTTGAAGAAATTGTGACCGCGCGGCTTAGGGAATTTTTATAAAAAACAAGTTGTTCAGACATCGAGGGCTAATTCTATTTTCGATGATAAAAACCCACCTATTTCCACCGAAAAACCTTTCAGTGGATGGTCTGCAACAGATTGGCACCATTTTTGAGTGAATTGCAGAACGTTAGAAATGCTGAAGAAATTGTGACTGCGCGGCTTAGGGATTTTTTCAAAAAAAGTTGTTCAGACATCGATGGGTAATTCTGTTTCCGATGATAAAAACCCACCTGTTTCCACCGAAAAACCTTTCAGGGGATGGTCTGCAACAGATTGGCACCATTTTTGAGTGAATTGCAGAACGTCAGAAATTTTGAAGAAATTGTGACGGCGCGGCTTAGGGATTTTTTTTAAAAAAAGTTTTTCAGACATCGAGCGCTAATTCTGTTTCGCATGATAAAAACCCACCTGTTTCCACCGAAAAACCTTTCAGGGGATGGTCTGCAAAATATTGGCACCATTTTTGAGTGAATTGCAGAACGTCAGAAATTTTGAAGAAATTGTGACCGCGCGGCTTAGCGATTTTTTTAAAAAAAAGTTGTTCAGACATAGAGGTCCAATTCTGTTTCCGGTGATAAAAACCCAACTGTTTCCACCGAAAAACCTTTCAGGGGATGGTCTGCAACAGTTTGACACCATTTTTGAGAGAATTGCAGAACGTCAGAAATTTTGAAGAAATTGTGACCGCGCGGCTTAGGGATTTTTTCAAAAAAAGTTGTTCAGACATCGATGGCTAATTCTGTTTCCGATGATAAAAACCCACCTGTTTCCACCGAAAAACCTTTCAGGGGGTGGTCTGCAACAGTTTGGCACCATTTTTGAGTGAATTGCAGAACGTCAGAAAGTTTGAAGAAATTGTGACCGCGCGGCTTAGGGATTTTTTTAAAAAACAAGTTGTTCAGACATCGAGGGCTAATTCTATTTTCGATGATAAAAACCCACCTATTTCCACCGAAAAACCTTTCAGTGGATGGTCCGCAACAGTTTGGCAGCATTTTTGAGTGAATTGCAGAACGTCAGAAATTTTGAAGAAATTGTGACCGCGCCGCTTAGGGATTTTTTCAAAAAAAGTTGTTCAGACATCGAGGGCTAATTCTTTTCCCGATGATAAAAACCCACCTGTTTCCACCGAAAAACCTTTCAGGGGATGGTCTGCAACAGATTGGCACCATTTTTGAGTGAATTGCAGAACATCAGAAATTTTGAAGAAATTGTGACCGCGCGGCTTAGGGATTTTTTTAAAAAACAAGTTGTTCAGACTTAGAGGGCTAATTCTGTTTTCGATGATAAAAACCCACCTATTTCCACCGAAAAACCTTTCAGGGTATGGTCTGCAACAGTTTGACACCATTTTTGAGTGAATTGCAGAACGTCAGAAATTTTGAAGAAATTGTGACCGCGCGGCTTAGGGTTTTTTCAAAAAAAAGTTGTTCAGACATCGAGGGCTAATTCTGTTTTTGCTGATAAAAACCCACCTGTTTCCACCGAAAAACCGTTCAGGGGATGGTCTGCAACAGTTTGGCACCATTTTTGAGTGAATTGCAGAACGTCAGAAATTTTGAAGAAATTGTGACCGCGCGGCTTAGGGATTTTTAAAAAAATAGTTGTTCAGACATCGAGGGCTAATTCTGTTTCCGATGATAAAAACCCACCTGTTTCCACCGAAAAACCTTTCAGGGGATGGTCTGCAACAGATTGGCACCATTTTTGAGTGAATTGCAGAACGTCAGAAATTTTGAAGAAATTGTGACGGCGCGGCTTAGGGATTTTTTTTAAAAAAAGTTTTTCAGACATCGAGCGCTAATTCTGTTTCGGATGATAAAAACCCACCTGTTTCCACCGAAAAACCTTTCAGGGGATGGTCTGCAAAATATTGGCACCATTTTTGAGTGAATTGCAGAACGTCAGAAATTTTGAAGAAATTGTGATCGCGCGGCTTAGCGATTTTTTTTAAAAAAAGTTGTTCAGACATAGAGGTCCAATTCTGTTTCCGGAGATAAAAACCCAACTGTTTCCACCGAAAAACCTTTCAGGGGATGGTCTGCAACAGTTTGACACCATTTTTGAGTGAATTGCAGAACGTCAGAAATTTTGAAGAAATTGTGACCGCGCGGCTTAGGGATTTTTTCAAAAAAAGTTGTTCAGACATCGATGGCTAATTCTGTTTCCGATGATAAAAACCCACCTGTTTCCACCGAAAAACCTTTCAGGGGGTGGTCTGCAACAGTTTGGCACCATTTTTGAGTGAATTGCAGAACGTCAGAAAGTTTGAAGAAATTGTGACCGCGCGGCTTAGGGATTTTTTTAAAAAACAAGTTGTTCAGACATCGAGGGCTAATTCTATTTTCGATGATAAAAACCCACCTATTTCCACCGAAAAACCTTTCAGTGGATGGTCCGCAACAGTTTGGCAGCATTTTTGAGTGAATTGCAGAACGTCAGAAATTTTGAAGAAATTGTGACCGCGCCGCTTAGGGATTTTTTCAAAAAAAGTTGTTCAGACATCGAGGGCTAATTCTGTTTCCGATGATAAAAACCCACCTGTTTCCACCGAAAAACCTTTCAGGGGATGGTCTGCAACAGATTGGCACCATTTTTGAGTGAATTGCAGAACGTTAGAAATTCTGAAGAAATTGTGACCGCGCGGCTTAGGGATTTTTTTAAAAAACAAGTTGTTCAGACATAGAGGGCTAATTCTGTTTTCGATGATAAAAACCCACCTATTTCCACCGAAGAAACCTTTCAGGGCATGGTCTGCAACAGTTTGACACCATTTTTGAGTGAATTGCAGAACGTCAGAAATTTTGAAGAAATTGTGACCGCGCGGCTTAGGGTTTTTTCAAAAAAAAGTTGTTCAGACATCGAGGGCTAATTCTGTTTTTGCTGATAAAAACCCACCTGTTTCCACCGAAAAACCGTTCAGGGGATGGTCTGCAACAGTTTGGCACCATTTTTGAGTGAATTGCAGAACGTCAGAAATTTTGAAGAAATTGTGACCGCGCGGCTTAGGGATTTTTAAAAAAATAGTTGTTCAGACATCGAGGGCTAATTCTGTTTCCGATGATAAAAACCCACCTGTTTCCACCGAAAAACCTTTCAGGGGATGGTCTGCAACAGATTGGCACCATTTTTGAGTGAATTGCAGAACGTCAGAAATTTTGAAGAAATTGTGACGGCGCGGCTTAGGGATTTTTTTAAAAAAAAGTTTTTCAGACATCGAGCGCTAATTCTGTTTCGGATGATAAAAACCCACCTGTTTCCACCGAAAAACCTTTCAGGGGATGGTCTGCAAAATATTGGCACCATTTTTGAGTGAATTGCAGAACGTCAGAAATTTTGAAGAAATTGTGACCGCGCGGCTTAGCGATTTTTTTTAAAAAAACAAGTTGTTCAGACATCGAGGTCCAATTCTGTTTCCGGTGATAAAAACCCAACTGTTTCCACCGAAAAACCTTTCAGGGGATGGTCTGCAACAGTTTGACACCATTTTTGAGTGAATTGCAGAACGTCAGAAATTTTGAAGAAATTGTGACCGCGCGGCTTAGGGATTTTTTCGAAAAAAGTTGTTCAGACATCGATGGCTAATTCTGTTTCCGATGATAAAAACCCACCTGTTTCCACCGAAAAACCTTTCAGGGGATGGTCTGCAACAGATTGGCACCATTTTTGAGTGAATTGCAGAACGTTAGAAATTCTGAAGAAATTGTGACCGCGCGGCTTAGGGATTTTTTTAAAAAACAAGTTGTTCAGACATCGAGGGCTAATTCTTTTTTCGATGATAAAAACCCACCTATTTCCACCGAAAAACCTTTCAGTGGATGGTCCGCAACAGTTTGCAGCATTTTTGAGTGAATTGCAGAACGTCAGAAAGTTTGAAGAAATTGTGACCGCGCGGCTTAGGGATTTTTTAAAAAATAGTTGTTCAGACATCAAGAGCTAATTCTTTTCCCGATCATAAAAACCCACCTGTTTCCACCGAAAAACCTTTCAGGGGATGGTCTGCAACAGATTGGCACCATTTTTGAGTGAATTGCAGAACGTCAGAAATTTTGAAGAAATTGTGACCGCGCGGCTTAGGGATTTTTTAAAAAAACAAGTTGTTCAGACATCGAGGGCTAATTCTATTTTCGATGATAAAAACCCACCTATTTCCACCGAAAAACCTTTCAGTGGATGGTCTGCAACAGATTGGCACCATTTTTGAGTGAATTGCAGAACGTTAGAAATGCTGAAGAAATTGTGACCGCGCGGCTTAGGGATTTTTTCAAAAAAAGTTGTTCAGACATCGATGGGTAATTCTGTTTCCGATGATAAAAACCCACCTGTTTCCACCGAAAAACCTTTCAGGGGATGGTCTGCAACAGTTTGGCACCATTTTTGAGTGAATTGCAGAACGTCAGAAAGTTTGAAGAAATTGTGACCGCGCGGCTTAGGGATTTTTTAAAAAAACAAGTTGTTCAGACATCGAGGGCTAATTCTATTTTCGATGATAAAAACCCACCTATTTCCACCGAAAAACCTTTCAGTGAATGGTCCGCAACAGTTTGACACCATTTTTGAGTGAATTGCAGAACGTCAGAAATTTTGAAGAAATTGTGACGGTCGCTTAGGAATTTTTTAAAAAATAGTTGTTCAGACATCGAGGGCTAATTCTTTTTCCGATGATAAAAACCCACCTGTTTCCACCGAAAAACCTTTCAGGGGGTGGTCTGCAACAGATTGGCACCATTTTTGAGTGAATTGCAGAACGTCAGAAATTTTGAAGAGATTGTGAGCGCGCGGCTTTGGGATTTTTGCAAAAAAATGTTCTTCAGACATCGAGGGCTAATTCTGTTTTTGCTGATAAAAACCCACCTGTTTCCACCGAAAAACCGTTCAGGGGATGGTCTGCAACAGTTTGGCACCATTTTTGAGTGAATTGCAGAACGTCAGAAATTTTGAAGAAATTGTGACCGTGCGGCTTAGGGATTTTTTCAAAAAAAGTAGTTCAGACATCGAGGGCTAATTCTGTTTCCGATGATAAAAACCCACCTGTTTCCACCGAAAAACCTTTCAGGGGATGGTCTGCAACAGTTTGGCACCATTTTAGAGTGAATTGCAGAACGTCAGAAATTTTGAAGAAATTGTGACCGCACGGCTTAGGGATTTTTTTAAAAAACAAGTTGTTCAGACATCGAGGGCTAATTCTGTTTCCGATGATAAAAACCCATCTGTTTCCACCGAAAAACCTTTCAGGGGATGGTCTGCAACAGATTGGCACCATTTTTGAGTGAATTGCAGAATGTCAGAAATTTTGAAGAAATTGTGACCGTGCGGCTTAGGGATTTTTAAATAAATAGTTGTTCAGACATCGAGGGCTATTCTGTTTTTGCTGATAAAAACCCACCTGTTTCCACCGAAAAACCTTTCAGGGGATGGTCTGCAACAGATTGGCACTATTTTTGAGTGAATTGCAGAACATCAGAAATTTTGAAGAAATTGTGACCGCGCGGCTTAGGGATTTTTTCAAAAAAAGTTGTTCAGACATCGATGGCTAATTCTGTTTCCGATGATAAAAACCCACCTGTTTCCACCGAAAAACCTTTCAGGGGATGGTCTGCAACAGATTGGCACCATTTTTGAGTGAATTGCAGAACGTTAGAAATTCTGAAGAAATTGTGACCGCGCGGCTTAGGGTTTTTTCAAAAAATTTGTTCAGACATCGAGGGCTAATTCTGTTTTTGCTGATAAAAACCCACCTGTTTCCACCGAAAAACCGTTCAGGGGATGGTCTGCAACAGTTTGGCACCATTTTTGAGTGAATTGCAGAACGTCAGAAATTTTGAAGAAATTGTGACCGCGCGGCTTAGGGATTTTTAAAAAAATAGTTGTTCAGACATCGAGGGCTAATTCTGTTTCCGATGATAAAAACCCACCTGTTTCCACCGAAAAACCTTTCAGGGGATGGTCTGCAACAGATTGGCACCATTTTTGAGTGAATTGCAGAACGTCAGAAATTTTGAAGAAATTGTGACGGCGCGGCTTAGGGATTTTTTTTAAAAAAAGTTTTTCAGACATCGAGCGCTAATTCTGTTTCGGATGATAAAAACCCACCTGTTTCCACCGAAAAACCTTTCAGGGGATGGTCTGCAAAATATTGGCACCATTTTTGAGTGAATTGCTGAACGTCAGAAATTTTGAAGAAATTGTGACCGCGCGGCTTAGCGATTTTTTTTAAAAAAAGTTGTTCAGACATAGAGGTCCAATTCTGTTTCCGGTGATAAAAACCCAACTGTTTCCACCGAAAAACCTTTCAGGGGATGGTCTGCAACAGTTTGACACCATTTTTGAGTGAATTGCAGAACGTCAGAGATTTTGAAGAAATTGTGACCGCGCGGCTTAGGGATTTTTTCGAAAAAAGTTGTTCAGACATCGATGGCTAATTCTGTTTCCGATGATAAAAACCCACCTGTTTCCACCGAAAAACCTTTAGGGGATGGTCTGCAACAGATTGGCACCATTTTTGAGTGAATTGCAGAACGTTAGAAATTCTGAAGAAATTGTGACCGCGCGGCTTAGGGATTTTTTCAAAAAAAGTTGTTCAGACATCGATGGCTAATTCTGTTTCCGATGATAAAAACCCACCTGTTTCCACCGAAAAACCTTTCAGGGGATGGTCTGCAACAGTTTGGCACCATTTTTGAGTGAATTGCAGAACGTCAGAAAGTTTGAAGAAATTGTGACCGCGCGGCTTAGGGATTTTTTTAAAAAACAAGTTGTTCAGACATCGAGGGCTAATTCTTTTTTCGATGATAAAAACCCACCTATTTCCACCGAAAAACCTTTCAGTGGATGGTCCGCAACAGTTTGCAGCATTTTTGAGTGAATTGCAGAACGTCAGAAAGTTTGAAGAAATTGTGACCGCGCGGCTTAGGGATTTTTTAAAAAATAGTTGTTCAGACATCAAGAGCTAATTCTTTTCCCGATCATAAAAACCCACCTGTTTCCACCGAAAAACCTTTCAGGGGATGGTCTGCAACAGATTGGCACCATTTTTGAGTGAATTGCAGAACGTCAGAAATTTTGAAGAAATTGTGACCGCGCGGCTTAGGGATTTTTTAAAAAAACAAGTTGTTCAGACATCGAGGGCTAATTCTATTTTCGATGATAAAAACCCACCTATTTCCACCGAAAAACCTTTCAGTGGATGGTCTGCAACAGATTGGCACCATTTTTGAGTGAATTGCAGAACGTTAGAAATGCTGAAGAAATTGTGACCGCGCGGCTTAGGGATTTTTTCAAAAAAAGTTGTTCAGACATCGATGGGTAATTCTGTTTCCGATGATAAAAACCCACCTGTTTCCACCGAAAAACCTTTCAGGGGATGGTCTGCAACAGTTTGGCACCATTTTTGAGTGAATTGCAGAACGTCAGAAAGTTTGAAGAAATTGTGACCGCGCGGCTTAGGGATTTTTTAAAAAAACAAGTTGTTCAGACATCGAGGGCTAATTCTATTTTCGATGATAAAAACCCACCTATTTCCACCGAAAAACCTTTCAGTGAATGGTCCGCAACAGTTTGACACCATTTTTGAGTGAATTGCAGAACGTCAGAAATTTTGAAGAAATTGTGACGGTCGCTTAGGGATTTTTTAAAAAATAGTTGTTCAGACATCGAGGGCTGATTCTTTTTCCGATGATAAAAACCCACCTGTTTCCACCGAAAAACCTTTCAGGGGGTGGTCTGCAACAGATTGGCACCATTTTTGAGTGAATTGCAGAACGTCAGAAATTTTGAAGAGATTGTGAGCGCGCGGCTTTGGGATTTTTGCAAAAAAATGTTCTTCAGACATCGAGGGCTAATTCTGTTTTTGCTGATAAAAACCCACCTGTTTCCACCGAAAAACCGTTCAGGGGATGGTCTGCAACAGTTTGGCACCATTTTTGAGTGAATTGCAGAACGTCAGAAATTTTGAAGAAATTGTGACCGTGCTGCTTAGGGATTTTTTCAAAAAAAGTAGTTCAGACATCGAGGGCTAATTCTGTTTCCGATGATAAAAACCCACCTGTTTCCACCGAAAAACCTTTCAGGGGATGGTCTGCAACAGTTTGGCACCATTTTAGAGTGAATTGCAGAACGTAAGAAATTTTGAAGAAATTGTGACCGCACGGCTTAGGGATTTTTTTAAAAAACAAGTTGTTCAGACATCGAGGGCTAATTCTGTTTCCGATGATAAAAACCCATCTGTTTCCACCGAAAAACCTTTCAGGGGATGGTCTGCAACAGATTGGCACCATTTTAGAGTGAATTACAGAACGTCAGAAATTTTGAAGAAATTGTGACGGTCGCTTAGGGATTTTTTAAAAAATAGTTGTTCAGACATCGAGGGCTAATTCTTTTTCCGATGATAAAAACCCACCTGTTTCCACCGAAAAACCTTTCAGGGGATGGTCTGCAACAGATTGGCACCATTTTTGAGTGAATTGCAGAACGTCAGAAATTTTGAAGAAATTGTGACCGTGCGGCTTAGGGATTTTTAAATAAATAGTTGTTCAGACATCGAGGGCTATTCTGTTTTTGCTGATAAAAACCCACCTGTTTCCACCGAAAAACCTTTCAGGGGATGGTCTGCAACAGATTGGCACTATTTTTGAGTGAATTGCAGAACATTAGAAATTCTGAAGAAATTGTGACAGCGCGGCTTAGGGATTTTTTCAAAAAAAGTTGTTCAGACATCGATGGCTAATTCTGTTTCCGATGATAAAAACCCACCTGTTTCCACCGAAAAACCTTTCAGGGGATGGTCTGCAACAGTTTGGCAGCATTTTTGAGTGAATTGCAGAACGTCAGAAATTTTGAAGAAACTGTGACCGTGCGGCTTAGGGATTTTTCAAAAAAAAGTTGTTCAGACATCGAGGGCTAATTCTGTTTCCGATGATAAAAACCCACCTGTTTCCACCGAAAAACCTTTCAGGGGATGGTCTGCAACAGTTTGGCACCATTTTAGAGTGAATTGCAGAACGTCAGAAATTTTGAAGAAATTGTGACCGCGCGGCTTAGGGATTTTTTTAAAAAGCAAGTTGTTCAGACATCGAGGGCTAATTCTGTTTCCGATGATAAAAACCCATCTGTTTCCACCGAAAAACCTTTCAGGGGATGGTCTGCAACACATTGGCACCATTTTTGAGTGAATTGCAGAACGTCAGAAATTTTGAAGAAATTGTGACGGTCGCTTAGGGATTTTTTAAAAAATAGTTGTTCACACATCGAGGGCTAATTCTTTTTCCGATGATAAAAACCCACCTGTTTCCACCGAAAAACCTTTCAGGGGATGGTCTGCAACAGATTGGCACCATTTTTGTGTGAATTGCAGAACGTCAGAAATTTTGAAGAGATTGTGAGCGCGCGGCTTTGGGATTTTTGCAAAAAAATGTTCTTCAGACATCGAGGGCTAATTCTCTTTTTGCTGATAAAAACCCACCTGTTTCCACCGAAAAACCGTTCAGGGGATGGTCTGCAACAGTTTGGCACCATTTTTGAGTGAATTGCAGAACGTCAGAAATTTTGAAGAAATTGTGACCGTGCGGCTTAGGGATTTTTTCAAAAAAAGTAGTTCAGACATCGAGGGCTAATTCTGTTTCCGATGATAAAAACCCACCTGTTTCCACCGAAAAACCTTTCAGGGGATGGTCTGCAACAGTTTGGCACCATTTTAGAGTGAATTGCAGAACGTCAGAAATTTTGAAGAAATTGTGACCGCACGGCTTAGGGATTTTTTTAAAAAACAAGTTGTTCAGACATCGAGGGCTAATTCTGTTTCCGATGATAAAAACCCATCTGTTTCCACCGAAAAACCTTTCAGGGGATGGTCTGCAACAGATTGGCACCATTTTAGAGTGAATTACAGAACGTCAGAAATTTTGAAGAAATTGTGACGGTCGCTTAGGGATTTTTTAAAAAATAGTTGTTCAGACATCGAGGGCTAATTCTTTTTCCGATGATAAAAACCCACCTGTTTCCACCGAAAAACCTTTCAGGGGATGGTCTGCAACAGATTGGCACCATTTTTGAGTGAATTGCAGAACGTCAGAAATTTTGAAGAAATTGTGACCGTGCGGCTTAGGGATTTTTAAATAAATAGTTGTTCAGACATCGAGGGCGATTCTGTTTTTGCTGATAAAAACCCACCTGTTTCCACCGAAAAACCTTTCAGTGGATGGTCTGCAACAGTTTGACACAATTTTTGAGTGAATTGCAGAACGTCAGAAATTTTGAAGAAATTGTGACCGCGCGGCTTAGGGATTTTTTCAAAAAAAAGTTGTTCAGACATCGAGGGCTAATTCTGTTTCCGATGATAAAAACCCACCTGTTTCCACCGAAAAACCTTTCAGGGGATGGTCTGCAACAGATTGGCACTATTTTTGAGTGAATTGCAGAACATTAGAAATTCTGAAGAAATTGTGACAGCGCGGCTTAGGGATTTTTTCAAAAAAAGTTGTTCAGACATCGATGGCTAATTCTGTTTCCGATGATAAAAACCCACCTGTTTCCACCGAAAAACCTTTCAGGGGATGGTCTGCAACAGTTTGGCACCATTTTTGAGTGAATTGCAGAACGTCAGAAATTTTGAAGAAATTGTGACCGCGCGGCTTAGGGATTTTTTAAAAAAACAAGTTGTTCAGACATCGAGGGCTAATTCTATTTTCGATGATAAAAACCCACCTATTTCCACCGAAAAACCTTTCAGTGGATGGTCTGCAACAGTTTGACACCATTTTTGAGTGAATTGCAGAATGTCAGAAATTTTGAAGAAATTGTGACCGCGCGGCTTAGGGATTTTTTCGAAAAAAGTTGTTCAGACATCGAGGGCTAATTCTGTTTCCGATGATAAAAACCCACCTGTTTCCACCGAAAAACCTTTCCGGGGATGGTCTGCAACAGTTTGGCACCATTTTAGAGTGAATTGCAGAACGTCAGAAATTTTGAAGAAATTGTGACCGCGCGGCTTAGGGATTTTTTTAAAAAACAAGTTGTTCAGACATCGAGGGCTAATTCTGTTTCCGATGATAAAAACCCATCTGTTTCCACCGAAAAACCTTTCAGGGGATGGTCTGCAACACATTGGCACCATTTTTGAGTGAATTGCAGAACGTCAGAAATTTTGAAGAAATTGTGACGGTCGCTTAGGGATTTTTTAAAAAATAGTTGTTCACACATCGAGGGCTAATTCTTTTTCCGATGATAAAAACCCACCTGTTTCCACCGAAAAACCTTTCAGGGGATGGTCTGCAACAGATTGGCACCATTTTTGTGTGAATTGCAGAACGTCAGAAATTTTGAAGAGATTGTGAGCGCGCGGCTTTGGGATTTTTGCAAAAAAATGTTCTTCAGACATCGAGGGCTAATTCTGTTTTTGCTGATAAAAACCCACCTGTTTCCACCGAAAAACCGTTCAGGGGATGGTCTGCAACAGTTTGGCACCATTTTTGAGTGAATTGCAGAACGTCAGAAATTTTGAAGAAATTGTGACCGTGCGGCTTAGGGATTTTTTCAAAAAAAGTAGTTCAGACATCGAGGGCTAATTCTGTTTCCGATGATAAAAACCCACCTGTTTCCACCGAAAAACCTTTCAGGGGATGGTCTGCAACAGTTTGGCACCATTTTAGAGTGAATTGCAGAACGTCAGAAATTTTGAAGAAATTGTGACCGCACGGCTTAGGGATTTTTTTAAAAAACAAGTTGTTCAGACATCGAGGGCTAATTCTGTTTCCGATGATAAAAACCCATCTGTTTCCACCGAAAAACCTTTCAGGGGATGGTCTGCAACAGATTGGCACCATTTTAGAGTGAATTACAGAACGTCAGAAATTTTGAAGAAATTGTGACGGTCGCTTAGGGATTTTTTAAAAAATAGTTGTTCAGACATCGAGGGCTAATTCTTTTTCCGATGATAAAAACCCACCTGTTTCCACCGAAAAACCTTTCAGGGGATGGTCTGCAACAGATTGGCACCATTTTTGAGTGAATTGCAGAACGTCAGAAATTTTGAAGAAATTGTGACCGTGCGGCTTAGGGATTTTTAAATAAATAGTTGTTCAGACATCAAGGGCGATTCTGTTTTCGATGATAAAAACCCACCTGTTTCCACCGAAAAACCTTTCAGTGGATGGTCTGCAACAGTTTGACACAATTTTTGAGTGAATTGCAGAACGTCAGAAATTTTGAAGAAATTGTGACCGCGCGGCTTAGGGATTTTTTCAAAAAAAAGTTGTTCAGACATCGAGGGCTAATTCTGTTTCCGATGATAAAAACCCACCTGTTTCCACCGAAAAACCTTTCAGGGGATGGTCTGCAACAGATTGGCACTCTTTTTGAGTGAATTGCAGAACATTAGAAATTCTGAAGAAATTGTGACAGCGCGGCTTAGGGATTTTTTCAAAAAAAGTTGTTCAGACATCGAGGGCTAATTCTGTTTCCGATGATAAAAACCCACCTGTTTCCACCGAAAAACCTTTCAGGGGATGGTCTGCAACAGTTTGGCACCATTTTTGAGTGAATTGCAGAACGTCAGAAATTTTGAAGAAATTGTGACCGCACGGCTTAGGGATTTTTTTAAAAAACAAGTTGTTCAGACATCGAGGGCTAATTCTGTTTCCGATGATAAAAACCCATCTGTTTCCACCGAAAAACCTTTCAGGGGATGGTCTGCAACAGATTGGCACCATTTTAGAGTGAATTACAGAACGTCAGAAATTTTGAAGAAATTGTGACGGTCGCTTAGGGATTTTTTAAAAAATAGTTGTTCAGACATCGAGGGCTAATTCTTTTTCCGATGATAAAAACCCACCTGTTTCCACCGAAAAACCTTTCAGGGGATGGTCTGCAACAGATTGGCACCATTTTTGAGTGAATTGCAGAACGTCAGAAATTTTGAAGAAATTGTGACCGTGCGGCTTAGGGATTTTTAAATAAATAGTTGTTCAGACATCAAGGGCGATTCTGTTTTCGATGATAAAAACCCACCTGTTTCCACCGAAAAACCTTTCAGTGGATGGTCTGCAACAGTTTGACACAATTTTTGAGTGAATTGCAGAACGTCAGAAATTTTGAAGAAATTGTGACCGCGCGGCTTAGGGATTTTTTCAAAAAAAAGTTGTTCAGACATCGAGGGCTAATTCTGTTTCCGATGATAAAAACCCACCTGTTTCCACCGAAAAACCTTTCAGGGGATGGTCTGCAACAGATTGGCACTCTTTTTGAGTGAATTGCAGAACATTAGAAATTCTGAAGAAATTGTGACAGCGCGGCTTAGGGATTTTTTCAAAAAAAGTTGTTCAGACATCGAGGGCTAATTCTGTTTCCGATGATAAAAACCCACCTGTTTCCACCGAAAAACCTTTCAGGGGATGGTCTGCAACAGTTTGGCACCATTTTTGAGTGAATTGCAGAACGTCAGAAATTTTGAAGAAATTGTGACCGCGCGGCTTAGGGATTTTTTTAAAAAACAAGTTGTTCAGACATCGAGGGCTAATTCTATTTTCGATGATAAAAACCCACCTATTTCCACCGAAAAACCTTTCAGGGGATGGTCTGCAAAATATTGGCACCATTTTTGAGTGAATTGCAGAATGTCAGAAATTTTGAAGAAATTGTGACCGCGCGGCTTAGGGATTTTTTTCGAAAAAGTTGTTCAGACATCGAGGGCTAATTCTGTTTCCGATGATAAAAACCCACCTGTTTCCACCGAAAAACCTTTCCGGGGATGGTCTGCAACAGTTTGGCAGCATTTTTGAGTGAATTGCAGAACGTCAGAAATTTTGAAGAAACTGTGACCGCGCGGCTTAGGGTTTTTTTAAAAAAAAGTTGTTCAGACATCGAGCGCTAATTCTGTTTTTGCTGATAAAAACCCACCTGTTTCCACCGAAAAACCGTTCAGGGGATGGTCTGCAACAGATTGGCACCATTTTTGAGTGAATTGCAGAACGTCAGAAATTTTGAAGAAATTGTGACCGCTCGACTTAGGGATTTTTTTAAAAAACAAGTTGTTCAGACATCGAGGGCTAATTCTATTTTCGATGATAAAAACCCACCTGTTTCCACCGAAAAACCTTTCAAGGGATGGTCTGCAACAGTTTGGCACCATTTTTGAGTGAATTGGAGAACGTCAGAAATTTTGAAGAAATTGTGACCGCGCGGTTTAGGGATTTTTTAAAAAATAGTTGTTCAGACATCGAGGGCTAATTCTGTTTTCGATGATAAAAACCCACCTATTTCCACCGAAAAACCTTTCAGGGGATGGTCTGCAACAGTTTGGCACCATTTTTGAGTGAATTGGAGAACGTCAGAAATTTTGAAGAAATTGTGACCGCGCGGTTTAGGGATTTTTTAAAAAATAGTTGTTCAGACATCGAGGGCTAATTCTGTTTTCGATGATAAAAACCCACCTATTTCCACCGAAAAACCTTTCGGGGGATGGTCTGCAACAGTTTGACACCATTTTTGAGTGAATTGCAGAACGTCAGAAATTTTGAAGAAATTGTGACCGCGCGGCTTAGGGATTTTTTCAAAAAGCGTTGTTCACACATCGAGGGCTAATTCTGTTTCCGATGATAAAAACCCACCTGTTTCCACCAAAAAACCTTTCAGGGGATGGTCTGCAACAGTTTGACACCATTTTTGAGTGAATTGCAGAACCTCAGAAATTTTGAAGAAATTGTGACCGCGCAGATTAAGGATTTTTTCAAAAAAACAAGTTGTTCAGACATCGAGGACTAATTCTGTTTTCGATGATAAAAACCCACCTATTTCCACCGAAAAACATTTCAGGGGATGGTCTGCAACAGTTTGACACCATTTTTGAGTGAATTGCAGAACGTCAGAAATTTTGAAGAAATTGTGACCGCGCGGCTTAGGGATTTTTAAAAAAATAGTTGTTCAGACATCGAGGGCTAATTCTGTTTCCGATGATAAAAACCCACCTGTTTCCACCGAAAAACCTTTCAAGGGATGGTCTGCAACAGTTTGGCACCATTTTTGAGTGAATTGCAGAACGTCAGAAATTTTGAAGAAATTGTGACCGTGCGGCTTAGGGATTTTTAAATAAATAGTTGTTCAGACATCGAGGGCTAATTCTGTTTCCGATGATAAAAACCCACCTATTTCCACCGAAAAACCTTTCAGGGGATGGTCTGCAACAGTTTGACACCATTTTTGAGTGAATTGCAGAACGTCAGAAATTTTGAAGAAATTGTGACCGCGCGGCTTAGGGTTTTTTCAAAAAAAAGTTGTTCAGACATCGAGGGCTAATTCTGTTTTTGCTGATAAAAACCCACCTGTTTCCACCGAAAAACCGTTCAGGGGATGGTCTGCAACAGTTTGGCACCATTTTTGAGTGAATTGCAGAACGTCAGAAATTTTGAAGAAATTGTGACCGCGCGGCTTAGGGATTTTTAAAAAAATAGTTGTTCAGACATCGAGGGCTAATTCTGTTTCCGAAGATAAAAACCCACCTGTTTCCACCGAAAAACCTTTCAGGGGATGGTCTGCAACAGATTGGCACCATTTTTGAGTGAATTGCAGAACGTCAGAAATTTTGAAGAAATTGTGACGGCGCGGCTTAGGGATTTTTTTAAAAAAAAGTTTTTCAGACATCGAGCGCTAATTCTGTTTCGGATGATAAAAACCCAACTGTTTCCACCGAAAAACCTTTCAGGGGATGGTCTGCAAAATATTGGCACCATTTTTGAGTGAATTGCAGAACGTCAGAAATTTTGAAGAAATTGTGACCGCGCGGCTTAGCGATTTTTTTTTAAAAAAGTTGTTCAGACATAGAGGTCCAATTCTGTTTCCGGTGATAAAAACCCAACTGTTTCCACCGAAAAACCTTTCAGGGGATGGTCTGCAACGGTTTGACACCATTTTTGAGTGAATTGCAGAACGTCAGAAATTTTGAAGAAATTGTGACCGCGCGGCTTAGGGTTTTTTTCGAAAAAAGTTGTTCAGACATCGATGGCTAATTCTGTTTCCGATGATAAAAACCCACCTGTTTCCACCGAAAAACCTTTCAGGGGATGGTCTGCAACAGATTGGCACCATTTTTGAGTGAATTGCAGAACGTTAGAAATTCTGAAGAAATTGTGACCGCGCGGCTTAGGGATTTTTTCAAAAAAAGTTGTTCAGACATCGATGGCTAATTCTGTTTCCGATGATAAAAACCCACCTGTTTCCACCGAAAAACCTTTCAGGGGATGGTCTGCAACAGTTTGGCACCATTTTTGAGTGAATTGCAGAACGTCAGAAAGTTTGAAGAAATTGTGACCGTGCGGCTTAGGGATTTTTTTAAAAAACAAGTTGTTCAGACATCGAGGGCTAATTCTTTTTTCGATGATAAAAACCCACCTATTTCCACCGAAAAACCTTTCAGTGGATGGTCCGCAACAGATTGGCACCATTTTTGAGTGAATTGCAGAACGTTAGAAATTCTGAAGAAATTGTGACTGCGCGGCTTAGGGATTTTTTCAAAAAAAGTTGTTCAGACATCGATGGGTAATTCTGTTTCCGATGATAAAAACCCACCTGTTTCCACCGAAAAACCTTTCAGGGGATGGTCTGCAACAGATTGGCACCATTTTTGAGTGAATTGCAGAACGTCAGAAAGTTTGAAGAAATTGTGACCGCGCGGCTTAGGGATTTTTTTAAAAAACAAGTTGTTCAGACATCGAGGGCTAATTCTATTTTCGATGATAAAAACCCACCTATTTCCACCGAAAAACCTTTCAGTGAATGGTCCGCAACAGTTTGACACCATTTTTCAGTGAATTGCAGAACGTCAGAAATTTTGAAGAAATTGTGACCGCGCGGCTTAGGGATTTTTTCAAAAAAAGTTCTTCAGACATCGAGGGCTAATTCTGTTTCCGATGATAAAAACCCACCTGTTTCCACCGAAAACCTTTCAAGGGATGGTCTGTAACAGTTTGGCAGCATTTTTGAGTGAATTGCAGAACGTCAGAAATTTTGAAGATATTGTGACGGTGGCTTAGGGATTTTTTAAAAAATAGTTGTTCAGACATCGAGGGCTAATTCTGTTTCCGATGATAAAAACCCACCTGTTTCCACCGAAAAACCTTTCCGGGGATGGTCTGCAACAGTTTGGCAGCATTTTTGAGTGAATTGCAGAACGTCAGAAATTTTGCAGAAACTGTGACCGCGCGGCTTAGGGTTTTTTTAAAAAAAAGTTGTTCAGACATCGAGGGCTAATTCTGTTTTTGCTGATAAAAACCCACCTGTTTCCACCGAAAAACCGTTCAGGGGATGGTCTGCAACAGATTGGCACCATTTTTGAGTGAATTGCAGAACGTCAGATATTTTGAAGAAATTGTGACCGCTCGGCTTAGGGATTTTTTTAAAAAACAAGTTGTTCAGACATCGAGGGCTAATTCTATTTTCGATGATAAAAACCCACCTGTTTCCACCGAAAAACCTTTCAAGGGATGGTCTGCAACAGTTTGGCACCATTTTTGAGTGAATTGCAGAACGTCAGAAATTTTGAAGAAATTGTGACCGCGCGGTTTAGGGATTTTTTAAAAAATAGTTGTTCAGACATCGAGGGCTAATTCTGTTTTCGATGATAAAAACCCACCTATTTCCACCGAAAAACCTTTCAGGGGATGGTCTGCAACAGTTTGGCACCATTTTTGAGTGAATTGGAGAACGTCAGAAATTTTGAAGAAATTGTGACCGCGCGGTTTAGGGATTTTTTAAAAAATAGTTGTTCAGACATCGAGGGCTAATTCTGTTTTCGATGATAAAAACCCACCTATTTCCACCGAAAAACCTTTCGGGGGATGGTCTGCAACAGTTTGACACCATTTTTGAGTGAATTGCAGAACGTCAGAAATTTTGAAGAAATTGTGACCGCGCGGCTTAGGGATTTTTTCAAAAAGCGTTGTTCACACATCGAGGGCTAATTCTGTTTCCGATGATAAAAACCCACCTGTTTCCACCAAAAAACCTTTCAGGGGATGGTCTGCAACAGTTTGACACCATTTTTGAGTGAATTGCAGAACCTCAGAAATTTTGAAGAAATTGTGACCGCGCAGATTAAGGATTTTTTCAAAAAAACAAGTTGTTCAGACATCGAGGACTAATTCTGTTTTCGATGATAAAAACCCACCTATTTCCACCGAAAAACATTTCAGGGGATGGTCTGCAACAGTTTGACACCATTTTTGAGTGAATTGCAGAACGTCAGAAATTTTGAAGAAATTTTGACCGCGCGGCTTAGGGATTTTTAAAAAAATAGTTGTTCAGACATCGAGGGCTAATTCTGTTTCCGATGATAAAAACCCACCTGTTTCCACCGAAAAACCTTTCAAGGGATGGTCTGCAACAGTTTGGCACCATTTTTGAGTGAATTGCAGAACGTCAGAAATTTTGAAGAAATTGTGACCGTGCGGCTTAGGGATTTTTAAATAAATAGTTGTTCAGACATCGAGGGCTAATTCTGTTTCCGATGATAAAAACCCACCTATTTCCACCGAAAAACCTTTCAGGGGATGGTCTGCAACAGTTTGACACCATTTTTGAGTGAATTGCAGAACGTCAGAAATTTTGAAGAAATTGTGACCGCGCGGCTTAGGGTTTTTTCAAAAAAAAGTTGTTCAGACATCGAGGGCTAATTCTGTTTTTGCTGATAAAAACCCACCTGTTTCCACCGAAAAACCGTTCAGGGGATGGTCTGCAACAGTTTGGCACCATTTTTGAGTGAATTGCAGAACGTCAGAAATTTTGAAGAAATTGTGACCGCGCGGCTTAGGGATTTTTAAAAAAATAGTTGTTCAGACATCGAGGGCTAATTCTGTTTCCGATGATAAAAACCCACCTGTTTCCACCGAAAAACCTTTCAGGGGATGGTCTGCAACAGATTGGCACCATTTTTGAGTGAATTGCAGAACGTCAGAAATTTTGAAGAAATTGTGACCGCGCGGCTTAGGGATTTTTTTAAAAAAAAGTTTTTCAGACATCGAGCGTTAATTCTGTTTCGGATGATAAAAACCCAACTGTTTCCACCGAAAAACCTTTCAGGGGATGGTCTGCAAAATATTGGCACCATTTTTGAGTGAATTGCAGAACGTCAGAAATTTTGAAGAAATTGTGACCGCGCGGCTTAGCGATTTTTTTTTAAAAAAGTTGTTCAGACATAGAGGTCCAATTCTGTTTCCGGTGATAAAAACCCAACTGTTTCCACCGAAAAACCTTTCAGGGGATGGTCTGCAACAGTTTGACACCATTTTTGAGTGAATTGCAGAACGTCAGAAATTTTGAAGAAATTGTGACCGCGCGGCTTAGGGATTTTTTCGAAAAAAGTTGTTCAGACATCGATGGCTAATTCTGTTTCCGATGATAAAAACCCACCTGTTTCCACCGAAAAACCTTTCAGGGGATGGTCTGCAACAGATTGGCACCATTTTTGAGTGAATTGCAGAACGTTAGAAATTCTGAAGAAATTGTGACCGCGCGGCTTAGGGATTTTTTCAAAAAAAGTTGTTCAGACATCGATGGCTAATTCTGTTTCCGATGATAAAAACCCACCTGTTTCCACCGAAAAACCTTTCAGGGGATGGTCTGCAACAGTTTGGCACCATTTTTGAGTGAATTGCAGAACCGTCAGAAAGTTTGAAGAAATTGTGACCGCGCGGCTTAGGGATTTTTTTAAAAAACAAGTTGTTCAGACATCGAGGGCTAATTCTTTTTTCGATGATAAAAACCCACCTATTTCCACCGAAAAACCTTTCAGTGGATGGTCCGCAACAGATTGGCACCATTTTTGAGTGAATTGCAGAACGTTAGAAATTCTGAAGAAATTGTGACTGCGCGGCTTAGGGATTTTTTCAAAAAAAGTTGTTCAGACATCGATGGGTAATTCTGTTTCCGATGATAAAAACCCACCTGTTTCCACCGAAAAACCTTTCAGGGGATGGTCTGCAACAGATTGGCACCATTTTTGAGTGAATTGCAGAACGTCAGAAAGTTTGAAGAAATTGTGACCGCGCGGCTTAGGGATTTTTTTAAAAAACAAGTTGTTCAGACATCGAGGGCTAATTCTATTTTCGATGATAAAAACCCACCTATTTCCACCGAAAAACCTTTCAGTGAATGGTCCGCAACAGTTTGACACCATTTTTCAGTGAATTGCAGAACGTCAGAAATTTTGAAGAAATTGTGACCGCGCGGCTTAGGGATTTTTTCAAAAAAAGTTCTTCAGACATCGAGGGCTAATTCTGTTTCCGATGATAAAAACCCACCTGTTTCCACCGAAAACCTTTCAAGGGATGGTCTGTAACAGTTTGGCAGCATTTTTGAGTGAATTGCAGAACGTCAGAAATTTTGAAGATATTGTGACGGTGGCTTAGGGATTTTTTAAAAAATAGTTGTTCAGACATCGAGGGCTAATTCTGTTTCCGATGATAAAAACCCACCTGTATCCACCGAAAAACCTTTCAAGGGATGGTCTGCAACAGTTTGGCACCATTTTTGAGTGAATTGGAGAACGTCAGAAGTTTTGAAGAAATTGTGACCGCGCGGTTTAGGGATTTTTTAAAAAATAGTTGTTCAGACATCGAGGGCTAATTCTGTTTCCGATGATAAAAACCCACCTGTTTCCACCGAAAAACCTTTCAGGGGATGGTCTGCAACAGTTTGGCAGCATTTTTGAGTGAATTGCAGAACGTCAGAAATTTTGAAGAAACTGTGACCGCGCGGCTTAGGGATTTTTCAAAAAAAAGTTGTTCAGACATCGAGGGCTAATTCTGTTTCCGATGATAAAAACCCACCTGTTTCCACCGAAAAACCTTTCAGGGGATGGTCTGCAACAGTTTGGCACCATTTTAGAGTGAATTGCAGAACGTCAGAAATTTTGAAGAAATTGTGACCGCGCGGCTTAGGGATTTTTTTAAAAAACAAGTTGTTCAGACATCGAGGGCTAATTCTGTTTCCGATGATAAAAACCCATCTGTTTCCACAGAAAAACCTTTCAGGGGATGGTCTGCAACACATTGGCACCATTTTTGAGTGAATTGCAGAACGTCAGAAATTTTGAAGAAATTGTGACGGTCGCTTAGGGATTTTTTAAAAAATAGTTGTTCAGACATCGAGGGCTAATGACCGCTCCCCGCTTAAAACGGGGGGCACCCTTTGCGTGGACGCGTGCAGCCCCTAGACCTGGAGCGGCTCCAACAGCATAGGCTAGGCTATGCCATCCCTCAGGTGGGATACCTGGAGGTCTCCGCCTACCTCAGTCAGTTGTCCAATCCCACCTGGGGGAAAGGGTTGCCAAGGAGACCAGGCCAGGTGGGGGAGGGATTACCTGCCCACACAAAGGAGGGAGGATTTTACCTGGGAATTCTCACTTGGCTCCAGAGCTTCTCCCACCCTACCCACCCTCAGTCAATGTCTTATGTTGCAGGTTAATTTTCCTCACATGTTTTGCAAGTTAATTTTCTTCACAGGTATGCGGGCGCTGCTACGTTAAGGTCGCTGTTAAAGGGCCGGAAAGGAATTTCCCTGCATTGGCAGGTTTCGCCTTTCCCGTAGCAAAACGTCACAACTTTGGCAGTATCAGGCCTTGGGCGGAATCCTTTTGTCCATCTTCCTCTTTGCGGCGGCGATACCAGGGTTCCCCGTTAAAGGGGTTTCTGAAGGGAGGCTTTGACCGTACGCCGGAAGGTCGTCATTGCTCTCCCCTGCGGCGGCGGCGTTACGGGGGCGGCTATCTCTGCTTGAACATATGTTCTCCAGAGCCGGCCCATCCCCCACACACACACTGGATAACCCTGATGCTCCCTAGGTCCCCGGCTGGGGACTGGGGAGGGAGAACGCCCAATGCCTGAGCCAAGGTCTACCCACATTTGAAATTTAATAAAGTTGTGGCCAATTTAATCCCATAGCACGTTGTCTTGAGTCGTTATTCCACATGACGGGGGGACCGCGCAGGATCTGGGGACTCCGCCTGTCCACGCAATTCTTTTTCCGATGATAAAAACCCACCTGTTTCCACCGAAAAACCTTTCAGGGGATGGTCTGCAACAGATTGGCACCATTTTTGAGTGAATTGCAGAACGTCAGAAATTTTGAAGAGATTGTGAGCGCGCGGCTTTGGGATTTTTGCAAAAAAATGTTCTTCAGACATCGAGGGCTAATTCTGTTTTTGCTGATAAAAACCCACCTGTTTCCACCGAAAAACCGTTCAGGGGATGGTCTGCAACAGTTTGGCACCATTTTTGAGTGAATTGCAGAACGTCAGAAATTTTGAAGAAATTGTGACCGCGCGGCTTAGGGTTTTTTTAAAAAAAAGTTGTTCAGACATCGAGGGCTAATTCTGTTTTTGCTGATAAAAACCCACCTGTTTCCACCGAAAAACCTTTCAGGGGATGGTCTGCAACAGTTTGGCACCATTTTAGAGTGAATTGCAGAACGTCAGAAATTTTGAAGAAATTGTGACCGCTCGGCTTAGGGATTTTTTTAAAAAACAAGTTGTTCAGACATCGAGGGCTAATTCTATTTTCAATGATAAAAACCCATCTGTTTCCACCGAAAAACCTTTCAGGGGATGGTCTGCAACAGTTTGACACCATTTTTGAGTGAATTGCAGAACGTCAGAAATTTTGAAGAAATTGTGACCGCGCGGCTTAGGGATTTTTTCAAAAAAAGTTCTTCAGACATCGAGGGCTAATTCTGTTTCCGATGATAAAAACCCACCTGTTTCCACCGAAAACCTTTCAAGGGATGGTCTGTAACAGTTTGGCAGCATTTTTGAGTGAATTGCAGAACGTCAGAAATTTTGAAGATATTGTGACGGTGGCTTAGGGATTTTTTAAAAAATAGTTGTTCAGACATCGAGGGCTAATTCTGTTTCCGATGATAAAAACCCACCTGTTTCCACCGAAAAACCTTTCCGGGGATGGTCTGCAACAGTTTGGCAGCATTTTTGAGTGAATTGCAGAACGTCAGAAATTTTGAAGAAACTGTGACCGCGCGGCTTAGGGTTTTTTTAAAAAAAAGTTGTTCAGACATCGAGGGCTAATTCTGTTTTTGCTGATAAAAACCCACCTGTTTCCACCGAAAAACCGTTCAGGGGATGGTCTGCAACAGATTGGCACCATTTTTGAGTGAATTGCAGAACGTCAGAAATTTTGAAGAAATTGTGACCGCTCGGCTTAGGGATTTTTTTAAAAAACAAGTTGTTCAGACATCGAGGGCTAATTCTGTTTTCGATGATAAAAACCCACCTGTTTCCACCGAAAAACCTTTCAGGGGATGGTCTGCAACAGTTTGACACCATTTTTGAGTGAATTGCAGAACCTCAGAAATTTTGAAGAAATTGTGACCGCGCAGATTAAGGATTTTTTCAAAAAAACAAGTTGTTCAGACATCGAGGACTAATTCTGTTTTCGATGATAAAAACCCACCTATTTCCACCGAAAAACATTTCAGGGGATGGTCTGCAACAGTTTGACACCATTTTTGAGTGAATTGCAGAACGTCAGAAATTTTGAAGAAATTGTGACCGCGCGGCTTAGGGATTTTTAAAAAAATAGTTGTTCAGACATCGAGGGCTAATTCTGTTTCCGATGATAAAAACCCACCTGTTTCCACCGAAAAACCTTTCAAGGGATGGTCTGCAACAGTTTGGCACCATTTTTGAGTGAATTGCAGAACGTCAGAAATTTTGAAGAAATTGTGACCGTGCGGCTTAGGGATTTTTAAATAAATAGTTGTTCAGACATCGAGGGCTAATTCTGTTTCCGATGATAAAAACCCACCTATTTCCACCGAAAAACCTTTCAGGGGATGGTCTGCAACAGTTTGACACCATTTTTGAGTGAATTGCAGAACGTCAGAAATTTTGAAGAAATTGTGACCGCGCGGCTTAGGGTTTTTTCAAAAAAAAGTTGTTCAGACATCGAGGGCTAATTCTGTTTTTGCTGATAAAAACCCACCTGTTTCCACCGAAAAACCATTCAGGGGATGGTCTGCAACAGTTTGGCACCATTTTTGAGTGAATTGCAGAACGTCAGAAATTTTGAAGAAATTGTGACCGCGCGGCTTAGGGATTTTTAAAAAAATAGTTGTTCAGACATCGAGGGCTAATTCTGTTTCCGATGATAAAAACCCACCTGTTTCCACCGAAAAACCTTTCAGGGGATGGTCTGCAACAGATTGGCACCATTTTTGAGTGAATTGCAGAACGTCAGAAATTTTGAAGAAATTGTGACGGCGCGGCTTAGGGATTTTTTTAAAAAAAAGTTTTTCAGACATCGAGCGCTAATTCTGTTTCGGATGATAAAAACCCAACTGTTTCCACCGAAAAACCTTTCAGGGGATGGTCTGCAAAATATTGGCACCATTTTTGAGTGAATTGCAGAACGTCAGAAATTTTGAAGAAATTGTGACCGCGCGGCTTAGCGATTTTTTTTTAAAAAAGTTGTTCAGACATAGAGGTCCAATTCTGTTTCCGGTGATAAAAACCCAACTGTTTCCACCGAAAAACCTTTCAGGGGATGGTCTGCAACAGTTTGACACCATTTTTGAGTGAATTGCAGAACGTCAGAAATTTTGAAGAAATTGTGACCGCGCGGCTTAGGGATTTTTTCGAAAAAAGTTGTTCAGACATCGATGGCTAATTCTGTTTCCGATGATAAAAACCCACCTGTTTCCACCGAAAAACCTTTCAGGGGATGGTCTGCAACAGATTGGCACCATTTTTGAGTGAATTGCAGAACGTTAGAAATTCTGAAGAAATTGTGACCGCGCGGCTTAGGGATTTTTTCAAAAAAAGTTGTTCAGACATCGATGGCTAATTCTGTTTCCGATGATAAAAACCCACCTGTTTCCACCGAAAAACCTTTCAGGGGATGGTCTGCAACAGTTTGGCACCATTTTTGAGTGAATTGCAGAACGTCAGAAAGTTTGAAGAAATTGTGACCGCGCGGCTTAGGGATTTTTTTAAAAAACAAGTTGTTCAGACATCGAGGGCTAATTCTTTTTTCGATGATAAAAACCCACCTATTTCCACCGAAAAACCTTTCAGTGGATGGTCCGCAACAGATTGGCACCATTTTTGAGTGAATTGCAGAACGTTAGAAATTCTGAAGAAATTGTGACTGCGCGGCTTAGGGATTTTTTCAAAAAAAGTTGTTCAGACATCGATGGGTAATTCTGTTTCCGATGATAAAAACCCACCTGTTTCCACCGAAAAACCTTTCAGGGGATGGTCTGCAACAGATTGGCACCATTTTTGAGTGAATTGCAGAACGTCAGAAAGTTTGAAGAAATTGTGACCGCGCGGCTTAGGGATTTTTTTAAAAAACAAGTTGTTCAGACATCGAGGGCTAATTCTATTTTCGATGATAAAAACCCACCTATTTCCACCGAAAAACCTTTCAGTGAATGGTCCGCAACAGTTTGACACCATTTTTCAGTGAATTGCAGAACGTCAGAAATTTTGAAGAAATTGTGACCGCGCGGCTTAGGGATTTTTTCAAAAAAAGTTCTTCAGACATCGAGGGCTAATTCTGTTTCCGATGATAAAAACCCACCTGTTTCCACCGAAAACCTTTCAAGGGATGGTCTGTAACAGTTTGGCAGCATTTTTGAGTGAATTGCAGAACGTCAGAAATTTTGAAGATATTGTGACGGTGGCTTAGGGATTTTTTAAAAAATAGTTGTTCAGACATCGAGGGCTAATTCTTTTTCCGATGATAAAAACCCACCTGTTTCCACCGAAAAACCTTTCAGGGGATGGTCTGCAACAGATTGGCACCATTTTTGAGTGAATTGCAGAACGTCAGAAATTTTGAAGAAATTGTGACCGCGCGCCATCGGGATTTTTGCAAAAAAAAGTTCTTCAGACATCGAGGGCTAATTCTGTTTCCGATGATAAAAACCCACCTGTATCCACCGAAAAACCTTTCAAGGGATGGTCTGCAACAGTTTGGCACCATTTTTGAGTGAATTGGAGAACGTCAGAAGTTTTGAAGAAATTGTGACCGCGCGGTTTAGGGATTTTTTAAAAAATAGTTGTTCAGACATCGAGGGCTAATTCTGTTTCCGATGATAAAAACCCACCTGTTTCCACCGAAAAACCTTTCAGGGGATGGTCTGCAACAGTTTGGCAGCATTTTTGAGTGAATTGCAGAACGTCAGAAATTTTGAAGAAACTGTGACCGCGCGGCTTAGGGATTTTTCAAAAAAAAGTTGTTCAGACATCGAGGGCTAATTCTGTTTCCGATGATAAAAACCCACCTGTTTCCACCGAAAAACCTTTCAGGGGATGGTCTGCAACAGTTTGGCACCATTTTAGAGTGAATTGCAGAACGTCAGAAATTTTGAAGAAATTGTGACCGCGCGGCTTAGGGATTTTTTTAAAAAACAAGTTGTTCAGACATCGAGGGCTAATTCTGTTTCCGATGATAAAAACCCATCTGTTTCCACAGAAAAACCTTTCAGGGGATGGTCTGCAACACATTGGCACCATTTTTGAGTGAATTGCAGAACGTCAGAAATTTTGAAGAAATTGTGACGGTCGCTTAGGGATTTTTTAAAAAATAGTTGTTCAGACATCGAGGGCTAATGACCGCTCCCCGCTTAAAACGGGGGGCACCCTTTGCGTGGACGCGTGCAGCCCCTAGACCTGGAGCGGCTCCAACAGCATAGGCTAGGCTATGCCATCCCTCAGGTGGGATACCTGGAGGTCTCCGCCTACCTCAGTCAGTTGTCCAATCCCACCTGGGGGAAAGGGTTGCCAAGGAGACCAGGCCAGGTGGGGGAGGGATTACCTGCCCACACAAAGGAGGGAGGATTTTACCTGGGAATTCTCACTTGGCTCCAGAGCTTCTCCCACCCTACCCACCCTCAGTCAATGTCTTATGTTGCAGGTTAATTTTCCTCACATGTTTTGCAAGTTAATTTTCTTCACAGGTATGCGGGCGCTGCTACGTTAAGGTCGCTGTTAAAGGGCCGGAAAGGAATTTCCCTGCATTGGCAGGTTTCGCCTTTCCCGTAGCAAAACGTCACAACTTTGGCAGTATCAGGCCTTAGGCGGAATCCTTTTGTCCATCTTCCTCTTTGCGGCGGCGATACCAGGGTTCCCCGTTAAAGGGGTTTCTGAAGGGAGGCTTTGACCGTACGCCGGAAGGTCGTCATTGCTCTCCCCTGCGGCGGCGGCGTTACGGGGGCGGCTATCTCTGCTTGAACATATGTTCTCCAGAGCCGGCCCATCCCCCACACACACACTGGATAACCCTGATGCTCCCTAGGTCCCCGGCTGGGGACTGGGGAGGGAGAACGCCCAATGCCTGAGCCAAGGTCTACCCACATTTGAAATTTAATAAAGTTGTGGCCAATTTAATCCCATAGCACGTTGTCTTGAGTCGTTATTCCACATGACGGGGGGACCGCGCAGGATCTGGGGACTCCGCCTGTCCACGCAATTCTTTTTCCGATGATAAAAACCCACCTGTTTCCACCGAAAAACCTTTCAGGGGATGGTCTGCAACAGATTGGCACCATTTTTGAGTGAATTGCAGAACGTCAGAAATTTTGAAGAGATTGTGAGCGCGCGGCTTTGGGATTTTTGCAAAAAAATGTTCTTCAGACATCGAGGGCTAATTCTGTTTTTGCTGATAAAAACCCACCTGTTTCCACCGAAAAACCGTTCAGGGGATGGTCTGCAACAGTTTGGCACCATTTTTGAGTGAATTGCAGAACGTCAGAAATTTTGAAGAAATTGTGACCGCGCGGCTTAGGGTTTTTTTAAAAAAAAGTTGTTCAGACATCGAGGGCTAATTCTGTTTTTGCTGATAAAAACCCACCTGTTTCCACCGAAAAACCTTTCAGGGGATGGTCTGCAACAGTTTGGCACCATTTTAGAGTGAATTGCAGAACGTCAGAAATTTTGAAGAAATTGTGACCGCTCGGCTTAGGGATTTTTTTAAAAAACAAGTTGTTCAGACATCGAGGGCTAATTCTATTTTCGATGATAAAAACCCATCTGTTTCCACCGAAAAACCTTTCAGGGGATGGTCTGCAACAGTTTGACACCATTTTTGAGTGAATTGCAGAACGTCAGAAATTTTGAAGAAATTGTGACGGTGGTTTAGGGATTTTTTAAAAAATAGTTGTTCAGACATCGAGGGCTAATTCTTTTTCCGATGAGAAAAACCCACCTGTTTCCACCGAAAAACCTTTCAGGGGATGGTCTGCAACAGATTGGCACCATTTTTGAGTGAATTGCAGAACGTCAGAAATTTTGAAGAAATTGTGACCGCGCGCCATCGGGATTTTTGCAAAAAAAAGTTCTTCAGACATCGAGGGCTAATTCTGTTTCCGATGATAAAAACCCACCTGTTTCCACCGAAAAACCGTTCAGGGGATGGTCTGCAACAGTTTGGCACCATTTTTGAGTGAATTGCAGAACGTCAGAAATTTTGAAGAAATTGTGACCGCGCGGTTTAGGGATTTTTTAAAAAAAAGTTGTTCAGACATCGAGGGCTAATTCTGTTTTCGATGATAAAAACCCACCTATTTCCACCGAAAAACCTTTCGGGGGATGGTCTGCAACAGTTTGACACAATTTTTGAGTGAATTGCAGAACGTCAGAAATTTTGAAGAAATTGTGACCGCGCGGCTTAGGGATTTTTTCAAAAAGCGTTGTTCACACATCGAGGGCTAATTCTGTTTCCGATGATAAAAACCCACCTGTTTCCACCAAAAAACCTTTCAGGGGATGGTCTGCAACAGTTTGACACCATTTTTGAGTGAATTGCAGAACGTCAGAAATTTTGAAGAAATTGTGACCGCGCAGATTAAGGATTTTTTCAAAAAAACAAGTTGTTCAGACATCGAGGACTAATTCTGTTTTCGATGATAAAAACCCACCTATTTCCACCGAAAAACCTTTCAGGGGATGGTCTGCAACAGTTTGACACCATTTTTGAGTGAATTGCAGAACGTCAGAAATTTTGAAGAAATTGTGACCGCGCGGCTTAGGGATTTTTAAAAAAATAGTTGTTCAGACATCGAGGGCTAATTCTGTTTCCGATGATAAAAACCCACCTGTTTCCACCGAAAAACCTTTCAAGGGATGGTCTGCAACAGTTTGGCACCATTTTTGAGTGAATTGCAGAACGTCAGAAATTTTGAAGAAATTGTGACCGTGCGGCTTAGGGATTTTTAAATAAATAGTTGTTCAGACATCGAGGGCTAATTCTGTTTCCGATGATAAAAACCCACCTATTTCCACCGAAAAACTTTTCAGGGGATGGTCTGCAACAGATTGGCACCATTTTTGAGTGAATTGCAGAACGTCAGAAATTTTGAAGAAATTGTGACCGCGCGGCTTAGGGTTTTTTTAAAAAAACCAGTTGTTCAGACATCGAGGGCTAATTCTATTTTCGATGATAAAAACCCACCTATTTCCACCAAAAAACCTTTCAGTGGATGGTCTGCAACAGTTTGACACCATTTTTGAGTGAATTGCAGAACGTCAGAAATTTTGAAGAAATTGTGACCGCGCGGCTTAGGGACTTTTTCAAAAAAAGTTGTTCAGACATCGATGGCTAATTCTGTTTCCGATGATAAAAACCCACCTGTTTCCACCGAAAAACCTTTCAGGGGATGGTCTGCAACAGATTGGCACCATTTTTGAGTGAATTGCAGAACGTTAGAAATTCTGAAGAAATTGTGACCGCGCGCCTTCGGGATTTTTTCAAAAAAAAGTTGTTCAGACATCGAGGGCTAATTCTGTTTCCGATGATAAAAACCCAACTGTTTCCACCGAAAAACCTTTCAGGGGATCGTTTGCAACAGTTTGGCACCATTTTTGAGTGAATTGCAGAACGTCAGAAATTTTGAAGAAATTGTGACGGCGCGCATTCGGGATTTTTTTCAAAAAAAATTGTTCAGACATTGAGGGCTAATTCTGTTTCCGATGATAAAAACCCACCTGTTTCCACCGAAAAACCTTTCAGGGGATGGTCTGCAACAGTTTGGCACCATTTTTGAGTGAATTGCAGAACGTCAGAAATTTTGAAGGAATTGTGACCACGCGCCTTTGGGATTTTTTCAAAAAAACAAGTTGTTCAGACATCGAGGGCTAATTCTGTTTTTGATGATATAAACCCACCTATTTCCACCGAAAAACCATTCAGGGGATGGTCTGCAACAGTTTGGCACCATTTTTGAGTGAATTGAAGAACGTCAGAAATTTTGAAGAAATTGTGACCGCGCGGCTTAGGGATTTTTTTAAAAAACAAGTTGTTCAGACATCGAGGGCTAATTTTGTTTTCCATGATAAAAACCCACCTATTTCCACAGAAAAACCTTTCAGGGGATGGTCTGCAACAGTTTGGCACCATTTTTGAGTGAATTGCAGAACGTCAGAAATTTTGAAGAAATTGTGACCGCGCGGCTTAGGGATTTTTGCAAAAAAAAGTTGTTCAGACATCGAGGGCTAATACTGTTTTCGATGATAAAACCCATCTATTTCCACAGAAAAACCTTTCAGGGGATGGTCTGCAACATTTTGACACCATTTTTGAGTGAATTGCAGAACGTCAGAAATTTTGAAGAAATTGTGACCGCGCGGCTTAGGGATTTTTTCAAAAAAAAGTTGTTCAGACATCGAGGGCTAATTCTGTTTCCGATGATAAAAACGCACCTGTTTCCACCGAAAAACCTTTCAGGGGATGGTTTGCAACAGTTTGGCACCATTTTTGAGTGAATTGCAGAACGTCAGAAATTTTGTAGAAATTGTGACCGCGCGCCATTGGGATTTTTGCAAAAAAAAGTTCTTCAGACATCGAGGGCTAATTCTGTTTCCGATGATAAAAACCCACCTGTTTCCACCGAAAAACCTTTCAAGGGATGGTCTGCAACAGTTTGGCACCATTTTTGAGTTAATTGGAGAATGTCAGAAATTTTGAAGAAATTGTGACCGCGCGGTTTAGGGATTTTTTAAAAAATAGTTGTTCAGACATCGAGGGCTAATTCTGTTTACTATGTTAAAAAACCCCCTGTTTCCACCGAAAAACCTTTCAGGGGATGGTCTGCAACAGTTTGACACCATTTTTGAGTGAATTGCAGAACGTCAGAAATTTTGAAGAAATTGTGACCGCGCGGCTTAGGGTTTTTTTAAAAAAACAAGTTGTTCAGACATCGAGGGCTAATTCTATTTTCTATGATAAAAACCCACCTATTTCCACCAAAAAACCTTTCAGTGGATGGTCTGCAACAGTTTGACACCATTTTTGAGTGAATTGCAGAACGTTAGAAATTCTGAAGAAATTGTGACCGCGCGCCTTCGGGATTTTTTCAAAAAAAAGTTGTTCAGACATCGAGGGCTAATTCTGTTTCCGATGATAAAAACCCAACTGTTTCCACCGAAAAACCTTTCAGGGGATCGTTTGCAACAGTTTGGCACCATTTTTGAGTGAATTGCAGAACGTCAGAAATTTTGAAGAAATTGTGACGGCGCGCATTCGGGATTTTTTTCAAAAAAAATTGTTCAGACATCGAGGGCTAATTCTGTTTCCGATGATAAAAACCCACCTGTTTCCACCGAAAAACCTTTCAGGGGATGGTCTGCAACAGTTTGGCACCATTTTTGAGTGAATTGCAGAACGTCAGAAATTTTGAAGAAATTGTGACCACGCGCCTTTGGGATTTTTTCAAAAAAACAAGTTGTTCAGACATCGAGGGGTAATTCTGTTTTTGATGATATAAACCCACCTATTTCCACCGAAAAACCATTCAGGGGACGGTCTGCAACAGTTCGGCACCATTTTTGAGTGAATTGCAGAACGTCAGAAATTTTGAAGAAATTGTGACCGCGCGGCTTAGGGATTTTTTTAAAAAACAAGTTGTTCAGACATCGAGGGCTAATTTTGTTTTCCATGATAAAAACCCACCTATTTCCACAGAAAAACCTTTCAGGGGATGGTCTGCAACAGTTTGGCACCATTTTTGAGTGAATTGCAGAACGTCAGAAATTTTGAAGAAATTGTGACCGCGCGGCTTAGGGATTTTTGCAAAAAAAAGTTGTTCAGACATCGAGGGCTAAGACTGTTTTCGATGATAAAACCCATCTATTTCCACAGAAAAACCTTTCAGGGGATGGTCTGCAACAGTTTGGCACCATTTTTGAGTGAATTGCAGAACGTCAGAAATTTTGAAGAAATTGTGACCGCGCGGCTTAGGGATTTTTTCAAAAAAAAGTTGTTCAGACATCGAGGGCTAATACTGTTTTCGATGATAAAACCCATCTATTTCCACAGAAAAACCTTTCAGGGGATGGTCTGCAACAGTTTGGCACCATTTTTGAGTGAATTGCAGAACGTCAGAAATTTTGAAGAAATTGTGACCGCGCGGCTTAGGGATTTTTTCAAAAAAAAGTTGTTCAGACATCGAGGGCTAATTCTGTTTCCGATGATAAAAACGCACCTGTTTCCACCGAAAAACCTTTCAGGGGATGGTTTGCAACAGTTTGGCACCATTTTTGAGTGAATTGCAGAACGTCAGAAATTTTGTAGAAATTGTGACCCCGCGCCATTGGGATTTTTGCCAAAAATAGTTCTTCAGACATCGAGGGCTAATTCTGTTTCCGATGATAAAAACCCACCTGTTTCCACCGAAAAACCTTTCAAGGGATGGTCTGCAACAGTTTGGCACCATTTTTGAGTTAATTGGAGAATGTCAGAAATTTTGAAGAAATTGTGACCGCGCGGTTTAGGGATTTTTTAAAAAATAGTTGTTCAGACATCGAGGGCTAATTCTGTTTACTATGTTAAAAACCCCCCTGTTTCCACCGAAAAACCTTTCAGGGGATGGTCTGCAACAGTTTGGCGCCATTTTTGAGTGAATTGGAGAACGTCAGAAATTTTGAAGAAATTGTGACCGCGCGGCTTAGGGATTTTTTAAAAAAACAAGTTGTTCAGACATCGAGGGCTAATTCTGTTTTCGATGATAAAAACCCACCTATTTCCACCGAAAAACCTTTCAGGGGATGGTCTGCAACAGTTTGACACCATTTTTGAGTGTATTGCAGAACGTCAGAAATTTTGAAGAAATTGTGACCGCGCGGCTTAGGGATTTTTGAAAAAATAGTTGTTCAGACATCGAGGGCTAATTCTGTTTCCGATGATAAAAACCCACCTGTTTCCACCGAAAAACCTTTCAGGGGATGGTCTGCAACAGATTGGCACCATTTTTGAGTGATTTGCAGAACGTCAGAAATTTTGAAGAAATTGTGACCGCGCGGCTTAGGGATTTTTTCAAAAAAAGTTGTTCAGACATCGAGGGCTAATTCTGTCTCCGATGATAAAAACCCACCTGTTTCCACCGAAAAACCTTTCAGGGGATGGTCTGCAACAGTTTGGCGGCATTTTTGAGTGAATTGCAGAACGTCAGAAATTTTGAAGAAATTGTGACGGTGGCTTAGGGATTTTTTAAAAAATAGTTGTTCAGACATCGAGGGCTAATTCTTTTTCCGATGACAAAAACCCACCTGTTTCCACCGAAAAACCTTTCAGGGGATGGTCTGCAACAGATTGGCACCATTTTTGAGTGAATTGCAGATCGTCAGAAATTTTGAAGAAATTGTGACCGCGCGCCATCGGGATTTTTGCAAAAAAAAGTTATTCAGACATCGAGGGCTAATTCTGTTTCCGATGATAAAAACACACCTGTTTCCACCGAAAAATCTTTCAAGGGATGGTCTGCAACAGTTTGGCACCATTTTTGAGTGAATTGCAGAACGTCAGAAATTTTGAAGAAATTGTGACGGCGCGGCTTAGGGATTTTTTCAAAAAAAAGTTTTTCAGACATCGAGCGCTAATTCTGTTTCGGATGATAAAAACCCACCTGTTTCCACCGAAAAACCTTTCAGGGGATGGTTTGCAACAGTTTGGCACCATTTTTGAGTGAATTGCAGAACGTCAGAAATTTTGAAGAAATTGTGACCGCGCGCCTTCGGGATTTTTTCAAAAAAAAGTTGTTCAGACATCGAGTGCGAATTCTGTTTTCGATGATAAAAACCCACCTATTACCACCGAAAAACCTTTCAGGGGATGGTCTGCAACAGTTTGGCACCATTTTTGAGTGAATTGCAGAACGTCAGAAATTTTGAAGAAACTGTGACCGCGCGGCTTAGGGTTTTTTCAAAAAAAAGTTGTTCGGACATCGAGGGCTAATTCTGTTTTTGCTGATAAAAACCCACCTATTTCCACCGAAAAACCGTTCAGGGGATGGTCTGCAACAGTTTGGCACCATTTTTGAGTGAATTGCAGAACGTCAGAAATTTTGAAGAAATTGTGACCGTGCGGCTTAGGGCTTTTTAAATAAATAGTTGTTCAGATATCGAGGGATAATTCTTTTTCCGATGATAAAAATCCACCTCTTTCCACCGAAAACCTTTCAGGGGATGGTCTGCAACACTTTGGCAACATTTTTGAGAGAATCGCAGAACGTTAGAAATTTTGAAGAAATTGTGACCGCGTTCCTTCGGGATTTTTTCAAAAAAAAGTTGTTCAGACATCGAGGGCTAATTCTGTTTCCGATGATAAAAACCCACCTGTTTCCACAGAAAATACTTTCAGGGGATCGTTTGCAACAGTTTGGCACCATTTTTCATTGAATCGCAGAACGTCAGATTTTTGCTGACATTGTGACCAAGCGGCTTAGGGTTTTTTTCAAAAAAAAGTTGTTCAGACCTCGACGGATGATTCTGTTTTCGATGTTAAAAACCCACCTGTTTCCACCGAAAAACCTTTCGGGGGATGGTTTGCAACAGTTTGGCACCATTTTTGAGTGAATTGCAGAACCTCAGATTTTTGATGAAATTGTGACCGTGCAGCTTAGGGATTTTTTCAAAAAAAAAGCTGTTCAGACGTCAAGGGATAATTCTGTTTCTGATGATAAAAACCCACCTGTTTCCACAGAAAAACCATTCAGGGGATGGTTTGCAACAGTTTGGCACCATTTTTGAATGAATTGCAGAACGTCAAATTTTTGCTGAAATTGTGACCGCGCGCCTTCGGGATTTTTTCAAAAAAAAGTTGTTCAGACCTCGAGGGATAATTCTGTTTCCGATGATAAAAACCCACCTTTTTCCACAGAAAAACCTTTCAGGGGATGGTTTGCAACGGTTTGGCACCATTTTTGAGTGAATTGCAGAACGTCAGATTTTTGATGAAATTGTGACCGCGCGCCTTCGGGATTTTTTCAAAAAAAAGTTGTTCAGACGTCGAGGTCTAATTCTGTTTCCGATGATAAAAACCCACCTTTTTCCACCGAAAAACAATTCAGGGGATGGTTTGCAACAGTTTGGCACCATTTTTGAGTGAATTGCAGAACGTCAGAAATTTTGAAGAAACTGTGACCGCGCGGCTTAGGGATTTTTTCAATAAAAAGTTTTTCAGACGTCGAGGGCTAATTCTGTTTCCGATGATAAAAACCCACCTGTTTCCACCGAAAAACCTTTCAGGGGATGGTTTGCAACAGTTTGGCACCATATTTGAGTGAATTGCAGTACGTCAGATTTTTGCTGAAATTGTGACCGCGCGGCTTAGGGATTTTTTCAAAAAAAAGTTGTTCAGACGTCGAGGGCTAATTCTGTTTCCGATGGAAAAAACCCACCTGTTTCCACGGAAAAACCTTTCAGGGGATGGTTTGCAACAGTTTGGCACCATTTTTGAGTGAATTGCAGAACGTCAAATGATTGCTGAAATTGTGACCGCGCGGCTTAGGGATTTTTAAAAAAAGATTGTTCAGACGTCGAGGGATAATTCTGTTTCCGATGATAAAAACGCATTTGTTTCCACGGAGAACCTTTCAGGGGATCATTTGCAACAGTTTGGCACCATTTTTGAGTGAATTGCAGAACGTCAGATTTTTGCTGAAATTGTGACTGCGCGGCTTAGGTATTTTTGCAAAAAAAAGTTGTTCAGACGTCGAGGGCTAATTCTGTTTCCGATGATAAAAACCCACCTGTTTCCACCGAAAAACCTTTCAGGGGCTCGTTTGCAACAGTTTGGCACCATTTTTGAGTGAATTGCAGAACGTCAGATTTTTGCTGAAATTGTGACCTCGCGGCTTAGGGATTTTTTCCTAAAAAAGTTGTTCAGACGTCAAGGGCTAATTCTGTTTCCGATGATGAAAACCCACCTGTTTCCACCGAAAACCTTTCAAGGGATGGTCTGTAACAGTTTGGCACCATTTTTGAGTGAATTGCAGAACGTCAGAAATTTTGAAGAAATTGTGACCGCGCGGCTTAGGGATTTTTGCAAAAAAAAGTTGTTCAGACATCGAGGGCTAATACTGTTTTCGATGATAAAACCCATCTATTTCCACAGAAAAACCTTTCAGGGGATGGTCTGCAACATTTTGACACCATTTTTGAGTGAATTGCAGAACGTCAGAAATTTTGAAGAAATTGTGACCGCGCGGCTTAGGGATTTTTTCAAAAAAAAGTTGTTCAGACATCGAGGGCTAATTCTGTTTCCGATGATAAAAACGCACCTGTTTCCACCGAAAAACCTTTCAGGGGATGGTTTGCAACAGTTTGGCACCATTTTTGAGTGAATTGCAGAACGTCAGAAATTTTGTAGAAATTGTGACCGCGCGCCATTGGGATTTTTGCAAAAAAAAGTTCTTCAGACATCGAGGGCTAATTCTGTTTCCGATGATAAAAACCCACCTGTTTCCACCGAAAAACCTTTCAAGGGATGGTCTGCAACAGTTTGGCACCATTTTTGAGTTAATTGGAGAATGTCAGAAATTTTGAAGAAATTGTGACCGCGCGGTTTAGGGATTTTTTAAAAAATAGTTGTTCAGACATCGAGGGCTAATTCTGTTTACTATGTTAAAAAACCCCCTGTTTCCACCGAAAAACCTTTCAGGGGATGGTCTGCAACAGTTTGACACCATTTTTGAGTGAATTGCAGAACGTCAGAAATTTTGAAGAAATTGTGACCGCGCGGCTTAGGGTTTTTTTAAAAAAACAAGTTGTTCAGACATCGAGGGCTAATTCTATTTTCTATGATAAAAACCCACCTATTTCCACCAAAAAACCTTTCAGTGGATGGTCTGCAACAGTTTGACACCATTTTTGAGTGAATTGCAGAACGTTAGAAATTCTGAAGAAATTGTGACCGCGCGCCTTCGGGATTTTTTCAAAAAAAAGTTGTTCAGACATCGAGGGCTAATTCTGTTTCCGATGATAAAAACCCAACTGTTTCCACCGAAAAACCTTTCAGGGGATCGTTTGCAACAGTTTGGCACCATTTTTGAGTGAATTGCAGAACGTCAGAAATTTTGAAGAAATTGTGACGGCGCGCATTCGGGATTTTTTTCAAAAAAAATTGTTCAGACATCGAGGGCTAATTCTGTTTCCGATGATAAAAACCCACCTGTTTCCACCGAAAAACCTTTCAGGGGATGGTCTGCAACAGTTTGGCACCATTTTTGAGTGAATTGCAGAACGTCAGAAATTTTGAAGAAATTGTGACCACGCGCCTTTGGGATTTTTTCAAAAAAACAAGTTGTTCAGACATCGAGGGGTAATTCTGTTTTTGATGATATAAACCCACCTATTTCCACCGAAAAACCATTCAGGGGACGGTCTGCAACAGTTCGGCACCATTTTTGAGTGAATTGCAGAACGTCAGAAATTTTGAAGAAATTGTGACCGCGCGGCTTAGGGATTTTTTTAAAAAACAAGTTGTTCAGACATCGAGGGCTAATTTTGTTTTCCATGATAAAAACCCACCTATTTCCACAGAAAAACCTTTCAGGGGATGGTCTGCAACAGTTTGGCACCATTTTTGAGTGAATTGCAGAACGTCAGAAATTTTGAAGAAATTGTGACCGCGCGGCTTAGGGATTTTTGCAAAAAAAAGTTGTTCAGACATCGAGGGCTAAGACTGTTTTCGATGATAAAACCCATCTATTTCCACAGAAAAACCTTTCAGGGGATGGTCTGCAACAGTTTGGCACCATTTTTGAGTGAATTGCAGAACGTCAGAAATTTTGAAGAAATTGTGACCGCGCGGCTTAGGGATTTTTTCAAAAAAAAGTTGTTCAGACATCGAGGGCTAATACTGTTTTCGATGATAAAACCCATCTATTTCCACAGAAAAACCTTTCAGGGGATGGTCTGCAACAGTTTGGCACCATTTTTGAGTGAATTGCAGAACGTCAGAAATTTTGAAGAAATTGTGACCGCGCGGCTTAGGGATTTTTTCAAAAAAAAGTTGTTCAGACATCGAGGGCTAATTCTGTTTCCGATGATAAAAACGCACCTGTTTCCACCGAAAAACCTTTCAGGGGATGGTTTGCAACAGTTTGGCACCATTTTTGAGTGAATTGCAGAACGTCAGAAATTTTGTAGAAATTGTGACCCCGCGCCATTGGGATTTTTGCGAAAAATAGTTCTTCAGACATCGAGGGCTAATTCTGTTTCCGATGATAAAAACCCACCTGTTTCCACCGAAAAACCTTTCAAGGGATGGTCTGCAACAGTTTGGCACCATTTTTGAGTTAATTGGAGAATGTCAGAAATTTTGAAGAAATTGTGACCGCGCGGTTTAGGGATTTTTTAAAAAATAGTTGTTCAGACATCGAGGGCTAATTCTGTTTACTATGTTAAAAACCCCCCTGTTTCCACCGAAAAACCTTTCAGGGGATGGTCTGCAACAGTTTGGCGCCATTTTTGAGTGAATTGGAGAACGTCAGAAATTTTGAAGAAATTGTGACCGCGCGGCTTAGGGATTTTTTAAAAAAACAAGTTGTTCAGACATCGAGGGCTAATTCTGTTTTCGATGATAAAAACCCACCTATTTCCACCGAAAAACCTTTCAGGGGATGGTCTGCAACAGTTTGACACCATTTTTGAGTGTATTGCAGAACGTCAGAAATTTTGAAGAAATTGTGACCGCGCGGCTTAGGGATTTTTGAAAAAATATTTGTTCAGACATCGAGGGCTAATTCTGTTTCCGATGATAAAAACCCACCTGTTTCCACCGAAAAACCTTTCAGGGGATGGTCTGCAACAGATTGGCACCATTTTTGAGTGATTTGCAGAACGTCAGAAATTTTGAAGAAATTGTGACCGCGCGGCTTAGGGATTTTTTCAAAAAAAGTTGTTCAGACATCGAGGGCTAATTCTGTCTCCGATGATAAAAACCCACCTGTTTCCACCGAAAAACCTTTCAGGGGATGGTCTGCAACAGTTTGGCAGCATTTTTGAGTGAATTGCAGAACGTCAGAAATTTTGAAGAAATTGTGACGGTGGCTTAGGGATTTTTTAAAAAATAGTTGTTCAGACATCGAGGGCTAATTCTTTTTCCGATGACAAAAACCCACCTGTTTCCACCGAAAAACCTTTCAGGGGATGGTCTGCAACAGATTGGCACCATTTTTGAGTGAATTGCAGAACGTCAGAAATTTTGAAGAAATTGTGACCGCGCGCCATCGGGATTTTTGCAAAAAAAAGTTATTCAGACATCGAGGGCTAATTCTGTTTCCGATGATAAAAACCCACCTGTTTCCACCGAAAAATCTTTCAAGGGATGGTCTGCAACAGTTTGGCACCATTTTTGAGTGAATTGCAGAACGTCAGAAATTTTGAAGAAATTGTGACGGCGCGGCTTAGGGATTTTTTCAAAAAAAAGTTTTTCAGACATCGAGCGCTAATTCTGTTTCGGATGATAAAAACCCACCTGTTTCCACCGAAAAACCTTTCAGGGGATGGTTTGCAACAGTTTGGCACCATTTTTGAGTGAATTGCAGAACGTCAGAAATTTTGAAGAAATTGTGACCGCGCGCCTTCGGGATTTTTTCAAAAAAAAGTTGTTCAGACATCGAGTGCGAATTCTGTTTTCGATGATAAAAACCCACCTATTACCACCGAAAAACCTTTCAGGGGATGGTCTGCAACAGTTTGGCACCATTTTTGAGTGAATTGCAGAACGTCAGAAATTTTGAAGAAACTGTGACCGCGCGGCTTAGGGTTTTTTCAAAAAAAAGTTGTTCGGACATCGAGGGCTAATTCTGTTTTTGCTGATAAAAACCCACCTATTTCCACCGAAAAACCGTTCAGGGGATGGTCTGCAACAGTTTGGCACCATTTTTGAGTGAATTGCAGAACGTCAGAAATTTTGAAGAAATTGTGACCGTGCGGCTTAGGGCTTTTTAAATAAATAGTTGTTCAGATATCGAGGGATAATTCTTTTTCCGATGATAAAAATCCACCTCTTTCCACCGAAAACCTTTCAGGGGATGGTCTGCAACACTTTGGCAACATTTTTGAGAGAATCGCAGAACGTTAGAAATTTTGAAGAAATTGTGACCGCGTTCCTTCGGGATTTTTTCAAAAAAAAGTTGTTCAGACATCGAGGGCTAATTCTGTTTCCGATGATAAAAACCCACCTGTTTCCACAGAAAATACTTTCAGGGGATCGTTTGCAACAGTTTGGCACCATTTTTCATTGAATCGCAGAACGTCAGATTTTTGCTGACATTGTGACCAAGCGGCTTAGGGTTTTTTTCAAAAAAAAGTTGTTCAGACCTCGACGGATGATTCTGTTTTCGATGTTAAAAACCCACCTGTTTCCACCGAAAAACCTTTCGGGGGATGGTTTGCAACAGTTTGGCACCATTTTTGAGTGAATTGCAGAACCTCAGATTTTTGATGAAATTGTGACCGTGCAGCTTAGGGATTTTTTCAAAAAAAAAGCTGTTCAGACGTCAAGGGATAATTCTGTTTCTGATGATAAAAACCCACCTGTTTCCACAGAAAAACCATTCAGGGGATGGTTTGCAACAGTTTGGCACCATTTTTGAATGAATTGCAGAACGTCAAATTTTTGCTGAAATTGTGACCGCGCGCCTTCGGGATTTTTTCAAAAAAAAGTTGTTCAGACCTCGAGGGATAATTCTGTTTCCGATGATAAAAACCCACCTTTTTCCACAGAAAAACCTTTCAGGGGATGGTTTGCAACGGTTTGGCACCATTTTTGAGTGAATTGCAGAACGTCAGATTTTTGATGAAATTGTGACCGCGCGGCTTAGGGATTTTTTCAAAAAAAAGTTGTTCAGACGTCGAGGTCTAATTCTGTTTCCGATGATAAAAACCCACCTTTTTCCACCGAAAAACAATTCAGGGGATGGTTTGCAACAGTTTGGCACCATTTTTGAGTGAATTGCAGAACGTCAGAAATTTTGAAGAAACTGTGACCGCGCGGCTTAGGGATTTTTTCAATAAAAAGTTTTTCAGACGTCGAGGGCTAATTCTGTTTCCGATGATAAAAACCCACCTGTTTCCACCGAAAAACCTTTCAGGGGATGGTTTGCAACAGTTTGGCACCATATTTGAGTGAATTGCAGTACGTCAGATTTTTGCTGAAATTGTGACCGCGCGGCTTAGGGATTTTTTCAAAAAAAAGTTGTTCAGACGTCGAGGGCTAATTCTGTTTCCGATGGAAAAAACCCACCTGTTTCCACGGAAAAACCTTTCAGGGGATGGTTTGCAACAGTTTGGCACCATTTTTGAGTGAATTGCAGAACGTCAAATGATTGCTGAAATTGTGACCGCGCGGCTTAGGGATTTTTAAAAAAAGATTGTTCAGACGTCGAGGGATAATTCTGTTTCCGATGATAAAAACGCATTTGTTTCCACGGAGAACCTTTCAGGGGATCATTTGCAACAGTTTGGCACCATTTTTGAGTGAATTGCAGAACGTCAGATTTTTGCTGAAATTGTGACTGCGCGGCTTAGGTATTTTTGCAAAAAAAAGTTGTTCAGACGTCGAGGGCTAATTCTGTTTCCGATGATAAAAACCCACCTGTTTCCACCGAAAAACCTTTCAGGGGCTCGTTTGCAACAGTTTGGCACCATTTTTGAGTGAATTGCAGAACGTCAGATTTTTGCTGAAATTGTGACCTCGCGGCTTAGGGATTTTTTCCTAAAAAAGTTGTTCAGACGTCAAGGGCTAATTCTGTTTCCGATGATGAAAACCCACCTGTTTCCACCGAAAAACCTTTCAGGGGAGCGTTTGCAACAGTTCGGCACCATTTTTGAACGAATTGCAGAACACCAGATTTTTTCTGAAATTGTGACCGTGTGGCTTAGGGATTTTTGCAAAAAAAAGTTGTTCAGACGTCGAGGGATAATTCTGTTTCCGATGATAAAATCCCACCTGTTTCCACCGAAAAACCTTTCAGGGGATCGTTTGCAACAGTTCGGCACCATTTTTGAGTGAATTGCAGAACGTCAGAAATTTTGGAGAAATTTTGACCGCGAGGCATAGGGATTTTTTTTAAAAAAAGGTGTTCAGACGTCGAGGGATAATTCTGTTTCTGATGATAAAAACCCACCTGTTTCTACAGAAAAACCTTTCAGGGGATGGTTTGTAACAGTTTGCCACCATTTTTGAGTGAATTGCAGAACGTCAGATTTTTGCTGAAATCGTTGCCGCGCGGCTTAGGCATTTTTGCAAAAAAAAGTTGTTCAGACGTTGAGGGCTAATTCTGTTTCCGATGATTAAAAACCCACCTGTTTCCACAGAAAAACCTTTCAGGGGATCGTTTGCAACAGTTTGGCACCATTTTTGAGTGAATTGCAGAACGTCAGTTTTTTGCTGAAATTGTGACCTCGCGGCTTAGGGATTTTTTTTTTTAAAAGTTGTTCAGACGTCAAGGTCTAATTCTGTTTCCGATGATAAAAACGCATCTGCTTCCACAGAAAAACCTTTCAGGGGATGGTTTGCAACAGTTCGGCACCATTTTTGAGTGAATTGCAGAACGTCAGAAATTTTGGATAAATTTTGACCGTGCGGCTTAGGGATTTTTGCAAAAAAAAGTTGTTCAGACGTCGAGGGCTAATTCTGTTTCCGATGATAAAAACGCATCTGTTTCCACCGAAAAACCTTTCAGGGGATCGTTTGCAACAGTTTGGCACCATTTTTGAGTGAATTGCAGAACGTCAAATTTTTGCACAAGGAGAAGGGGACATCAGAGGACGAGATGTTTGGATAGTGTTCTCAAAGCTACCAGCATGTGTTTGACCAAACTTCGAAGACAGGAGTGCCTGGCGTGCTCTGTTCCAGGGGGTCACAAAGAGTCAGACACGACTAAACAACAACAACAACAACAACAACAAATAATAATAATAATAATAATAATAATAATAATAATAATAATAATTTGAAAGATTGGCAAGTGATATCTGAGCAGCCACTACACTGCAGCCCTCCCATTAGTTCAGCCTTCCACCGTTTCAGAATACCAAACATCAAGTATCTATCTTTTTAATACTCTGAAGGTCCTTTCATACCTGCCTACAATTTTGCCAATTTGAGAATTGCTGATTTGTTAAATATGTTTTAGTTTGTTATGAGCTGTATTGGATTTAGTCATAAAGAGAAGTAGGATATAACATGCTAAAATAAAAATATTATTGCACACCACCCCAGTTTCCAAGGGGTTCAAGATTTCGTGGGTTGCAGGCGCTTACCTAGGCCTAGGGTTTCCTCAGAATGAGTGACAGTGGAGACTGTGGTGTCTTTCGGATATATACTTTGTTTGCACATATATAGAACCGGAGCCCATGATGGAGGGGTTCACAGGGTTAACACCTTAAGAAGGCCTTTCTTCTCCCATGGCCACAGCCTTTGATCCCAGCACAAATGGGCCACCCCATTTGTAGTCTGGCACAGAGCCACTTCGTTTGTTACCTTAATGGCCCATATTTAGAGGGCCATTGCCAAGAAACTTGCTCTTTAAACAATTTGAATCCTTGCTTATATTTTAGCACTTGCTGGATCTAGGAACTAGAGGGGTCTTAAGCAGACAGCCTACCCCCCCTTAACAATATCTATCTGTCAGACTTTCTGTCTCCTTTGGCTCCAAATAAACTCAAATATAAAAAAAAGTTCTGTTTTGAATCAATGGGACTAAATTAATGAAAGCTTCACACACACACACACACACATTAGTTGATTTAATTTTTTTATTTATTACTATATTTCACTTTCACATTGCTGGTGTGGTTCAATAAATTTTCTTATTGACAGAAAAGCTATGTTCTAATAAGGCATGCTTCTCACATAGAAAGGACAGGAGAGTTAACATGCATATACTGTTTGCAGAAGACGAGGTCAAGCATTCCTGAATCCGCAGTAATCAAACTTTCTGACTTGTCAGCCTACTATAAAACATAGAGTTTTTCTCCGGAGGTCCCAGTCAAATGGATCAAATCATTTGGAAAATATATCTTTGACATTTAGAGGAAGGCAATATGGAAAGGTTGTCTTCACTGCAGGAAAGGATTTGGGTTGGTATAATAAAGTACCAGCCCTTGTGCAAGAGTTTGGCTCCAGGGATCCATGCCAGGTCAAAACTAGACTTTCTGTCACCCGGGGCAAAGACCCAGTCCCTCCCTCCCTCTCTCTCTCTCTCTCTCTCTCTCTCTCTCTCTCTCTCACACACACACACACACACACACACACACATTTGTTCATAAAGGGCATAAAAATAGTTTGAAAATAGTTTGTTTTGAATATATGCTATATGGTGATTTATGAACCTAATAGGTATCTAAAGCCATTTGCACACAACAAAATATGTATTTTATCAAAGTAATTGTTGAACTTATATTTTGGAAATGTACATCCAGTTTTTTTCCTTTAAATTTTTTTGGGGGGTCCCCAAGAGAGTGGGGCCCTAAGCTACAGCTTGTTTAGCTTATACGTAAATGGATAGTGGATATGGTTGACGACTGTTAGCGCCTGCAATTAGTCCTACAGGAAAAAGCAAGGGATAGTATGCAGATGATTAGCATATGTAATGAGAAAGAGAAGTTGCTGAATTACAACTTATCACTAAACTGGAAACTATGGAGAGACCTGGTCTTAATAGAGATATTGGATTCCTGTCTCATCACTTATGCTAATCATCAGCATACCAAGAACAAACTTAGTTGGTCTCTAAGGAGCTACTGGACAATTTTTTTATTTTTTTATATATTTCATCGTCGTCATCATCATCATCAATACTTGTATAGATGGACCAACGGTCTGAATCAATATGTCAGTGTACTGCCAGTGTGGTGTAGTGGTTAAGAGCGGAAGACTCGTAATCAGGGGAACCGGGTTTGCGTCTCCGCTCCTCCACATGCAGCTGCTGGGTGACCTTGGGCTACTCACACTTCTCTGAAGTCTCTCAGTCCCACTCACCTCACAGAGTGTTTGTTGTGGGGGAGGAAGGGAAAGGAGAATGTTAGCCGCTTTGAGACTCCTTCAGGTAGTGATAAAGCGGGATATCAAATCCAAACTCTTCTTCTTCTTCTTTCTCTGTTCTTTCTCTTTCTCTTTTTTTTGCATTAGTTGCCACAACCAGACAACATAACCAGATTATGAGTCTACCGCTCTTAACCACTACACCACACTGGCAGTACACTGACATATTGAGTCAGACCATTGGTCCATCTAAACAAGTATTGATGATGATGATGATGATGATGATGATGATGATATATATATATTGTCCAGTAGCACCTTAGACACCAACTAAGTTTGTGCTCTCCAGCTGAGGCTACCCAACATCAGTGGCAGGAGCTGGAAACCTCAGCCCGAAATGCATTAAGAATATAGGGCCTGGTTTGGCCAATCTAGGCAATTCACTGCCCGCCAATTACAAGGTTCAGCGTTACATACCCCAGCCTGCTTCCATTTCTGGGGGTGCTCCAAATCTTGAGCACACCAGCAACTTGCTAGGCTAGGTTTCAGCCTGAGGCTGCCAGTTCCAGAGCTGAGGACTGCATAGGCATAAATATGAATGGCAGTGGACTGTGATTTTTCTGGGAAAGGTGCCTGGCATTTACACGACGACTTTAGTTTATTGTTTTGCATGTTCCATGGCTGAGACCAGATATTGAAAACAGCTTTTGGGGCTCCCAAGTTAAACCAAGGGCTCACTGAAGGTAACTTCTGATTTATGTTGGTATAAATAAGTAAAGTGCTGTGTGAGGGTCTTCACAATCAATGGCAGATGGTGAACAGCTTTCCTTAAGTAGATCCCCTTCCCATTGATTAAATTCAGAGTTATATATGTTGAAGGGCGACAGGATCATAATAATTTAAAATTATACTTTGTTAACCAGCACAGGGGAGAGAGGAACCGAACAGGAGGAGGTCAGTCCAATTCAACACACCCTGTGAGTGATGTCTATGGAAATTCAGGGCTAACACAACTTCCAGCATTAAAGCCTAAATCTTTTCTTTTGGAGCCTAGGAAAGCTGGCGTCCTGTCTAGTAACAGGATCATTATATCTTGTACTGCAGATTCATGCATCTCAGTGAAAACATTCCCCGGGAGCTCCCTTGATCAGTTAAAGATGTGTTTCCTGAAGCCCCTTCGAATGAAAGTGAGGCTCCAGCATTTCCTGTCTTTTACTGCCCCGTGCATTCCAAACAATTAATGACAAATATGTGATTATTATTTTTATTTGGTCTCTTACATATATATATAAAATTCCTCCTGATGAAAATAAATGAGAAATCGATGCCATTTATTCACCTTTCATGTCAGGGTGCCCCACAATGCTTTGCTGCCCTTTAAGGTTGCTAAATAAGTCTGGGACACTCTGAAACATACGTCTTCCAGAATAGCTCCAGCAATACAGGCAGCAGCCCATTGTGGCTCCCTGGTTTGCCTTTCACTGACCTGGCTAGAAGAGCTTCTGCAAAAATTCATACTGGATTTGTCAGTGTGCCTAATCATGTGATGTGTTTTGCAGGCTGTGTTGCAGATATTAGTATTGTGCAGTTTGAAGCGACTAGATGCATGCAAACTGACTCCTTTTAGAAGCGAAGCATTGCCCAGACCCATGAAAATATTGTTCAAATTTTCCTAGCAGAACTCTTCAAAATAAAACAGAATACATCAAACGATACATTCAGAATATCCACGCAATGTCTTGTGCCTCTTTCCCATTCTAGACTGCTTTAGCCTGCCCCAGGCAACTGCAGCTCTTGGAGAGCCATTTCTGTACATTGTTCTCCCCGTGGTGGTCAGGGAGACTGAAACAACCAACTCCCTTCAAAATGGAGATTTGCAACTCAGTACCTTCATCACATGATCTAAGGTTACAACACTCACCAGAGAAACCTCAATCAGTTCATCAGCAACTAAGCAAGAGCTCAAAGTGCTTAGAAAAGCAATGTTTGCCTGATGTCATGACTGCCAGCCACTCCACAGCCAGAGAACAGTATGGAAAAGGAACCATGTCATCCAGTTGTCCATGAGATTTTGGAGATGCATTGTAGCCATTCTTAGTCCAGGATATATAGACCTATCAACACAACACTCTGTTTGTCATAACAATGGACATTTGGCTAACACAATATTCATGATGACCAGTGCCCCATTTTTCTTCTTTTTTTCTTTTTCTTTAGAAAAAAAGGTGCCAGTATTCACCATGAAGTTGTTACAGTAAGTGCCACACTTTTAACATTTGAGGGCGGGGGAAGGTGCCAGTACTGCGTACACTTGAGTATCCCCCAGGAAAAAAAAGCACTGGTGAATACCTTATTGTTATTACCTGCGGTCTTGCAGGACATCTTTGAGAGGAGAAAAGGCTTGGAATAAACCATACACAAATCCAGAATGGAGTCCCTAAGACGGTTGAATGCTGCCTTGTATGCCTGCTTCTGGCAAAACGTGTTCTCCCTAGCAGAGAGCACGAGTTGCGGTGGGGGATACAAACCACCCCAGTGTTGTTGGGCGGATTTGCGGAGTGATCCAGGCAGTGAATTGGTTAATTGGGTCACTGGGGAGAATTGCTTGTTGCCAATTTTGAAGGAGGGGTCAGAGGTTTTAAATATTGGCTGCTTGCACTGGATGACCCGCCCACCCTCCCTGTATTGGGGGGGTTGTTCACTTGACCTTGCTATGCCTGTCATGGGGTCATCTGCTTTGAGGCAGGGGCCTGGTAGGAATTTTGTCCGTTTGGCTGATTGGCTGGTGCCATTTGGTTTTTGCCTACTGTGTAGCAAATCACCACAACTTGTAAGGTTGGTGGTTAGGCATTGGTTCAAATTGGTTGGTGGAGGGGTAAGTGCCTACCCCTCCAATGGTGGTGCAGAAAGGGAATTCCGTTAAAGGAATCCAGGGGCTTGCCATCCCTTTCGTCCTTGTCCCTGGCATCGGACTTGGGCCGTGCAAGCCACCAGGAGCATGAGGGTGAGAAGTGAGGGACTGAGGCCCAGCTTCATTTTCTCCCCAAAATTGTTTCCCTCACTGGCTTCCACTGGAATCTGGAAGTCAGTTCTGTCCCTGGGCAAGGACAGATAGTTGGAACCAATGCCTAAGCAACCACTCACTTGGATGTATTTAAATAAAGTTGTGGCCAAAATCGTGCCAAAAACCCAAACCAAAATTGATGTGTGATGTGTGGATTATTGGGGGGGGGGGCTTGGGGACCTCGACACGAACTCCTGCAGCCAAGCTGGTGTCGAATGTATTGTTCTGCTTTCCTTTGGACCGCATCAGCAAGGCCTTGTTGTCTGGGTGGTCCAGGACCTCCAGACACACTGCCTAGGCTTGAGCCCTGGAGAGGTCACTTTGGTGCTTCTGACACAGCAAAAACAATGTGGGAGGCAGCAGCTACAAGTTACCAGTCTCTGCAGCCGCTTTGGTTCTCCAGCGGTTAGAATTCACCCCTACAGGTGCACTCCATTTGTTTCTCTGGGCAACTACAACAACCTTCTTGCATTTCTCTAGCAAAGTTCAACTTGTATCAAGGAAAGGGCAAACAGATAATGCCTTTTCTAGGGGGTTCCCACACACCAAAGCTTAGCTGCATATGGAATCATTTCACATATTGCCATGATACAGCCTGGAAATTGCTATGCTGAAATCTGGTTTCTGGCAACAGAGGCAGCAACTCTGCAGTACTAGGCAATATTTTAAAGAGGAAAATTTAGAGTATGTGAGCCAAACAAAATGCCAGGGGAGGTGTAAACAGTCAGAATTTAATTATCCATCTTGGAATTTAGCCTGGACAGCAGAGCAGGGCTCACACACTTTCTCATATGCCACCAGAGCTTTAGTATTAAAAGTGGACATGGATTCTGTATCTGTACCAAAACAACAAAACTCTCCCTGCTGGTACGGTATAGTCCATGGGTCGGCAAACTACGGCTCGTGGGCTGGATTAGGCCCAATTGCCTTCTCAATCCGGCCCGCGGACTACTAGCATGCTACTAGCAATTTATTAGGTGATGTTTCAGGCTGGTGAAATATAAGCTAAGCAAGGAATGTGGATACCTGATTACTCCTTGATGGTGATTACTACTCGATGCATAATCAAGATATTTAATATGGCGATGAGGAGAAATTCAGCACCACTGAGGTGAAGAGAATATCAGAATAAAATCCCCCACCTATTTGTAATCAAAATGTTTAATGCTAAACTATTATTTAATTATGCATGTGTTGGAGGGACTTCCGCTCACTGCTGTCAGTCGGACAGTCTTTGATCATCAGAGCAGGTTAAATGGCTGCCTTTGATCACCCAGAGAACAGCTCATAAAAGAAACAGTCCTTTTGTTCGGCTTTCCCCTAACTTCATGGGTAAATAAGAAGATGGTTCTGAACAGAGAAGGGAGTGGGCGGTTTTTAATAAACACTTTCTCTCTTTGAAGTAGACATAGCCAAATTAGCATAGAGATGAGGGGAGTAGCTGTGTCAAAGCTCAGAGACAGGGACGAAGGAGGAGAATTTGCCAAAGAACGTAGTTAAGAGTAAATGCAATATTTTGGCCATTTCCGAAAAGGGATGAGATCAAGGGAAGTAATAGTTCCACTGTATTCTGCTCTGGTCAGACCTCACCTGGAGTACTGTGTCCAGTTCTGGGCACCACAGTTCAAGAAGGACACTGACAAACTGGAACATGTCCAGAGGAGGGCAACCAAAATGGTCAAAGGCCTGGAAACGATGCCTTATGAGGAACGGCTAAGGGAGCTGGGCATGTTTAGCCTGGAGAAGAGGAGGTTAAGGGGTGATATGATAGCCATGTTCAAATATATAAAAGGATGTCACATAGAGGAGGGAGAAAGGTTGTTTTCTGCTGCTCCAGAGAAGCAGACATGGAGCAATGGTTCCAAACTACAAGAAAGAAGATTCCACCTCAACATTAGGAAGAACTTCCTGACAGTAAGAGCTGTTTGACAGTGGAGTTTGCTGCCAAGGAGTGTGGTGGAATCTCCTTCTTTGGAGGTCTTTAAGCAGAGGCTTGACAACCATATGTCAGGAGTGCTCTGATGGTGTTTCCTGCTTGGCAGGGGGTTGGACTCGATGTCCCTTGGGGTCTCTTCCAACTTTATGATTCTATGATTCTAAGTAAGCAGGCTTGTTTCAAAAGCATTGGTTGGCATTGGCATTTGTATATTTTGCCCATTGCTCTCTCACTGTGCTTGTTGCTGTGACCTCTTAGAATTAGTATTTGAAAGCTACAATACACTGAAGCATTTCAGGCTTTTGATTTAGAAAAAAACCCAACTAAGGAGGAACATGGAAGAGGTTTGCACAATTAGGAATAGAGTTGATAGCAGGGAGAAATGCTCTCTTAACTCTCCCCAGGTCAGAACACTAGAATTCAGGGGCACCCTATGAAAGAGATGGGCAACAAAGACAGGTTGAAAGCATTCCTTCACACTGCACTTGGGATTCACTACCACATGATGTGGAATCACAGAATTGTAGAGCAGAGACATCACCTTGCCAACAAAGGTCCATATAGTTAAAGCTATGGTTTTCCCAGTAGTGATGTGTGGAAGTGAGAGCTGGACCATAAAGAAGGCTGATCGCCGAAGAATTGATGCTTTTGAATTATGGTGCTGGAGGAGACTCTTGAGAGTCCCATGGACTGCAAGAAGAACAAACCTCTCCATTCTGAAGGAAATCAGTCCTGAGTGCTCACTGGAAGGACAGATCCTGAAGCTGAGGCTCCAATACTTTGGCCACCTCATGAGAAGAGAAGACTCCCTGGAAAAGATCCTGGTGTTGGGAAAGATGGAGGGCACAAGGAGAAGGGGACGACAGAGGACGAGATGGTTGGATAGTGTTCTCAAAGCTACCAGCATGAGTTTGGCCAAACTGCAGGAGGCAGTGGAAGACAGGAGTGCTCTGGTCCAGGGGGTCACGAAGAGGCGGACATGACTAAACGACTAAACAACAACAACAATGCAGGAAACTCAACTAGATCATACCTGACAGAGGCCATCCAACCTCTGCTGCATGGAGAGAGTCTGGTCCGCCCCCTTCTTGTGGGTGTCTGTCCCAAAACATATTAGAAAAAATTACCAGAGTTCATCCCAGTACTTGGAAATTAAAGAAACCGAACTTTACTTCAGGCCAAAGTCTCTCCTTGGCACCCAAAATGAGATTGTGTACTGCAATCTCTGATCCCTCACCCGAAACACATTCAGAGTTGCCACCACCTCGAAAGATGGAATGGGCTGGGAGTAATAACAACAACAACAACAACAACAACAACAACAACAACAACAACAACAACAGTAATAATATTTTTTATTTATACCCCGCCCTCCCCAGCCAAGACCGGGCTCAGGGCAGCTAACAACCAATAATAAAAACAAGTTGATTGAAATACAACTTAAAAAACAAGGTGAAATACAACATTAAAACATTAAAATGCAGCCTCATCACAGGAGGAGAAAGGGAAAAAAAGAAAGCTCTCCTTGTCAAATTTTCAAAGCAGCCAAGGGATTGCATGACAGAGGGGCGTTTTACAACTTGGCCCAGAGAATTTATGTTTGTGCTCACTCACCCATTCTGGACTGCTATCTTTCTTTGGGTCAAATGTAGCAGGTGCAATCATGGACTTAAATTGCAAGCAAGAGTTGTCCATTTGTAACCAAAGCTCAAGCCACTATATTCCTGCGAATAACAACCAAATGGCTTGAAACTTGGGCAAGCGTTTATATGGGGTAATCTTGCCATAAAAATGAAGAATAAAGGACTTTGCCCGATGACTAATACTTGAGCAATTGCTCCCTCGTGGGACATTTATATATTTTCTTCTGCTTCAGTCAGAGTGCATGTTGGATAAGCCACAGCTGTGGCAACATGTACAATGGTGGAATGCGATATTGCAAACAAATGGTTCTGAGCTGGCACATCGCCACCCAATGAGTTGATATAGCTGGAAAATATTGCCACCAGAGGTCCATAAATTGCAAGCATGACCAAAATGTTACATAATTGTGTATACTCAAATGCTAGCCTGGACAGAGATAATGAAGCTCTGATTGCCTGAAAAAGCTCTTGTGGTCAAAATCTGAACTCTTTGCTTGAAATTTCTCAGTTACCCTTTGCGTGTCGGCATGTTGGGGGGAAAGGAAAAGAAACTTTGCGTTAAAGAAGTGCCATCAGACAGCACAAAAATATCATTGCAGGAAATATACAAAATAAATTGAGGAGGCTGTGTTCTACCTCTACGCTAGGAGGCAGCTTGCCTTGGAATTACCAAAATTAAGGGTAACTTCCTTGCTGCACAAGGTTAAAAGTAAAGGGATCCCTGACCATTAGGTCCTGTTGTGGCCGACTCTGGGGTTGTGGCACTCATCTTGCTTTATTGGCTGAGGGAGCCGACGTACAGCTTCCGGGCCATGTGTAGGTTGGCAGGAGCAGGGACCAAGCAACAGGAGCTCACCCTGTTGCAGGGATTCGAACCGCCAACCTTCTGATCGGCAAGCCCTAGCCTCTGTGGTTTAACCCACAGCACCACCCACAGCCCTCTACAAGGTTACTTCCCACGTTTTAGACCCATATTTTCCCATGGTGCTCAGGAGCCTCTATGACTACAGGAGCATCCCCCCACTTCACAACTTTGCTCTGCAGGTGGAGGGGGTTACACGAATGGGGTGTGGCGAGAGCACGTTCACCCACACAACTCTGATACTCCATGCCTGAAGACAGCCTCCTACCTCCCTCCTTCCTAAATGCATAGGCCTCAGCTGCTGGGACATCCCATTTTTTGGCGTGAAAGCACAGCACCAAAACACTTGTTTAGGGGCGCCACAATCTCACCCTGAAAAATTGCTTTAGGGCGGGGGCTGAAATCTTGCATGGCACCCCCAAAGCATGGATTTTAGGGCACCACTAGTGCATGCCCTGCAAATGTGTGTGTTTGGGGCCACAATCTCGGGCACATCACAAGACTCATGTGGGAGCGCAGCATTTTGGAGGGTATCCTAAAATGAGGGCTTGTGCCAGCAGCTCACTGTTCAGAATGTGGTTCACGACATTCAGCTCTGCTTCTGATTGGCTCCACAGCAAGCCTCACATGACCTGGACAACACCATTGACTCAGTCAAGCATTATTTACAATATAACCTCAATTTCCCCCCTTCACAATAGAGGGTTTGAAGCTCAGGTGTGGGCTCCCTAGACCAGAATGAGGCATCTCCTTTACCCCATCCACACTAAGGACAGCTGTTTATCAGCTCCATCTGGTACGCAGGCTGAGACCCTACCTGCTAACAGATTGTCTCGCCAGAGTGGTGCATGCTCTGGTTATCTCTCGCTTGGACTACTGCAATGCGCTCTATGTGGGGCTACCTTTGAAGGTGACCTGGAAACTACAATTTATCCAGAATGTGGCAGCTAAATTGGTGACTGGGAGTTGCCGCCGAGACCATATAACACTGGTCTTGAAAGACCTACATTGGCTCCCAGTACGTTTCTGAGCACAATTCAGTGTTGGTGCCGACCTTTAAAGCCCTAAACGGCCTCAGCCCAGTATACCTGAAGGAGCGTCTCCACCTCCATCGTTCTGCCTGGAGACTGAGGGCCTTCTGGCAGTTCCCTCACTTCAAGAAGCCAAGTTACAGGGAACCAGGCAGAGGGCCTTCTCAGTAGTGGCGCCCGCCCTGTGGAACGCCCTCCCACCAGATGTCAAAGAGAAAAATAACTACCAAACTTTTAGAAGACATCTGAAGGAAGCCCTGTTTAGGGAAGCTTTTAATGTTTAATAGGTTATTGTATTTTAGTGTTTTGTTGGAAGCCGCAGCCACATGGGCGGGGTATAAATAAATAAATTATATTATTATTATTATTATTATTATTATTATTATTATTATTATTATTATGCCCTGAGTGCACATATAGCTGCTGCTGTGCTTCCTCCAACTGCATCATAAAAGGTGTCCAGCACTTCTGCAGGAACTCAGGTGCAAGGTCTTTCTGAGCTGTGCTGCTGTTAGTTGGGATCTTGTTAGCTGGAGATATTAAGAACTGAAACTGGAATCTTTTGCTCCCAGTGCAGGTATTCCATGACTGGGCTATTCCACTCTGCTCCTGCATATTCCTCAGTCTGGTTTTTGACCTGCTGTGTCTGTGCAGAAGTTCAGAACAATGATTCGTAATGGTGAGGTTGCTAATTCAATTTCTACCCCCAAAGGGGGGTTGTCTTGGGCACCTAAATTTAAGTTGACATCTAAATACGTCGGTCCCTAATCCCTGATATATTATGGAAGGATGGCAGAGTATTCTTAAAGGTTGATTAAAAGTGCGCATTTCGAAAAGTTGCTATGTTTCCACATTTTCAGCCTCCCTGAAATGTAAGTGCAGCGGCAACATTGCATTTTAAATCTTTTTAAAAATTCAAAAGGTGTCGTCAGTCATCATAATGCATAATAAAAGACGGCTTCCTAAATGTGTGCACATGCAGATTATTAGCCTTTGAAAAGATTATAATAATTGGAACGTTTTCATGGCTGCCCTGTTAATGGTGAGCCATTAATGGGCTTGGGCTGGGACTTAATAATTTATTGGCGTGGGGGTGGAGGTTAGAATAGATGATAAAGTCATTTTCACTCCCCTCCCCCACCTATTACTGACATTTAGCTCCATTCTTGTGAATGGGTTCAAATATGTTTGTTTTTTAAAAAAATGTTACACTACACTTAATGCGGCCTACAGGGTTTAGGCTTGAAGAATACTTATCCTTTATGGATTCAATTACAACAATTTCTACAACAAAAGTACTGAATACAAAGACCAGGGAGCTCTGTTCTTCTTGATTTTTACATGCAGATTTGTTTGTGATGGTGCTGTTCTTATTGTTGGGACTATTTTTTTTTTAACTTTCCACCTGAATTTTGAAGTGATGCAAATCCAGAATTCTCACGTCTTTTCGACCCAGTGCAATCTACATAATGTGTAGCTTGTCTTTTACAAATTACCGTAGATGAAGAAGAGTTTGGATTTGATATCCCGCTTTATCACTACCCTAAGGAGTCTCAAAGCAGCTAACACTCTCCTTTCCCTTCCTCCCCCACAACAAACACTCTGTGAGGTGAGTGGGGCTGAGAGACTTCAGAGAAGTGTGACTGGCCCAAGGTCACCCAGCAGCTGCATGTGGAGGAGCAGAGACGCGAACCCAGTTCACCAGATTACGAGTCCACTGCTCTTAACCACTGCACCACACTGGCTCCCTCTGGAATGAAAGCACCCCTGGAACAGAAGAGCCTGGAGAAGAGGAGGTTAAGGGGTGATATGATAGCCATGTTCAAATATATAAAAGGATGTCACATAGAGGAGGGAGAAAGGTTGTTTTCTGCTGCTCCAGAGAAGCAGACATGGAGCAATGGATCCAAACTACAAGAAAGAAGAATCCACCTAAACATTAGGAAGAACTTCCTGACAGTAAGAGCTGTTGGACAGTGGAATTTGCTGCCAAGGAGTGTGGTGGAGTCTCCTTCTTTGGAGGTCTTTAAGCAGAGGCTTGACAACCATATGTCAGGAGTGCTCTGATGGTGTTTCCTGCTTGGCAGGGGGTTGGACTCGATGGCCCTTGTGGTCTCTTCCAACTCTATGATTCTATGATTCTAACACACAGAACAGAAATACCCTGCAAACAGTTTTGTTTAGAATCAAGACGTACCCAAACCTTGCGTCTCTCTCTAGAAAACTTGTGGAACATGGCAAACTCAACTTGCTGCAAATCTCAACTTGTCTTGATTGCTTTAAATCAATATGCTATCCTTTGTGTTTGCAAATAAGTCTGGAAATGTATGGGCAATGAATGTCTGATGAAAACTTAGAAGCCAGGTAGGATTCCCAGTAGAGCACAGCTTCAAAATCTGCATAGCGCTTTAGACCTCTCAATGAGCAGAACAAGTTTTACAAATGCAAGATAGGATAAATACCGTATTTTTTGCACCATAACACTCACTTTTTTCCTCCTAGAAAGTAAGGGGAAATGTCTGTGTGTGTTATGGAGTGAATGCCCATGGGTGGCGGGGGGGATCTGCTGCAGTTGTGAGCAGAGGATCCATGGTTCCCCTTCCTTCCCTCCTCCGTGGCTCATTTGAAAAAGCAAAGCAGGAGAAGAGCCACTGAGTGGGGAGGAGAGAGGGACAGAGACCCTGCTTGCTTTAAAGGAGCAAAGCAGAAGAGGAGAGGAGCCTTCTCCTCTTATACCCCTCTTCTGCATTACTAACAGCATCCTTCTCCACCCACCCCATGCATGTTCCTTGTCCCTTGAGTGCTTTTCCTTCCCTCCCCACTTAAAAGGTGGTTACAAAGCATGGATTCGCATGGATCCTCAGGATTTTTGCATTGGGCTACCCCAAACTCACCGTCAGATCACATGTCGGTGGTTACAGCATGAACCACAAAAATCATACATCCACTGTTTCGTTTAGAATATTTTTTTTCTTGTTTTCCTCCTCTAAAAACTATGTGCGTGTTATGGTCGGGTGCGTGTTATAGAGCGAAAAATACGGTATATAGATTTGCTTAACTTATATTATTCATACAGATCTCAGAATTCAGCTTTTTGTGCCACAAGACATGGAATTACTTTTGTGAAATTTTAAAGTCTTGTTTTTTAAGCTCAGAGGATGCAAGTCATGGGGGCATGGCCAATGAGGTCACGGGGACGTGACTAGTTCTGGTTTTCTTCCTTGCATAGATCCCGTATTCACTTAAGCACTGCAGTTGTACAAAAATACTGCATGTAACTAAACTGAAAAGTGGATTATTTAACATTGGTTCAGCAGAAGTGTCTGCCGTCACACTTGCTTCTCTGCTTTGAGGAAAGTTTTGTGGTCTCCACCTGTTCTCATTGTCTCACTGTCCCCCTCCTTTCCAAAGAAATATTGGACACTTAAACATTCCAGTTAAGGGACGCGGGTGGCGCTGTGGGTTAAGCCACAGAGCCTAGGACTTGCCGATCAGAAGGTCGGCGGTTCGAATCCCCGCGACGGGGCGAGCTCCCGTTGCTCGGTCCCTGCTCCTGCCCACCTAGCAGTTCGAAAGCACGTCAAAGTGCAAGTAGATAAATAGGTACCGCTCCAGCGGGAAGGTAAATGGCATTTTCGTGCGCTGCTCTGGTTCGCCAGAAGCGGCTTAGTCATGCTGGCCACATGACCTGGAAGCTGTACGCCGGCTCCCTCAGTCAGTAAAGCGAGATGAGTGCCGCAACCCCAGAGTCAGCCACGACTGGACCTAATGGTCAGGGGTCCCTTTTTAAACATTCCAGTTAACATCTAACTAAACAACTTACCTTGTCTCAGAATTGCTGCCACAATTTCCAGTGCCCCCAAAGCTATACATTACTCATGTGAAAGGCTCACTGAAGTCCACAGGTATTGCTTCCAGGTAAGGATGTACAGAATTGCAGCCAGAAATAGTTAATCTTAAAGGTGCAACACAGGATTCTTAACAAGGGCCTCCACAAATGCCCAAACCTATGGGAAAGGATGATTCTCCTCCTTGCATCTTATTTACTTGTGCATCTTCTTTCCAGAACAGGGAATGAGGTGGAAGGTTGCTAAGTTGACTAGGACCTACGACATCAGGGTTAAAGTCACCAGTCAGCCATGAAACCTCGACACAGTCACCATCTCTCAGCCCAGCCAACCGCACAAAGTTGTCGCTCAGATAACATATGGAAAATGAGAATGGATAATAATAATAATAATAATAATAATAATAATAATAATAATAATAATAATAATTTATTTATACCCCGCCCATCTGGCTGGGTTTCCCCAGCCACTCTGGGCGGCTTCCAACAAAACACTAAAATACAATAACCTTTTAAACATTGAAAGCTTCCCTAAACAGGGCTGCCTTCAGATGTCTTCTAAAAGTTTGGTAGTTATTTTTCTCTTTGACATCTGGTGGGAGGGTGTTCCACAGGGCAGGTGCCTCTACCGAGACGGCCCTCTACCTGATTCCCTGTAACTCAATACAATGCAATGCAATACAATGTATTGCAATTCAATGCAAACTCAATACTGCCACATTATGGATAACCATTAATGCCTCTTTCCAGTCCCTGCTTTTGACCAGGGTGTGTGTGAGATTGCCCAAGCTTGGAATCAACCTAAAAAAGTAAGCTAAAAATCGAAGGAAAAATAATCTGGGCTACAACCAGGATATACTGAGACTTATAACATTGGACTTTACATGTAAGTCCTTTGCAAATCCATTGTGTGGCTTCAATTGACGAACCTGTATTACATATAGGTTATGCTGTCAGTTTGCATTTCTTTTGATCTGATGTGTAGAGATCTTTCCTATTCTACTTAATTCAAGACGGTTCTGGAAGCTTCTCGGTGTGAAAGAAACAAGCAGAAAGTTCATGATGTTTGGGATATTCCTTCAGAGAAGCTGAGTACAGCTGGCTTAAACTGGTTCGCTTATCTCTTTTGCAAAGGTCTTGCTGACTATAAAAGTAAGGCCAGAAGGAGCCTGAGTTTCACTTTCTCTTTCTATCTCTTTACCTTCCGGTGTTGTGTTCTGTACGTGGTACGTTTAGTGTTAAGGTTTAGACTTACAATAAGTTAAGTCTGCTGCAAATGGATTTCTTATGGACAGTGCCAGTCTTGAAAGTATTGGATTTATGACCATTATGCTCATCTGCCTTCAGCAGCAGTAAAGCTCTGCAGGATTAAATACAATTGCCTCTGGTCTATTTTTTGGGAATCCTGGAACGTGTTTACTCTGCTAACTATACATTGGAATCTACTGTGGATCCATAGCTAACAACTTACAGATTTGAAAAGAAGGGACCAGCAGCCTTGAAAAAAAGGGATCAGCAGCCAAAATAAGGGACCTGCAGCCTCACCTGTTCCAGGCACTCCAGTCTTCCTGTCCTCCTGCAGTCTGGTCAAACTCATGCTGGTACCTTCGAGAACACTGTCCAACCAACTTTGTAATCAGAGGTTCAACTGAATAGAATCTGAATCACATGCACCACAAAGGCCTATGCAGCCTCAACTTAAGATGGCTCCCGGCTTGGCTTTGCACTGCAAAGTTTGCAGCAGCACGTGCAACAAAATGGCGTCCAGCATTCAAAAAACCCCTCAGCTTGCATTAACTAGCCACAAACAAGGCATGCAAGCTCCACCCCCTCAGTCGTTCTTAGACTTCTTATTGGGTGAGCAACACAGCCAAGTAACACAGTTGGAGCCTCCCTCCTCCCTGGCCGGCAGGGAGGGAGGGAGAGGAGCTGCTTCCTTTGAAATTTAAGGGACATAATTTAAGGGACATCTATCAATAAGGGACAGCAGCGGGACATGGCGCTAGAATAAGGGACTGTCCCTTCAAATAAGGGACACTTGACAGCTACGTGTGGATCAATATTGAGTAGAATTCAAATGACAAACGCACGAGTTCTCATCTGAACTCTCCTCTGCAGCATCCTACGTTTTGTAATACTGTTATAAATCCACATTTTAATGGTTGATTCTCTTCCGTAAGTTCATAAAAGTCATTAGAAGAAACATGTGCTATACAAAAACGAAAATGGGCAGCTCAAATATTTCACTCTGGTAAAATAATGTGTGTGTATTCTGTTGATAAGGAAGCACACAAAGCCCTTCTGTTAACACAGTTTATTGGCACACATATTGGCAAAGCATACATAAAATACAGTTGTATCGTATAACACACTGACTCGCTGTATTTTTTTTTTACATGATGAATTGAACATATTAATATGTAAATGAAAAAAATTCGTTTATTTTATAAAGTTTCACATAAATATACTGGAATCAAAAATTAGTTTGGAGGGCTTTACAAAAGTATTATACAAGAAATATCGCATGAAAGAACAACGAAATAAACTTAAGATATAATAAAAACACAAAAAATAGTCTTTGTTTAAACTGCTCACAAAATTAATGGATTACATGGCTTTCAAAATTCAGTTCCACAGCAATTTTACAAAGCATAAACTCTCATATAGAATGGGTGTCTTTCTCCACACAATTCCCCCCCCCCCCGGTCTTTGATGAAACAAAACTACATTTTTAGCTGTCTTGGTGCTTTTGTAATTAGTTGCAAATGTAAAGCAGTGGGCTTTTAAAATTGCTAGAATAAAAAATGGAGGGCAGCACCAACGAGGGGAAGAAACAAGGGCAGAGAGAGCCTCAATTTGTGCCAGGAAACAATTAAGAAGTTAATTCTTCAGGGACCACTAAAGCAGCACAGGCCCCAATCTGGGTAAGAGCAATACTCCATTATATCCCTAGCTGCCTCCTCTTCACCATCCAGCATCCAGATTTTCATGCATGTAGCCCACGACAGAAATCTAAAATCTCACCCGTTATCTTTGTCTAAAGGATGCTGTTTGCCAAACAGCTCCTCCGTGGGATTTCAATTTTCTTTGGATCAGAACCAAGTCTGGATCAGATTTCAATTTCCTTCCAATCAGTCAATATTGCTGGCCTTATAATTTTTAATTTCACGAATTGTACTTTGCAACAAGCAATGTGTGGGCGATTGGATTTGTAACACTGATACTCCAGGAAGCTCATATTTGTACATTTTATGGGACGTATTTTTAAAAGGCAGAATCACTGTTCTCATGGACACTGTTCTCATGATCTTAAACACAAAACCTATTAGGGCACAGCTTTTCTTCCTAATGAAATTCCATCCTATCTTGTTTCCTCCCTTTAAAATGGCTAACCTGGGAAGGAAACTGCATGTAAACACACACACACGAGTCCTACCTTGGTTCTCAAACAGAATGCGTTCCGGGAGGTATATTCGACTCCTGGAACCATTCAATAACCAAGGCGCAATTTCTGATTGGCTGCAGGTGTGTCCTGCAGCCAATCAGAAGCCGTGGGAACCTGCCCCGGATGTTTGGCTTCCAAAAATTGTTTGAAAACCGGAACACTCCCGGGTTTCAATTGTTCGGGAGCTGATTTGTTTGAGAGCCAAGGCGTTTTGAGATCCAAGGTATGACTGTGTGTGTACACACACACCCCTCCTCAGGAGCAAGTTGGAAAAGAGGATGTATTTTGTTCACCATGTTTTTAAAACGGCCAATAGATCCTGATCACTAATGGTCTTCTGTTAGATATGGCCTTTAAAGGATAAAGGGGGGGTCATAGTTGGGAAGAATCTTCCACTGAAATGTGAGTCTTAATCAATGTTCATGAGGTGCTACTTACATATTCAGTTCTTTTCACTGAGGTCAGTGTGAGTATCATGTCATGTGCAAGAGCTTCCAAGGTACCTATCTGGAAGCTTATAAATTATTTTCCTAACTTAAAAAAAGAGAGGGAGCTGTACACATTTAGAAATAGGTTCTATATCTGTTGAAAACTGGGAGTTATTGTCGTCATAAAGGAATGGTGACTTGCTTCAGGCAACTTACTGGGAAGCCTGAGGTGTTGGGTTCTCAGGCTTGGTTTCTTGGTTTGCAGGAGGTTTACTGCTCCACGGGCTGTTATTCCCCAACGCAGGTGAATTGTTGAAATCTTCGTCATCGTCCATGCCATTTGCTGCATCATACTGCGTGTTCTCTAGCCTTGTGATGAGTCGCTCGTCTTCGTCGCCAAATTCTCCCCCCATTAGCGTTGGCTCCCCGACTACCATCACATCCTGTGAAAAACACCCAACACTTGTTATATAAAAATGCCTCGAAAAAAGCCCACGCCTAACATAGTCATTGGTCTATCAGTGACCCATTTCATAGAAGTATCTCTGAATGCAAGCCCCATTGATATAGTGCACTGATACAGTGCCCTTCATAATAGTAAGACTCAAAAATGGAACAAAGTGAAATAAAGGACCAAGATCAGAACCATTGGAATTGGGTTAAGCAAGATTATGGAACCTGAAATAAATGAGAACTTTGTACCCTGAAACCCAGCACACGGGAAGTCACCCAAAATTATTTAATTTGGTTGGGATAATGGGCTCTTTCGATTGTATTTTGATTCGGTATTGTGTTAATGCAGCAACTATTGGATTATTGTAATTAAAATGGACTAAAATTATTATACAAAAAAATTAGAACAAAGTGTTCTTCCTATGCATGTAGAAACTTGTGGTAGGATTCTACTCTGTTGTTAACGCTCAGATCTTTTGTCTGTTGTTAACTCGCAAGTTCAAAATACAGACAATAGCAGGTAACAGGTGGAAAAAAAATGTGCATTAAAAAAAAATCTTTCACTGAAAGGATTTAAACAGTTGCTTAAAATGATTTCAGCGACCCTTTTCAAATTCAGCAAATTATTTCTATTTCAGGTTTTACGGTTTTCAAGCAACAAAGGAGTGAAGTGTCAACACTTAGATGTTCAAATTAAAGGCACACTTTATCTGTAAGTTTCCCTCACACAAAACACCCTTGAAATTAAGAGGAGCCGTTGCTGTCCTCGTGTATACTCCCATTCATTTCAAGGGGGCTTGTGGAGGAGAACTTCCAGATGGATTATGCCAGAGGTTCTCTGCTCTATTTCTCTAGCCATTGACTACGGCAGCTAAAACGAAGCTCACAAATGCTACTTTGAATGCACCAGTCATTGGAACACAGAACTCAGACCTCTTATCCCTAAGCAACCCACTTGACATCTCACCACTTAATTATGGTAATTAATTTAGGTAGAGCTTTTTTAAAAAAAAAACCTACAAAAACAATGTTCACACTGATTTGACAATTTGCATTACTAATTAAGTAATTAGCAAAAAGGAAAAAGAAACCCTGATTGCCAACAAGCCCTGGATCTGCCATCTGCTATTTTGTGGTGTGTTTGTCACCTCTCTGTGTGTAGGCAATGCTGCTGCCAATCTGTGCGATGAGAGGACCAATCTGTCCAGCTGGTACCATGAAAAGGAAGACAGCAACGCTAATTATAATTACACCGATGAAGCTACCAGTTGTCAAAAGCCGGAAGGGGCAAGAAGAAAAGGATCTGTCCCATTGCTGCTGTGAGTGCAAACAGTCCTTTCACATAACCACAACTGCACATCGATGGTTTTCCGCTGATCTTTAGCTAGCATGGAGTACTAAGACAGAGTGCCAGACAGGAACTAGAGGGATTTCTGGAGCTCACGGCTTAAAGGAGATTCTCTAACCACAGCATTCAGTGGAAAGAACCTATCTATGGGGCACATCTTTTGGCGCAGCGTCACTGGCAAGCCTCTTGTGATTCAGCCCTCGCTGAAGTTCATATTTGTACACAGACATTTTAACAAACCCTGCAAGGGACTGAATGGTGAAAATAATTCAGTTGTAAATGCTGTGTTAAAAGCAAGGGAAGGTGTAATAGTGTCTGGACCTCTCACCAATACTGTCAAGCCCCAACTGCCTCAGAACATCTTAGTATTATCTATAACAACTCTACCTATTGTCCCCGCTTGCCCTTTTATGTCCTGAACTCCCTCTCAGTCAGTACATCTATGAGTTGCCACCTCTAGGCCTAAAACCTCACAGATATGTTTAATCTATTGTTGGAGTGGCATACAAAAGAGGAACAAGTTAAATCTGTAATGATAGACTGGGCAAGAGATGTGGGACATAACATAATGTTTGAAGATTGGGAAAGGTTGTGGAGGAAGGGGGTCAAGTTCACTGCATGTACGGTGTTAAAGGAAAACATTATGAAAATGATGTATAGATGGTACTTAACTCCTGTAAAATTGGCAAAGATATATCATAATAGTGATAATCTATGCTGAAATGTAAAGAAAAAGAAGGTACCTTTTATCATATGTGGTGGACCTGCCCCAAGGTGAAAAACTTCTGGGAGAAGATTTATAATGAATTGGAAAAAATGTTGAAATATACATTTATTAAGAAACCAGAGGCCTTTCTTCTTGGAATAACAGGTTTGGAATTGCCCAAGAAAGACGTTAGATTGTTTTTCTATGCCACAACTGCAGCTAGAATTTTGTTAGCTAAGAATTGGAAAACACAAGAAGTCCCAACAGTGGAGGAACGGCAAATGAAGATGATGGACTTTTCGGAGCTAGCCGATCTGACTGGAAGAGTCCGCGACCAGAAGGAGAAGGAATACCAGGAGGAATGGATGAAATTCAAAGAGTGATTTAGTCAAATATGTTAAGATAACTTAAATGGAAAAACTTGCAAATGCCAGATAGGCTTAGAATTTAATATGCAATGTTAGAGAATAACATGTTTAAATTTAAAATGAAATGAAAGATGTTAAGTGATTAAGTTAATTTTATGAGAAAATTAGTTTTGGAAAACTGTTACATTGAAATACATTGAAATTCAGCTGGGGGATTTGAGGAAGTAACGTAACAAGGTTACTAAGATTGGATTAAGTGTAATTAAGATTTATGTTTCTTTGTTTTAAAATTTTGGAAAATCAGTAAAAAAAAATGAAAAAGAAGAAGAAGAAAGTTTCTCTCTGCTTGGTGATATTAACTGTGCTTCTGCCAACCCCTCTGTTGACATTTAGACTGTGGGTGTCTGGGACAGAGGCAGAAAGTCCCACCGGGGGTGAGTGGGTATTTTCTTTTGTATGTTATAAAATGTCTTCAAGGTAAATAAAGTATTTTTTATTTTATTTTACCAAAACTATTTTCAACAACAAAACCCTAAACAACTAATTAAACAGGGGGCGTGGTTAATTAAAGTACAGTCTTGTCACCAGTTTCCAACAGTTTGTAGAGAGATTCAATGCGGAGAGAAGAGAAAATTCTGTGCAAGGAGCAAACCAGCATCACAAAGGAGTGATTCTGAGTTGCTTTCGTTGGTCTTCTTTTCTCTGGAAACTACTGCAAGGTGGCGGTGGCTTACTTCTAAAATTCAGGATATCTAGAATTAATTACAATATTTGCATATGTGATTTCAAGATTGAAGGTTCGTAAATAGTTTAAAAACAAAACAAAAACCCAGAGTGGAAACATTTTTTTTTGCGGCGTGAGGGTAGGAAATCAGAGGGAGGCATGAAAATTAATTAACAAACCTAGAAGGACTGATAGATGGAGCAATATTTAAAAACACATGGTTTGTTGCATTAAAATGATGATGATTTTTTTGCTGGCCCTTCATCAGAAGGACTGGGGGGGGGGCGGTGTGTTACCAAATATAAAAAGACAGTGAAAAGGAACTGTGAGCCAAACAAAAGTGAGAGGTGCATGTGTTTAAAGGCAGATGACTCAGGTCTTCTACAATCCTTCCCTCTCAAAAAAGGAGAGAGGGTAGTACTGTGTGAATCAGGACTTCCTTGCACATAGGACTTCATAAGAAGAGCCTTGCTGGAGTCCAGTATCCTGTTTCAAACAGTAGCTGTCCTCTCAAACAAAGTTTGAAGGCAATTGCCTTCTCCTGCTAATGCCCTGGAAACTGGTATTCGATGGCGCCCTGCCTGTGAGCAGAAGAGAGGCTTCATTTTGATTTTGTGGTTCATAGCTCTGTGGCTCCATCAATTTGCCTAATCCCCACAGTGCCATTCTAAGGTTGGAGCTGAATTATTTAGTGGAGCGCTGAATTGCCCTTGTATGCAAGTGTAATAATGCATTGAGTTTTCCTTATGCTGAGAATTTTTGTCAATGTCTGAAGTTTGCATTGAATGAGGTTCTTATACACATGCTATATATACTGTAATCTAGAGTTCCTTTTCGGGCCAACCAGAAAATTCACAAAACAGAGATCGAAATCTGAGTATCTTGTTCTCAGAGTTCCATTGGGATCACACCAGCACAAGTATCCATATAGAGAGTTGTTCTCATGGACTTATTTCAGGCACATTTTGACTGTTTGCCTTTGAAATACTGAGTTGCGCATGTCATTATTATTTGGGCATTGTACATATTATTAAGATTTCAAGTTTCAGAAGGTGTCAAAACGTCGTACATTTGTTAGTGAATTTTTGTAAACCACATACAGAGTCGTTCAGTCTGTGATTTATCTCTCTGTATTCCTTGGGCATGGTATTAATCTCCATTTGAAGGCACCTAGGCCCTTGAGCATCACCACCAGTTTAGTCCGTACAGAATACCCGGGGGAGGGAAGGGCACACAACTGCTCCCTTATCTAGAAGAAATTGTTGTCATACATGTTTCATTCTGTGGGTTTCTGGAAGGGGGCAGGTTGTGGGTACTGAGGCTGGAGAGCAGCTGGAGCTATCTGAGGAGGCCCTTTCAAGAACTTATGAGGGAAAACATGGAATTATTTATCCACAGTGATACATGAATGCAGTGGTTTTCAAACTTCCGAACTTCCGGGAATCTTTTTTGCCTTGACTAGCTTGCCCAGGAAGTTCTGAAGTACACACAGTACATGTGCAGCCCTGGCAGTCTAACTAGGCCCCTTGCAAGCAACTGTGAGTGTGTCAGAGAGGTCACACGAACACTCTCCTGTGGTTATACACTGCAGGAGAAGATGGATGGGCAAGTTCTTTCAGAGACACACGTCTGTCATTACTGCTCTTCTGGAGAACACAGCTCAAAAACCACAGCATTTATGCACCGCCAAGGTCCATAATCAAAACCAAGGGAGTGGGTGGCACTGTGGTCTAAACCACGGAGCCTCATGGGCTTGCTGATCAGAAGGTCGGCAGTTCGAGTCCCACGTGATGGGATGAGCTCCTGTTGCTCTGTCCCAGCTTCTGCCAACCTAGCAGTCCGAAAGCATGCCAGTGAAAGTAGATAAATAGGTACCGCTCTGGCGGGAAGGTAAACAGTGTTTCTGTGTGCTCTGGAACTCATCATGGTCCTCTGTACACCAGCAGTGGTTTAGTCATGCTGGCCCCATGACCTGGAAAAGCTGTCTGTGGACAAACGCCAGCTCCCTTGGTTTGAAAGCCACACTCCATAGTCAAATTCGACTGGACTTAATCACCCAGGGGCCCTTTACCTTTTTACCTTACAATCAAAAGTTTTGAAGGCTGCTTGAATGGTAAAGTACCACTAAATGAATAGATCATTTCATAACGTGTCAACTGCCAGTGGTTATCAGAAGGATTTCTTTTAACCACTTGTATTATTATCTTCCACAATCAATGGCAGCAGGTTACTTGTATTAGCTAGAATATATTGTCTACCTTGGAGCTATGCCACAGCTTTATTTTGTATCTTGGCATATGATCTCATAAAGATAGCAAAGCTTTCACTACAAGATGCAAATGCCCTGTGTTCATTCCATGTACCAATCAAGAAAAAAACACACATTGTGGTCTTGATCCAGAGAAACCAGTTGTGTCAAGTCCTCCTGAAATCAACTGGACTTGCAACTAATGTTCCAGTTGATTTCAGTGAAGCTCTGTCCACTTCTTTGGCTCAGCTGCATTGTTTCTGCCCCACAGTGGGACCCTCTGCTCCTTGGAAAGCAACACCAAAGACACCCGCCAATTAATGCCACACCAAGTCATCTCAACTCCCTAGTGCAATAGCCACCAACCTCTGAAGAGGACTGGAAGTGACTCCTTTTACAGCCCCTCAATGCTTCTCCTTAAATTGGCCAGTAGGGGTTACTGTTGTCGAATGACACAAGGCTCCATCCCTCCCAGGGTTGAGGCTGCAGCGTTGGAGTGCTCCTAGCTCCTGCTCATGGATTGAGAAGCAGAATCCAAGAATTAAACCCTAGGGCTTTCTTTTGCAGGGGACACACACAGCTAAGGGCTAGTCACAGCAGCTTGCAAGATTCAGCTACATCCGCTCATTTCATGGTTACAAATAGCAATAGTCAGTGTATGAACAGGTGGGTCTATGCTTGCAAAATATGGAGCACAGCAAGACCATAGCTGACAACTTTTCCCTTTTCATGCGAGGAATCCTATTCGGAATAAGGGAATTTCCCTTAAAAAATGGGAAAAGTTGACAGCTATGAACAAGACCCCACTTGAAGGCTGTGCTTGGTTTAGTGTGGCCAAAGGCAGCTGTACTGCTGGAACTCTCTACGTTACCACAAAAAATTACCAAAAATTCTTTGTTTTTACCCTTAAACAACCCCATGGCAGCTTGTTGAGTTATAAAAAAAAACAGAATGTGCAGGTCCATGGTAAATATGGCACACAACCACCTTGTAAGGTGAATGGATTCTTCATGAATATACCGTATTTTTTGCTCTATAAGACTCACTTTTTCCCTCCTAAAAAGTAAGGGGAAATGTGTGTGTGTGTTATGGAGCAAATGCAGGCTGCGCAGCTATCCCAGAAGCCAGAACAGCAAGAGGGAATGCTGCTTTCACTGCACAGCGATCCCTCTTGCTGTTCTGGCTTCTGAGATTCAGAATATTTTTTTCTTGTTTTCTTTCTCCAAAAACTAGGTGCGTCTTGTGGTCTGGTGCGTCTTATAGAGCGAAAAATACGGGAATCAATATTATTATGTTTCCATTCTGTTCTAATATTTAGTATTATCCCCCACCCAAAACAAACTGATTCAAAGAGCAGGTCCATAATCCCTGAAGTATGGAAAATATATATGTGGGGAAAATAGTTGCCAGCTTTTGATTACAAAACAGCTGAGGATGTGGAGTTGTTTGAGACTGGGGCACCTGCTTAGACCAGTAATGGGGAATGCCAAAGGGCTTACGCCAGGGCATCAAGGAACAAATGAATGACAAACCAACTAAATGGGACAACAGGCAACAGTTCAAAATACCATCAGTTTCTAAACGCACTATAAGTTTAAAAAAGCTTTTTCATAAACAGCAACACATTTCATGGAGTTGGTCAACCACTGTGTGATGCAAACCTGACTTAAGAGTTTCCACAATATATTCATTATAGAAGGTAAAACAAACAAAATCTTGGGAGAGGTTTAGATTGTTTAAAAAGAACTAAAGCTTCATTTCCTGAAGCTCCTAGATGGGGGTTGGAAAATCATTTTCTTCCATGATGAGATTATTTCCTAGCTGTCTGAAATGTCCTCTTTGTCCAACAGGCTCCTCATGGGGATACCTGAAGGAGCGTCTCCACCCCAGTCGTTCAGCCCTGACACTGGGAACTAGCACCAAGGGGTTCCCTCCCTGCAAGACGTGAGGCTACAGGGAACCAGGCAGAGGGCCTTCTTGGTAGTGGCGCCCGCCTTGTGGAACGCCCTCCCATCAGATGTCAAGGAAATAAACAACTATCTGACTTTTAGAAGATATCTGAAGGAAGCCCTGTTTAGGGAAGTTTTAAATGTTTGATGTTTTATCGCTTTATTATTTTTATTAATAATAATATTCTGTTGGGAGCCACCCAGAGTGACTGGGGAAACCTAGCCAGATGGGCAGGGTATAAATAATATGTTGTTGTTGTTGTTGTTGTTGTTGTTGTGGCATACCTTTGCAGCGATCACTGGCAAGAAGGAGACTCTCTTCTCATAATTTGTCATGGGGGGGGGGTAAAGGGACCCCTGACCGTTAGGTCCAGTCGTAGATGACTCTGGGGTTGTGGCGCTCATCTCGTTTTATTGGCAGAGGGAGCTGGCGTACAGCTTCTGGGTCATGTGGCCAGCATGACTAAGCGCTTCTGGCGAACCAGAGCAGCGCACGGAAACGCCATTTACCTTCCCACCGGAGCGGTACCTATTTATCTGCTTGCACTTTGACGTGCTTTCGAACTGCTAGGTGGGCAGAAGCTGGGACTGAGCAACGGGAGCTCACCCCGTCGCGGGGATTCGAACCGCCAACCTTCTGATTGGCAAGCCCTAGGCTCTGTGGTTTAGACCACAGTGCCACCTGAGTCTCTTGGGGGTGGGGGTAATCATTGACTAATTGGAAGGAGAAGGAGGGCTGACCAGTAATGCCGGGAGTGCAGATGTGTCTCAGTTTCAGGCAAGAAAAACATAGCTCTAGGTGCAGAAAACACTTCCCTGATAATCTCGACTTTCTTGTTTTTAAGTGATTTTTTAGTGATTATGCTTCCAAAGCTATGCTTAAAAGTACTTTTGGGTAACACCTGGGGAAATTTCAGACACCAGAGGCTGTTGCTGAATGTTCACAGGAACACCTGTATATGGCACTTGTAAAGAACAGAATTTTCACAATACAGTGGTACCTCAGGTTACATACGCTTCAGGTTACAGACTCCGCAAACCCAGAAATAGTGCTTCAGGTTAAGAACTTTGCTTCAGGATGAGAACAGAAGTCGTGCTCCGGCGGCACGGCGGCAGCAGAAGGCCTCATTAGCTAAAGTGGTGCTTCAGGTTAAGAACAGTTTCAGGTTAAGAATGGACCTCCAGAACGAATTAAGTACTTAACCTGAGGTACCACTGTACTCAGCACTGTCCAGGATCAGGAGCTGACTTAGCCACTTTTCTAGCACGAAGTGGTCATCTGCAGGCAATGGATTGCCTTTTCATTTATCAGCTTTACTTTCCTCATCTACAGAGAAGTGAATGGAAGCATTTCTGGGCTGAATACAGAAATGCCGTTTAGAGAAGGGGGACTAAAAAGTGCAGTACACATGCAGAAACCATTTTATGGTTGCTTGGCTCTTGGCCTATGTGAATTGTGTGTGTGTGTGTGTGTGGTTATCATCTTATATGGAGGCCTAACAGGAAGGTGAGACTTACAGGTACCTGACTTGAAAGACTCAGGTTTGCAGCTGCCGCCGCCTTTTTCTTGCTGTTGGTGCTGTTGGCGTTGTTCCCGGCACTGCTGTTGGACGTGCTGCTGGTGGAGTTTTTCCTTTTCCTCCGTTTGGTTGCTGGCTGCCTTGTAGGCTCTGCTACAGTAGACACACGGGAGAGAAAATGAGTGACAGCTCTCAGTGCGGGCCGGCAAACGAGTGACAAGCAATGGCATTCTCCTCCCCTGGTTTAAAATTCCCGCGTGCTGAACGAATCTGCTAAACACTGGACACGTTAGCCTGGAACTCAAAGCAAATTTAAATTATGGGGTATGATTCCGATATAGAATTGTAACCATTTATAGATCTCAAACCCAAATAGCTCCCTGAGGTGGTGTGAAGTGGAGTCGTTCACCTCATAGCTCCTCTTTAGAGGAGATTCTCCTCACAGACACCCATCAGTCATCTTCCACTGGGACAATGGCTGCTGCTGATTCTGCTGCCAAGGGGACCTGATCCTGACACCTTCAGCCAATTAATTACTACATCTGGCAATGCATAGTGTTAGCTGACCAAGTGATGGGTCGACATGGATCTGGCCAGAGCTAACATTTCTGTGGCGAGGACTCTCTCAAAGGTCTATGGGAAATGTACAGCGTCATACCTGGAGGCGCCACCATCCTCTGCCATTTCTGAAACAAGCATGTTTTCAGGCAATCTCGAGGACTTAAATTATAGGTTTTATGCCTTGACATCAATTCTTGCATTGGCTCCAATATTACACACAACTGCAAAGAGAAAGAAGGCAGGGAAGCAAATTTAAAAGGAATTGCATTTGCTGAAAAACATACTTCTAGTCTGAATTGAAACTCAGCTTATCGCCCCAGTCTCTGGTTCCTATGCTTTCTGCTAAACAGAGAGTTATGTGATATGCATTTCAAGCAGTGACGCTGTTGAATCTCACATTTCTGGGCTCAGGAATCTAGAATGCAGCTTTGCTGCAAATATGAGGTGAGCAGGACAACTCAATTTCTTCTCTGGCTTGAGTTGTATTCTGAGCAGAAGAGATTGGGGTAACAGCCAGCGCTTGAGCTTTCAAAAACAGGCAGTAGCCATTGCTTCTTTGTCCCAGAATTCTAGCTGTGCAAGCTGACACATGCAGCACATGGAGACTGCTATAGTCTGCAGTTTTCATCTTGGAACTGAGTCTAAAAACCGACACTATGGCCATAAGTTTTTTGCTTTTTATCTGCCCCCCCCCCAGCTTTGTGCAACGTCTTAATAGATTAAGAGTTGTTGGAAACTCAAATGTTTGCTCCCTATTTTGTGACTTTTTGGTTGGTTCAAATAAATTTATTGCCCAACTGAGGATTTGGGAGGTGTTTTTTTTTCTTATGGAAATGCATCCTTTTTGTATCTCCTGGAGAATACTGTAACCTGTGTTAATCTGTTGTACAGGTGTATAAAGAATGGAAGGAAACATACAGAATATAACATTTTCATACCTCAAGGCTAACTTATTTCTCTTCCTCTACAATTTTCATTTTACTTTTTGTTATACACAGGCTTATGCATCTCTTTCTGTTCGCAATCTGTGCTTTCACTGTCCTTCCCACACTAACTTCATGGATGCCAGAAGGATGAGCACACCAGAAGTGGGGTGAAGCGAGGAGGTGCTGGTTTGCTCAGGGCTCACACATACAAGGAGCATGGGGGTTCTAGGGAGTGAAGAGGGCTTCGTTTTCGTTTTTCTTTCGTTTTTAAAGCCCTATGCAGCCTAGGACCCTCGTACCTACGGGACCGCCTCTCCTGCCCCAATGAGGACCTTAAGGTCCACAAATAACACTTCGGAAGTCCCGAGCCCCAAGGAGGTTAGTTTGGCCTCAACCACGGCCAGGGCCTTTTCGGTACTGGCCCCGACTTGGTGGAATGCTCTGTCACATGAGACTAGGGCCCTATGGGATTTGACATCTTTCCGCAGGGCCTGCAGGACAGAGCTGTTCCGCCTGGCCTTTGGTTTGGACTCAGTCTAACCCACTCACTCACTCACTCATTTATTTATTTATAAATGAAACCCCTTATATGGGATTTGTATATAAATTTTCCCTCGGCTCTTTTTGCTGGCCCATGTAGGAACAGCATGGATAGTTGGCCCCGGTGAATATTTGATGTTTTCTCCCCTTATGGCTTTGTTCTATAGGCTACCACTAAAACAAGGCTGCATTTTAAGCTGCATTTTAAACTGTATTCTAACTTATATTTTAATCAACTGTTTGTTTGGTGTTTTTTGTTTTGTTTTGAACATTTTTACTGTGTATTTGGTGTTAGCCGCCCTGAGCCCGGTTTGCCAGGGAGGGCGGGGTATAAATAAAATATTATTATTATTATTATCTAGCCATTCCAGCTATTCCTCATCAGCCTCAGATTTTAACTCACCCATTATGAGGAGGATTTCAGCCTAATAGAGGATCCCTGGACATTCGGGGGGGGGCATGTTCTGCTTCAAACCTTTCTGAAACATCTAGAAATCTACTTTTCTTTTCTTGTTACCTAATAACTCAACGTGGTTTCCCACCTGCAACCTGGTGCAATCTCTGCTACCACCTCAGGTTTTGACCCTCGTTCTGCAGCATTTGTTTTGTCCTTAAGTCCTAATGTCTTGGGATTCGAAAGATGGTCTTCTCTGGCAGAAAGCTGCCCATTCAACAGGTGTGAGTGCCTCCATATTCTGAGGTGAGGTAGGTGGTGACTACCTAGGCCCTCTGAGCGGAGGGAACCCATTTCTGGAATGGGCTGCCCAGAAAAATCAATTTGGTACTTCAAAGCAATCCTTCTTTGGAGCATTCACTTGAGAAAGGTTGCATAGTATTTGCTGCAGACTTTTCTCTTTAAATTTAGATTGTATGGTTGTAGTGTTGGATCGGCAGTTTTGCATTTTTATAGCAATTGTGTGTTTTTTGCCGTGCCTGTTGCCAAACATTTTTTTTTAATGCTACATTTATGATTAGCAAACATATCACACGAGCGAAACTCAGATAATAAGGTTGTCCTAAAATAACCCACATCTCCAAGTTTATGTACTAACTTTTATTTACAGATATATAGAGAGAAACATTTTGCCGCCATAATAAAAATGTCCAGCTCTGGAGTTATAATTAATAAACAGATCCATCTTGGAATGTATTATGTCTGCTAGTTTTTCTGTACTCAGTTGGGATTTCATATAAGAATAGATCAGTTTTTGGAGTACACAACTAATATTGACATTCTCGGTTGGTTATATTCATTCATATTTTGGTTGTCTTCAATCATTCCTATATTTCCATTGGAAACTGGAGCTACTGTAATTCTACCAGTTCTGGGCACCAGGTGGCAGAAATAACTCAGCTAAGGAACCTAAACCCTCACTTGGCTTGTTACGGTGGAAGAGAAATGCAAATTACTTTCAAGTGAGCTAATTCATTCTGGTTGGCCTTTGCATTTTAAGCAAGGAATACAGTGGTGTTTTTTTAAAAAAAGTAATATGCATGCCATACGGCAAGTATATTCAGCGTATTTCTTAAAAGTATATTTCCCCCTTAAAATCCTGTAAGTTGTTAAATTGAAAACCTAGAATGGAAACAGCCCTTAAATCCTAAAAAAGCATCAAAGAAAGACATAATTCTGTATATTGCTTAAACCAGATGCAGTCTACTGGCAGTGCATGAGCAGGATCATACCAATAAGAGTGTATGGATTGTGTGTCTATGAAGTTTCTCCTAAAAAGGGATGCAAACTACATTACACCAAAATTGCCCCAAGAAGGACTATTTTTCAGGCAGAAATCTTCTTTAGTGTCTTTGCAGAATCTGGAATAAAGATGGAGATCTTTGTTCCAGTTGGTAACTGTGTTGGACTTGAGTTGGTTCTTTGTGCGTGGTGTTTATAATTGTTTATGTAAATAAATATTGTTGTTAAATTGTTTTCATATACGCAACTGTTTTAACTGTTTTTACTGTATATATGTAACTGTTCTATAAATTTATATACTGCAAATCACTCTGGGATGTCTCATGGGAAACAATTCATAAATAAAATAAATACATGTGACATCAGATGGTTGAAGCCTCTAAACCAGAGTTCAGAGAAATATGTAAGATCACCTTCTCAGACTAAACCACTGATTATCTATTCTGTACAGCATAAACAGAATGTGGAAACAGATAGAAGTTTAACAAGCCATCTAGGCTCTCAATTTTAGCATAGGCATTACAGACCTAAGTGCCCCTATTTTCCAGGGACAGTCCCCAATTTACAGAAACCATTCGAGTTTCTGATTTGATCCTGGAATGTCCTGCTTTTCCTTAAAGGTAAAGGGCCCCCTGACTGTTAGGTCCAGTCGCAGACGACTCTGGGGTTGTGGCGCTCATCTCACTTTACTGGCCGAGGGAGCCGGCGTTTGTCCGCAGACAGTTTTTCCAGGTCATGTGGCCAGCATGACTAAGCCGCTTCTGGCAAACCAGAGCAGCGCACGGAAACACTGTTTACCATCCCGCTGGAGCGGTACCTATTTATCTACTTGCACTGTGTGCTTTCGAACTGCTAGGTTGGCAGGAGCAGGGACTGAACAATGGGAACTTACCCCATCGTGGGGATTTGAACCGCTGACCTTCTGATTGGCAAACCCTAGGCTATGTGGTATAACCCACAGCACCACCCACATCCCACTTTTCCCTAGGCTGTCCCTATTTTCATCGGAGAAATGTTGGATAGTATGGAATTATGTGACCACTGAGCCAAGGAGATAAGTAACAACATTACCATTAGAAGACATCTGGAGACAGCCCTGTATAGGGAAGTTTTTTAATGTTCAATGTTTTACTATGTTTTTATATCTGCCCAGAGTGGCTGGGTCAACTCGATCAGATGGGCAGAGTATTATTATTATTATTATTATTATTATTATTATTATTATTATTATTATAGGTCGTTGCTATTTTCATCGGATAAATGTTGGAGGGTATGGAGTTAACATGCATCTATCCTCAAACTGCACTTTAAGCTTAAAACTGCATTTTGAAAGCTTCAATTTAAACTTTAAAATAGCTTGTATCTTGTAGCTGGTAAGATACTAGTTTAAAATCTTACCTCTGCCGTAACATTTGCTATGAATCTCACTAGCTCTCCAATACCCCATGTTAGATCAACATGCTCAAGTATGTGGCGGCTACTCCAACTCGAGATGGTTCTGACAGAATTTAGATCTATTTCTCCAGGTTCAAGTGCAGTTTTCTGACTGAAATAGCATTAGCCACTCTCAGATCTTTGCCAGAAAGTAGGTAGAGGGATTTTGATTTGCTGAACCTCTCAGACTATATTAATTATCCTACTGTAAATTGTCTACAAAGGGACCTGGTTCCAGTCCTTCCTAGAGGCTAGATTCCAGACACTTTGGCCAGGCTTGTCTTGCAGAATTCTGTTCTGGCTTCGATGCTCTTTAATATTTGCACGAAACCACTGAGGGAGCCCATCTGGAAATTTGGAGTACAGGGCCATCATAGCCTCCAACATTTATCCAATGAAAACAGAGACGTTAATAATAATAATAATAATAATAATAATAATAATAATAATAATAATAATAATAATATTTATACTCCACCCATCTGACTGGATTGCCCTAGCCATTCAGGTCAGCTTCCAACAGATATAAAAACATAATAAAGCATTAAACCATACCCTCTGACATTTATTGGATGAAAATGGGGGGGATGGAACCTTCTGAGATAAAATCAGAAACCAGGATGGCTTCTGTAAATCTAGGACTGCCCCTGGAAAATAGGATACCCCCCCATCACTCGTTTTCATCATATGTCTGGGAGACAGCCACCGCCCTCAATCATTTGCCCCGGTCAGGTTCAGCAACAAACTGAAACTTAATCGATACAAGACAGAGACTCTACTGGTCAGGAGAATTGCTGATCCAAGGATGGTCTTTAGTCTGTTTTTGGTGTGGTAATGCTCCCCTTGGATGATAAGGTTTGCAATTTTCAAGTGTTCCTGAATAGCCAGGTAGTAGCTGTGGCCAGGAGTGTGCTTATACAGTTTAGGTATCTGTTTCTGGAATAGAGGTGGCCTGAGGTATGGAGGCCACAGCTCATCAAATTAGTGTAGCACACATTATGTACCTTGGGAAATTGTTCAGAAACTTCAGTTAGGACAGAATGCAGCAGTGAGAATTCTGACTGAATTGGTTTTCTGCGTTTTTGTTGCAACAATGTTGGCTTCCAATTCCAGGCCCAATTCAAAGTGTTGGCTACCATCTTTTAATTTGTGTGAGGTTGAGATATGAATACTTAAGTGCCATCTTCCCTACTATGAACTAGTCCATCAATCCATATATTTCATCAGCAGAGACCCATTCTTTGCATTTCACTGCCTTTCGAGGCTCAGTTTTAATGGTAACACAAGAGGAGGTATTCTCTTTAGCAGAGTCTACAGTGTGAAACTCCTCATCCAGGTTTCTTTGGTTCTCATGCTGACCATCTTTAAACACCACCTAAAAGCTTTTCAATTTGACAAGCCCCAAGGCCTGGTTGCTGCCTGATTTGTTTTTATCCTTTCCGTCTTTCTCTCTCTCCTCTCTGTGTGTTGAAATGCTTGTTTAGCTATTGGAAAAGCAAATGCGTATGGTTATATTTTAGTATTTTAGCTGTAAGCTGCATTGGACAGCTTGTGGGAGTTGGAAAAGTGAGGTAAGAAAGCCAAAAATATATAAAATATAAAGAAACAAGACCATAGCCAGCTACACACTCTTTCATCCCTGTTCTGCATTTGCAGTTTGGGTATATAAATACTGACCTACCTTACAGAGAAGTTAATATCACAACCAGATTAGATATGTATAATTGTATTACATTATAGAGTTTTGGATTTTGCTGCATGGAACTGATGGTTGGAAATCTGAACAAAGGGAAAACAATACTTTACACTCTACTCCAATTTTTTGCGGCCGATGGAGCCTCCCACATCCCTTCTGCATTGAAGGTGTACCACTCAAAAGTGGTCTCCACCCTCTGTTATGCTGCCCCACTCTGGGCCCCAGGGTCCAATTTAACATCGCTGGGGACATTGCAGAATCAGTTTCTCCGTCGCCTCCTGAAACTCCCCATGTGTGTGAGCAATGCAGCCATACATCTGGAGTTAAGGATTGCATCATTGGAGACGGTCATCTGGAAGCGAGTCTTTGGCTGTTGGCTGTCCAGCTGGCATAGGCTTCCCAACCATTACCTCTTTCAGTGCATCTGGCGGGATGACTTTGTTAACCCGTGGGTAGGAAAAATCCATGCCAAACTTTTGAGCATCGGAATTTCCCCAGCGGACTCCTTAAAGATGAACCTACGCTCAGCCAAAAGCCTTATCGAGCAAAGATTAGCAGACATTGAAAATCAACACAACCTCTCCAGGGGTGGGGGTGTCTGCTCTCCCAGGTATCATGGAATAACCCCACCATTTGGCCTTCCATCATACATGTCATCTCTTTCATCTGCACCACACCGACTTGCATTTATTCGTGCAAGGTTCAATGTTTTTCCATCAAACCTGTTGAACTACAGATTTTCCAAGGGTTTGGTGTCTCCGCTCTGCGAGTGTGACGGGAAAACAGTTGAATCTCTTCCTCATATAATGTTCAACTGTCCCTTACATAGCATAGCTAGGACTAAATTCCTGGGTCCTGCTTTACTGCGCTTGGTTGGCAGACCTGTTGAGTCACATGCCGCACTGCTCTTGCAGGATACAGATCCTTCTGTAACTCTGCAGGTGGCGAGATTCCTGAATGCGGTTATCTCACACACAAAAACCACCAAAAAATTACAACAACAACAAAAACTAATCGGACAGTCATGATGAGAGTGCATGACGGATCTCGTCTCCAGTTCTCCTTTTTCTGTGAACCGTCCCTTGGATCTTTCCAGGCCCCAAGCCGTTACTGTCACTGTTCAATGACCACCCTTGCATCGTGGTGTTCCCCTTCTGTTGTTAGATGTACCGGTTTCTATGCTTCTGTGTTTTTATGTTTGTACATATTTTATGGGCTAATAGCCGCAAATAAATAAATTGAAATTGATGGTTGGAAATGATTTCTCTCTCTCTCTCTCCCTCTCTCTCTCATCTCTCTCACCTTGAGTGCTTTATGTATAAATTGAAATAGATTGGGAGACTGAGTAGACAGACGAAAAGATTAGACGGACAGACAGACAAACAGACAGTGTTTTGGGGCATGGGAATAACATATCATAAAGGCCTCTTCAACATTATGTACTTTGATGTTGTACACATAAGATTTTTAAGTGTACACCACGGGTCAGCAAACTTTTTCAGTGGAGGTCCACTGGTCCCTCAGACCTTGTAGGGGGCTGGACTATATTTTTTGGGGGGCAAATGAACGAATTCCTATGCCCCACAAATAACCCAGAGATGCATTTTAAATAAAAGGACACATTCTACTCCTGTAAAAACACGCTAATTCCCGGACTGACCGTGGGCCGGATTTAGAAGGCGACTGGGCTGGATCCACCCCCGGGCCTTAGTTTGCCTAGCCATGGTGTACATGATCTGGAAATTTAAATTGTGAACATGACACACAAGTGTCCCTCAGGCTGTGCACTGCCTATGGTCCAATAGGCCCATGTCTTAGCTCTGCTTCCTGACTTCCTTTTAACTAGAGATATCTGGAGCTGAACCTCAGATCACTTGCATAGACAATAGGGACTCTTCTGTGGAACTAAGACCTAAATCTGAAACCTACTGTTGACTTGGCTGATACAAGCAATGTAAGTCTGACCAGAATGCAAAATTCAGAAGCTTATTTATTGGTCCCCAGATAATATTTATTTAAACTTGCCTTTGGTCCTTTCAATTTGCTACAACCAGTGCTTTCTTTTCTTCTACGAAGCTGGTTCAAAGTATCACCATTCAGCGATGGCATCCTGATTACCTTTACAGATTAAAAAGCTTTCTTCTACTCCCTTTTGGAAATGTTTTGTGACCTAGCAGAGATTCCCGTGCACAGTATCTAAAGGAAACAGCACGGGAAAAAGGTTGGTTTCCCTGTGTGCTGTTTCCTGTCACATGGTGTCCGTGTGTGACATTTCCTTCCTCTCAATTCCTCCAAAAGGCAAACAATCCACTATTCAGCAGTTCTGACTCAAATCCGAACACCTGATGCTTCTGATATGCAAACTGCCAGCTTTTCCTATTTGTGCAACAATTAGACCTTTATCTGTTTGCAGCTTTCCACTCCGACTATGAAAACGCTCCCACTGTCACTTTTGACGTGTGTCCTTGGCAGCTTGCTGAAGTGCGGAAGGACTCCAGAAAGCGGCTCGCCTGATTCAGGTCATCACCGATCCAAAGCAAATGACAGTCATAAAAAAATAAAATAATTCAAGCACACTTCAAAGCGTTCAGGCAAAGTGAAATTTGGCAAATTTAAAACGTTTCGATGAAATGCGCTCGCTCTACAGGCATATGAGAGACAGGGGATGCAACAGGTGTGCCCCAAGTGTGACCTCTCCCTCAAGCCAAATGGAGCCCCAAAGCTGTGGATTTGATCTGAAGGATTATTGGAGTTCCAAATTACTCTCTTCAGACGAGCATCTGTAGCATGGAGGCAGGACCTGCACACACGACCGTCCTTTAAAGGTGGAATGCACTCATTCTGCACCCACATGGCATAAAAGATCATTGCGTGTCAAGGTCCCCAAGACACCCCCCCCCAAATAAAGCACACATCACACAGAATTTTTGTTTAAGGTTTTTGGCATAATTTTGGCCACAACTTTATTAACATACATGAATGTGAGTGGTTGCTTAGGCATTGGTTAGGCCTATCTGTCCCCTCACCTGGGGACAGAACTGACTTCCGGATTCCAGCGAAAGCCAGTAGGGGAAAACAATGTTGGGGAGAGAATGGGGCTGGGCACCATACCATCACCTCTCCCCGCATGCTCCTAGGGGCTTGCATGGCCCTAGCCCCTTGCCTGGGATACGGACAAATGTATGGCAAACCCCTGGATTCCTTTAACGGAATTCCCTTGCAGCAGCAGCATTGGAGGGGGAGGCACAGCCAACCCCTACCCCTCCACCAACCAAATTTAAACCAATGCCTAACCACAACCTTACAAGTTGTGGCGATTTGCTACGCAGTAGGCAAAAACCAAATGGCACCAGCCAATCAGCCAAATGGACAAAATTCCTACCAGGCCCTTGCCCCAAAAGCAGACGACCCCATGACAGGCATAGCAAGGTCAACACACAAGACCTAAAATTAAGGAGGGTGGGCGGGGGATCTGCCAGAGACCGTCTAGCCTTACCCGCCCAACAACAGGGGTGGTGGCTTGGAAAACCCCACCACAACACATGCTCTCTTTGAATGAGAACACGCTTTACTATTATTTCACGTACTTGGTGATCTTTTTAAAATGAATTCCCCAAATACCCCGACAAAAACCAAAAGCAATTAAGGGTACAATTAAGCCTCCCAGTTGATCACATAAAACTTTCAGGCAATCTGCCTTTTAACCGTTTTATTCATCAAATAACGAATTACAAAATTTTGCCACTGTTGACTTCTCAGCTTGGCTACTGCAGAGTTTTCATCGGGTACAGACTGCAGCTCTGTCTTTGGCCATCTCACCAGAAGCTTATGGCACCAATGTGGCAAGAGCGCCATTTAATTCTAATTCATATCTGCGCCAAATTAAAGGTGCTGGTTTTGACCTGTAAGTACAGGGTACCTTCTCCCATATGACCTCTCCCTGCCCGAGAACTGAGATTTAGTTCCGGGACCTTCATAGATATGCACTGTCAAGAGTAGGGTATGAAACTATACATATATGAGTCTTAACAATATTGGGTGTGAGGAATTCAAATCTGCTATTATTATTGGGTAACATTTAGCTTGGTAAGTCTATGTTTTATGAAGAAGCACATAAACCGCTTGTGGGAAACCAAAGAATTTTAATTCTACCTTCTGAAAAAGTCAGGTAATGCAATATAATAATTAATAATATAATATAATATAATATAATATAATATAATATTATATTATATTATATTATATAATATAACTGCAAGTATTTGGCAATTGTTTTTAATGATTTCTATGCAATTTTACACACATTTTACTTACCAAGCACTTACTTACTAAATTATATTAATTTAACCAAAATATCTTTTGAATTCCCAAGTCATGCTACAACTTTTTAGCGCCTCTCATTTTGGAAATGTGAAAGCTGAAAAAATCAGCATGCCCAATTGCCAGAGACAATGTTGTCTCAAAATGGATGAAATTTCATGTGCAGGATCTGTGCAGGCTGTCTGTATGACAGCAGGTCCAATTTAAGGTGCTTCTGCTGACATATATAAAGTGGAATGAAGTAAAAATATAAAGCCCTGGAAGACTGGGGATCCAAGTATTCAATAAAACCCCTCTGCCAATACTAACCTGCCTTGCGATCAGAAGAGGAAGCCCCAAACAAATGTTGCTCATTATGTGTAGAATGAGGTAGGGACTTCTTGGTGGTGGTGCCTGGTTATGGAACTTCTTTCCTCTAGTGGCAAGGACAGCTATATCCTTGATGCACTTCTCTTACCACTTAAGACATGGGAAGGCCAACTAAGGCCCAGGGGCCGGATCCAGCCCAATCGCCTTCTCAATCCGGCCCGTAGACAGTCCGAGAATCAGCGTGTTTTTACATGAGTAGAATGTGTCCTTTTACTTAAAATGCATCTCTGGGTTATTTGTGGGGCATAGAAATTCGCTCATTATTCTTTTTCCAAAATATAGTCTGGCCCCCACAAGGTCTGAGGGACAGTGGAGTGGCCCCCTGCTGAAAATGTTTGCTGACCCATGACTTGAGACATTCATACTCAATGAAGCTTTCGATGGAACTGGTTTGCTGCTCTGATCTATGTATGTTTACATTTTAATACTGCTCAATTCAATCTATGATGTTTATATAATAGGATTTTTATTGTATTTTATTGTTTTATTGCTGACATTTCATTTTTTTTAATTCTTTAATTTTGCTGTAGGACTTATAGAAGCTGCTTTCTGATTATTATTTTTTAAAGAAAAGTGATATACAAATACTTAAATAAGTACATAAATAAAATCATGTAAATGTTATACATATGAAATGTAAGATAACTATTTAAAAAACTACCAACCAGTAGGAATAAGTCACGTCTATCTTGAATATTTTCCTTTTCATCTCACATTAACAGTAATGCACCAAAACAAAGCAGTCTTTAACATTTATCATGAATGTGTCCTTAAATGATAGCCCTCTGATGAAATTATGTGCTCAGTGGATGAAACTGGGCCTTGTCAATTAATCAACTAAAGTTTAGTTGATTCATCTATCACTTAAACTGATTAAAGCTTGCAACTTAAAGTATAATATACATGCCTGCAATCATGTAAAAAAAGAAGTAGTAACAATGTAAGGCGAAATTCAACAAACTGCTTCTGTAACAAATCTTCTTCTAGGTCCATACGAAATAATCTCATTTCTTCACTTCAGCTCAGGCTCAAATGTCATATAATTCACATAACCGGTTCTATTTTTAGACTGAATTGTAGGAAACTTGCTGCATTAATAAATGGCAGAAAAGCACAGGACTACACTGGCTAGTAATGTGGTAGTGAAATGTAACCCTGGCCTTTAACCAATAAAGTACTGTTTGCCGTCAAAGCCCTGCAAGTAAAAACAGATTTTCTAAAGGAATGATTAATAAGCTGCCAAACCCTTGATAAATGTGGTTGATAAAAGTGATTTGGCTTTTTTCAGCTTCACCAAATCTGTTTACAATGTAAACAGGGTCAGCAAACTTTTTCAGCAGGGGGCCGCTCCACTGTCCCTCAGACCTTGTGGGGGGCCGGACTATATTTTGGAAAAAAGAAGAATGAATGAATTCCTATACCCCACAAATAGCCCAGAGATGCGTTTTCAATAAAAGGACACATTCTACTCATGTAAAAACACCAGGCAGGCCCCACAAATAACCCAGAGATGCATTTTAAATAAAAGGACACATTCTACTCATGTAAAAACATGCTGATTCCTGGACCATCCGCGGGCCGGATTGAGAAGGCGATTAGGCCAGATCCCATGCCTACCCATGTTTTACATCAAAGAAGTCCTCACTCAAATAGAAATTGAGAATGACATACTTCTCATAAAACAAAATGAATTTTTTTAAAGAAAGAAAGAAAGAAAGAAAGAAAGAAAGAAAGAAAGAAAGAAAGAAAGAAAGAAAGAAAGAAAGAAAGAAAGACGAATCTTTAAAACTATGAATGAACCAACACCTAGAGTAACAAAATGGCTAACACAAAGTGTTCCAAGGACAGGGCTGAGCTTGCCTGGGATCCACTGGATCCCGAGTCAGACTCACTGCAATCACCCAAAGGCATCAGGCCTGGATGACACGGGTTCAAATCTTATCTCTGCCATGAGCGTTTTCTCTCTCACTTTCCTGGAATTTGGCTTGGCTCTATACTTATAAGCAAACACAAACGCTCTTTGGTTTTTGTTTTAAAAAGGACGTAAGTTCAGAGTTTCTTAATCTCCTCTACTTCATTACAAACCTCTAGATTCATGCCCTGTGGCCAGATGGATGTTTACATAAACACAGTTACACTGCAACAGAAGTCCATTTCGAGGTTACATAAAATAAAAGAGCAATTACTGGAAAATGGAACTTTTTAATTAAATGTATTTGAAAGAAGTAGGGATTAATGATTTTAAAGCAGGAGAGTATTTAATGCTTACAGCCATGAATCATCCCCACCAAAGCTGCAATCCTACTGTTTGTCAGTAGTGCTTTCCAGTACTGATATTCCTTGTACTGAATTATGCCTTAAACTCCAGGTCATAGTGAGAAATCGGGTCCGCCCTTAAAGAGGGCACGTGTTGCAGTGAGACCTGGCAACCAAACCCTGGGTTGTGGGTGGGTACATTTGGATAGCCACAACACCCGATTGGTAGGTCCCTTGATGGAGGGTTCAATCAGGCCAATGGGACGCAGGCTAAATGGATCAAGGGACCTATATATACCTATGCACGTGACCCAGAGCTTCCTCTTTCGGCGCATGCATTCAGAACACCCGCCCACCTCTCCCTACGTTTAGGGCTTTGCACTTGACCTTGCTATGCCGTTGTGTGTCGTCTGTCGCTGGGACAGGGGCACGGCAGGAATTTTCCCCACTTGGCTGACTGACTGTTGCCATTTTGGTTTCGCCTGCCGCGTAGCAAATCGTCACAACTTGTAAGGTTGCGGATAGGCTCTGGTTCAGGTGATAGGGATGGGAGAACACTCTCGCCATCCCTATGTGAAGGGTATTCCGTTAAAGGAATCCAGGGGCTCGATGGTTTGGTCAACCCCTGTGAGGGGGTTGTGCCCGTGCCTGAGACCTGGGGGACATTTGGGTGGCGGAGTTAGCCTGTGCCTGCTTGTTCACCCTAAGCTGACCTATGCTGGTGCCCTGGGTCAGCACTACCTACATGGCAGGGAGCTAGTCGAACCAGAGCCTATGCAACCAGTCACTTTCTGTAATCAATAAAGTTGTGGCCTAAATTCTGCCAAAAACCAAACCAAAATTTGAGTCATGTGTGAATTTATTCAGGGGGGCGGTTTCTGGGTCTGAACACGTAAACTCCTTTTAGTGGATGGTCACTTCATGGTGGGTAGCAGGTGTGGGAAACACCTCAACTTACCCCCCTCCCATGACCTGTTGGCCCACACCATGGCTCAGATGCTTCTCCTATGCAAGGACCACCTTTGCAAGCTGGCAGACAAGAGCACCCTTCTGGTGGAAACACCATTTGCTCATCTCTGTCCTATATTATGCTTACAACAATAATATCAATACACTTGTTCAATCCAAAACTAAAAACCTCGTGGGAAAAAATTATTATTTGAATGCACATGACAATGAATGCAGTATGTGGGTTTCCCCAAGCATCCGAATGTTTATTTTACATTTCAGACTACTTTTAAGAAATTAATGTGTGATTTGTAGGTGCACACAACAAATCTCTTCCAAAAAAACCTGCCCTATGAAAACTGAGAGCTGCACATCTTAACGGCCTGCTATGACATCATAACAAAGCCAGAGGATATTTCATTTTTGCTTGTTTTTCACAACGTCTATCTAATAGGCCGGGTTCTGCACACTTCTAAAAGACACTCCAATCTAGAAGAAAAGAATATTGGTTTATAGCCTGGAAGAGGATATTTTAACATGCAGGCCTTTCCTTTAATGCACAGTGCAGAAGGAAACTCTGCAGACATCCAAACAGAATGGACATTTATCTTTTCTGCTTAGAATTTCAGGTAGAAACTGAAGCTGCTATTGAATACTTTATTGGACCACATATTTCTGTACAGCAGCCTAGATGAACTCTGCACCCTCCCGTCATTGCTAAATCCAGGGGGAACTGGCAGGCAAAAGAATTAGGGGAGGATTCCAAGTGACTATGGCGCTCTCTCTCGCGCTCTCTCTCTCTCTCTCTCTCTCTCTCTCTCCTGCTACCTTTCTCTTCCACTGAATCATATCGGATATATGAATACAGACTACAGCTTGCCCTGATACAATACCTGCATATCTCCATGCCTACCCAAAGCCTGCCGAAGAAGAAGAAGAAGGAGGAGGAGGAGGAGGAGGAGGAGGAGGAGGAGGAGGAGGAGGATTTAGTGCAGGGGATTGGGTGAGAAGCCCAAGTAAAAATGTACTACAAGGATTGTTTATTAAAGATTTCACCTGACCCACTTCCGGTTATTGTAGGAGGATGAAATTGCACATGTATAATTCTACATCTCTCCATAGGTACTGTGGTAATTTGTAGCTCTGCACTCCTAACAGTTTCTCTGTTACTGGTGCTAACGTGAAGTAACGTCTGATAATGGAACCAGTTGAATGCAGAGCGGTCATCAGATTCCTGTACTTGAAAGGCCGCACACCATGGGAGATGTTGTCCCATTAAACTTTAATTAGTTTAATGTAAATGCCCAGTGCACTTCCTTCTTTAAAAGTCTCACCACGGCAGAGGATTTCGCGCAGCAGCTAAGAAGGGCAGGAGAGGCAGCATCTTCCCAAAAAGGAGTCCTGGAGCATGCGGTTTGTAAATCAAAAATAAGGTTTATTTACAAAACACCAAAAAACAATCCTGGCGACGAACCACACATCTCAGCAAAACACACACCCAAAAGGGAGAAGGGGGAGAACAAACAAACAGGGGGACTATTTATACAGACTCATGTTCCTGGAAGCCTAATGACCTCCAGCTGCTCAGTGATTAGAGCGTTTCTGCTACTCTTTTAACCCTTTGATAGCAACACCCCCTCTCGCTCGTAACACTGAGCTGTACCAACCTTAATACAAATTTAAACCTGAACAGAAACATTTATGAGATTGCGGACTCAAAGCTTTTGTAAAACCGTCTGCGAGATTTTCTTGGCTTGGACAATACTTTAGTTCAATTAAACCTTGTTTTACACTTTGGCATACATTTTGATAACGGATATCCAAGTGTTTTGTGTGCGCCTTGAATTGACCTGATTTAGCTAGTTTAATACAAGGTTGATTGTCTTCCCACACTCTGATAGGTAGGGAACATTCTCCAAACAATTCTTGTACCAGTTGCTTATAAAATTCCAGTTCTCTACATATATCTGATAACGCATTGAACTCAGATTCAGTTGAACTTAAAGCTATAAGTGATTGTTTTCTTGATCTCCAACCAATTAGTGCATTTCCAAATTTTATCGCCATTCCTGACACTGATTTTCTATCTGGTCCAGCATCTGCCCAACTGCTGTCGGCCCAACATTCAAGTTGTGTGCTGCCCTCTGCTGATAGTTTTAAGCGAAAGCTTTTGGTAGTTTGGAGATACCTTAAAACTCTTTTTACTCCTTGCCAAGCATGCATTGATGGTTTTTCAGCTTGTCTACACAGCATGTTGACAGCATATGTTATATCGGGCCGAGTCCACTGTGCAATGTGGAGTAGACTGCCTATCGCTGACTGGTAAACCCCGGGATTACAGAACTCTGCCTTTTGCTCAGTTTGAGCATACTTTGTGTAACTTAACTCCATTGGGGTTTTAACACCAGCACAGTTGTTCATTTTAAACCTTTCCAGCAACTGCTGGATTTTAGCTTCTTGGCTAAGCCAATAGTTACCATTTTCATCTTGCTGAATTTTAACTCCTAGATAAACAGATACATTGCCTAGTGATTTTATCTGAAACCTTTCTCCAAGCTTTGTGGCAAATTGTTGTGCAAGTTTATCATCCTTTCCACTGTATAATAAATCGTCAACAAATATCAAAACTGCTTCTTGTTCACATCCCGAGCCTTTTAGATAAAGACACGCATCTGCTGCGCTCTTTCTGAACCCCATGCTCTCTAGAGCATCGTTTAAGCAGGAATTCCAATTACGGGCGGACTGTTTCAACCCATAAATGGATTTGTGTAGGCGCCAGACCTGGTTTGGCTTGTCTCCTTCAAAACCTGGTGGTGGTGTCATATAGACTTCCTCCTGTAAGTCTGCATTTAAATAAGCCACATTGACATCAAAATGAAACAGCTTATTACCCTTCTTAGCTGAAGAGGCTAGAAGCATTCTTAATGACTCCGATCTTGAAGTAGGGGCATAGATTTGAGAATAGTGAACACCTTTGCGCTGCGAAAACCCTTTTGCAACTAGCTGGGCTTTATATTGCAACTCTTCAGTAGTTGTGGGCTTTAAACGATATACCCATCGACAACCTACAGCTTGTTGCCCTTTCGGAAGCTCTGTACTTGTAAACACACCGAGAGACTTCATTGAAGCCATCTCTTTTTCCATTGCTTCCTGCCACTTTACGGCTTCTGAGCTTGGAAGCTGTTGTACTTCCATATAGCTTTCTGGCTCACACTGTGCCATATTTACGTATACACTTGTCACCTTAAACCGCTCTGGCGGCTTGCCCTTCGTGGCGCGTTTTGACCTGCGCAATTGCTCCTCTTGTGCCCCCTCTGACCGTTGGCTGTCAGAATCTGTCTCAGACTTTATGTCTGGACGTGCCTCTAGGGATAAAGACCTCCGTTTAGATACCTCCCTTGGGCTTGGTGTTGCAGGTGACCTGCTTTGCTTTTGCTGTCTGCTAGGCCTACTGACTGGCGAAGTTGGAGCACTCCTAGATTCTGGCTTTTCTACCTTAGGAGAAGAACCTCGTGCCTGATCAGAATCTGCATCTGAACCATGTGCACCATCCCCTTCTGGCTCATCACTCTCTGGACTTTCTTTCTCAGCATGAATGCCTAAATCATCTCTCAAAATGTCAGGGTTAGCGTGTAAGTGAGTCCATCCGGACTGCTCACAAAAATCAGCGCTCCTACTGAGGACCACTCTTGTAGTATCCCCATCTGGGTCCACAAACCTCCAAGATTTGGCATGTGGTTCGTACCCGCAAAAGATGAGTTTCCTAGCCCTTGGACTTCCCTTTTTCCTTAACGCTTTTGGGATAAGTACATAGGCTTGAGATCCAAACACCCGAAAGTAATTAACTTTGGGCTTCTTCCCATATAAAGCAAAATAAGGCGTAGTATCAATTACCGAATTATATACTCGGTTCAGAATATGAGTAGCCGCCTGCCAGGCTTCCGCCCAGTAACTCTGAGGAAGTTTAGCATCAAACAACATAGAGTTTGCCAACTCTTGCAGAACCCTATTTTTACGTTCGGCCACGCCTCCTTCTTGGGGGGAATAAGGTGTAGACAGACGATGCTTAATTCCCTTTTTCTTAAAGAAATTCTGCAACACAGACCCGGTAAATTCTGACCCTCTGTCTGTCTGAAAAGCAAGTACTCTAGTACCGAATTCAAGTTCTACCGCATGAACCCAATTTTTAACTGTTTCTGCAGTATCTGCTTTTGTTTTGAGAGGAAAAAACCATGTAACCTTTGTTTTGTCATCCGAGAGACACAGTGCATACTTCGAACCTCCCATGCTAGCAACAGGCATTGGGCCACATAGGTCCATATGCACAAGTTGGAATACTTTGTCAGATTTCCTATCTGAACTGGGATAGCTGCATCTATGAACCTTCGCACTTTTGCATGCAGTACAATCCAAATACTTAGTACATTTGTTCAATTTGCACCCTTCTGATAATTCAGGTTGCCTTTTAACATACTGAAAATTAATATGCCCTAAACGGCGGTGCCATAAATGAACACAAGAATTATGGGTAGGCGTGTTCACACAACCAGCATGAACCTGTTCAACTTCATCTGGACTTGTCTCAAAATAATATAACCCATTTCTGCATTCCACCTGCAAAAGAGATACGTTATTCTTTGAAATAGTGCAAACCCCATTTTCAAACACAGTTTTAAACCCATTTCTATCAAGTTCTGACACAGACAAAATACACCCCTTCAGTCCCTTTAGCACGTAGGCATCAATTTCTGTTTGCAAACAATTTAAGAACACTGTGCCTACAGTCTCTAAGGAACGTTTAGTTGAATCTGCCATTGTCACAACTTTAGGGGTTAGCAAATGTCTGCAATTCTGCAAACGGACACTAGATGGCGCCACCAGGTGGTGAGATGCACCACTGTCGATCAACCAGCGTAGATTGCTGCCTTGGCCACGCCCTTGCATCAACGCCATTGCTGAAGCCATGTGCTGTGTGCTGTGGGAGTAGCCACGACCTCCTCCTCTTCTTCGACGTCCCCTGGAACTCCTTGTCTGGTAACTAGGGGTAACGGCCTTGTTGCTGTCTTGACCAGGTTCACGTGTGCAATTCCTGATTAGATGGGAAGGGGAACCACAGCGAAAACAGTGTCTAGCTGCAAAAGCATTTACTGTGTGCTCAAACTCAGCATCAACACTCTTAGGCACAGCATAACTCCCCTTTAAAGACAAACCTCTTTCTCTTTGCCTTTTATCCTGTTCATCCGCAAGCCGAGAAGAAATGTATTCAAGGGTTAATTCAGTTGAAGGCATAGCTTCCAAAGTTAGAGCTAGAGTCTCATAGCTTTTATCAAGAGAAGACAACAATATGTATGACTGCTGCTCCATAGAGAAAGGAATGCCCAGCTGTCTTAGTTGATTAAAGGCAGACACCATTTTGGCAATATGTTCTTTCACACACGCTCCCGGTTGGAGACGTAAATCAAACAAACATCTTGTAGCATGGATCTTGGCCCCCGCAGTGTTTCTGGAATTTAACCGCTGCAGAACCGTCCAGACCTCATGCGTGTTCTTTAACTCAGAAACATAAGGCATTTGCTCTGGTCCCACTGCCAAAACTAGTAGACCTTGGGCTTTCCTGTCGCGTTTCTGTGAAGCTGCTGCTGCTGCTTTGGCTTCTGCAGACGCGTCTGCAGCTGCCTGTAAAGGCGGTGCTTCAGTACAGCTCCACAACTCTTTTGCTTGCAACCAAACCCTTACTCTAGCCTTCCAATCTTGCCAATTTTTCCCATTGAGTCGCGTAAACGGGACAGTAAAACTTTCCTGGGACTCTGCCATCCTCCCTGGGGCTTAGGAACGATACTCACACACCTGTAGACCGTCTCCCAGCTGCTGAGGTGGCTCCTTGAGGAATCAGACGTCTTCCAGCGAGTACAAACTGCGCAGTGCCTCTTTAAAACTTTTCTAGGCACGTTGCAGGACTCAAGCTGCTTTGGAGGCTTTCGTTGTCGGCAACCGCTTCTGTCTTCACTCCAGTCCTTGCATAAATCACTCTGAACTGCTCTCCTTATCTCCTTCTTGACGTACAAACATCCATAACCTGTCCCATTAAACTTTAATTAGTTTAATGTAAATGCCCAGTGCACTTCCTTCTTTAAAAGTCTCACCACGGCAGAGGATTTCGCGCAGCAGCTAAGAAGGGCAGGAGAGGCAGCATCTTCCCAAAAAGGAGTCCTGGAGCATGCGGTTTGTAAATCAAAAATAAGGTTTATTTACAAAACACCAAAAAACAATCCTGGCGACGAACCACACATCTCAGCAAAACACACACCCAAAAGGGAGAAGGGGGAGAACAAACAAACAGGGGGACTATTTATACAGACTCATGTTCCTGGAAGCCTAATGACCTCCAGCTGCTCAGTGATTAGAGCGTTTCTGCTACTCTTTTAACCCTTTGATAGCAACAGATGTTCGATGAGATGCAAGGGGCTTATGAGGAGGGTGCCCCATCGTATGACGTAGTCAAGCACTGACATTGTCAGTTCAAATGTAGTCGGACCTCGGTGGAACGGCTCCCATTCCTGGGCGACCACAGTCTGCCATTGATGAAGACACCATCCAGCAAGTGGAGGCCGCCATTTTGGAGGATCACCGCATAACAGTTCGCCAACTGACTGCAGATGTCAAGATCAGGGTGGGCTCTGCAGAAAAAATCATCCATGACCATTTGCAAACGGGAAAGGTGTCCACACCATGGGTTTCCTGGCTGTTGACACCCTTCCAGAAGCAGGAACGAGTCACATGCTCACGGGCTCTTTTGGTCACATGTCACGAAAACCATGATGACTTCTTCGCCAGACTAATGACTCAGGAGGAAACATGGGTCCATCATTATGACCCAAAGACTAAATCCCAGCCCAAACAATGGAAGCACTCTGCCTCACCACCTCCAAAGAAGGCACATGTCCAACCATCAGTGGGCAAGGTCATGCTCATGGTCTTTTGGGACCAGCGCAGAGTAATGATGATGGATTTCCTGGCAAAGGGTACCGCAATTAGTGGGACATACTACGCTTCACTGCTGCAGAAATTGTAGAAGGCCATCAAAATTGAGAGGTGTGGTATACTGGCCAAAGGTGTCCGCCTCCTGCAGGATAACGCCCTGGTTCACAACTTGCATGTTGCTCAGACGAAAGTGCGGTCCTGTAGCTATGATATCCTTCCTCACTCCCCTTATTCTCCTGACCATCAGACTTCTACCTCTTTCCAACCATGACGATGGGCAAGCTTTTTCCAGATGATGAAATGCTGATTTCTGAGGTCAAGTCGTGGCTTCTAACACAACCTGCCAACTTCTGCAGATGAGGTCTCCACAGCTGCATAAAGCGATGGAAGAAGTGTGTGACTCTTGCTGGTAGCTATGTAGAGAAGGACTAAAAACTGTGCCCAGTTTCGTTTGTCTCAGTCCATGGGGAAATCTTTAATGAACGCACCTCGTAGTGATGGGTTTGTGCTGTTAGGGAGAGCAAAGCCTGCTGGTTCAAGCTTCCCTGGTCCATCTGGAGGTACTCCTGCATCAGAGGCCCAGAAGCAGGTGAGACCACGGCTCCTTCTCATCCGATTCAGAGCTGCTGGTTTATAACCCTGGTTTATAACTCGGTACAGTGGCATTTAATCACTCCCTCTGCTTCTGTTATCTCTGCCTGGCAGCTGTGGCTGCTTAAGTAGGGGCGCTGTACTTTCCAGAGTGCTTTGGTCTAGCATCAGATCTTGCAGTTTATCTACCATTACAGCCCCTTCCTTCAATTCCAGTGGATGAATCTGGGTGGCGGTTAGGCATTGGAGTATTCGGTTGGAGGGGAGGGGAGGTGGTGGTCATCACCTACTCCTCCTATTTCAAGCGCATTCCTTTAAAGGAATCTGGGGTGTGTGTCCTCTATCCGAAGCCCAGATGGGGGCAAGGACCTTACCACAACCCCTATTGGTGACCCTGGGGGAATTCCTAGTTGATGTGCATCAATAGGGCTCCCCGTATCGGTGGTTAACCCTTACTAGAATCCCAGCAGGCAGGCAGGAGTCAAATATAGTCATTGGTTCCGTAAGCCAATACCACTCACATTCTGTAATCAATAAAGTTGTGGCCTTTTTCAGCCCATTAATCTAAATTCTGGTGTCACGTGTCTTTATTCTATAACGGGGGAGGGTTCAGGACCTTGCCACGCAAACCACACCCATGCACATCAAATCACCATTATCACTCACCAGGAAGACACACCAGGAAGTTAACTATAACTTCCTTCTCTTTCATGAGTCAATAAAGACACGAATGCATTGTTACATGAAGTAGAGGATCAGGTTTGGTTCTTGCAGCATGGAAAAACAAGACCGTTTCCCCTTAAGTTAGCAGACTGCTTTCCCCCCGTCCAGATATGTTAGTTTGATGAATGCTATGTTCTGACCCTGGGCAGAGAGCTAGCCGAGAGGATGGACAAATTCCCTGAAGTACTTCAAGATTGGTTGTTGAACCAGAAGAACATGCAAAGCCCAAGTCTGCAGGTGTAGCTCAATTTATCTTCTCTGATACTCCCTTACAGGCTGGGGGGAAAGAACTTATCAGTGAAATACAGTGTGTGACAGAAGGAGGGGGGAGAATTCAGCAATAACTGATAGTCAGAAAGTGACAGAAGAGATTCATTGTAAGTATGTACAAAGTGACGGCCACTGGAACAAAATGTGCATTTCACACATACACTATGATGAGAATCTGAACATGAGGTAAATAAACAGGAAAGAGATCTTGGGTTCAGGGGTATTAAATTTATACATACATACATACATACATACATATATATATATATATATATATATATATATATATATATATATATATATATATATATATTGTGTGTCTTTGCTTTTCAATTTGCATTTTGTTATATTATTCCCTTTTTATTTTTAATTCTATTCTTTGTATATTGTATTGTTGTTTTATTGCTATGGCCGATGGCTGGTGCAAATAAAGATTCATTCATTCATTCCCTGTAACTTGCTGTTATTTTTATTGATTATAGTCTAGAAATTATTTATTGTAACTGTTAAGAGTGGATTTCTGTTTAACTATTATTTGCTGATATTTAATCTTATCATGTACCATTATATTCTAATGGGTTATTGAATATTACCTTATTTGAAATAAGCTGTTTATTTAAAAGTTACAGTTTTATTATGACATTTTTTGGGATGGAACAGGTTGTTATAAGGTGCGTGATCTTTCCTGTTTCTTCAGCTTGTGAAACACCTTGTGTAAAGTAATATCAAAAGGTGGTATATAAATTAAGGACAATGGTGACTTAAGATGACTGGCGAGGGACCATCATGTCTTGCTTTTCTCAAAGCCAGATTCATACAGGAGTTCAGCCTACACTCAAGTAGGACCCTGGCAGAGACACATGCCCGACTGGCATGTTCTCTCCCTCCTGCTCTTTCGTTCGGGAGCTTCATAAGCTTTCTTCAGCCCGAACATCACAGCGACGGATGCCAACCAACACCAGCACACTTAGGGATCCGAAGAGTTTGCACAGCATTGTGTGACAGACCTCAGCAACCCAGCATTTTGGCTAATCTACTTTATTTACATATAAACACACACAGAGCACTACAACATGGCTCCCTCTCTAGCATCAGACAGCAAAGAGAAAGAACAAAGGACAATACTCCCGCTTCATGGAACACAGTAACACAAACATCCTGTCTCCATCACTTCCCACTCTGTGGAGTCAAAACACATACTGTCATGTGAAAGACAACAATCCCATGACTGCAATCATGGAGTAGGAATTCTAACAAGCTGGTGGGCCAAACTATGGTTTACCAGGACTGCAGCTCACAGCTGCTTTGTGGTCCTGTTGACTCTTGTGCCATACTGAACTAAGCTAAGGTAGGGCTTAGTGTGTTGTCGAAGCTCAGAATTTGGGTTAAGCTCCCTCCTCACTAACCATGAGCTGCAGCTCCTTTCCGTAGGGGCTATGCTATATGTCTATGGGGGGCAGAGGACCACACGGAGATGGAATGGGATGGAGCATCATGGGATAGTCGAAGGAGCACTCCGTGCTGCAACATTTTGATGCAGGTCACCCTTGCATATCCCAAATAAATAAATGCATACACAAATAAACTAAAATCATGCCTAGGGTGACTGAAATGATAAGAAGAAGCTGGCTTGACATTTGTGGCTTCTTGGCTCTGAAAAGAGCTGAATTATGTGGAATTCAGTAGGGTGATGTGGGTCATCATGTTAGACATCATAAATGACCCAGAGCCTTACATCAGCTTAGGTTGCCAATGTCTGAGATTTATGGGAGAAGGAAAATGGAGAGAGGGGGTGTCTCCCCTAGCAGACTGGGTGGAAACTAGAGACACTCAGTGGACACAGGGAATGGTACCTGATGGATCATCAGCAGCAGCATAGCCCGGCTATAACTGGAAGCTGAAGAATGGATGCAGCAGGCATGGGAGAAGAGCTAAGAGCAAAAACTCTCACCAGTCCTGGAGAACTTGCAAAGGCTGGACACATCAGGAGAAACCCCCAGACCTGGCAGACCTAGGTTTTACATGTCTGCTTGAGTGCTTTATTAAAGATTTTTCCATACAACTACTGATCAGGACTAACCATCCCGTGTTTTTAAGATACAATAAAATCAAAGTCTAAGATGGGATGGCTTTAGGAGTTACTTAATGTCCCTCATACATATTTTATGTGAAACAGTCTGATCTGCAACAGAAAAAGAGGCTGTGGACCGTTAATTAAAGCAGCCCTCTACGCTCTCTTTCTGCTCTTAAATCTGTTTTTCTTGGTCTAGATGAGTTACATTTCCCACCCACCCCACTCGCAGTAACAATCCTGTTTTCTTCTATCTCGAATCCTGAAAGCTCATATTCATTGCTTTGGGCTCACCATAGAGCCAGAATCTATGACTAAATTGAAATAATGTTTACCTTGCTACAAAAAATAAAATAAAATGCATAATAAAAACAACTTTTCTTTTGCCTGCATGCGGTATGGCATTTCCACAGTGAGAAAATAGCTCAAGGGAGTGGTGAAATTAATTTCAAGAAATTGGATTTTTGTGGGTACAAAAGACTTCAGAGTGAATGACTAACTGTGGGGACATTGGGATAAGAGGAAATATTCTCATTGACTTCAACAGAAGCCGGGCTGAACTCTATTAATAAAATTTAACTTCAAATGTTGCAATACTGAAGCAGTCATAGCCTCAGAAAAAGAGGGAAATTGAAGAATTTCAGAGGGCCAGTTTCAAATATACAGTGGTACCTTGGTTCTCAAACGCCTTGGTACTCAAACACCTTGGAATCCAAACACTCGAAACCAGGAAGTGAGTGTTCCAGTTTGCAAACTTTTTCCAGAAGCCGAACGTGCTCTGTTTTGAGTGCCACACTTCCGTTTTGAGTGTTACACTGAGGTCTGTCTGTTTTTGCTATTTATTTTGTGTTTTTGCGGCTTTTTTTTGTTTTTGTGACTGTGTGGAACCCAGTTCAGCTACTGATAGATTGATTGTGTGATTGCAATACATTGTTTATTGCTTTCATTTTCTGGATCAATGGTCTCATTAGATAGTAAAATTCATGCTAAATTGCTGTTTTAGGGGTTGTTTTTCAAAGTCTGGAATGGATTAATCCATTTTGCATTACTTTCTATGGGAAAGTGCCCCTTGGTTTTGGAACGCATTGGTTTTGGAACGGTCTTCCAGAACAGATTAAGTTTGAGAACCAAGGAACGACTTTACTTCTAGTGCTTTGCGCCTAATGCTATTTGGACAACATTCTAAGTCAAGGGTCGGCAACCTTTTTCAGCCGTGGGCCGGTCCACCGTCCCTCAGACGGTGTAAAAAAATATGAATGAATTCCTGTAACCCACAAATAACCCAGAGATGGTAACTTCTGGCACCCATAAAGCTATTTCCCCCTTAACCTCACAAATTCCCCCTGGCCTGTGGGTCTCATTCTTCCAATCTTTGTACGAGGACGCTGAACCTCCACTACGGAATTATAATATAGAACTGGCTAAATGGCCGCCTGTTTCAGTAACTGAAGTGAAATCATATATAAACCAACTGAAAACAGCCAAAGCCCCAGGCTCAGACAGCATTACGCCAGAAATGATAAAAGCACAGGCGGATTGGTGGGCACCTTTCTTAGCCACCCTCTTCACCTACATAGATGACACTGGCCGCATCCCAAGGGAATGGGGAACAGCCATAATAGTCCCAATCTATAAAAAGGGCAACAGAGGCGACCCAGCGAATTATAGGCCGATTAGCTTATTAAGTGTGATTAGTAAACTCTACTCAAAGCACCTCCTTAACAAGTTTACAGAATGGCTAGAGAATGAAGATATTCTGGCAATAGAACAAGCGGGCTTCAGACCTGGAAGGTGCACGACACATCACTACCTAACGCTACAACATCTCATCGACAAATGCAAATCAGGAGGGCAGGCCTCACTATACGCCGCCTTTGTCAACCTAAAAGCAGCATTTGATACAGTCTCCAGAACCAGACTCTGGGACAGACTACAGGGTACCAATATAGATAGAAGGCTACTGCTCTTAATTCAGGCACTGCATGCAAACACGGCTCTTAGAGTCAGGTGCAGCCGCCTAGGACACTTAACGGACCCTATTAAAACCTACAAAGCAGTCAGGCAAGGGTGCCTATTGGCCCCTCTACTATTTAATTTCTATCTAAATAACTTAGTATCTGCACTCAATGACTCAGAACTCCACCCGCTGAAGCTTGCAAATCGGCATATTTCGGTCCTGCTATATGCCGATGATGCGGTAATTCTATCCAGAACCCCCATTGGACTCAAAAGAGCACTAAGAAAGCTCGCAACATACTGTGAATCTGAATGCCTCAAAATCAACTATCAAAAGACCAAGATACTTGCTTTTGGAAAAAAACCAAAGCTTAGAAGCTGGGAACTCCAAGGCCATAAGTTAGAACAAGTCACAAACTACAAGTATCTAGGAATGGTGGTACAGGCGTCAGGAACCAACAAACTACACATAAACTCTATCGGGAGTTCGGCGGAAAAAACTGCAAATTGTATCCTCAAATTCTTCAGAGCACAAGGGGGCTTCTTCGTCCCCGCAGCTCTAAAACTATACAAGGCCAAAACTTTGGCACAACTCCTCTATGGTTCCTTTTTGGGCCCACCTTCCTCTGCTTTCTCCCCACTTGAGAGAGTTCAATCTAGATTTCTTAGAGCTCTCCTCCAAGTCCCCAGATCTGTCTCAAACGCATGGGTGAGATTGGAAACGGGGATGATGAGAGTGGAGGCTAGCATCTGCTTAACATCAATCTACAAATGGCTGACATTGAACCTGCTCCCCCAAGTGATAGCCCCATTGATCCTCTGTGACCAATTCCAGTCGGGCTGGCAGACTGCAGTCCTGAACACCCTCTGAAAACTGGGTTTTGCCCCTCAAGCCCTTCTAAGTCTGGGCATGGACCAGGCAAAAGCTATAGTCAGGCAAAGAATATTAGACACCGAGAGACAGCAGGACTATGCAAGGTGCCTGCCCCGACTATAGAACTGGAGAAATCGAGAAATATATAGCCACACCGGCAGTATATCTCTTCTTTCTCGTATCTAGGGATGCAAGAAGGACCTTTACACTTGCCAGAAGCTCGGCTCTTCCCTCGCCGGTCCTGGATGAAGCCTTTAGAAGGGTCCCGTATGCTCAGAGACTTTGTACCTGCCCATTGGGAGAGATAGGAAGCCCAGAACACTTGTTCTTTAGATGCCCCTTTTATGAAGAGGCACGTAGTAAGATCTTGGCTCCCCTACTGGTGAGCCTCGCCAACCTCCCGCAAAAGCAAAAATTTCGACCTTTTGCTGCTAGGCAAAGATCAGAAGATGACATGGACGGTCGCCAGATTCTGTGTACAGATCTGTAGGCGCAGACCATCGCCCAACTCACAATAGTCTGGCATGAAAAGCCCCAAACATGGCTCCATGGATGTCTGAGTCAACTCCCTGGGTCAGTTTATTGTTGTACATTGCTGCTAAATTTAGTGCTGTACATTGTTTTAATTGTCTGTTCTAACCATATCTGCACAGCAGTTTTTAATGTTGTGAGTGTCCTCTATTTAAGAGGCTTTTACTCTACTCTGCAGCCTCTTATAGTTGTTTTAACTGCGAGTCTTTTAGTTCTTTTGCTCTTACAGTTGTTTTAACTGTGTGTCCTTGTTTGTTTTTAGTTCTTATTTGTTTTAATTATCAGTTTTTTATCCATCCACTATTCGTGTCTAATCCTGTATTTTATCCAGATGTTTTATCCTATGACTTATCGGTTAAAAAAATTCTAACTGCTGTTTTATCAATATGCTTTTTTAACCCTGGTCTGAGACCGTAATAAAGTTCATTCATTCATTCCACCCAGAGATGCATTTTAAATAAAAGCACACATTCTACTCATGTAAAAACACCAGGCAGGCCCCACAAATAACCCAGAGAGGCATTTTAAATAAAAGCACACATTCTACTCATGTAAAAACATGCTGATTCCCGGACCATCCGCGGGCTGGATTGAGAAGGCGATTGGGCTACATCTGGCCCACGGGCCTTAGGTTGCCTACCCCTGTTCTAGGTTGATCTACTCCACATGTGAGACTGGTGGTGCTGCAGAACTGAGGATGCAATAAATTGCTAAGAATCCTGAGCTGCTAGAATGGAGTGTCCCACTTTAGACTGTTGGTGAATCATCATGGATCTCTAAGTGGAAAACCAGCACATCAGGGAGCAGCCTTGGGTGGAAACACTCTTATTCATATGACAGGTTTTTTTTTAATTGGCAATGAGATTCCCCCCCCCCAAAAAATGTAGTAAAGAAATCAAAAGCAGCACCCCAACCAGCTGCTTGAAGAGGGGCAGTTGATGCCACTACTTTAGGATTCTTTAGGTGGCGCTGTGGATTAAACCACAGAGCCTAGGACCTGCTGATCAGAAGGTCGGCGGTTGGAATCCCCGCAACGGGGTGAGCTCCTGTTGTTTGGTCCCTGCTCCTGCCAACTTAGCAGTTTGAAAGCACGCCAAAAGTGCAAGTAGATAAATAGGTCGGGAAGGTAAACGACGTTTACGTGCGCTGCTCTGGTTTGCAAGAAGTGGCTTAGTCATGCTGGCCACATGACCCAGAAGCTGCACGCCGGCTCCCTCGGCCAATAAAGCGAGATGAGCGCCGCAACCCCAGAGTCGGTAACGACTGGACCTAATGGTCAGGGGTCCCTTTACCTTTACTTTATAGGATTCAGTCCCATGTTTTTGTCTAGCTTTAGTTTTTTCATTAATATGCTACTCTAGTTAGCACACCAGAAAAAAACACCACCCAATTCTTTGGTAAAATATATTTAAATATTGATTGTTTCCATATTAGGTTTCGGGTGCAACATTGAGCTATTAAGCACTTTTTACAAAGTTTACACTGCAAGTGGAAATTTAAGCATGCAGTCTGAAGCGCTACAGTCCTCTCTGCCTCCTCCTCAGGATTCTGTGTGTCTCCTCATTTGGCGATACATACTGCAGACGGAGTCTAGGCCCCTGCCAGTTGGGCCGCTGGGGCAGGTAAATGTTTCACTGCTGCAGAAGGTGGAAGCACAGCCTTGAATACCAAACTCCAAAATCAATTTAATTTGCATAAACCGCCAGCGATGTTCGTGTGGGAATTTCTCCAGCTCAGAGTGAAAGCAATCCCTTACATACGGCACAAGGGGGCAAAACTGTTCTGGCTACCTCTTGTGTGCTGACCCTCTCCCTATCTGGACTGGGGGGGTGGGAAGGGTTGAATTCCCCCTTCTACTCCACTATAGTCCTAGCTCAGAGAGCCCTCCCACCCCCCTTATTTTTTAAAGAAAAGAGACATGACCACTTCTAATTATAATTGAATTATAACCAGCGAAAACACATTTAATGTAATGTATAGAGCAGGGGTCAGCAACGTGAGGCCCATGGGGCAGATCCGGCCCACGAAGACCGTTTTGCTGGCCCACGAGCTTCCCCAGAATTGAGCCGCCCACTCGGCAAGTCCCCTACATGCTGCACTAAACCGGCGTCGCATGGCGCAGGGACACGCCGAGCAGCACCGCAGATTGTGTCTGTGGATACGCAGATACCAGAAATCGCTTCTGCGCATGCCCAGACACCCAAAATCGCTTCTGCACAGGTGCTATTTTCGGTGTCTGGGCATACACAGAAGCAATTTCCGGCGCCGCGGACATGTGCAGACACGATTTCCAGCATTGTACTGCGCCAGTCCAGCTTACGGATGATCTCTGCGGGAGTGATCCGGCCCATGGCCGGTAAGCCTTGCTGATCCCTGGTATAGAGGCAGAACTAATGGGACTCAGACACCCATGATTTCAAAGTAATTTATCAAGACGCTTAAAAGGGGGTCTAATTCTCCAGTGGAAATGCAAACTTGAGCTTGAAATGTACCTCTATAGGCTAAAGGTGGATGGATCGTGGAGGGAGTGTGTTTGTGGAGGATGCTGTGCACCGCAAACATGCATCTGTGGGGAATGGCTGAGCTAGAAGCTTCTCCTGGGTATCTAGTGTTGTATACAGAGCTTTTTAAAAAAATATAATTATACGTAGATACATTCAGTCATGTTCATCTGTCCACCTGCAGAACTGATTTAACTCCTCAGTGAGAATAAGACATGGCGTAACACAGGGGTTGCCAACACCAAGATGGCAGCTGGGGAAAAAGTCTCATTAAACATCCCATCAAAATCCCACAATGCACTGCTGGTTCTTCCTGCTCAGTTCCTGTTTGTACTGGCCCAGTCTCTGCTACATAGACCCTGCCTCCTTAAACAGTTGGAAGTAAGATTTGAAACATTAAATATGTTAATTAGCAGAGAGAGTAATGGGCTACCTAAGGGTACCTAATGAGTTTGAGGCTGAAGTAAGATTTGAAGTAGGGGACTTCCTGGCTCAAACTTCACCACCCTAACCTTCCTGCACCAGGAAGTCCAAACTGATTACCTGATCACCATAAACATGAAAATAAAATGAGGAATTCTGTCAATCATACTGCCCTGAACCTAGAGAAAAATATGGGATTTGTGCCAGTCCTAGAGAAACTGAGCCTTACATAAAACATTCTAACAGTGCAATCCTATGAAGAAAGTTCCACTGAGGATTGAAACCTCAGAGTTTGTTGTTCTGATTTATGCTCTTCTCTAAAATAAATTTGGTGCTATCTTAAACATGGGTCCATGGTAACAGTAAAGCAGACCTTTCTCACAATTTTGTTGTCTTTGATTTTTTTAAAAAAATGGTGTGTGGGTGGACAGAAATTGCACCTTCTTATTCTCTTGGTTGCTTCTACTGAATGCTTCAGAGATTCTTTTCATCTGTAGTTTCAGTGTCATCCTCTTTAATTTTGACCTCCAGAGTTCACCTATAATCAGCTTGGGTTCTCCTACACAATATACCTTGTCTTGGGGGCCAACTTAAACCAAGACCTCTGCACCCTTCACAATATCCTCAGCCTGCCTCAGAAATGGCAATAGATTTCATTCCTGCTTGTGTTGTGTATCCTTAATGCCCTTAACAAACAGTTTATTTCTGCTGTGGCAATTCTACCTCTCGGAATTATATTACTTGCCAGCATAGCTTCCCAACTACACTGGTGTCAAAAAAGCAGAAAAGATCATTTGTGGAGTCATCACTGTAAAAACTCCAAACCCAAATCCTATCAATTTCCAAACCCTTTCCACTGATTTGCTCCAAGCTATCTCATTCCCATGGACAGCAAGAAGATCAAACCTCTCCATTCTTAGGGAAATCAGCCCTGAGTGCTCACTGGAAGGACAGGTCGTGAATCTGAGGCTCCAATACTTTGGCCACCTCATGAGAAGAGAAGACTCCCTGGAAAAGACCCTGATGTTGGAAGATGGAAGGCACAAGGAGAAGGGGGCGACAGAGGACGAGATGGTTGGACAGTGTTCTTGAAGCTACCAGCATGAGTTTGACCAAACTGCGGGAGGCAGTGGAAGACAGGAGTGCCTGGCGTGCTCTGGTCCATGGGGTCACGAAGAGTCGGACATGACAAAACAACAGCAGCAACAACAATCTCATAATTCCTCTAGCTCAGGTTAGCCTTTAGAAATATATATGAATTAACTTTCTTACGTTTTGGGCTCTGCATTTTTTGGGGGTACCATCTACGACCTAGATAACCCATCATACATGGACCTGTTCAGTCACACCCAGCCTAAGCAACAGCTGTCACAAGCCCTGACTGCACCTAACTAGATCAGACACAGCTGGATGCAAACACACTTGGGCTGCAAAAGCAGCCTGAAGAGGACAACTCAGCCTTCACCTACACAGAAGGCAAGGGGTGGGGTGCTGGAGGAGAAGCAAGAAGCACTCAACTCTGGAACAACGAAGAAGGGAGCTTTAGGAATAACATCAACACAACTTCAGAGCAGCAAAGAACATGAAGAGGCAGATTTAAAGTGAGGACGGTTAAAATAGAGGACTGGAAGTAGAACACTGAAGAAACACTGAAGAACACTGAAGAAACACTGAAGAAAGTAGGACACTGAAGAAACCCTGAGAAGATGGAACCTTGTCCAGAAAACTTCAGATAGAGATAAAATCTGTACAATTAAGCTTCTCAGGAACCTTACAATGACAAGAGCCTCAGACCTCCTTCATAAACAAGAATCTTGAGATGAGCTTGGGGCTCTGAAGGAATATTGCCAAAACCTTCAGGGGCTACAGACTAGGACCATTGCTTTCCCCTAGAAGTGGACTCAAACGGCCACCCCCAATTCACCACCACTCAAATGGCAAAACGGGGTGGTTAGTTTTTTGTTTATGGGGTGGCAGGTGGTTCTGCTGACACCTGAAATGACTTTCAAAATGGTTTGAGGGGCTTAAAATTTTGTGTCCCCCCCCCTTTCTGTAAATAATGCTTCTTCGTTTATTTCTGCAGCCTATGATTAGGTGAATGGGACTCCCAGTTAAAAGAATATGATGTCCATGGAGCACCTCATATTTTAGAAATTATGCACAACCCCAAATAAAAAAATTAATGCTCCCAGATATAATTGTCTCAAATATAGTGTACACAACTGTATTGTAGATACAGAATGAAGGCTATAGTCTACACTTGCTTAACAGTTCCCTATGGCAACCAAAGTTTATCTCCTATTGCTTTAGCGGTTGGCTGCTTCTGCATAGTTAACTACTTTAGGCTTGGAGAATAAAAATGATTTGTTCTGGCCATCAGTGGAATTTTTCTGAAGGATTATGACCAACATTTGCAATATGCAGTGAAAGAAAATTTGATGTCTTTTATTTGCATAAATTTAAAAACCTATTTAAAAGCACATTAAACGATGTTAACAAGTCAAAAATATTTGACTAAAATAATGTGAAGTGCTGACTTTAAAAATCGCTTCTGTGCAGGATATAGCTTTGTGTATGTCAGTTGAGGAGAATGTTTGCTTCCAAGTACATAAAATGAAATCGCTGGCTGCCCCGCCCCAAAATATACACAATTACCTTAACCCCAGTCCTTCAAATTCACTATCTGAATTCCCCTCCATGCTTATGTAGCCCTGTGTCAGGGAACCAGAGGCTCTCCAGCTGTTGCTGAACAAAGACTCCCATCATCCCTGATCAATGATCGTGCTGGATAGGTCTGAGGGAAGTTGCTAGAAGCCCAGAAATTGCCCACCCCTGCCATTATATAAATGGTATTGCATTTATCGAAGTTTCTGATTACGCAGCATGTGAGGTCCTTGTGTGACACGGAGACTACTTCAACACTGAGGTCAATCATCTGCTTCTCCCCTATTTAGGTCATCCCCTAGATCAGGCATAGGCAAACTCGGCCCTCCAGATGTTTTGGGACTACAACTCCCATCATCCCTAGCCAGCAGGACCAGTGGTCAGGGATGATGGGAGTTGTAGTCCCAAAAACATCTGGAGTCTGCCTATGCCTGCCCTAGATACACACCCACATTCCATAAGGTCTTGCCCCCTACTATGTTCCAAGTCTACACCTAGAATGAACACCTAGTTCAGTCCTCAACTGGGGAAAGTTAGGATTAAAGATGCCTTAAGGTTGCTAATCCCACCCTTCTCTAATTCTTGCTTTCCAGTTTTAATAGGGACATGGATTGTTAATACTTGTGGAGCTGCATGTGCTGCTAAAATTATGACTTGTCTACTGTATCTTCTTCTTCTTCTTTTTTTACAATCTATTTGGCACATCTTAAGACTTTAGCTAATCTGCCACTTTGCATTTGCTTCACAGTATTCTGCACCTGCAGACAATTTGCATTTTAAACCTTGCCACACGAACCCAAAATTGACATTTTGGTGTGTACATGGCGAGACCAGAGAAAGGAACACCCTTAGCATGTAAAAGAGCAAACTTCCAGTTGCCTGCAAGGATCAAACCGCAATGGGAGAAAATTCATTTTTCCACCACCATAAACACATTACAGCCAATGCAGTACAAACTCAGGGAAGGGACCAGAAAGGAGAAATGGCTTTGGAATGGCGCTCCTGCCTTAAGAACTGAGCTTTGCCTTCGCACCATAGCCCTCTTTAGACATAACCAAGCTTATCATCTGAGTAACTGAGAAAGCGAGTCTAACTCAGACATAAAGCCCAGCTGAACGTTGCTATGTGGAAGCACTGGGGCAGGTTTTCTTGGGGCTCATCTACACTAATTTTCCTCACAGTTTTCTAGGCACAAGTCTGCACTTTCCCAGTCCATGCCTGAAGATTTTTGGGGTGTGTGTGTGTGTGTGTGTGTGTGTGGAGGCAGGGCCAGATTTAGGTTTGATGAGGCCCTAAGCTACTGAAGGTAATGAGGCCCTTTATGAGTTTACTTGTCTTTTGTCAACAACAAATTGTTGCTTTTTTGTGTTGAATATATGCCATATGGTAATTTATGGACCTAACAGGTATCTAAAGCCATTTGCACATAACAGATAGGAGCCTACACAACACTGTTTCTGTATGAAGGTTTTATTTTATTTGTTTTTTTTATTTTATATTTTAGAAATGTACATCCAGGTTTTTTTCCTTTAAATTTTTTTGGGGCCCCCCAAGAGAATGGGGCCCTAAGCTATAGCCTGTTTAGCTTATACATAAATCCGGCACTGAGGGGGGGGTGCCCTACAGCTTTCCTCACAAAAACCTTCTCTTTTAAATATTTCTGCATTGCAGGGGGTCAGACGAGAGGATCCGCAGAATCCCTTCCAAATCTATGAGATCTGTGGTAGCTATTTGTTGCTTATATGATAGGCCAGTCACAAGGAAGGCAAATCCTGGTGAAACGCTCTCTGCGACCCATGGAAAACCCAAATTGTCCTGCTTGTTCCAATTCGACATTAAAGAGTGGGTTGTCCTGGGGAAAGCAGTGAGGCAAAGAACCGTTGCTCAGATATGGACTGTGAAAGTGTCAAGAAAGCATGGCGCAAAGCATGGCTGAAACCCCTCCCTTCTGAGATATAACTAGCATGGTCTCTTATGAACTTTCAGCACCATCTGAAGATTCAGGTCTTAGTGCCTGAGGCTGTTCACAATTGCTCTAACTATTGGTGGGGTGTTTTAATATCTCCTGCCTTGTTTTTAAGCTCTGTTGTTGCTAATTTTAAAGGACTCTGTGCGGAATTGCTTTGGGAATTCTCTCTTGCCCTGACCTAGCCACTGTGATCCATGCGACGGTCACCTCCAGACTGGATTATTGTAATTCGCTCTACGTGGGGCTGCCCTTGAGACTGACCCAGAAACTCCAGCGGGTGCAGAATGCCGCGGCAAGACTCCTTACGGGGTCCTTGCTGCGAGATCACATTCACCCAGTGCTATACCAACTGCACTGGCTCCCGGTGGAGTACAGGATAAGGTTTAAGGTGCTGGTTTTAACCTTTAAAGCCCTATATGGCCTAGGACCCTCGTACCTACGGGGCCGCCTCTCCTGGTATGCCCCACAGAGGAACTTACAGTCTTCAAATAAAAACATCTTGGAGGTACCAGGCCACAGAGAGGTTAGGCTGGCCTCAACCAGAGCCAGGGCTTTTTCGGCTGCGGCTCCAATCTGGTGGAACGCTCTGTCACAAGAGACTAGGGCCCTGCGGGACTTGACATCTTTCCGCAGGGCCTGCAAGACAGAGCTGTTCCACCAGGCCTTTTCCCAAGGCACAGCCTGACCACCTCCTTTGGTAATCCTCATAGAACGCTAGCCCAATGGTTGCCATTAATTCGATTTGAACTGATTTTAGAATGAATTGATTTTAGAATGCTTTGTTATTTTACTGTTGTTAGATGCTCTGAGCCTGGCTTCGGCTGGGGAGGGCGGGATATAAATAAATTATTATTATTATTATTATTATTATTATTATTATTATTATTATTTTAAAAAATCAGCTGCACACAGTGACGTTGCTCACTGCTGTGGGCAGGGGACGTGGTTGACAAATGTCTTGCTGCACCTTGTGGATAGTATTGATGGTAGCTAGCCAGCAGCAGCAGCAGCACACTGTCACATTGCTAAATGAAGCATCCCCTACCTCCACTGCTGTTTCCTGATGGATTTCAAGACCCAAGAAATTCCTGGTGAATTTTCCTACATCCACAACTGCACTGCATTGCTGGCTGACAGCACTCATAGCAAACCGCTTCCCATACGTGGCTGATAAAATAATAGAGGGGCAGGAGGTCAAGAGCTGGTGTGTGGGTGGATGTGCTAAATATTGATCTGAAATCATCAGCCAGATGTTTAGCTGCAGGTCTCTCTAGACTTATAGTTTTGAAATACTGTTGTGTTCGCCAAGGAGATGCTTTCTCAGGCAAAGTTAACTAGTGTTTTCATTACTCCCAACCTTCAAGGGACTGCCTTCTTTCTGTTCACTTCTATTCCATGTTTTCCTGGCTAGACAAGACCCTAGAAGAGGAGCTGAGCAGAACAGATCCCAGGTTCACCAGGAAACTGGTTTGAAAATGAAGAGAAATTATGGGGCAGGCCGTGACAAAACTCTCATGGTCTTTAGGCTACAGAAGAGCTTCTGAGGGCTGTGACAGTAACCTTTTCAAAAATTGCTCATGGTAAGCTTACCCTGAGGTAGTTGAGGGTGAAGTTAGTGAGACCCATGCGGGTGATGTTTTTGGACAGCTGTTCCAGCACCTGAGGGTCTTGTGCCTGTAATGGAAAACAAAGAGACAGTCTCTCATGTGAGAAAGAAATGCAAGAGTAAAATTATAAATCAAGGCATGCTTAAAAAATTGGCAATCCTATCTGAAAGCAAGCTGCCAATTTATAAAAAGCATCCAAGATTTTATACTGAACATTAGACACCAATTCACTGAGGGAAGGAGAGTGCAGTGCCCATTTCATTCCAAACACTGGGCTATTAGCATTGGTACTGCTAAGCTTTTTGAAAATCATACTTTCGACTAGTCGTTATATCAGGAAACCTTACTAGCATTGTCGTCTCCACACTGAGGTAAAGGGGCTAAAAATGAGAGTAGTGTCTTGTTTTGAGGTCATTTAGTTCTTTTATGACCTCAAAACAAGACACTACCCTAGTTCTTTTATAAGGGATGTGGGTGACGCTGTGGGTTAAACCACAGAGAGCCTAGGACTTGCTGATCAGAAGGTCAGCGGTTCGAATCCCTGCAACGGGGTGAGCTCCCGTTGTTCGGTCCCAGCTCCTGCCAACCTAGCAGTTCGAAAGCACATCAAAGTGCAAGTAGATAAATAGGTACCGCACCAGTGGGAAGGTACACGGCATTTCCGTGGGCTGCTCTGGTTTGCCAGAAGCGGCTTAGTCATGCTGGCCACATGACCCGGAAGCTGTATGCCGGCTCCCTCGGCCAATAAAGCGAGATGAGCGCCGCAACCCCAGAGTCGGTCACGACTGGACCTAATGGTCAGGGGTCCCTTTACCTTTATTAGTTCTTTTATGGTATGGGCAAGGTTTGAACTAGGACTTTCTTGGATCACAGCTTACTCTGCTGCACGAGAGCAAGGATTTGAATTCCATTGCGGGAATAATTCCCATTCTCCTCAAGGGTTTCTTACACACATTACCTCACAGTAGCATAGCAACTAAGTGTTAGTGAAACAAATCGGGGGGGGGGGGCAGACCCTACTATAAAAATAGTTACAGCCTTACAAATTACCAATGGAAAAAAGAACCTCCCTAATTAATATGCTCGAGAGCAAAAGCAAACATACAGACAACGTCGGGATGCTAAATTTCATCTACTGGTGTAGAAGAAGAAGAAGAGTTTGGATTTGATATCCCGCTTTATCACTACCCGAAGGAGTCTCAAAGCGGCGAACATTCTCCTTTCCCTTCCTCCCCCACAACAAACACTCTGTGAGGTGAGTGGGGCTGAGAGACTTCAGAGAAGTGTGACTGGCCCAAGGTCACCCAGCAGCTGCATGTGGAGGAGCGGAGAGGCGAACCTGGTTCACCAGATTACGAGTCCACCGCTCTTAACCACTGCACCACACTGGCTGGTATAGTATCACCAACGGAAAGCATGTGAAATGCACAGGAAGAGAAAGAAGGAAGCATACTAAGACTGATCCCTTTTTTGTATAGGGGAGTAGCCTGGGCCTGGAGCAACAGTTGGGACAACGCTGGTGATACCCTATATCGGTGCTGCAGAGCTCAGAAGGATGCAATTAACCAATGCACTTCAAAACTGTTCCTGACATGTGCTGATGTACCCTTGGAGCCCAGCTGGGCAAAAGGTAACTCATGCAGAGATTGCCAACATCTGTGTAACAAGCAAATAAGGTCCCATCTGCACAACACATTTATATCATACCATTTTAAATTAGGGTTACCAGACGTCCCTGTTTCCCCGGGACAGTCCTTGGATTTGCAAATCTGTCCTCAGAATTTCCCCAGATTTGCAAACCTGTCCCCGGGAAACGTGGCAGTGGCAGCCTCGGCCTCAGCCTCAGCAGCCCGGAATCAGCCTGGTAGTGCAGTTGGCTCTGGCTGGCTTCAGGAGCTGCTCACTGCTTGCTGCTCACCGCCACTGCAAAAGGGGAACCGGGGATGTGCGGCAGTACAGATCTCCTGCCCCCTTCCCCCTTTGTTGTCACAGATCGGGGGAGGCTCAGGAGTTGTGGGTGGGCGGCCATTGCCCAGGAGGGGCGCAAGGTGCATGGTTTCTCTGCCAGGCAAGGCGCAAAGCCCTTCTTTCGCACCCTGTGAAACATAAATGCGCAGTTTTTTAAAAACTGGGCAAACGTGGCAGAGAAAGGGGACACGAGATTGGGGAAGGTTCGGGACTGTTGCCCAGTTTTTAAAAAAATATATTGGCATTTATGTTTCACAGGATGCAAAAGAAGGGCTTTACACCTTTCTAGAACCTGCACGTGTGCTTGGGCCCAGGGTCTTTTGCCTCACCACCCCCACTACTGACTCCCTGTTGCTACTCAGCTAAAAAAAAAAGTGTCCCCAGATTCACTGAAAAAGATCTGGTAACCATACGTTAAATAGCCATGGCTTCCCCAAAGAATTCTGGGGGCTGTAGTCTGTTAACCATTTTCACAATGCTCAGAGTGGTTTGACAATCAATCCCCCCTTCCCAGGGAAATATGGGGGTTGTAGCTCTCTGGGGCAAATAGGGGTTGTCCTAACAGTCTCAGCATCCTTAAAAAAACTACAGTACCCATGATTCTTTGAGGGAACTGTTTAAAGTGGTACACTTTAAAGGTATGGTGCAGATGGAGCCCCCAAAAATGTAAAAATAAAATAAAATCCAAGGTGGTGTATTCTTACTCTTTAAAAATAACTTTTATGGATATAAGAATGAAATGTGCCTCCGAATTTAATTCAGAAAGAAGGTGTGCATCAGCTTAAGTTGGGGAGGCACTGACTACTTATTTACATCCACAAATGCTTGTGACACACCAACATAACATCCTTGTTTACAATGTGCATAACTCTAAGATAACTGGCTGTGACAGCAAATGGTGGGTTTGGATTGTTAGTCAAAATTTAATGGATTAAAAAAAAAAGCAATTCTGGCCAATTACTTACATGCATGGCTAAAATACTGCGAGGGACTAACTCTCTGTATTGTCTAATTGTAAAGTGCCAGGTTTTTATTCTCATAAGGTCATCAAATGTAAATTCCAAGATAAGACGTCCTTCTGTGCACACCTAGGAGAAATAAAGAAAAAGGAAGGAAAATAAACAAACACACACACACACTTCTTTGAGAAGCCTCTATAAAACTAAAAGAAACCAAACAAAATACAGTCCTAAGCAGGCTAAATAAATGCCAATATACTTTGTTATTCAGCTTTATTGGGGAAATTGTATCCCCCCTGGAAAAAGAGAGGAATTAAGAATGAACAATTAAATAAGCAGGCTGTGGATTTTATAGCTCTGTGCAATCTAAATCCTATTTTTTGTTTCCCTCCAAAATGGCTGGTGCTGATTAATGGCATAAAGGGTACAATTCTAACCCCCTGGCGCTGATGGTGGGTGGTGGAGTAGCATAATGTGCAGGTTCCTCTCTGCTGGTGGAGAGGAGCACCATGGGGTGAGGAGATGCTGGAGGTGAAATAGTTAAACAGGTTACCCAATCAGAACCCAGGGGGTGGAGTCAGAGGGACTATAAAACCAGCTCTGGGAGGGCGAAGGGAGGAGTTTGTTGGGAGTTGGGTGGTTGGTTGGAGTGGGAGTGAATTGGGAAAGAGTCTGTGGGTAGGTTGAGTTAGTGTGGCAAAATAAGCTGAGTCAGGAACAGTTAGGAGCTAGGAAGACAAGTAAATATCTGAGAGGTGGTTTAGTGAGGGAGAGCAGGTAGCGGAAGTTGTAGGTCTGGATAGGCACCCCATTATTGTAATTGACCGATACCATTTATGAAACCACACACTTGTTAAACTACAATAAATAAACAGAAGTTTATCTTCCAATTAACCCTGACTAGACTCAGTATTGTACCAGGTAGGGCCTGGGTGGTGGCAGCGAGAAATAAAGTGGTGGCACAGGGATCAATAGATGGTGAAATGTCCGGGGACCCTGTGTGATTGCCACAGGATAAGTGGGGACTTCACCATGGCAGGTGGGAAGCTGCTGCCTGTGGTTCTGCCACTGGTGGTGGCTAGCAGACAGCCCCCAATAGGCTGTTTCAGAGAATGGATTCCCCCATGGAGCTGGATTCTTGGGCCAATCGGCCGCAGCAAACCCATGTATGAAAGCCACCCCACCTTCTGTCTTGGCTGACCCGGGTGCCAAGGCTTCAGATGTTGTGGTGGGTTTGAACTCCATCGCTCCCAACCAGGGATCTGTTTTGCTCTGTTCACCTTTCACTCTGGATAACAGCTGCAGTTGTGCAAATATAATATCTAGCTGCTGAACCAGAGGTTCCTGTATTCCTTATGTAATAGACATTAAGCAATCTTGTGTAATAGGCTGAGCTATAAAAGTTCTACATGTTCCAGGTGGTTGTTAGGTTTACTCTGGTATGTGCCACATTTGGTAGTCATTCTTCAGATAGTTATTTTCATCCTTCCCGTTATCTATTTTTTGCTTTCTGTTTCATCTTTCAATCCTTTTTGTCCTTTTAGGGGTTCCTCCTCATCTCCTCCTGGTGCCCCAGGGTTTGCATAATGGATTGCACACCAATCACTTCTCAATTTTGAAAAAGTTTTAGCCCCAATTTCCTTCACCGATTCTTTTTGTTTAAACATTTCTGTCCGCCTGATTTGTATTTGCAGTTGCATTCAAAGTTCTCTAGGCTTGGGCTTCCTTTGAGCACCAGGAAACCACAATGCTTAATTCACATAAAAAGGAGTACTGTGGAGCCCCTGAATTCTTCTCCCACATTACAATCGGAGCCAGAGGAGAATTTATAGCATACCCGACAGATAATCCTTTTATAGGTCAGATGCCTCATAGCGAGGGATAGTGTAAGACGGGTGAACCATGGAACTAATGAGGGGCGAAAGAAGAGTCTGGAGGGACCTGTGGATATAGGAAAGGAATGATGGCACATTTTCTCTCTGTGTCCTGGGCTGGCTTTTCAAAGTGGCTCTAGGGCAGAACCAGCGGCTGATCAGGAACAGGAAGTGGGGAATTTCAGAGTAGGACATAATCAAAGGGAACATTTATTTACTTTGGAGCCTGACAAATTCTGGAACCTGATTTGGTAATTTAAGAATAGCATATCTTACAGAAGCACCCCTGTTGTTTATGACAATATTTTAAAACATATTCTTAATTAGTGTAAACCAGGGGTCTCCAACTTCCAAGAGACTGTGATCTACTCCCACTATAAATAAACTGGGAATGATCTACCCATTGGATTGACCAGAGTTGTTGAGTTTCTTTTAGGGGAAGAGAACAGAGTTGTTGAGCTTTTATTGGGGAGAGAGACCAGGATCAACCAGGAACAGACTGCAATTGACCGGTAGATCACGACCGACCGCTTGGACAGGCCTGGTGTATACCAATCTGGCCATTACAGTGTGTGTGATTTATTTATTTTTTTAAAAAAATCTGCATTAAAAGCTGTAGTAGTGATGATGTTGGTGAAGTTTCTGGGAGCGACTTGCCCTAATAGCACAAAGCAGTAAGGCAGGCAGAAGGGTTTCTGGTTACTGTTGGCTGAGCTCCACAGAGGGTTATACTGGTCAGCATAAGAAGGGGGAGAAAAGCACCTTAGCCCTAGGTTAGGAGCCTGGGAAGACAACCAGGCAAGGGAAACTGCTTGACATAGGAAAAGAGAGAGCTAGGGATTGGAAGAGACTGTGATCCAGAGGGATATGGGTGAGACTAGTGAGAGCAGCATGAGAGGAGGAAACAGAGAGAGAGCCACACAGGTCCAAGAGCTGCAGAGATGAGGCGGGATGAAATTTCACATACTTATTTGAAAAAAATTAAGCAGTCCCTCCAAGTCTTTGACTGCAGGCCTCTAGAACATGGCTAGGCAACCTAAGGCCCTGCCTTCTCAATCTGGTTTGCAGACGGTCCGGGAATCTGCATGTTTTTACATGAGCAGAATGTGTGCTTTTATTTAAAATGCATCTCTGGGTTATTTGTGGGGCATAGGAATTCGTTCACCCCCTCCCTTCAAAATACAGTCTGCCCCCCCCAATGTCTGAGGGACAGTGGACTGGCACCCTACTGAAAAAGTTTGCTAACCCTTGTTCTAGAACTAGGGCTGATATCTGCTATGGCCTGTGCCTCAGGAGGGGATCCACTGACAGTCATTGGGTCTTCCTCCTTGAAGTTACATGCCCTCCTTGAGTAAGAGAAGCAAGAGAACCACAAGAATAACAGTGTGAATGCGTGTTATAACAGGAAGGAATCTGTAGCTGCTGCTCATACAGTAAGTAGCTCTCTGTGCTGTACCCAAAAGCACAGCTCTGCTATTATGGCTACCTTGGAAGAATAAAAGTGTTCTCTTTGGACAGGAGGTAGCGTTCTTCCACTGACAGATCCTGACAGCAAAACCAGGGCTCACTTGGCTTCATGTATTTCCGAGCGCTTTTATTTTGCTTGTTCCCAAAGCGATTCTCCTCTACTGTTGTATACTAGGGCTGTTTTTATTTTAATTATTTAACAAATAAAAACCACCCATCTGCAGAAGAGTCGGGATGCATACGACACCCCAAATTAAGATACAATTAAATACCAGCCTAAGTAGAATTATCTTAAATCCCACGTTCATTCTGTCTCCTGATCACCAGGATCCACATCCTGACCCAGGAAGCAGCACCCCTTAGTTTCCTGCCCCTTGAGTGTCCGGGGGAACTAGCAACTCTGTATGTTGGCTAGCGTGATCAGATGCTAAGGAGCACAGGGATCTCATATATTTAAGAGTTGTTAAAGCAAGGAGACTTTGCTAGCAAAGTTTTTCTAGGGTGGAAATATGTGCCATAATTGTTTGCAATTTTTCTTGTGTATGTGTGTCTGTTTTTGTTCTGTTCCTGCTATGGACAAGAGGTGGGAGTTTTTTGCTGTGGATGCTTGTGGGCAACCATTCAGACCTCTCAGGATGAGGCCTGGATAAGCTGCAGAGTGTGGGTGAAAGATAAGCCACAGAGGGAGAGTCCATTGGCTCAGAGTGGGGCCTTTGTGCGAGGGACAGAGGGGCGGACTACCATACATGAAACAAGATGAGGGAACTGTTGCCAAGACCATAGGTTGTTTAATCTGTTTGTTCATCTTGTGTTTGTTTTTTATCTAGTTATTTGCTTTAATTGAAAATTTGATTCTTGTCATCATAGGTTTGCTTGCTTACCCTGTGACAGAATTGCCAGTTTGTTATTTATTGGACCTGTTTATATGAGCTGGTAATTGTTGTATATTGTTATGTTTCTCCGTTTATTTTTTTATTACTTTGTCCCCTGCCCTGGGACTGGAAATATTCTATCAAGAGCAAGCTATGAATACTGTAAGTGAATAGTAATAAAATACACAAGAGCAGAGGGTATTTATAAATGAGTGGTGGACACTGGACAAAAGATTTGAGCTTTGATTAACCTTCTAGGACTCAGGAACACGCTACAGAATTGATTGACAGTTGATTCAATATTGTGCATAATTAACTTACATAATTCACTGCCACAAGATCTGATGGCTTTGCATTGGAGGATAGGTCTATCAACAGCTATATGCCATGACAGCTGAACAGGATTTCCAGGTTTAGAGGCATAGGCATGCCTTTGAGTATACATTTCCTGGTGGGCAACCGAGTGAGACAGGGATGTAGCCTTCATGGGCATCGTTCATGGGCTTACTGGCTGGCCATTGGGTGATACTGGACTAGATAACTCGGCAGACCAAATGTAGTTTACATAGTTTCATATCAAATATTTAGATGGAAAATTTACTCCCATCGCTTTTGCTCGTAATTCTGATAGATGTTAGTTGCTTAACAGTGACAATCATTGGACATGATGTGAATTTTATTTATATCTACAAATATTATAGAGGACATGGCAGGAAATTCATTCCCCCCCCTCCTCTGACCCTGGTCCTCCCTGACAGTTGAGGAGCTTCTGGAATAGTATAGGGTTTTGCACAGGGAGCTGTGATGGGTATTTTGCACAAAGCCACTGTTAGAAAATGATCCACAATTTCTCCACGTTTATTTTTTTAATGGTACATTTGTTTAGTGTCTAAAGTTTCAGTGCAATGGCTGATCTCTCTGTAGTTTGAATACCATTAACATACTGTTTAAAACCTAGAGCTCATGTGTTCTGGGACTTTCGTTTAACGAGACATTATCTAGGAAAGTATAAAATGCAATTTTCTGAAAATTTTCTTTTCCCTTTGTAGTTGTCACCGTATCTACCCTACAAGCCCATTCAATGAGTTTCTCTTGCTGTATTTAGTAAGAAAATAAATTTCAGGCTCATATAGTCACATGTTATTAACTTGCCAGAATTTGTTAAATGTGGCGGTGCCTGCTACTTTAGGTTGGTTTTTGAAAGGACCAGAAATTCATTAAAGACAGGTTCTGGTAAAGGGTGTGAGTCACAATAGTGAATGTGGATATTGGTTTTTTGGCTCTCCTTTGTACCCACCAGGTGATGAGACCTAGTTCTGTCTCCTGTCCCAACAGTTACTGTAAACTCACAGATTTTAAAGAAATACAAGCTCTGGGTTGTGGCAAACCTACATTAAAAATCAATGGATCATGCCCATGTGTATGATTTCAAGTATGACCATTTTTAAAGAGACCACATACACTCACAGATCATAACAGCTAACAAACACACTATGTGACGATATTTAACTTTCTAATTCTAAACCAAACTATTTCTCTCTAATCAATTAAGCCAAAATCTCACTCGAAACTGCCTTCCTTCCCTGCCCCCAAAGCTGCCTTTCCTATAAAATCCAAAATGAAAAGGTCTCCAATTAAGAAAACATTCTCTGTTGTGCTGCATTCATGTTACCGTGCTGTGAGCTCTGACATTTTGTTTCTGTGGTAACCAAAATCAGCTGATTAGTTGGCATGGCAACAGAAAAGATGTAATCCCGGCAGACACACTCTAATCAATGCCCCCAGCACAGATGGTCTCTGGAGGATCAACAAGAAAGAGGCTGGCAGGCATTCAGGAGATCACGTGGCAACTCCAGACTAGGCCAGGGGAAAAAAGAAAGAAAACTAAAAAAAGAACATTTCTCAAACTAACCAGTAGCTTTTTAACCCCTTCTTTGTCTTGCTTAATTGTCAAAGATTCTGCAACTTCCACCACCAGGAGGGAGAACAGCATCACTTTAGCTTTATTATTTTTATTATTATTATTGCACAAAATGTAAATTTTACAAAGTAATAAATTCTTCCCTGACCTTCAGTTTTTATTGCTTAGAGTTTCTTATATCTGCCCAAAATCCTTATTTGATGGATGGTTTGTGTAAATTCATAAAAGTAATGTGCTCCTTTACTTTTTATAAGGTAAAGGAACATAAATTGATCACTGGTGTTATGTCCAAGACTGAGACACAGACTGTTGATTCAAATGCGCAGGAGGGAAAAGTATATTTCAGCTATGCACACGGGCTGTTATTACAGTTTTAACAATGCTGATCTTTTATGCATTTACGTGGTGTTATAAGGAAACACAAGCATCACTAGCCTTAAATAAAAACCATTTCTACCATGCCATCAAAGTCGGATAGGGCTGGAAAGAGACTGTTGTTTTAAACATGAAGGCAGGCGTTACACTTCATGCTGTGGAAACTCATCTTACCATTGATTCTAGTAAAAAGGCTATGCAGGGTTAAAAATGAAATAAAATCAGAAGCCTGTGAACCCTTTTGACTAAAAATGACAGTGAGACAAAAGAAATGTTGTATACATGGTGGAAAGCAATTAGAGGTGAATGGTAATGAGGGAATTCTTTTTGAAAAAATGTATTTGCATAGACTTGCCATATTTCAAGAAGTGAAAATCCGGACACAAAAGTTGTTGAGCTTTCTTTTGGGTGGATGGACAGATGGACAAAGCGATTTCCCCAGAAATTCACCAAAAATTCAATACATCCAATATGGGCTGCCATACACCCAGGGTTTCCCCAGACATTTTAACTGGTTTCCGAAAATTCTGCCTGGACGCCGTTTTCGAAGGACGAATCCTGGCTATGTGTGGAAAATTCTGGGCATATGGCAGCCCTATTTTTGCACCCTGGACTTTCTCCTTATTTGGTAGATTCCACCCCTGCCAGGGGCCTTGGCATGTGGTGCCATGATGCCATCACTAAACCGAAGACCTGGAGGCAAGTGAGATAGTGACCACTCACAAGGTCTGCCACCAGTTTCGGGATATTTCTCCAGAAGGTGAGAATGACTCCTATACTTGTACAACTCTAGGTGTGTATGGACTCTTTTGACCTTTTAGTTTATCTGTAGTGCTTGGAGGCAGGGGCAGAGATCAGAATCCTGCAGCCCGACATATATTGAGAGGAGCATGACAATAAGGCTGGATTTACATAGCTAAGAAAAAAGGCATTAAAAAAGCACCAAAGCAGCATTATTTGGGGGTTGCAAATCATACACACACACACAAAACTGAGAACTGAGGGCCAAGATGGCTCAGTCAGTAGAGTATGGGACCTTTAATCTTAGGATCGTGGGTTTGAGACCCATGTTGGGCAAAAGATTCCTGCACTGCAAGGGGCTGGACTAGATGAACCTCCAACTCTACAGTTCTATAATTCTATAACTAGTTTTGTTGCTGTTTGTGCTAACGGTAGGCAGTTTTCGCCTTGAAAATGCTGGAACGTGAAAATTCAGCACATTTGCCGAAGCAATACTTCTTCTCCAACCCACTTTCGTTTGGTTTGGTTTTTTATACCCTTTGCTTGTCTCCAGCGTAACTGCTAAGAATGCTGGACTTGGTGGTCCCTATTCATTTCAATGCTATTGGAACAGGAGAACTTTCCCATAAATGTGACCTCCATCTTTCATTACTGGGCTGCTATAGGCTAAATATGCAATTTTTCAGGTTGAAACAATATTGCTTCCATGAATGCTATGAAATCTAATATGATGCCCTTCTCTCTGGGGAAAATTAGGCTACATTTCAGGTGCTGAGATGAACCACTGCAATTTTCTAAACACTTTGTTTCGGAAAGATTCTTCCCCTACCCAACCAAAGTCCAGTTTAGTTTTGCTTCAATCAGTTGGGTGGTTACTTACTAAAGAGAAGACAACATGCTGACCGATGCAGCAGAAGTTAATTATTATTGTTTTATCTGATTGTATTTTATTTGTTGCTTTTTCACTCCCGAATGGAACACAGAAATTAGCATGCAAAACAAGAATGCTAAAAACTGCTGTCTATATAGAAGCTTCATAGGTGCAAATAAACAAGAAAATAATTTAAGAAATTTTGGGTGGCACCATATCAGAAACAAAGAAGAATGTTTAAGAATGGGAATCTTTTCAGCTGGCAGAACATGGCTTGATAGGTTTGTCTCCCTGGTAAAAATGCTCTAAAGCAGAGGCCCTGCTGAAACTGGTCTCACATTGGTAAAAAAAGGCCCATAAAACAGGGTGTTATCTTCTGATCTGTGGGGACAGGGAAATCTATATGCTCCCTGAGAAACTTCAGAGCCTGGCCATTGAAGGATAATATCTATTCAACTATTCTATTAATCGAGGGTTAAACATTCCAGAGAACCAATTTCCTACAAAATATTGCATTAAGTCAACTGGGCCATAATCTTGAAGCTAGTGCTACTCAGTCTGGAGGCTAAACATGGAAGTAACAAGGTTGATTCAAGAACCATGCCATAGGTCAGAGCTAGATGGAGTGGTTCATAGGCATAATCCTAAAACTTGATGGTTGCAATGGGAAGACTGTAAGCCCAATAATCTACCAATGTCAGACTGCTAACAGTGAATTACCGGCACCCAAACCAAATTCCAGAGTCCTGAGAGAAGACAACTACAGGTAACTCGCAACTTATGTGCATTTAACTTGTGTACATTCAGTTTTATGCGAGTGACCAAAAATTTAAACATGTAAAAAGGGGGTGGAAAGGGCAATCCCACCTGCCACTGAACCCATTGTGTTTGGATTATACATCATTTTGGCTCTGGAACATAACCTCAGAGAAAATTGTATTGGTTGCAACACCTGGAGCTATAGGTAAAGGTAAAGGGACCCCTGACCATTAGGTCCAGTCGTGACCGACTCTGGGGTTGCGGCGCTCATCTCGTTTTATTGGCCGAGGGAGCCGGCGTACAGCTTCCGGGTCATGTGGCCAGCATGACTAAGCCGCTTCTGGCGAACCAGAGCAGCGCACGGAAACGCCATTTACCTTCCCGCTGGAACGGTACCTATTTATCTACTTGCACTGCATGCTTTTGAATTGCTAGGTTAGGAGGAGTAGGGACCGAACAATGGGAGCTCACCCTGTCATGGGGATTCGAACCCCCAGTTCTGATCGGCAAGTCCTAGGCTCTGTGGTTTAACCCACAGTGCCACGCGCGTCCCCGCCTGGAGCTATAGCACATCCTTAATTTGGAAGGAGGTGCAAGGGACATGCGCTGGATAATGCTGGTGGTCTATGATGAGAGATGTCATAGCTTCATCTCTCACACTGCCTGGGGGTGAAAACCTACCTGCGTTACTTTGCTGCTGTAGCAGAGGCCCTCCAAACTTTAAGCGACCATCCCTGACCATTGGTCATGCTGTCTGGTGCTGATGAGAACTGAAATCCAGCATAAGAACAGCATGGCTGGATCAGGCCAAAGGCCCATTTAGTCCAGCATCCTGCTCTCACACTGGCAAACAACATGTCTGCAAGGCAGTAATATGAACACACGCCATGTATGGTGGCCCAATTAATGTGACTCTTCCCTCTTTAAAATAATAATAAAAATGAAGTAGATCATGAAAATCTGGTGCCTGTATGAACACACCTTTTATGTGTGACTATTAGCTGTTTTTTCATACCCCATTGGAGCACTGGCTTTCTTGCTATATATGAGTTGCACAGTGTTGTGTTTCTTTTGGAATATAAAAAGTACTTGTGATTTCTCCCAGTTTGTGATTCATGACCAAGGATCTAGTCATGCAGTAAAAAAACAAAAAAATGTTCAAAGATTGAATTCTACCTGAAGTTAATGACTAAGTACTATTTATTTATAACTGTCTGGATGGATATAAATATGAATTATATAACTGTATTATATGATTGGTTGAGTTGGACTTTGTGATTTCATTCATTGGCTCGACTGCCAGGTTTTGGTTTTTACTGATTTGCACTTAATTAAATTTGTTTTACTTCTTATTTTAATAGCTATATTATGTGCATCTTTTCTTTATATGCCAATGACCTATGGTTATAAGCAATAAATCAGAAATGAACTGAAGATTGAAGTTTGTGTACAATATTGTGAATTTTCACATAAGTTCTTTTTCTGGGATTATTTAACAGAACTTCCACTTCAATGGTGTTTCAGTTTTAGCAAATTAAAATTCAAGATATCTGGAATCACTTCCGCCATCCACAGATAACCCCCCCCCCCAAACCACCAGTTATTAATCTCTAATGTAATCTGAAAAGGGACACTGAAAACCCAACAACAATTTCATGTTTCATATTAATCTTTCCTATTACCTTTGTAAACATTGGTTTTCCATGTTGAGTGACCATGGTGCATTGATCACAGTCCACTGTGATGGAGGAGTTGTGGTATGATTCTTTTGAGTGCTTTAGGATGTAATACAGGTCTGTCACACCTCCTTCAAAGACAGTGCTAAAATAACGAGGAATGAGGGTCCTTCCAATGGCTGTTGGGAAAATACAAAGCAAATGAGCAAAGGGAACTAGACAGGACACTTTAAAGTTGTTTACTGCTGTTCATTTACTAGAACAATGGTAAAATCTGATCAAAACTTAACGCAGATTCCAATTAAACCAGTAAGAAATAGACTACACTGTTCCCTGTGGAGAGTGAGACCTGCAACAACAAAAACTGGAGACCTTCACATATAGACATGTGGTCCAAAAGGATATTATGATGGAGGTCCAGAAGAGGTCCAGAAAAATTTGTAAGATTGGCTCCGCCCGTCATTTTCCCAGCACAGGTCATCCACCATGGTGACCAAATCCAGAACAGAAGCCAGGCTCCACCCCAGAATCTGCTCAGAGATGATCAGCTCTCCCCCTAGATGCACCCCTAATTGCTGGGTTTTGGCTCTGGGTCTGCTAAAAATTGTTTCTACACCTCACATTCCTTCCTTCCTACCTAAATAAATAATAAATCAGTTTCAATAATAGAAACAAGTAAAACCATTCCAAATGAAATAGAACAGTCTAGACTTTCACTGGGCCCTGAACAGGTATATCAGATTTTCAAATTTTCAAATATTGGGATACCTAAAAGGCAGTCAAATACCTAGTAACAGCAGTAGCAATAGGTGAAGAAATAAATATAAGCTGTAGAAGGGGGGTTTGTGGCCTTGAGTCAGAGTCAGGCATCTATGTAGGGATGTGTCCGGGTGTCCCAAAATATGTCTTATTCTTAAAATTAAGTGAGAAACATTAAGTAGTAATAGACAATCTGTAGAATTTTAGAACTGAATAGTTTTTAGAATAATTAAGATTTTACTTATTTATATTGAATATTTTGTTTAAAATACTCCTTCGGCCCTTATATATTTTTTGAGAGAGAATTTGCAATTGACAATGCATTTTAGCATGAAAACAAATAATGTGGCTAAATAATTTAGGTAAAATTAGAAAATTGTAGAGCTGGATTTTCTAGCCTCCATCGTCCAGTCTGTGTAGCAAAGCCGGTTTAACCATTCCACATGTTGGGACTGGTATGCATTGCCTGTCAGATAATTTTTTTTCCCCAGGGCCACAAATGGGTTTATTCCATCTGTTAGAGGGTCACTTTATTTCGGCAAAAAAACCACCATAGATTGATACTACCTCAATGAGGATAGTATTGGTGGAGGTTTTGCTATTGACTTAAATCTCCATCTCCATTCTGCTATCTCTTATTGTCCCTTGCAAAATTACTGTCCTTACTGCCATCTGTGGACACTTTTGTGATGGGTTGCGGACCTTCTGGAGCAGGTAGTGGTGGTGGTGGGAGACAGGGTGGATTTGATTTAAATCAAATTGATTTAAATCACAATTTAAATCACGAGTCAGTAAGACTTGATTTAAATCACTAGTCAGTAAGACTCGATTTAAATCATTTTCTCACAGAAAGACTCATTCTTGCTGGTATAATCTTAATATTTACAACCAGATGAAGGTTTCATCTTTGGAATAATAAATTTTCAGAGTAGTTTTTACAGTTATATCAAAAGTTACTGATTTGGTTATACTATCAGAAATACAAAGACAGGTAATTATGAAATTATGGTTTATATTTGGACAACGTTTCTGCTGTACTTTATTGGAAGGAGAAAAACAATCACTTCCTTAATAACAATGTAAACAATTTATTTAACTAAAACAATAACATTATAGCATATGTCTCCATGTTTGTTAACTGATGTGGTTAAATGATTCCCCCCCCCAAAAAAAATACACCTTAGACTGAGTTTTAGCACACATGAAAAACTTAAAACAAATCCTTATTTCCTGATGAATAGCCCTTGGACTATAATGTAACTTAAATAGAAAACTGCCTTTAGAAAGATTTTTCCTCCAAAAGCATTTTATTTCAAAAATCCGTTTTAAATAAAAAAAAATCTGGTTTAAATTTAAAAACACACCAATTTTTTAAAATAAAAAACCCCATTGATTTTTTATCTACCCTGGTGGGAGATGAGGAACCAAATGTCCTGGTCTGGAAGCAGATTTCCACTGCACAAGCAGGTGGACATCATCTAACATCATTGCAAGCAGGGCTTGATGTAATATTTCATTGGACTTTACTATAGAGAAGAAGAAGAGTTTGGATTTGATATCCCGCTTTATCACTGCCCTAAGGAGTCTCCAAGTGGCTAACATTCTCCTTTCCCTTCCTCCCCCACAACAAACACTCTGTGAGGTGAGTGGGGCTGAGAGACTTCAGAGAAGTGTGACTGGCCCAAGGTCACCCAGCAGCTGCACGTGGAGGAGCGGAGACGCGAACCTGGTTGACTAGATTATAAGTCTACTGCTCTTAACCACTACACCATGCTGGCTCTCAGACCCAGGTTACTTTTAAGTCCTACTACAGCTAGAGAGAGTTTATAGATAAAGTGCACTTCTGTGCATGCCCAATCAGGTGCATGTCTGATGAGACGGCAAGAGCAGCAGCCCAGGTGAGGATGTTCCACCTTTGAGGTATTCTAACATCTGGTATTCTAACATCTGCCTCAGTGAGGGTTAAGCCATGGAGTGCTGAGGAGATTCAGCAGCAGAACGGCAGCTGGAAGATGTGAGAATGGAGATGGGGGGAAGTTTGTATACACCAGTGATGGCCAAACGTGGCCCTCCAGCTGTTTTAGGACTACAACTCCCATCATCCTTAGCTAATAGGACCAGTGGTCAGGGATGATGGGAATTGTAGTCCCAAAACAGCTGGAAGGCCAAGTTTGGCCATCACTGGTATACACCTTTGCCCCAACCCAGTAAACCTTCTATGGGCTGCTGGAAGGCAGGACCTGCAACAGTCTGTGTAAGGAAGCTTCGCTCAGTGAGAAACCCTGATTGTCCTTTTTTATAGCATTTTAAATATATTGTGATGCACCTTGAACACTTCAGTTAGTAAGAGGGGTGTAAATATTTCAAAGAAGCAAAAGCAGAAATAAATGTTTGCATACTAGGCAGGCAAACTGAAGAACTTAGATATGGTTTGTTAAGCATTGTGCATTTCAAACAAATACAGTTCCTTGCAATCCTCATTAAAACCTCTGTGTGTGCCCTCTATAGTGTATAATTTAATGAGGGGAGAGAAACTAGAAGTCCAGTGTACACGCATTTGTTTTTCAAAAGTGCTAGAAGATTCATACATTGCTTTTTTTGCGATATACAACAAACATGAAATTAACCCATCAAGTTAATTCCTTGCTCCCCTAAGGCTAATCAGCACAAATTAAATTTCATGCTAATCATCTTGTACAGCTAACATGTGACAGAAAACCTTGAATTTGTTTTGATAGAATTAAATACATTTGTGTGGCTTATAAAAAGAAAAAGTTTACAGTTTAGGATTGTTGATCTCAGGAGGTAAAAGAATACTGTCCCTTTTTCTCCTTACATCCATTAGAAACAATACAACATAAGAAATAATACTAGTTCTGTATTGGTGTTATTTTTTTTAATAAAAGGCCCTGAAATATTGGCTACGGAGTACATTTTGCCTGCAAAGGTATAGAAAAAGGATCAGGTGCCATTTTGCTGAATTCACCTATAACCTGTAGAGACATCATCAAATTGTCTTGCAAATCTCCCTACATATAGGAAAATTATTTTCCGCCCTGTCATTTGATATCGACTTTCATTTGCTGAGATGAGCAGGATACCAAATCAAAGAAACACCTTCTTCGTAACAACAGCATAACACAGGGTACCAGATCTCTCAAGGTGAGCGTCGCTGATGAGGTAGTGGAGGAAGACAGGAACACAAGTGGATTCTTCCCTTGATTGACCAGGTACTTTCTTTTGCTGTCACTAGCCTCTTAATCTACCAAACTTCACCCCCTGATCCACCGACCATCACTCTTTAGTTCATAGGCTCTGGCCCTGAGTGACAGGAGACAAGCAACTCAAAATCTCACCTCACCTCCGTACGTAAAGACCAGGCAAGTTTTGCCATCGCTACAACAGTGTCCGCAGGGAATGAATGATGAATCTTCACTTATTGTCGGCTCTAGAGAGCCAAAGTGGATAAGGATGGTGTGAATATATAATATTAAATGGAATACTATATATATTCCATTTAATACACACACACACACACACACACGTGAAACTCGAAAAATTAGAATATCGTGGAAAAGTTCATTGATTTCAGGAATTCAACTTCCAAGGTGAAACTAATATATGAGATCGACTCATGACATGCAAAGCGAGATGTGCTTCCACTTCTCAGAGGTCCAATTTTGTTCCATTTGCAATCTTTGTTTTGCTGATTTCCTTGAATATTCTAATTTTCTGAGATTGTTAATTTGGGGTTTTCATCAGCTGTATGCCATAACCATCACAATGATAACAAATCAAGGCAAACATATCTCGTATATTAGTTTCACCTTTTAAGTTGAATTACGGAAATCAAGGAACTTTTCCATGATATTCTAATTTTTTGAGTTTCACCTGTAGAACAAATAAAGGCTTGACTTATCTCGCTTTGCATGTCACAAGTCTAGCTCATATATTAGTTTCCCCTTTTAAGCTGAATTACGGAAATCAATGAACTTTTCCATGATAATCTAATTTTTCAAGTCTCACCTGTATATATATGAATCTCCTATATATATAGGAATCTTTATATATATATATATATATATATATATATATATATATATATATATATGAATCTTCACTTATAGAAGTGAAAGTTTAGGGATGTTATTAGAGGCTAAACCTGATCCCAGCCCAGAAGAAACAAATAGGATTGGAGGGCTGTATTCTTAGATCAGAAGAATCTTTATTTGCGCCAGCCACTAGCTATAGCAATAAAATAAAATGTACTGAAGACAGAGGTAAAAACTTAACTATGCAAAATATATTTTGAAGGTTTACATCTATTATCAGATAATAGATCTTATTCTAATTATGCCCTATGTATGCCCTTATTCCGCTAGAAACCTTGCAGTTTTTGCTGTCACCTGATCATCTTGATCTGCTAGTTAAAAGGACACAATAGCAAAGACTGAGTGACCAGGCATGGACAATAGTAGAGGAGTAAGAACCTCACTCCTCAAATCTTTATAAAGAGTGCAAGCAAGAAGCACATGAACCACTGACTCAGTACTGCCATCTCCACAGGGACATAACCATTTTCCAGCAGAATTTTTTAAACCATCGCTATAAACCTCTTTGGGTATGGGAGGTACTGGCGACCTGGAGTCGCCTCAATAGCTCGCCCCCGCATGGATCAGAGAGGGGACGGGCAAAGGCGCTGGGCGCCACGCAATTCACCTGATGCGAAACCCCCAAATCGCTGTTGGATGCAGACATTCTCCTAATAATCGGGTTCTAATTGCTGTTAAGAATAGGCGTGCACCAGAGGAGATGAACATTAAAACTGCAGACCACCAGCTGCATGGAATTGAGGTTTGAAATTGGGAGAAGATTCTATTTTGTGTTGGAGCTGGATGGAGGAGAGGGGGAGATTTACATTTATGATTTGGCAACCTTCTCCTAATACTGAATTTTAAGATATACAGTGGTACCTTTGGATACGAACAGGATCCGTTCCGGATCCCCGTTTGCATCCTGAAGCGAATGTAACCCGCACCTGCGTGAGCCATGATTCGCCACGACGTCATTTTGACCGTCTGCACATGCGCGAGTGGCAAAACCCAGAAGTAACAAATTCCGTTACTTCCGGATCGCCACGGAGGGCAACCTGAAAGCGCTAAACCTGAAGCATATTTAACCCGAGGTATGACTGTATAAGGGAGGATGGTTTAATGTATGATGTAACACTGAGATTTAAATGAAGATGTAAAGTTGTGTGTGGCTTGAAAGGAGTAAAGGGGGAAGAGAGTCTGGTTGTTTTGTTTGGAAAGATGTCACCAAAAAAATACTGAAAGAGATCGTAGAGATGTTGAGATATAACCTACAATGGCACCTTGGTTTACAACCATTTTGGATTACAACTATTTTGAATTACAACCACGTCAACCCCTGAAGTGTGTGCAGTGGCGTAGTGTGGGGGGTGCAGGGGGGGCCGGCTGCACCGGGCGCAACATCTGGGGGTTAGGGGGCGCAAATCCACGGGTTGGGGGCGCAAATCCACAGGTTAGGGGCGCAAATCCACGGGTTAGGGGGCACAAATCCACGGGTTAGGGGGTGCAAATTACTTCCCTTGCCCCGGGTGCTGACAACCCACGCTACGCCACTGAGTGTGTGTCCCTTTTTTGGATTACAACCCTTTTTTTTTTTTGGAGGCCCCTTTGGCGAAAGCGCGTCTTGGGTTACAACCTGTTTTGGTTTACAACCGGACCTCGGGAACGGATTATGGTTGTAAACCAAGGTATCACTATATTTTCTTAAAAAGCAAAATGCTACAGTAGCGGTGAAAGGAAAGCGGCAGGAGGGCTTTTTGGATGTTGGAAGAGGAATAGCATCGCCTTTTCCCTCCCTTCTCAGCCGGAGGAAGAAATAGTGAATCTCTGGAACTTGCTGACTCGGTGCCAGTAGAAGGGAGGGATCTACTGTTGTCAATTTGGAATGGCTTGAGTGTTATGGGAAGGAGCTGAGCCGGAGAAAGAAGAGGGTTTAACCTTGAAGTTGCAGCTCCGCAACTTTATTTAGAAAAATGCATAAACTACTTTGTAAAAAAACTCTAGGTGGTATACATGAAACAATATAAAATAATTATATCAATAACAGATGTAAAAGCATATACTAAATTATATGTGGTATTCAACTACAAATCAAATCAGATTTGATTTGATTTGATTCAACTAAGTTTTACTCAGAGTAGATCTATTGACATTAATTGACCTAACATTAATCTCAATGGACTTAGTCTGGGTAATACTTAGTTCAATAAAGGTAAAGGTAAAGGTACCCCTGCCCGTACAGGCCAGTCTTGACAGACTCTGGGGTTGTGCGCCCATCTCACTTAAGAGGCCAGGGGCCAGCGCTGTCCGGAGACACTTCCGGGTCACGTGGCCAGCGTGACATCGCTGCTCTGGCGAGCCAGAGCTGCACACGGAACGCCGTTTACCTTCCCGCTGGTAAGCGGTCCCTATTTATCTACTTGCACCCGGAGGTGCTTTCGAACTGCTAGGTTGGCAGGCGCTGGGACCAAGCAGCGGGAGCGCACCCCGCAGCAGGGATTCGAACCGCCGACCTTTCGATCGGCAAGTCCTAGGCGCTGAGGCTTTAACCCACAGCGCCACCTGCGTCCCTACTTAGTTCAATACCACCACATATATCTGGATAGGCTTGATTTAAATTTTTTTAGAAGTTTTTAACAGGGGTCTAAAACTGCAGCAAGAGTGCCTAAATCTTAATCAACTCCTAACAGAAGTGGAGCAAACTTGATGTGGCACTTGTAAAAGTTTGAAGAGCTTGAGTAGGCACACATGGGACAAGGCAATCCTTCAAATAAACTAGTACGAAGCTGTTTTTAATATGCTAATTGTAAAACCTTGAATAGGCCAGTAACGAACCAATGCAGTTCTTTCAGCAAAGGTGTAATATGCTGGCAGGATTCCACTTCTACCACCAATTGATCAGCAGCATTCCTGACTAACTTCTCTTTCCAGACAAGTCATGCTGTTGTGCTCCCATCCCAAAGCGTAACAACAGTGACTGTTACTGGAGAGTAAGGTAGAGGTCATCATTCAGGCTCTGCAGCAAACACAGTGTCCATAATTCATGTCTCCAAGGTGCATGAGCAAAGCGAGACATGCAGAACTGAAGGGAAGCAAGGAAGCTGTCCCAACAGGTGTCACGCTCCTCCCGGTGAGCTTTCAAAGTTGAAGCAGGGAGAGCTCATCCACGAGACTCTCCCGCCTTAAGAGAGCGATGCACATGCAAACACGTGCTTTATCTGGGCTGCTGCACAATAACCACTTGGTTTGTGGCGGCAACACTGTGTCCTGTCCCTCTGACTCCAGCTCTGCCACCACCTCCTCCTGCCCAAACACTCTAACTAATTGGTTGAAGCATCTCCCCCCATGAGGTGAGGCGCTGTGCTCCACAAGAGGGGCAGTGGGGAGAGCCAGCAGATCTGATTTCTCCTCTCAAACATCTAGTAATGATAATGATGATGATGATGATGATGATAATTTATACCCCGCCCATCTGGCTGGGTTTCCCCAGCCACTCTGGGTGGCTTCCAACAAAGTATTAAAATACAGTAGTCTGTTAAACATTAAAAGCTTCCCTAAAGAGGGCTGCCTTCAGATGTCTTCTAAAAGTCTGGTAGTTGTTCTTCTCTTTGACATCTGGTGGGAGGGCGTTCCAGGGCGGGTGCCACTACTGAGAAGGCCCTCTGCATGGCTCCCTGTAACTTGGCTTCTGGCAGTAAGGGAACCACCAGAAGGCCCTCAGTGCTAGACCTCAGTGTCCAGGCAGAACGATGGAGGTGGAGACGCTCCTTCAGGTATACTGGACCGAGGCTGTTTAGGGCTTTAAAGGTCAACACCAACACTTTGAATTGTGCTCGGAAACGTACTGGGAGCCAATGTAGGTCTTTCAAGACCGATGTTATGTGTGCTCTCGGCGGCTACTCCCAGTCACCAGTCTAGCTGCCGCGTTCTGGATTAGTTGTAGTTTCCGGGTCACCTTCAAAGGTAGCCCCACGTAGAGCGCATTGCAGTAGTCCAAGCGGGAGATAACCAGAGCATGCACCACTCTGGCAAGACAGTCCGCGGGCAGATAGGGTCTCAGCCCGCATACCAGATGGAGCTTGTAGACAGCTGCCCTGGACACAGAATTGACCTGCGCCTCCATGGACACCTGTGAGTCCAAAATGACTCCCAGGCTGTGCACCTGATCCTTCAGAGGCACATTTACCCCATTCAGGACCAGTGGCGTAGCATGGGGGGATGCAGGGGGGGCCAGCCGCACCGGGCGCAACATCTGGGGGTTAGGTTTAGGGGGTGCAAATCCACGGGTTAGGGGGCGCAAATCTACGGGTTAGGGGGTGCAAATTACTTGCCTTGCCCCGGGTGCTGACAACCCACGCTACGCCACTGTTCAGGACCAGGGAGTCCTCCACACCTGCCCACCTCCTGTCCCCCCAAAACAGTACTTCTGTCTTGTCAGGGTAGTGTTGCAACAGGAGAACCGCCACCCTCCATTCCTGAATACCCCCCCTCAAGCTGTCCCCTCCTGCTTCTTCTGCCTCCTGGCCACCAAACCTTGCCTGATCCTGACTGAATCAAGCAGCCCATGACAGACCTAGCATGCATTAGCAGTAATCCAGCAGTAATCCAGTCAAATCCCCCGGACAAGCGGGGCAGGGATCAAGGGGGTCATGTCATAGATATGCAGTCATAGATCTGCAAACACCTTGTCCAAGTCATTATTTTGAATAAACAGCATAAAGTGTTCAACAACACATCGCAGGCTGTGACGCCGGGCACTTCAACAGGAACGGCTGCAACTGTAGAATCAAGGTTTCTCGGAAGTTGAGCAAGTTAATCCTCAAAATGTACAGCTAGCTGGTTACAGCAAGTCCTTCCCCTACAGTGGGAGTCAGCAAACCTTAGAAGTACCTGAAAGAACTCTGCTGGACAGCATTTTACCCATATAATTCTGGGCTACCTTACAGTATTTTTAAATAATATAATGAATGCAACCTGCTTTGATCATTTGAGAGTGCTACAATGAATACTAAGCGGTAGCAGCGTTATTGTGGTTAATTACTATAATAATATTTTTTTACCACTTCTGAGCATACAAAGCACTGCAGTTCTTATCTAATTTATTGTGGATGGGGTTTTAAATAATGAAAAGGAAAATAGGATGAACATATTTCAATATGAATGAAAGGTATATCACTGGACCATATCATTGTGTCAATGTTTCATTTCACTGATAAGCCAGATTCTAAAATGAAATAGCAAGGTTTTGATATTCCCTGAAGTGTTACTACATTTGTCATCATCTTCCTTTGAGAAATGTGAGAATGAATTTCAAAGTGCTGATGATGTTTCCTATAATGTCCTGTGGTGTGAAGCAAAATGGGTGCAATAATTCATCAGTCGGCAGTTAATTGTTTTCACTGATGTTGCAGAGATGGTTTTGCCTATGATGTGGAAAATCGAAACAGAAGGATTACAAACAGACGCACACACACACTTTGTTCCTGCAGCCAAACACCGCAGTTTGCAAAGATTACTCAACTTTGATTTCAGCAAACAGTTTCTTACCCCCAGATAATATGCATTTGATTTTAATAGGTCCAAATATATCCTTTGTGAACTTTATCCTGAACTGAGAAATGCTTGTTTCAATAAAGCTTTTAGAATATAAATATACATGGTTAGAAAGTGTTACCAAACTGTAAACAAAACTGTAAACAAAAAGGGCAAGTAATTGATGGGTAAATTTTCCCAAATCAGTTCTCCTTCTCTGTTTCCTTTTCATACATCCTACTCTGCCGGTCTTTAAATTTATTTGAAAGAATTTATCCAATTAATTTCAAAGCTGGCATGTGAGCAATTGGCCACAATTTTCTTGTCTTTCTGCTTACTAATGTGTTCCAGAGCATGAGCACAGTGATTAAATCACAAAATAAAACTTTATTCAAATTTTATATTGATATTTAATCAATGTTCATATGCACTGGTATGCATCAGTAACAAGTAAGAGAGAAAGAACATTTACTCTCAAGTAAGTGGCTTAAAGATCATAGCCTCAAGTGCAATCAGTCTGATTTCAGTTTGTAATTGGTTTGGAATATTTTCTGATATTCCGGAGGAATAGTTTAATTCCCTGAGTCTATTTATGAATTAAACTGTGGGGGTCAGATTAGCCCATCACTGGCTGAAGGTATAATACCTGAGATAGGGCCAATTCACATTTTACTTGTGAATGTTTGTGTGTCGAAGTCCCCAGGGCCACCCCAAATAACTCACACATCACACCAAAATTTTAGTTTAAGGTTTTGGCATGATTTTGGCCACAACTTTATTAAAATACAAACATGTGAGTGGTTGCTTAGCCATTGGTTGCGACTAGCTGCCCCCACCGTGGGGGACAGTCTGACATTCCGCACGCCTGCAAAAGTCAGAAAAGGGGAATACACTTGGGGGTTACATGGAGCAGGGAACCTGCCCTCACCCCAAATGCAACCAGGAGCTCATTGCTATGGCCCGAGCCCCCTTGACAGGGTGGACAAGCAATAGTTAGCCCCCGATTCATTTAACGGAATCCTTTGCAGCAGCAGCATTAGAGGGGCAGGCACAGCCAATCCATGCCCCTCAACCAACCAAACCATAAACCAATGCCTAACCGCAACCTAACAAGTTGTGACGATTTGCTACGCAGTAGGCAAAAACCAAATGGCCCCAGCCAATCTGCCAGATGGACAAAATTCCTACCAGGCCCCCCGCTCCAAAGCAAACGACCCCATGACAGGCATAGCAAGGTCAAAGTGAACAACCCTATTCCATGGAGGGAGGGAGGGACGGGCAATCCGATGCACGGTCGAAAAGAGGAAGCCCTAGCCTCGTGCAAGGAGTTTTAGCATTTCTGGCTGCCAATCAACAAATGGCAACATTAACTTCTTCCCAACAACAAGGGAAGCCAAATCGGATCAGTGGCCAATGATCAATTAGCCCGCCCCATAACTTTGGAGTGTCCTGGCGGCCCCCACCGCAACACGTGCTCTCCATGAAGGAGAACACACTTTGCTGAACATACCCAGAGTACATAGGGCATAAGATAAATTCAGCAGACACATGATTTGCATGTGGAAAATGAGTAAAGAAAACAAAAAAAAGTATGCCATGTTAATGCTAGGTGCAGTATAAATATCTGAGAAGTTTTTCCAACAGCCAAAAGTAGTTGAACTGTAATGGAAAGAAAAATCAATAAAGTGCACTTAGTGTGGTTTAAATGTCATATTCAAACACTTCCAAGTTTCAGATTATTTCTATTTGAATACTGTTACATATTTAAAGGCTTGACATCTGAATAGCATATATCTTTCTTACAGTTTTGATTTTGGAGGCGGGGGATGAAGGCACTGAAACCTGTGAACATACCTATTTCAGCATTTCTGAAAAGGTGCACACAATCAAAAATGCACCTGCTGGGGATAAGGTAAAGGTAAAGGGACCCCTGACCATTAGGTCCAGTCCTCATCTCGCTTTACTGGCTTCCGGGTCATGTGGCCAGCATAACTAAGCCGCTTCTGGCGAACCAGAGCAGCGCACGGAAACGCCGTTTACCTTCCCGCCGGAGTGGTACCTATTTATCTAGTTGCACTTTGACGTACTTTTGAAGTGCTAGGTGGGCAGGAGCTGGGACCGAGCAACGGGAGTTCACCCGGTCATGGGGATTCAAACCGCCGACCTTCTGATCAGCAAGTCCTAGGCTCTGTGGTTTAACCCACAGCGCCACCACACAATAAAAAATGCTGGGGATAGTCACCTTAAAAAAAAAGTTAATTACAAGTTTGATTTTAGATCTGCTTCGAATTTTCTCCATTCCAGAGGCTCAGTTTAACTTGCACTGTGTTTATTCATTGTGTTACTTATTAATTTTTACCAAAAAAACCACAATGTATTTCTAAAAGCGGAAAATTTTCCCCAGTACAGTACTGGAAAGTTTCCTACTCCATGTCAGTATTTTGGACTAATTTTCAGCTGATTCAGATTATACATGTGGCACAGATTAACTGCTCCAACAGCTGGCACAAAGCTGCTGGGTGTGTAACTTGTAGCTAGGTGGGTGACAGGAGCCATAGTACGCAACCTGGTATTCTCTAGCCACTGTGCTGGTGTAGGCTGGTCTTTAAGCCTGCGCCTACTCCATCTCCTATCCCTTTTCAGTTATAATAATAACAATAATAATTTTATTATTTACACCCCGCCCATCTGGTTGGGTTTCCTCAGCCACTTTGGGCGGCTTACAGCACATACAAAATTGTAAAACTTTAGACATTAAAAATTTCCTGATACAGGGTTGCCTTCAGATGTCTTCTAAAAGTCAGATAGTTATTTATTTCCTCGACATCTGATAGGAGGGTGTTCCACATTGTGGGTGCCACCATCGAGAAGGCCCTGTAACCTCACTTCTCGAATCTGCCTCTCCTGATATGCCCCGCAGAGGACCTTAAGGTCCATGAATAATCATAGTTTAGATGTCACGGACCCTAAGGAAGTCAGACTATCCTCCACCAGGGCCAGGGCCTTCTCAGTGATGGCTCCGACCTGGTGGAATGCTCTGTCCCATGAGACTAGGGCCCTTCAGGATTTAACCTCCTTCCGTCGGGCCTGTAAGACAGAGCTATTCCACCTGGCCTTTAATTTGAATTCAGCCTGAACTTCTATTTCATTTCTCTTTCCTCCCCCTCCCCTTTTATGAAGATCACCTGCTCTGAGACCCCACAGTTAATTCTCCCCTGGCCTCCTCGCTGGCCCAAGTAGGATCAATTCAGCCAGCTAGCCCTGGGGATTATCTAATGCTTATTTCCCCTAAATGGATTTCTGAATTTTGAATTTTATTGTTATTCATGTTATTCATGTTTTTATACTGTATTTTATGCTGCTTTTACAGCAGTGTTTTAAATTTGTTGTTAGCCGCCCTGAGCCCGGTTTTCTGAACCAGGAAGGGCAGGGTATAAATAAAAAATTATTCTTATTCTTATTCTTGTAGTGAGGGAGACATGTGTGTCAGGGAATCTTTTAAAAACAAAACAAAACACTCCCTCCCCTCATTTCAGCCTGAAGTGGCCCTGTAGAGAAGCGACTAGTGTTGGCAAGCTGGAGACAAGTCAGTGAACGTGTAGCAGCCTGGATAGTTCAGCATGGTGCTGATAATGCCAAGGTTGCAGGTTCGATCCCCGTAAAGGAAAGCTGCATTTTCCGCAGGGGGGTGGACTAGATGATCTGCAGGGTCCCTTCCAACTCTACAGTTCTATGATTTGAAGTGACCTGACGTCAGCTGAAAAGGACCTCACCCCAGTTCCAATTACTTGCAAAAGAAGGCATGGGATTTTCACAGATACCAAAATAAGCTGCCAATAATTAAAATAAATTAGAAACTAACGCCATGCAAACTGTACACACATTCAGTTAAACATCCCACTGTTAGGCCTGTAGACTTCCAACGGAGATGTTATTAAATATGGTAGATAGATTATTTCCAGCTGCTCTGTTTACATCTAGGAGAGCCATTAAAAACAGCACCTCTGAGATTTCTTCCAAGCTCTCTGGAAACTTGTATTTCGAAATAGCTGCTTGTGAGACAGAACACAGACCGGTAGTGCATCTTTAATGAATGGCAATAGATTATGAGATGTTTCAGCTTGTGTTCAATATATTATTCCCCTCCCCCCTCCCCCGGCCCATCTCCCACAATGGAAAAGTAGCTATGTTGAAATCAGACCACAAAATAATATGTAGCATGGAAGGGGAAACTCATCCCAAAAATGTTCAAGGAGGCCTGAACAGTTTTGCTAAACCTAGTTGAGTTTTTCAAAGAGATTTTACATCACTCAGTTTCTGGTCAGATTTCACCTAAAGTGGAATTAATGAGAATTTGCAGAGTGGCTTAACGATTAATCCCTCTTCCTAGGGAAATATGGGAACTGTGAGGCAAATATGAGGTCCCCACACTCTTAACCAGGGGTAGGCAACCTAAGGCCCACCACATGGTCTGAGGGATGGTGAATGATGTTGTTTTAAATGCATAATGCAGATAGGCACCTATGATGAAAACTCAATAAACAAATTGTCTGGAAGCACCCAAAGTCTGTAAGTCCTCAATATTTTCCTATAGCAGTTGTCCCTGGAAAACTCTTTCACTTGAGTAAGTAGGGAGCCACAAAACCATGTACAGGCCAGAGAAATCTACTCATCTTGGAAGTTGCGGCCAATACTCTAAAGATAACAAAATAATAATAAAAAATTCCTTCCAGTAGCACCTTAGAGACCAACTAAGTTTGTTATTGATATGATTGGTATGATTGTGATTCACAAGACAGAGAAACCAGTAGGAATACACTTCAATCTCCCAGGACATGCTAAACAAGATCTCAAAGTAGCTGTCTTATAACAAAAGAATTTCAGAAATAGACTAGAAAGAGAAGTTGCTGAATTGCTACTTATTACCAAACTTAAAACCATGGAGAGACCTGGTCTGAAAAGAGACATTGGATTTGTATCTCATTATACATGATAAAGCTATTTTTAGCCATCTCACCCCTTGTAAAAACAATTGCAGTCGTTAACACTCGTCAACAGGTTTACCACACCTATAGCTGTCAACTTTCCCTTTTTCCTGCGAGGAATCCTATTCGGAATAAGGGAATTCCCTTAAAAAAAAGGGAAACGTTGACAGCTATGCACCCATCAGCCAATCACCCATTCCCACCACCCTTCTGAGCAATACCCCTCCTCACCCTCTCACTATATATAAGAGTCTAGTGACTTCTGCTTCAGTGTATCTGAAGAAGTGTGCATGCACACGAAAGCTCATACCAAGAACAAACTTAGTTGGTCTCTAAGGTGCTACTGGAAGGAGTTTTTTTATTTTGTTTCGACTACAGCAGACCAACATGGCTACCTACCTGCAACTGTAAAGATTACAGTTACCTCTAAAATATAACTTTCTAGTTGCTCCTTTCATTATGTACCACAGTTCATTATGTACCCCTACCACCCTCAGGGTCCCATTTTAGTTTTTGGAAAAAAGGCCTCTGTTTGCTTAGTGTGTTGAAAAGAACGCTCAGGAGACGTGATTAGCAGTCGCTTGTTTCAGTAAACATTGAACGTAACATATGCCTCTCAAGTAATGTGTATCCAAACATACAATTTACAAATAATTAACATCATGTTAATTAGTCACATTAATTTATGCCACTTTGTGGAATTATTTCCTCAGAGTCTTTAGGAAGGCTGCCAGCAGTTCGAGCCAAAGAACTGTGAAAATTTGCTTGAAGTGAAGTGTTGCGATTGGCTGCGACACACTGTTTTAGCAGCAGCTCCCAGGGGCAGCAATGACTGATTGAAGATGGCTGAGTCTTGGAGGTGGACTATTAGGGATGCTGCACATGCCGTGTCCCAGTCACAAAACATTGCGCACAAATAGCTCAACCTCCTTCCGCACCTGGACATACTGGGACAACTGTTTATTATGTTGCCTTATTCAGGGCTGGCTTGCTAACGGAATGGAAAGCAGTAAGAAGGCATCACAGCGTTTATCAAGAAAAGAAAACCATGAACTTTATCTCACAAGAAGCCACTACAGTGGTGCCTCACAAGACGAAAAGAATCCCTTCCGCGATTCTTCGTCTAGCGGTTTTTTCGTCTTGCGAAGCAAGCCCATTGACAGCTTAGCGGATTAGCGCTACAGCGGTCTAGCAGCTTTTAGCGATCAGATGTTAAGCGGCTTATCAGCGGATCAGCTGTTAAGCGGCTTAGCAGCTTAGGAAAAGGGGGGGAGCGGAAAAAAACTGCGGAGACTCGCAAGATTTTTTTGTCTTGCGAAGCAACCCCATAGGGAAATTCGTTTTGCGAAGCGCCTCCAAAACGGAAAACCCTTTTGTTTAGCGGGTTTTCCATCTTGCGAGGCATTCGTCTTGCGGGGCACCACTGTACTTGGATACAACTTTTATTCCTCTTGACGGTAATATCTGATTTAAGTAGGGTTTAAGAAAGCACCACAACCTGGGCTAAAGAAATCAATGGGTGATGAAAGATGACAAAGCATGTTCTCCTTCATCGAGAGCATGCATTGCGGTGGGGTCTAACAGGACCCCCCTCTTTGTTACAGGGTGGGACCATTTGGATGGTCATGACTGCGGTTGGGCCAATTTGGGTTGTTGGGGAGATGTTGACCATTTAGAGGGTTGGCCTGAAGGTCATATATTCTTGGCACGCAGCTTTTTTGAGTCTCTTTTGCTGCCTGCATCGGATCGCCCGCCCACCCTCCCTAATTTTAGGGATGTTGCATTGACATTAATATGCCTGTCATGGGGTCGTCTGCTTTTGAGGCAAGGGCCTGGTAGGAATTTTGTCCATTTGGCAGATTGGCTGGTGCCATTTGGTTTTTGCCTACTGCGTAGCAAATCGCCACAACTTGTAAGGTTGCGGTTAGGCATTGGTTAAAATTTGGTTGGTGGAGGGGTAAGGATTGGCTGTGCCTGCCCCTCCAATGCTGCTGCTGCAAGGGAATTCCGTTAAATCTAGGGGTTTGCTATGCTTTTGTCCATATCCCCAGCAAGGGGCTAGGGCCGTGCAAGCCCCTGGGAGCATGCAGGGAGAGGTGATGGTATGGTGCCCAGCCTCATTCTCTCCCCAATATTGTTTTCCCTTACTGCCTTTTGCTGGAATTCGGAAGTCAGTTCTGTCCCTGGACGGGGACAGATAGTCGTAACCAATGCTTAAGCAACCACTCACATTATGTATTTTAATAAAGTTGTGGCCAAAATTATGCCAAAAACCTTAAACAAAAATTCTGTGTGACTTGTGATTTATTTAGGGGGTGGCTTGGGGACCTCGACACGCAATTTTAACCAGCCCCTGTATGAAAAGTGTCCTTACCATTTGGAAGACGACAGGCGACAGACAAAACAAACTGATCTTAGTCCTTCATGTGTTTCATTTGTATGGGCAACTGGTGCTTTCAGTTAAGCAATATTTCAGAATCGGTGCTTTTCATGTGGTTATTAGATCTACCTACCTATATCTGTCGCGTTTTTTATGCCACCCATGCTCCAAGCGGCTCAGAGTAAATTGAGTTTTTCTTATTTTAGCTTCAGAAAAGTTCTGCGGAGTAAGTTAGGGTTGAGACACACTGGCTGCACCCCAACAATGTGCTAAGCCAAACCTTGGTTTAGTGAGGGCACCATGTCCCTTTGGCTGTTGTACTGCACTAAACTAAGTCAAGGTTTGCTTTAGTGTTTAGATTTAGTACAGCAGCAAAAAGGACCAGCTTCTCTCTAGGAAACTGCATGTTTGCACTGGCTTATTAAATCAACATGCCAGCGACTGACTGAAGATTACCAATGAATTGAGGAGTTACCCGAGATTGAAGAGATTTGACTGATTCAGGTATAACACTACCCTACACAGGTTCATGACTTTTCATCCTAGAGAACATTTTGTCTTGATTTTCTGCAGCCAGATAATTATGCTAACTATTAAGCATAATTAGAATTATGGGCTTCTTTTCCACTAAAACCCTGTTAGAAGCTGACAGAAGCTTGTACATCTGCTACAGCCCCCAGAAGCCTAATACTTCCATATACCCACAGTTGCAACCTCAATAATATTGCACCCAACACAGTATTATATCAACCAGTATACTTTAGCACACCCACACATTTTATCTTCTTTTCCTTCCTCAGCTATCTTTGCCAATGTATAATTGTAGATCATCTTATACATACAAAAATTGATGCACGCCTATCAAAGTCTTGCAAACTTCCCTCTGTAGATGAAAGAAGTGAAAGGGATACTGAAAGAGTATGGCTTGGATTCAGATTAAGACAGTTGAACTTAAATCATGACTCGCCTTAAAACCAATTGATTTCAGTGGGAACTAAGAGCAATAAGCTTAGCCTAAATCCAAAAGTACAGTATGTCTGCATTCACTTATATTCCAACAAAGCTCTGGTAAGAATATGAAGTGAAAACATGGTCATATTTGTACTGTGATACCATATTTAGATTGCTTTAAGAGCCAAATATGGTAAACCCTATTTTCTTCCTCTCAACTATAATGTGGAAGGGTTGACCACCCCACGTTGTGGTATCATTCTCCTATTCCACATTACAAATTCTTCCACACATGCCATCTGCAGCTAAGGATGTGGCAAAGGGGTAGTACAGAAATAATGCAATGTTGCTATAATATAAGGTATACATTATTCTTTATATTACACAGGAGAGGAGGCATCCAGTGAAATATGGATTTCCATGGACAAAATGATGTGATCTTAAAAGTACTCTTTAGGCAACACCTGATAATCCCAATCAAATAATAAATAATAGATTTATTTACTCATTCTAAAATATACTGTTTGTAATCACTATTCAGAAAAATTATACAGATAAATTAAGTACCCATACTTCAAAAGTAGTAGATGCAAAAATTGTATGTAATTTAGAAGGGAAATATTCCTCAGCTGAAAAAAATGGGGTGACAATGATGATTTATAAAATAAAATAAAATAAAATTATTTGGACCATTTATATACTGCTCTTAGTTAAGCAAAACTCTTAAGCCGTTTACAACATAGGTTAAAACATCTTAAACAGCCAATACCAAAACAAAAAGGAGAGAATTTCTACGTTCTATATAACGTAACTAAATAGAGCATCCTTATCAGCATCAAAATAAACATTGCCAAATAAAAATCAGCTGCAAAAAATGCAAGGAAAATCCATTAAATCCACTAAATCCAAGCAGCAAAATAACTAAAAATGAAATTGAGCTAAAAAGTATAAATTTCACCTTTTAAAAAAACAACTGATTCGCAATGAAGCAAAATAAAATCAACTCATTCTTTCCCACCACCATACATGATTCCCAATCCTTCTTCTTGTGACTGCTCAAGGCAGCTAACAATAAAAAAAATTAAAACAATATTTAAATGACAGTACGAAATATCATATCTGATAACAGTTTGCTGGGGAGAGTACAGAGGGTTTTACCACTTCCCTGATGTTTCAAAGGCCTGCAATAGGCATGGGCAAACTTGGCCCTCCAGATGTTTTGGGACTGGACCACTGACCACTGGTCCTGGCCTACCAGAACCAATAAGTTTTAAAGCACTGCCTGAACAAAAACAAAGGTTCAGTAAAATCAATAGGTTTGCACTTCCCTGTCCAACTCGGAGAAAGGTATCCCATAACCTGGCCAGGAGCCAGACTGAATGGGATCAAGATATTCAGATTCCTCCAGGAAAACCTGGATCTATGCCATCATGACATGCTCAGACACCTTTGAGGCCAAACATTACTTAATTACATCAGAGCTGGTTTCTTCAGTAATGGGCACTTCAGTAATGCCTTCCTCACAACAGTGGGCATGACACTATCTCTCATTAAGGCATTAGTGGCAGTTGCTGTTTAATTAGCAAAACTCAACTATGCTGCCTTAAATAGCCAGGAAGAGCAAGGCTCAAATGTGTACAGCCCAGGAGCCAACTCCTAGGGGTCAAGGTCCCTTTGCCCCCCTCCATTAAAATATTTGAGGGGGCTGATCCCCCCCTCAGTTTAATGGGTATTGCTATTCAAATGGTGTGCGTTCCCTGCATCGTGATTGATTCTAGGGGGGGGGGTTATCTGATCCCTCCCCCCAATATTTTAGTCAAGTTGGCAGACCTCGCCTGTCCAAGAATCCTTCCCACATCCTTGGGTGTAACAAAAATATCCAAAGAAATCCAGGAAGGGGGAATGCATCCATCAGAGGTCACATAAAAAGGACAGTCCAAGTCCGAGTGGATGTTCGTGATTTTATCCCCAAAGCGTTTCACCAATGAATCACAGTTGGTTCAAGGCTCCTTGTCACACAGAAAAACGTACTGAATTACAGTGAGCCTACACGACGGTGGAAGAAAAACAGAATCGTTTCACCACCTTCACCACCAGAGGAAACATTCCAGAGCAGTTTCCCCCCTTGTTTAGTTGGGATTCCATACGAATTTTCCTCCTCTTACTGTAGTGCTCCCCATTTCATTGCCCCTAGCTCTGTGAGAGAGGGACGCGGGTGGTGCTGTGGGTTAAATCACAGAGCCTAGGACTTGCCGATCAGAAGGTCGGTGGTTCGAATCCCCGCGAGGGGGTGAGCTCCGGTTGCTCAGTCCCTGCCTCCTGCCAACCTAGCAGTTGGAAAGCACACCAAAGTGCAAGTAGCTAAATAGGTACTGCTCCGGTAAAGCGAGATGAGCATTGCAACCCCAGAGTCGGCCACAACTGAACCTAATGGTTAGGAGTCCCTTTGTTGTTGTTGTTTAGTCGTGTCCAACTCTTCGTGACCCCATGGACCAGAGCATGTCAGGCACTCCTATCTTCCACTGCCTCCCGCAGTTTGGTCAAACTCATGCTGGTAGCTTCGAGAACACTGTCCAACCATCTAGTCCTCTGTCGTCCCCTTCTCCTTGTGCCCTCCATCTTTCCCAACATCAGGGTCTTTTCCAGGGAGTCTTCTCTTCATGAGGTGGCCAAAGTATTGAAGCCTCAGCTTCACGATCTGTCTTTCCAGTGAGCACTCAGGGCTGATTTCCTTAAGAATGGAGAGGTTTGATCTTCTTGCAGTCCATGGGACTCTCAAGAGTCTCCTCCAGCACCATAATTCAAAAGCATCAATTCTTCGGCGATCAGCCTTCTTTATGGTCCAGCTCTCACTTCCACACATCATTACTGGGAAAACCATAGCTTTAACTATATGGACCTTTGTTGGCAAGGTTATGTCTCTGCTTTTTAAGATGCTGTCTAGGTTTGTCATTGCTCAGTGATCCCTTCATGGATCACTGCCTTGCCGTGGCGAAGGGGCTGGAATAACTCAGAGAAGCTATGAGCTATGCCGTTCTGGGCCGCCCAAGATGGACAGGTCATAGTGGAGAGTTTTGACCAAACGTGATCCACCTGGAGCAGGAACTGGTAAGCCACTCCAGTATCCCTGCCAAGAAGACTCCATGGACAAAGACAACAGGGTTCCCTTTACCTTTACCTTTTAGCTCTGTGATAAACCATGAAGCCACATGGCTGATGTCGGTCAGGACACTTGTGAGTCTTGTGTCAACCACCCTGGCCACCTCACCCTCACCATTTCTGATATTAACCAGGAGAAAAGGGAAGGAGGCTGTACTTCAGCACAACCAGTGCTGATGGCCAGATCAGCATGGATCAAGTCACTGCTGAATCAGGCATGCCTCTTTTGTCTTAGCTGCTCTTGGATTGCCTAGTGGCTCAGCTACAAGATCGGCAAGACCTAGTGCTGCTTCTTTTTCAACTTGTATAATGCTGGCACTATTAACATTCTTATTAAAGTTGCATAGCAATGTTGATGTCAGGGACTGGGCAGAGGAGGAAGGGTGGAGGGAGACTGCCTCACCATCCTGACGCCTCCAGGGAGGAGGAAGAGTGTGATGGCCTGGGATTCGGACTCAGATGCTGAACCTGAGGGATCCCAGCCTGCACAGGATTCCCCACCTCCAGAACCAGCTGAACCAAGGCTGGGGCATGAGCTTGAAGGGTCCTCACCTGTGCTGGATGCTCAGGTGCAGGCATCAGATGAGCCTGCTCTGGCTCCTGAGGTGATGGAGGGCCCATTGCTTGCAGGTGCTCCACTTTCAGCCCCATCAGGGGAAGAGGAGGTTGCTTCTGGGTCCACTAACCCTCCAGCCTCTCCTGAGCTACAAAGGCTCAGGGCAGAGAGGCGGAGGGAACTAAGTTCCCACTGGAGAAGTGCTCGCCTCCAGGCCAGGAGAGACGAGTCACCTGTGGACCGGGACCGCCCTATGCCTCAGGGCAGATAAAAGCTGGCCAGCCCCAGTCCCAAGTTGTGGGAGCAACATTGTTGGTTGCTAGTTCCTGCCTGAACCCTGTCCTGCTTTCCTGCCTGAGCTCCTGACCCGCCCTGGTTCCCTGCTTGCAAACCTGTTGCTGACTTCACCTGACTCCCTGCCCTGCACCCAGCTTCAGCTACTATGGACTGCCTCCACGTTGCACCTTGACCACGGACTGGACTTGGACCTCGCCTCTTGGGTAACCCACGGGACCAGCACAAAGAGGAAGGCAGTATATATTTACAACAGTGGTTTGAGGGAGGTAGCAGCTCAGAGGCAGATGAGGGAAAAAGCTGGGAAATCATGGGAGAGGAGGAAGGGACAGAGCAGGAACAGCTGGCTGACATGTTATCACTGGAAAGCATTCCAGACCCTCCATCTCCCAGAACCTGGTGAGCCTTAAAAGTAGGAGAGCAAAGGGCTTGGAGACAGGTGGCCCAAAGTGGCAGCCATAGGGGGTGGTGGTGCTGTTGATGAATGAAGAAGTGGAAGAGATTTACTCAGAACGACACCATTATTCCAAGAGGCTGCATTCCCAAACCTCCCTCTGTAAATATTGAATGAAAGCAGATGGTGAAGACTTTCCCTTGTCTTATCCATTCCTGGCAACCTGCCATGGGGTTTGGTTCCTCTGCTGCCTGACAGTTAATAATCAGAATGTTAGAGATGGTTCTCAACTCACCGCTCTCCTGTGGACAACTCTACCAATTCTATAAAGTCTCTGCAAGTTTTATGCCAGCTTGTTATGCCTCTCTGTCACAATTTGCAAAACAGAACACTATCTATAAGCGGCACAGTTAGGAAATTATAAACTATGGACTTAAAGATTTGAAGAAGGTCCCACTACTTATAATGCATGTTACTTCACTTCAAAATGTAGTAAGACAACTCATTCTTAGAGTGGTCATAATTTACAGAGGACAGCATCTCTGTATGGGGAAAAAAAATCATCTGCTGAATGGCTGTCTGATCTTTTCAGTTTAAAGATGAAGAACCATATGAAAGGAGAACAGGGGTGTTGTAGCTGCCCATCAACAGTTACATCTAGACAGCTGACTGAGAAGCACACAGGTCACTGGTTCAGAATCTCTCTCACTATGGCCAGATGTATTATATTCCTATTTAAATTACTGTACTGTAATTCTTTCTAAATTTGTCTACACTATTTTATATGCATAGCTGGAAATTTGATGGAAACCAATATCCTTTTTTGGAAATGCATAAATACTCATCCTGAAGAGGGGGACTCTGGTCCAAAGTCCAGGGTCTTGTCGTAATGGCACAACTATCTAAATTTTATGAAATAAAATAAATGAATAAATGAATATTAGCCTGTGTTGTGTGTTAAGTGAGTGAGGAGTAACTTCATGATAGAAGAGAATAGAGTTTTTTGTGTGTTTTTTGTGTTTTTTGTGTGTTTTTTGTGTTTTTGAGTTTTTTGTGTTTTTAAAGAAAAAGCAGGTACAAGATTTGGACCCAAAAGTGACAAAGTGAGGGCTGTTCTTTAATTGACATTTCTCCCTTCCAAACAGCCATCTCCTGAAGCTGCTTTTCAGAAAGAAAGAAAGAGAGAGAGAGAGAGAGAGAGAGAGAGAGAGAGAGAGGAAGGGAGGGAGAGAGAGAGAGAGACATCCTGGCTTTGAAAATTTCTGCCCCATTAAGTTCACCTAGAACCCCCTTTTTTATTTTCCTTTGCCTTTCTGGTCTACGTTTTTGAAACTTTGCTTTTATCTGGTGATGTTGCTTTTCTGCTTTGTAATGATTTGTCACTTAGTTCATTTAATCCGATTATCGTTGTTTTCAGTTTGTACTGGGAGCCATGCTGAGAATTTGTATTGAAAAGGGGAAGACTGAAACACAGAAACTAATTACAGACATGCAGTTGGGCCTTAAGCGCATGCATGTGATCATAGGAGATTTGGGTGGATCATTCCCAGTAGAAAAAAATCTTCATTATTGTTTTTCACACACCTCATCTCAAGGCAACTATACAGTTTGCCTCCAATCCCATGCATGCCTTTCCTTGATATCTTGTTCATTTTCTTGTTTTCAATGACCAAAAATTTAATAGCTGCATAGTATAATGTTAACTACCCAAATGGCTCCTGAAAGAGGTACAAAATACAGTCACGATGCTACAGTTTCAGATCTTATATAAGAAGGATTGCTGCTCTGTTATTATGTTGGTAGCTTATAAAATTGATGCTTTTGAATTATGGTGCTGGAGGAGACTCTTGAGAGTCCTATGGACTGCAAGAAGATCCAACCTATCCATTCTTAAGGAAATCAGCCCTGAGTGCTCACTGGAAGGACAGATCTTGAAGCTGAGGCTCCAATACTTGGGCCACCTCATGAGAAGAGAAGACTCCCTGGAAAAGATGCTGATGTTGGGAAAGATGGAGGGCACAAGAAGAAGGGGACGACAGAGGACGAGATGGTTGGATAGTGTTCTCGAAGCTACCAGCATGAGTTTGACCAAACTGCGGGAGGCAGTGGAAGACAGGAGTGCCTGGTGTGCTCTGGTCCATGGGGTTACGAAGAGTCGGGCACGACTAAACGACTAAACAACAACAGCTAATAAATAATTCCAAAACTCTTCACTGATTTTGCACTTCCTCTCTCCTGTCCTGAAATACCAATACATTCCTGTGCACACTGTACCAGACCATACAAAGCAAGCTAAGGCAGAACCCTGCATTTCATCCCGTCACAGGGCCCAGGAAAACCTTTGAGCGTGCAGTTTGTCTTGATCCCTAGAAATAATGAGAGTGCTCCCTTGTTTAGTGTCAATCAGGCTGGCTTCACAGCGGCTGATAGATCTTTGGTGACTTAAACGGGCTGAGGATCTAATCCGTTGTCTGCAACCCCATCTACAAAGCCGTAGGGAGAGACACATCGCCTCCCACGGCCTTCCTTTGAAAAAAGTACATCGCTAGCTTGGTCTGCAAGTCTGAACTGGCCACAAGGGACTTATCGCAGGAATGTCTGCTCCACTAAATAAACTACCTTTTGACAAACATATCCACGCAGTACTGTCCTCAGAACTATCCAAATTTTCTCCTTAAATAGTTGCGAGGAAGGTAGAATTTATTTCCCCAGCAGCATTTTGTCTTAAGTGACGCAGTAGCTGAAATTTAATATGGAGTGGGTGCAGCTTTTTGGAAGAGAAAATAATGTTCCCCTGCTTATTGTTGCAAGATTGGGGGACCCTCTGGAGGGGCGGAAAGGGGAGAGGATAAGAAGGGAAAGTCCCATTGCTCTAGCAAGAGTTAATTATGCTGGCTGTCTGCCACTATTGGACATCATCCTCTGAATATTACTGCTATCATCACTAACCACGGGCAAGCAAACAATATTTTCTTTAAAAAAAAAGGTTACCTGAAAGTGCCTTGTATCTAAATTCAGTGGTACCTCAGGTTACATATGCTTCAGGTTACATACACTTCAGGTTACAGACTCCGCTAACCCAGAAAGAGTGCTTCAGGTTAAGAACTTTGCTTCAGGATAAGAACAGAAATTGGGCTCTGGCGGCACGGCAGCAGCAGGAGGCCCCATTAGCTAAAGTGGTGCTTCAGGTTAAGAACAGTTTCAGGTTAAGTACGGACCTCCGGAACGAATTAAGTACTTAACCTGAGGTACCACTGTACAAAAGAAATGCACCCAAGGAAATATATATTTAAAATACTGATCTTAAAAATCAGAGAGAAGAATTAGTTTCTCAGAATAGGGAAGTTATGGTGGAAGGGGACAATCTTTCTGGATCAAGGAGCAGGCATACAGGTAAGTGTTTGTTTTCCTTCCTCTTGAGTCTATCTCTATCTCTGTCTCACACACACATACACATACACACAAGACAGCTGGCATTCCATGATGTCTGGTGATAGGAATGGGGTCAGCCCAGTTGATTCATTCCAAAAGCCAGTACAGTGGTACCTTGGGTTACAGATGCTTCAGGTTACAGACGCTTCAGGTTACAGACTCCTCTAACCCAGAAATAGTACCTCGGGTCAAGAACTTTGCTTCAGGATGAGAACAGAAATATCGTGGTGGTGGTACGGGAGGCCCCATTAGCTAAAGTGGTACCTCAGGTTAAGAACAGTTTCAGGTTAAAAATGGACCTCCAGAACAAATTAAGTTCTTAACCTGAGGTACCACTGTATGGCAACTGCAATAACGGGTTCTGCGTAACGTGGCAAGGAAAGCGCCAGAGTTGGACTGGGTTCAAATTTCCACTCAGCTATGAATCTCACGGGTTGAACTTGGCCCAGACCTCCTACTCAGCTGAATCTATGTCACAGGTTTGGGTGATGAAAAAATGGCAAGAACCGTGTCTGAAGGTATAAATGAAGCTTATGCCCTGCAAGTTCCTGGCAAAATCATTTCAGTCTTACTGTCAACTTCTTTATACTCATTTTATTTCAAGCAAGTAATCAACAGATCCACTTTACGCTCAAGTTGCCATGTGACAAACAGATACATGCAAACCTGGGCAGGTCAATAATCTCAAAAAACCCACAACCCTTTTATTTATTTATTTTGCAAAGTTTAACTGTTTTCTATCCATCTGAAGCCCAGGACACAAAATCTATTCAAAGCTCACAGCATGCTGGCTGAAGGAGGGGGAGGGGAAGAGGTGTGTGTGTGTGTGTGTGTGTGTGTGTGTGTGTGTGTGTGTGTGCAGAATAGCTTTGGGCTCTAATGTTAGCAATTAATCTGTTACTGAGGATTAAGGACAATGGATTATTCTGATGCCAGCACAGCAACAGCCATATTTCCACTTCTGGGAGAGAGGAAATACACACATTATGGCAGAAGTAAGGAGCATACAGACGTCAGTGTGCAACGTTCACGACTCTCAAACTGTTCAGACTGCACAGCAGTTTTTAAAGGTTCCAGGTGAATAATAAGAGTAGCAGCAGCAAAACATCCATCTGGCTTATGGAGTCATATTTTCATGAGGAAAGCAGATGGCTGGGCTCCTTGAGCACTGCACAGAAGGCACTGCAAAGGTTTTGCAGAAGTAGACCCTTGAAGGGGAACCGCACAACAATGTTTTCAGTCATCACCAAAGAGAGACTATGGGGGTACCATGAAATTTCTATGCCATCCTTTCAAGAACAGGTCTATGAAAGCCAGTGCAAACAGATAGCCCCCCCCAAAGATCAATCTTTTTCTTTCTTTTTCTTTTCTTTCTTTTTAAAAAGGGGTAGTAGTACACCATTTTTTTCTGGCTATTTATTTATACTTTCAAATTAGTTAAAAGGCTATTTATTTATTTATTTATTAATAACCTTTATGTCCTGCCTTTCCTTCAGGGAGCTCAGTGTGCCTGGGCTTCCCATCGCAGCACTGCAACACTTAAGGCTAATAATAATAATAATAATAAATATAAATATAAATAATAATAATAAACAGCCCATCTGACTGGGTTGCTTAGGTTCAACAGGTTTCTGGTATCATGACCCTTCAGAACAGGTCATGACTGAAATAATAAATTAGTAGTTTCATCAAGTGCCTGATTTGAGCCTATTCCTTTCAAACTCAGGAGGTGCTGCTGCCGGTGGGACAGAGAAGCAATGGATGCCAGCCCTGTTTGTTCATTTCAATTCTGCCTGGCAAGAAAGAAGGATGCCTGATCCCACAAGGGAGTAAGGCAGCACCACGGAGAGCTCTCTGTCCCACCGGGAGCTCACCCCGTTACGGGGATTCGAACCACCGACCTTCTGATCGGCAAGTCCTAGGCTCTGTGGTTTAACAGAAGGTTGGCGGATCAAATCCCCGTGACGGGGTGAGCTCCCATTGCTCGGTCCCTGCTCCTGCCAACCTAGCAGTTTGAAAGCATGTCAAAGTGCAAGTAGATAAATAGGTACTGCTCCGGTGGGAAGGTAAACGGCATTTCCGTGCGCTGCTCTGGTTCGCCAGAAGTGGCTTAGTCATGCTGGCCACATGACCCGGAAGCTGTACGCCGGCTGTACGCCAATAAAGCGAGATGAGCGCCGCAACCCCAGAGTTGTCCGCGACTGGACCTAATGGTCAGGGGTACCTTTACCTTTACTTTACCAGTGTGGTGGGCTACTGTGGAAAAAAGCTTCATTCCTCATTCATGCAAATATACTGAAGTCCTGTTTGAACATTATTCTGTGGAGAAGTGAGAGGGGCAGTCTCGATTCCTGAGCTACATGCATTCATTTAAAAGCCTAGGAAAACGTAAGGTTTCCAAGTGGTGTGCATGCATCTGCACTCATCTCAGATATACCCAGATCAGGAGCCTTCCGCCATTCCCTTCCCCCTTCACCTAACTCCCAAACAGGGCTCGAAGAGATCCCATCCTTCTGCCATGGCCACTGCATGCTTCCGGGAAAAAAATTCCGTTTAAAATGCAGTAGCTGAAATGTGGCAAGAATTGCCAAGCTCTTGTCAGCTGCTTCTTGCTTCCTGGAGGCCTGGGGTGCGGGGAGGGAGAAAGGAGAAATGTAGCAGAAAGTCTCCCAGCTCAAATGACTGAAAACCAAATTATAAAATTAAAATGGGTAGTGGTGGCGGAAGGCAAGTGATCAAGGGGTTAAAAGAATTTAATCTGTGCCCTTGTTTGCTGCTGCTCCCCCCCCCTTCTCTCTCTTTAATACTACACTACTGGGGAAATGAGCTGCAAGATTTGCTTTCTGCTTATTAAAAAGAGAAGGCAGAAACTGCTTAGGCAGCAGCTGCTGCAGGACTCTTGTTAGTAGATAGTAAAGACATATGGAGATGAGTTTCAAACAGTATCAGTGGAGACATTTGCAGGGAAGGGAATCATTCTGCAAATGCCACGTTTTCAGCTTGTAATTAAGCATTCATCTCTTAGGTCGATCAGGAGCAGGAAGAGCAGAATTAGCAAACAGGGAGGTGTTGGTCTAAGGAGCCACAAAAGGATTTGCTTTTAGGTGGCAATTTAGGGGGTTTTTGAAATAAAGGATAGCTGGGACATGTAATAAAGATACCTTCACATCAGCTCTAAAAACAGTCTAAAATGTGAAAATCATGGAGGATTTAACTCAGAATTGTTATTTTATTATTTGCGATATTCACTTTTCAGGCAAAACTCACAAAACAGTTAACATAAAATTTGTAGCAGTACTAGATGTTTAATTTATATGCCACTCTTCCTCTGACGGAGTACAGGGCCGTGCAGAAAATGATAAAATGCAACGCAGCAGTAATCAGATACAACAACCGAACTAGCAATAATAATACAATAAATATAAATTTAAAATATATAGTAAAACAACAGAGACAAACTATATGGTCTTCTGGTTTTGTTTTTTAAGCTAGATCTCTTCCCTGCTAAAAACAAGATGTTTTTTGAGTACCCTTGGGGTGGGTAGTTAAGGGAAATGCCACCTCAGTAGGAACGTGTGGGGGAAAAGAAAAAAAAGGAACGTGTGGAACTGGATGGTAGGCGACTCACAAGCCATTTTATTTTACTTTATTTTTAGAAATACTTATATACCACTGTTTCATAAAAAATATCAGAGTTGTTAACAACCATTATATATACATAACCTTTCAAGATTATAGTGTACCGGCTAACTACAAAACCTCTCTTTCCACAAGACAAGATGGCTCTGAGGTGGTCTTATGGTGACAGCTGGCGGACAACTTAACTGAAGCTAAGAGGTCTAAGGTCCATGACAATGTGGCCCCATTCCGTTCCCCAGAAGCCAACTGGACTGACAAGTAAATCAACAGTGGTGATGGAACAGTATCTTCCACCAGTTCTGAAGACAGCCGACTAGATCAGGAGGCAAAGGGCTAGCTGAATGGCACAGAGAGGAGAGTGCCAGGCTGGGACAGGGGGACTCAGAAGGAATGGCCAAGAGACCTGGAGCCAGTGCATCTGTCACATGCCATAATCTGCTGCCAGTAGCGGACTTTGGTAAGACGGTGCCCTGAGCGAGGACAAAAATTTCCACAATCCGGCCCGCGGACGGTCCGGGAACCCACTAAATATTTATTATTTCCACAATCATTCATTTTTGGTACAGTTGCTTTTTAAATTGATCTTCTCAGTAGATACCCAAATAAATATAGGCATTGTTGTTGTTGTTGTTGTTGTTTTGCACTCACACTGCCCTAAATCTGGCGCTGCTGCTGCCTGACGAAGCTACATCTTAACAGTAGGAGTGAAGTAGGTGAGAAAACCAATGCTTCCTCAAGAGTTCTCAAGAGATCCATCCCATAATACTTCCACCCTACGTTTCCTGACAAGCAACAGACTCCGATAATCCAATAATCCACTCCTTCCTGCTGGTCAGTCAAAGACTCAAAGCTGCCTCAGCCCGGGAAGCGGGAACTAAAGCCCAGCTGCAGACAATCTGCCAGCACTTTCATTTTGATTCATCACCATCCTCATCACCCCAGCACTGGTTTCGTCCACAGCCCCAAATTCCTTTCATCTTTATGACTATGTTTTTGGTCAGTGTCCTTCTTCTTAGATGGTATCTCAACTCCTCTATGTCTCTTTTCTTTTTTGTTGTTTTTAAGGAAGAAGAAGAAGAAGAAGAAGAAGAAGAAGAAGAAGAAGAAGAAGAAGAAGAAGAAGAAGAAGAAGAAGAAGAAGAAGAATAGTAGTAGTAGTAGTAGTAGTAGTTTGGATTTGATATCCCGCTTTATCACCACCCGAAGGAGTCTCAAAGCGGCTAACATTCTCCTTTCCCTTCCTCCCCCACAACAAACACTCTGTGAGGTGAGAGGGGCTGAGAGACTTCAGAGAAGTATGACTGGCCCAAGGTCACCCAGCAGTTGCATGTGGAGCAGGGAAGCGAACCCGGTTCACCAGATTATGAGTCCACCACTCTTAACCACTACACCACACTGGCTCTCAGTGGGGGTGGGAGTCATAAAGCTCCCCCCACCCCCGTTCCATCTCTTTCAACCACACACACCTTCAGTTATTCTTCTAATGTCAATGTTATCCATGCAACAACCCATCCTCGCTTGTATATCTTTTAGAGCACTCATTTGGAGAGGGTTGCTGAATCATAAATATAAAAGCTCAGAATCAACAATAGCCATAGGCTTCCCTCTCCGCCAACCACCTCCCACACAGAATGAAATCCTTTCTCCGTTTCAAACCTCAAATCAATGCAGCTGGATAGCTTGCAGTTCTGACGATCGCATCTTCTCCAGAGCATGCCTTACTTTAAGACAATTAAGTTCAAATAACAGGAGAACCTCTGCTTCTGAATGGTGGTCTGAAATTGCTTTTTGCATCCAGCGCCTCCCTGCCCCCCACATTCCATGCCAGAGCGAGAGCCATGTACTGAGACGATCTGTGGATGAAGCCATTTCTTCCCATCCATCGGAGGAATTTCAGAAAGTGAGTTACCATATTTTTCGCTCTATAGGACGCACAGGACCATAGGAGGGGGAGAACAGGGGGAAGAACAGGGGGAGAACAGGGGGAGAACCGATCCCTCTTGCTCTCCAGGCTTCAGGCAGCTATCCGCAAGCCTTCGGAGCGCAGCGGGAACTTTTGCTGCGCTCCGAAGACTTGCGGATAGCTACCTGAAGCCCCCAGAGTGCAGTGGGAGTTTGCGCTGTGCTCCGGGGGCTTCAGGCGGCTTCAGCGAACGCAATGCGAAGCCTCCGGAGCCTGGGGGGAGCTCTCCCTCTGCGCTTCGGAGGCTTCGCATTGCTATCACTGAACCCAAGGAGCCTGCATTCGCTCCATAAGACGCACACACATTTCCCCTTGATTTTTGAAGGGGAAAAAGTGCGTCTTATAGAGCGAAAAATGCGGTAACTCCTATCATTCTCTTTTCCTTCATCTGTGTCTACCTGTGGTGTTGAGGAGAGCTGCCTCCCTTCAGGCGAGGAGGAATGGGAAACCTGTAGGGTAATTACAGTGCTACCTTGGGTTAAGTACTTAATTCGTTCCAGAGGTCCGTTCTTAACCTGAAATTGTTCTTAACCTGAAGCACCACTTTAGCCAATGGGGCCTCCTGCTGCCGCCACACCGCCAGAGCACGATTTCTGTTCTCATCCTGAAGCAAAGTTCTTAACCTGAAGCACAATTTCTGGGTTAGCAGAGTCTGTAACCTTAAGCGTATGTAACCTGAGGTACCACTGTACTTTGGGCAGAAGCCTTCATGGGCCAAATGACTTCATTAAATTCATGAAGGGGTCATTTCCATGGACTGTTAGATCTACCCTGAATACAGAGAGATGAAAATGTGCTCCGCATTTTACTATGAGGCCTAACCTCAAAAAACAAAGAGTATGCCTAGCCACTCTGGGAGTTTCATGCTTGAGGTGATGATTTTTGGTTTCGCCTTGAATGGTTTGCCTCGCTAATGTGGTTGTGAGCTTTAAAATGCTTTTGCAGCCCAATACAGTGGTACCTTGGTTCTCAAACTTAATCCGTTCCAGAAGTCCGTTTCAAATCCAAAGCGTTCCAGAACCAAGGTGCGTTTCCCATAGAGAGTAATGTAAAATGGATCAATCCGTTCCAGACTTTGAAAAACAACCCCTAAAACAGCAATTTAACATGAATTTTACTATCTAACGAGACCATTGATCCATAAAATGAAAGCAATGAACAATGTACCGCAGTCACACAATCAATCAATCAATCAATCAATCAGCAGCTGAACTGGGTTCCACACAGTCACAAAACAAAACAAAAAAGCCACAAAAACAAAACCACAAAATAAATAGCAAAAACAGACAGACCTCAACGCAACACTCAAAGCAGAAGTGTGACACTCAAATCGGAAGCGTAACACTCAAAACGGAGCACGTTCAGCTTCCGAAAAAAGTTCGCAAACCGGAACACTTTTGCAGTGTTTGGGTTCCAAGTTGTTTGAGTACCAAGGTGTTTGAGAACCAAGGTACCACTGCAGAAGGAAGCTAACCCATGATGATTAGCTCCAGTGACACTTGCTGTAACATTTTAACCCCCCCCCCAGGGAATAGTTGTTTTCAGACTCCTGAACAGGGGTCAGCAAACTTTTTCAGAAGGGGGCCGGTCCACTGTCCCTCAGACCTTGTGGGGGGCCGGACTATATTTTGGGGGAAAATAATAATGAATGAATTCCTATGCCCCACAAATAACCCAGAGATGCATTTTAAAGGACACATTCTACTCATGTAAAAACACACTGATTTCCGGACCGTCCGTGGGCCGGATTTAGAAGACGATTGGGCCGGATCCAGCCCCCGGGCCTTAGTTTGCCTACCCATGCTCTTGAAAGTGCCCTGGTTTTTCTACTGCTTTCCATGTAATATGAAACCATCGTCCCCAGGTGGAGGGATTTTGCGGGACTTTGAAAAACCTGTCAAACTTATTCGCTAGGGATGAAGATGGGATTTAATAAATGAGCATGCTCACCGCAGGAAACCAAGCTCCGGGAAAAATTAGGTCAAGCCCAGAATTTGTAGCAAGCCAAACAAAAAAAGAAGGAAAAGAAAATCTAGTTCAGAATGGTTTACTAGCTGTAGTTGGCTTGTTTTCACTGCCATGGTGTCCACACAGGGAGTTGGGTACCAGGAAAGAAAAGCAAGAAGTTATTTCAAAATGTAACTCTGAAATGTAGTGAGAAATGTTATCTCATTATGATTCTGGAAATACTAACATGGGACTAGTGGTATGGTAGTCTTTCAACAACATACGACGCTCAGCTAAGACAAGTAGTTTTTTTAAAAATAAAATAACATAGGGCTCTGTAACAGGGGAAGAACAGATAGAATGAAGCTTAATTAATATTTGTTGAAAGTTGCAAGATTCAGCAGCAAAAGAGGAATATTTAATATAGTGTACTTGTTTCCCCCTCATATGAATGAATACATTTTTCAAAGAGGATATCCCTTAGTCCCAGCATGTGAATATTTATATATACTTTGTGCCAAAATCCTGAGATGTACAAAAGGGTTAATTTAAAAAATACCCTCAGAAACCAGAGAACTACAGGTACTCCTGGTACCCTGGCACATGTAATATTTATGACATTCATACAACTTTAATTTTTTCGTTTTTGCCTTAGAAAGAAATAGTACAGTTTTTCCCCCAAGCACATCACTGCAGAAAGTGAAGCTCTTGTTAGTTTGGAATTTTCCATTCCTTTCCTTATTTCTTTTTTTTTTTTAACCTGAAAGGAGTCAGAGCTAGAAGGGTTTCGGCAGTAGAAAGAATTTGCAGCCTTCCGCCTTTGACTTGCAAATACTTAGAAACAACCATACAAACTGCCCGTATGATTTTCAAGAACTTAAGACAAACGTAATATCCTAAACTAATCATTAAGTTCTAGATAGTAATTAGTAATGTTGTCAGACTTTAAAATGGTGAAAAGAGTTGATCATTTACAGAATGCTCACAGAATTTATACACATTGCAGTAGCGGCTGCAAAAATGGCAATAGGAAGTGATGCCTATGCTACTGGTTTAAACTGGCTCAGTATTCTGTCCTTGTCCCCATGGAATCCTGGAATTTGTAGTTCTGTAATTCGTAACATTCTTAATTTGTAAGGATTAATTGGGGGGAAGCCATGGCAGTTAATCTATTATAAATGCTATATTACTGCAATAGTATAGAACAAAATAAACTTGTAATTGTAATTTTAGCACATTAAAGAGATGGATTTAGTGTAGCCATCTTCCTCCTGGTGTTAGTTTTCTATACAGTACAATGGTACCTCGGGTTAATTACTTAATTTGTTCCGGAGGTCCGTTCTTAACCTGAAACTATTCTTAACCTGAAGCACCACTTAAGCTAATGGGGACTCCCACTGCCACCACGCCACTGGAGTAGGATTTCTGTTCTCATCCTGAAGCAAAGTTCTTAACCTGAAGCACTATTTCTGGGTTAGTGGAGTCTGTAACCTGAAGCGTATGTAACCCGAGGTACCACTGTTTGCATAAAGTTTTTTTTTTTTAATGATACAGTGGTATCTCAGGTTACATACACTTCAGGTTACATACGCTTCAGGTTACAGACTCCACTAACCCAGAAATATTACCTTGGGTTAAGAACTTTGCTTCAGGATGAGAAGAGACATCGTGCTCTAATGGCACGTGGCAACGGGAGGCCCCATTAGCTAAAGTGTTGCTTCAGGTTAAGAACAGTTTCAGGTTAAGAACGGAATTCTGGAACAAACTAAGTACTTAACCTGAGGTACCACTGTACATTTCAAAAGCAGGGCTTTTTTAAAGCCGAACTCAGTTCTGGCACCTCTCAGGTGGGCACCGTTGCCATTATAAGAGAACAAGGGAGGTGTTCATTGTGAGTTCCAGCACCTCTTTTTCTAGAAAAATAGCACTGTTCAAAAGTATAATGTACTGTAAGTGCAACAGAAGAACACAGCATACAACATGAATATAGATCTAATCCACTGCTTAAATAAAAAGATTTTATCCTTAAAATTTAAGACATTTGCTCAGTCCTTTCAGAATAATTCAAAATAATCTTTAAAACTCTCTTTGATTGTGAAAGTAACACATTTACTTTATATTAATCAATACATGGCTTCTAGCTTTTTAAAAAGCTATTTTTTTTCTTTTGTTCTTATGGTCAATCTTACTACTAATGCAATCCCAGCATTTATGAATTTATTCATTGGCTGTTAGTACCATTTGCATTCTCCACTTACTGGTATGTAGTGCTCTTTCTTCTAACAACATATATGAAATGTCTTTCTTATATTCTGAACTGTCCACATAAGAAAAAAAAAATGGTTCTAACACAATCTCACATCCTATGTTGTTGTATGTTGTTGTTTAGTCGTTTAGTCGTGTCCGACTCTTCGTGACCCCATGGACCAGAGAACGCCAGGCACCTCTGTCCTCCACTGCCTCCCGCAGTTTGGTCAAACTCATGCTGGTAACCTTGAAAACACTATCCAACCATCTAGTCCTCTGCCGCCCCCTTCTCCTTGTGCCTTCCATCTTTCCAAACATCAGGGTCTTCTCCAGGGAGTCTTCTCTTCTCATGAGGTGGCCAAAGTACTGGAGCTTCACAATCTGTCCTTCCAGTGAGCACTCAGTGCTGATTTCCTTCAGAATGGAGAGGTTTGATCTTCTTGCAGTCCATGGGACTCTCAAGAGTCTCCTCCAGCACCATAATTCAAAAGCATCAATTCTTCGGCGATCAGCCTTCTTTATGGTCCAGCTCTCACTTCCATACATCACTACTGGGAAAACCATAGCTTTAACTATACGAACCTTTGTTGGCAAGGTGATGTCTCTACTTCTCAAGATGCTGTCTAGGCCTGTCATTGCCCTTCTCCCAAGAAGCAGGGGTCTTTTAATTTCGTGGCTGCTGTCACCATCTGCAGTGATCATGGAGCCCAGGAAAGTAAAATCTCTCACTGCCTCCATTTCTTCCCCTTCTATTTGCCAGGAGGTGATGGGACCAGTGGCCATGATCTTCGTTTTTTTGATGTTGAGCTTCAGACCATATTTTGCGCTCTCCTCTTTCACCCTCATTAAAAGGTTCTTTAATTCCTCCTCACTTTCTGCCATCAAGGTTGTGTCATCTGTATATCTGAGGTTGTTGATATTTCTTCCGGCAATCTTAATTCCGGCTAGGGATTCATCCAGCCCAGCCTTTCGCATGATGAATTCTGCATATAAGTTAAATAAGCAGGGAGACAAAATACAGCCTTGTCGTACTCCTTTCCCAATTTTGAACCAATCAGTTGTTCCATATCCAGTTCTAACTGTAGCTTCTTGTCCCACGTAGAGATTTCTCAGGAGACAGATGAGGTGATCAGGCACTCCCATTTCTTTAAGAACTTGCCATAGTTTGCCGTGGTCGACACAGTCAAAGGCTTTTGCATAGTCAATGAAGCAGAAGTAGATGTCTTTCTGGAACTCTCTAGCTTTCTCCATAATCCAGCGCATGTTTGCAATTTGGTCTCTGGTTCCTCTGCCTCTTCTAAATCCAGCTTGCACTTCTGGGAGTTCTCGGTCCACATACTGCTTGAGCCTTCCTTGTAGAATTTGAAGCATAACCTTGCTAGCGTGTGAAATGAGTGCAATTGTGCGGTAGTTGGAGCATTCTTTGGCACTGCCCTTCTTTGGGATTGGGATGTAGTCTCATCTTCTCCAATCTTCTGACCACTGCTGAGTTTTCCATACTTGCTGGCATATTGAGTGTAGCACCTTAACAGCATCATCTTTTAAAATTTTAAATAGTTCAGCTGGAATACCATCACTTCCACTGGCCTTGTTATTTGCAGTGCTTTCTAAGGCCCATTTGACTTCACTCTCCAGGATGTCTGGCTCAAGGTCAGCAACCACACTACCTGGGGTATACGAGACATCCATTTCTTTCTGGTATAATTCCTCTGTGTATTCTTGCCACCTTTTCTTGATGTCTTCTGCTTCTGTTAGGTCCTTTCCACTTTTGTCCTTTATTATGGAAATCTTTGTACGGAATGTTCCTTTCATATCTCCAATTTTCTTGAACAGATCTCTGGTTCTTCCCATTCTATTGCTTTCCTCTATTTCTTTGCATTGCTCGTTTAAGAAGGTCTTCTTGTCTCTCCTTGCTATTCTTTGGAAATCTGCATTCAATTTCCTGTATCTTTCACTATCTCCCTCGCATTTTGCTTGCCTTCTCTCCCCCGCTATTTGTAAGGCCTCATTGGACAGCCACTTTGCTTTCTTGCATTTCCTTTTCATTGGGATGGTTTTCGTTGCTGCCTCCTGTATAATGTTACGAGCCTCCATCCATAGTTCTTCAGGCACTCTGTCCACCAAATCTAAGTCCTTAAACCTGTTCCTCACTTCCACTGTGTATTCATAAGGGATTTGACTTAGATTGTATCTTACTGGCCCAGTGGTTTTTCCTACTTTCTTCAGTTTAAGCTTGAATTTTGCTATAAGAAGCTGATGATCTGAGCCACAGTCAGCTCCAGGTCTTGATTTTGCTGACTGTATAGAGCTTCTCCATCTTTGGCTGCAGAGAATATAATCAATCTGATTTCGATGCTGCCCATCTGGTGATGTCCATGTGTAGAGTCGTCTCTTGTGTTGTTGGAAAAGAGTGTTTGTGATGACCAGCTTGTTCTCTTGACAGAACTCTATTAGCCTTTGCCCTGCTTCGTTTTGATCTCCAAGGCCAAACTTGCCAGTTGTTCCTTTTATCTATTGACTCCCTACTTTAGCATTCCAATCCCCTATAATGAGAAGAACATCCTTCTTTGGTGTCACTTCTATAAGGTGTTGTAAGTCTTCATAGAATTGGTCAATTTCAGTTTCTTCAGCACCAGTAGTTGGTGCATAAACTTGGATTACTGTGATGTTAAAAGGTCTGCCTTGGATTCGTATCGAGATCATTCTATCATTTTTGAGATTGCATTCCAGTACAGCTTTCGCCACTCTTTTGTTGACTATGAGGGCCACTCCATTTCTTTTACGGGTTTCTTGCCCACAGTAGTAGATATGATGGTCATCCGAACTGAATTCACCCATTCCCGTCCATTTTAGTTCACTGATGCCCAGGATGTCAATATTTATTCTTGCCATCTCATTTTTGACCACCTCCAACTCACCCAGGTTCATGGTTCTTACATTCCAGGTTCCTATGCAATATTTTTCTTTACAGCATTGGACTTTCCTTTCGCTTCCAGGCATATCCGCAACTGAGCGTCCTTTCGGCTTTGGCCCAGCCACTTCATCAGCTCTGGATCTACTTGTACTTGCCCTCCGCTCTTCCCCAGTAGCATGTTGGACGCCTTCCGACCTGAGGGGCTCATCTTCCAGCGTCATAACTTTTATATGCCTGTTGTCTTTGTCCATGAAGTTTTCTTGGCAGGGATACTGGAGTGGCTTGCCGGTTCCTCCTCCAGGTGGATCACGTTTGGTCAAAACTCTCCACTATGACCTGTGCATCTTGGTGCCCTGCTCGGCATAGTTCATAGCTTCTCTGAGTTCTTCAAGCCCCTTCGCCACGGCAAGACAGTGATCCATGAAGGGGCTCACATCATATAGTTCTTCCGAATTTCTTAAACATTTTCCTGCCCTGCCCCCTTTTAACCAACTGACAGTCCAATCACATTATAATTTTTATTCTTTTCCTGACATTTCCAGCAATCACTAAAATAATTCTTATTTTTTCTGTTTACTCCCTGTGGTGTGTTAATATCAGCATACTGATATCTTCTCTTACATTCATACTTAGAGAAACCTGTAAGATTCCTCCCCAACAAGTTTTCCCTTAGCACCATGAGGATATAAATTCTTTCTCATGACTTGCCTCTTTAATCATGAATTCCTTCACCAGTTCAGGTTCAGTATTATATTTGTTGTTGTTGTTGTTTAGTCGTTTAGTCGTGTCCGACTCTTCATGACCGCCAGGCACTTCTGTCTTCCACTGCCTCCCGCAGTTTGGTCAAACTCATGCTGGTAGCTTCGAGAACATTGTCCAACCATCTCGTCCTCTGTTGTCCCCTTCTCCTTCTGCCCTCAATCTTTCCCAACATCAGGGTCTTTTCCAGGGAGTCTTCTCTTCTCACGAGGTGGCCAAATTATTGGAGCCTCAGCTTCACGATCGGTCCTTCCAGTAAGCACTCAGGACTGATTTCCTTCCATGGGACTCTCAAGAGTCTCCTCCAGCACCATAATTCAAAAGCATCCATTCTTCGGCGATCAGTCTTCTTTATGGTCCAGCTCTCACTTCCATGCATCACTACTGGGAAAACCATAGCTTTTACTATATGGACCTTTGTTGGCAAGGTGATGTCTCTACTTTTTAAGATGCTGTCTAGGTTTGTCATTGCAGTAGTATATTTAAGCAGCTGCTTATATATCGTTGACAGCAAGCAATCCATCTTCTGCATTAGTATTTTCTCAAATTATGTTAGGTTTCTTACTGGCTGATTAATTCTCAGATAATTATTTACAGAAGCTCTCATTTGAAAGTATTCATGATGATAGAATTTCCTTCTTTTCAACTTTACTTTTTGAACACACTAGACTCATTTGTTAAAATCACTTTTATCTCTTTATCATTATTGGGGCTCAACAGCCTTTTGAATTCATCCCAAATTCTGAACCAGTTTGAAATCAATTAATTTTGTTTTGTATATTTCATTCTAACTTTGCTCTCACCCTGCAATATTTTATGTAATGGGACCTTCACCAAATTTCTCTTAAATTTAGATAATGTGTGCAGATCTGCCATACATTCTAAAAGCTAATTGATACAGTTAGCAGTGCAATATCACCTTTCATGTAGAACTGTTAACCCCCTCTTTCTGTTTTTGTCATCATAATTCTCCCTTTTTTATTTATCCAAATAAATTCCAGCACTAATTGTTGCCATCCCTAGTGTGTCGGATTTTTAAAATGTATTTCCCTTTACTCTTGGTTTTAATGTACTTATGTGGGGTTTACTGTCTGTGTGTGTGTGTGTGTGTGTGTGTGTTTGTCACTTTGGTTTGCCCTGGGCAAAACAAAGTGACTGACTGACTAAATAAATAAATAGTTACATTGATATTCTAGTTGATAATCACAGAAAGTTTATCTTAGTTAATATTATCATTGTAACTGTCGAGATTCCTCCTAAAATGTACAAATCTAACTTTTCCCCATTGTGATATGAGTGGTGTACATTATTTATGTAAATAAAGACTCATAATTGTTTTCATCATATTGTCTGATAGTTTAATCACTAGATTTTTTAATCAATTGTTTCTCCAATTAAATTTCTCCTTTTATTGCTTTTCTAGATTTGTCATCATTCTTTACTCCCAAAATCCTTTCCCCCTTTATTTAGCTTCTTATCCTGCAAGAGACCTAAATTGTGTTATAATTGACCCAGTGGGTCTTAGGGAGTTACTTTATGTAGGGTAGAGAGGCAATTTATATTCATGGGCTAGGAAGCTCTTCTGAGTTTAGATCAGGAGTCAGCAAACTTTTTCAGCAGGGGGCCGGTCCACTGTCCCTCAGACCTTGTGGGGGCCGGACTATAATTTTTTTGGGGGGGGGGGGCGGAAGAACGAATTCCTATGCCCTACATGCATTTTATATAAGATGCATTTTATATAAAAGCACACATTCTACTCATGTAAAAACATGCTGATTCCTGGACCATCCGCGGGCCAGATTTAAAAGGATCCAGTCTTAGTTTGCCTACCCATGGTTTAGATCAGTGTTTCCCAACCTTTTTTGGGCAAAGGCACACTTGTTTCATGAAAAAAATCTCGAGGCACACCACCATTAGAAAATGTTTAAAAAATTAACTGTGTGCCTATATTGACTATATATAAAGTAACTCTCTTTAATAGGCATCAAATAAACACAAAGAAAGTATTTTATAATTACTTTATTATGAAATAGGACGCACCTACTTTTTTTTGGGGGGGGGGAATAAAGGAAAAATTGTTTCCTTTATTTCCCCCCCCAAAACCAGGTCGGGGAACAGTGGGATGGCGGTGCTGCGCCTCCCCGCTGTCCCCCGAGCTTGTGGGGCTGGCCCATGTCTGCCTGGCGCGAGGGGCGCTCTGCTTCAGGGCGCCCCGCGCGTCGGGCGGCAGGCTACAGTCCGCAGCATGGGGAACCCTCTGTTTCAGGGCGCCCCACGCGCCCCCGAGTGCGCAAGGCTTGCCAACACGAGCACGGGGCGTCCTCCGAAGGGCGCCCCGTGCTCCACGCTGCCAGCTGCCGCCCGCAAGCCTTGCGCTCCTGGGGGGAGATCCCCCGGGTGCGCAAGGCTGGCCAACACCAGCGCGGAGCACGGGGCGTCCTCCAAAGGGCGCCCCGTGCTCCGTGCTGCCAGCTGCCGCCCGCAAGCCTTGCGCTCCTGGGGGGAGATCCCCCGGGTGCGCAAGGCTTGCCGACACCAGCACGGAGCACGGGGCGTCCTCCGAAGGGTGCCCCGTGCTCCACGCTGCCAGCTGCCGCCCGCAAGCCTTGCGCTCCTGGGGGGAGATCCCCCGGGTGCGCAAGGCTGGCCAACACCAGCGCGGAGCACGGGGCGGCCTCCGAAGGGCGCCCCGTGCTCCGTTTGCCGCCCGCAAGCCTTGCGCTCCCGCCGCCCGACTCGCCCGCCTCCCTCCCACGGCACACCAGGCAACGTCTTGCGGCACACTAGTGTGCCGCGGAACACCGGTTGGGAAACACTGGTTTAGATCAGCCCCCAGTTCTGAACATCAGATGTCATCCATTAGCCCTATCTGACCACTTCCTGAGCAAGTGTGGTGAATGACTGCCAATGAGATGAGTTCAAGCTCCTAAGGGCTTAGCCACACTTATCTTTTACCTTGCTCTTTTTCCTGCCACTGCTCTGAGCTTTAATGCTCCATGTCCGGTTGTGTAGTTTGTTTGCCACAAGCTTTCACTGCAAAAACCCACTCTTTTGCACTCAATCGGAGCAAACATCAATTCGAGGTTGCTCCCGAATTGAATTGGTTTGCTCCAATTCAGCTCTAAAGAGCAGTTTTTTCTGGGGGAAGCTCTGGAGCAAAAGAAAGAAAAAGCTATGCCTGGAAAGTGTGGAAGACAGTTAACTGTGGAAGCAGAGGGCCTTCTCGGTAATGGCGCCCACCCTGTGGAATCCCATCAGATGTTAAGGAGATGAGTAATTAGGAAACATCTGAAGGCAGCCCTGTATAGGGAAGGTTTTTAAGGTTTAAAATTGTACAATGTTTTTATATATACTGGAAGCCGCCCAGAGTGGCTGGGGCAACCCAGTCAGATGGGTAGAGTACAAATAATAAATAATAATTATATTATTATGATGATGAGCCCTAACTCAACTCACACAGTGTTGTCTTGAGAATAAAACTGGCTTGCAAGATCCCATATATACCATCCTGAAGGAAGAATATAAATGTAGTGAGTAACATTTTTTTGGATCACTTTGACAACTAACTATCCCAAGGTTGTGTGTATGTGTGTGAGAGAGAGATGCAATAGCAATTAATTCACTTATGAATTATGATACGGTTTCTATACAAATAGAAATATTGGTATATATATATATATCCACACACTCAAGTAAATAATATCTTAGATTAAGTATATACATAGATGTAATTATATACATATAATTTCCACTCTAAGCATTTAATCAATACTTTAATCACCAGCAATTAACGGAATTTACGGGCCATATTATTTTCAGGAACAAGATGAACCCACTTTCCCAGCGATAATTTCTAGGGTTAATTGTTGCAGCTTATTCAATGCAATCTTCTCCACCAGCTTTATTTTATCTGCCAGAACCACCAATAGGCTGTGATTAGCATAAATTAAACCAAATGAATTCTGTGGGTTACTAAATTATTTCACTCTGATCTCCCTTATTTATTTATTTTAAACATTTTAAGATTAGTGATAGTTGAATAGCTCGATGGTGATTTTCCTTAAGCCTAGGGTTTGAGAGCTGCCTCAGCGCCCCCTGGGGAGGGGAAAATAGGGTGGCTGAGCTCCTAGAAATGCCTGGAAGATGGATAAAATATAAGACAAGTGCTGTGTAAAAAGCTGTAACTTGATCTTACCCATCTCCAGTTCTTGTAGGATTGTGCTATGAGGCAAGTAAAACAAAAGAATATCCTCTCACCTGCTGTTGATTCCAGCATTTTGCATGCCTCCTGGTAAGGCATCCTCAGTGAGATCCCTCAAACGGGATATGCAACTCCATTTTGTGCAACTCATGTTGCCTCAGTCCAGTATACCTGAAGGAGCATCTCCATCCCTATCGTTCTGCCCGGACACTGAGGTCCAGCTCTGAGGGCCTTCTGATGGTTCCCTCACTGCGAGAAGTGAGGTTACAAGGAACCCGGCAGAGGGCCTTCTTGGTAGTGGCGCCTGCCCTGTGCAACGCCCTCCCATCAGATGTCAAGGAAATAAACAACCACCTGACTATTAGAAAACATCTGAAGGCAGTCCTGTTTAGGGAAGTTTTTAATGTTTGATGTTTTATTGTGTTTTTAATATTCTGTTGGGAGCCACCCAGAGTGGCTAGGGAGGCCCGGCCAGATGAGCGTGGTATAAATAATAAATTATCATCATCATCATTCCTTCTTGCATGCTCCATGTGAAAGTCAAATGCTCACCATTCTCCAGAGCTGAATTTGCTCTAAGCTGCCACAGAGGAGGTAAGAATATGTTTGTAACAGCTCTACAGCAACCACTGTCTACACACTGTTGAAGACATATGCGAAGGGTAGCAGCAGCAGCAGCAGAAGAGTTTGGATTTGATATCCCACTTTATCACTACCCAAAGGAGTCTCAAAGCGACTAACATTCTCCTTTCCCTTCCTCCCCCACAACGAACACTCTGTGAGGTGAGTGGGGCTGAGAGACTTCAGAGAAGGTCACCCAGCAGCTGGATGTGGAGAAGCAGGGAAGCAAACCTGGTCCCCCAGATTACGAGTCTACCGCTCTTAACCACTACACCACACTGGCTCTCTAGCAGAGAGGGTTCAAGGTGAGAACCATGCTATAGCTTCTGTTGAGCTATAAATGTTGCTGAGAGCATGTTCAGCAGAATCCAGGACAGCCAGGAACATGAGAGTAGTAGTATCTGTGGCCGCTGATGTCCCTACATGCACTTATGTACACTTGCAAAAGTGTGCAGGGCTTAAAAGAAGCCCTACTACAGTACTGGCCACAAACTCTCCCACTGCTATGTCAAGGCAAAGTCTAAGAAAGATAAGAGATTGTGTGCAGGCTTGATTTGCATCAGATTCAGTTTGCAGCATGTTATACTTTGAAAGAAAATGGTATGAAAATGATTCAGTCTGATTCAGGGGCCTAATCCGGCCCTCCAGTCGGTTTATTCCGGCCCCTGTGGCAGTTTATTTCCTGGGGTAAAATCATTAAAAAGACCTCAACAACTTCAATCCTAAAAAAAGGTTAACAACTTTGGTTGGCCCTTTGGTTGGCCCCTACGGCCCTTCACTTCATCAAATCTGGCCCTCTTTGAAAAAAGTTTGGACACCACTGTGTTAAGAGCACCTCACTCTAACCAACTAATCTATTCGGGAGATAAATGGAAGCTGGGCAAATGACTTGAATTTCTTGATGGGTGGTGAGTGGTGTTTTTGGCCCCTCAGGTCTGGTTAAATTCAGAAGATAGGTGCTGTTAAAGCGTACCACCTTCTGTTTAAAGTTAAACTGTTGCTGACCAAAATATTAGATTTTTTTAAAAAGCAAAAACACTCCTCCCCACCCTCATTCCATACATCGTTCTGTTTCTGTTTCCCTTCATCTTCTGCATTCACAGTAAAAACATTTTTTAAAAAAACAAAACTATTGAGTTGACAGTGTTAATAAAAAATAATGTCAAAAACACATCTTCTCGCTGTTTTCTAGAGTCTTGTCATCTCAATGATTTCACAAGATAGCTGTCTGAAGTGTTCCAACCAGAAATCAAGTGCATATTGTCAGAGCATTGACAGTTTTTCCTCACAGATGCTCTGAACTGAGCTGTGAAACAGTGGATAGAATTAAGAAGAGTATAATGTAAATAAACTGCTCTTTTTAACCCTCAAATAATATGTGCATAATTAGTTCATATTTGCAGGGGTGCTTTGTTTCTACAATACTTTAGACTGAATTATTTCAGCTTGTGCTACTATGGTAGAGATCATTTGAAAGGATAAATATTGTGTTAAAAGATTTAATAATAGCAAACACTCAGCATGTTAACATTCACTAATAGGGTTGTGCATTAAAAATTAAGTGTCATTATAATTAAAAAACAAAAACAAAAAACACCCAGCATTGCAATTGTTGTAGTTTTTTATTTTAAACAAAGAAAGGATGAACAGGATTTTAAAAGCAAGGTAGCAAAGAAAACAGACAAGGCACATCCATATCACAGACTGATATGCATTCAAATAGCCACCACTCCTTTATTGGGAAGGCTGAGGGCTGTAGTTCTACTAAGACCCCTAGATCCTTTTCACATGTACTACTGGCAATCCAGGCATCTTCCATCTTATATTTGAACACCTGGTGGTTGTTGCTGTTTAGTCATTTAGTGGTGTCCGACTCTTCGTGACCCCATGGACCAGAGCACACCAGGCACTCCTGTCTTCCACTGCCTCCCGCAGTTGGGTCAAACTCATGTTTGTAGCTTTGAGAACACTGTCCAACCATCTCGTCCTCAGTCGCCCCCTTCTCCTTGTGCCCTCAATCTTTCCCAACATCAGGGTCTTTTCCAGGGAGTCTTCTCTTCTCATGAGGTGGCCCAAGTATTGGAGCCTCAGCTTCAGGATCTGTCCTTCCCATGAGCACTCAGGGCTGATTTCCTTAAGAATGAAGAGGTTTGTTCTTCTTGCAGTCCATGGGACTCTCAAGAGTCTCTTCCAGCACCATAATTCAAAAGCATCAATTCTTCGGCAATCAGCCATCTTTATGGTCCAGCTCTCACTTCCATACATCACTACTGGGAAAACCATAGCTTTAACTATATGAACCTTTGTCGGCAAGGAGATGTCTCTGCTTCATCGCGCACACCTGGTTATTCCTCCCTCAGTACAGAACCTTACATTTGTCCCTACCGATTTCCATTGTTATTAGTTTGGCCCAATTCTTCCAATTTGTTAAAGTCATTTTGAATCCCGATTCTGCCTTCTGCGGCATTAGCTACCTCTACCATTTTGGCATCATCAGCAAATTTGATGAGCATCCGCTCAATATCTTCATCCAAGTCGTTTATCAAAATGTTGAACAGCAATGGGCCCAGGACATAATCCTGGGGCACTCAGCTTGTGTAACGTTTTTCCAGCACGACCAGGAATCATGAGTGAGCCTTCTTTGGGTTCAGTCAGTTAACCAGCTACAAATCCACCTAACAGTTACCTCATGCAGCCTACATTTTACCAGCTTCCTTCAAAGTATATCAGGACCAATCAGGGTTAGGAGAACATGAGTGGGGATTTAGTATACAGTCGTACCTTGTTTTGCATCCAGGATCTGTTCCGGAGCCCCGGATGCTAGCCAAAAAGGATGCTGGGCAAAGCGCTGCATCTGCACACACACAGAGAGCTGTTTGCGCTTTTGTGCATGCGCGAAGCATGATTTAGCGCTTCTGCACATGCGTGAGCGGCAAACCCAGAAGTAAACCATTCCAGTACTTCCGGGTTTGCCGCAGACGTTTGCTGTAATGACCGCTAGACGAGGCAGACGTTCACAGAGGTATTACTGTACTTTGGGAAATCAGTGTTTTGTTTACATGAACCAGTGCTCATCTTCAAGTGGTACAGTAGCTGGCACACCCTCCCATGTCTCCTCTCCAGATTATTTATTGTATGATGAATCTACACTCTAATAATTCAGATGACATATGAACGGATGCTGTCCACTGCAAAATTTACAAGGGCTGTTATTTGTTGCCGCTTCTTTGTATTTTGTGACTTCTTTCATATTTCTTATTTTGTTACCTGTGATGAGAACTGTGCTTTCATATTTTTATCTCATTTATTTTTGTGAGTCACTTTGGACCCATCTTGATGCAGAAAAGTGAGTTATAGAAACACAGAATAGTAGAGTTGGAAGGGACCGGAAGTCATCCAGTCCAACCCTCTCAGAAGCAGGAATCTCTGCTAAAGTATTCATGACAGGCAGCCTTCCAACCTCTGCTCAAAAACCTCCAAGGAAGGCTTAATAGAATGGAATGGAATGGAATGGAATGGAATGGAATGGAATAGAATAGAATAGAATAGAATAGAGAATAGAATAGAATAGAATAGAATAGAATAGAATAGAATAGAATAGAATAGAATAGAATAGAATATGTGATTACACTTCAGCTATTGGGCATGTGGGCAACTAAAAGGAATTCAGGCAGATGGTTACTTATGTAATTCCTGTACTCTAATCATGTTACACTGGCTTATGTGTAGGAGTTTCATGTCCACATCACCAAAGCACAAAGTAAAAAAGCACACTGATTTGCATATGCTAATTTACATGTCTAGATTGTTCTTGGCATCTGTCTGTTTCAAAAGACAATGGAATGCGCCTCCGGGGGTGAAGTCTTGTCTTCCATCAGATTAGTCTAGATACAAATATAGCTATAACATCTATAATTTAAATAGAAATATACAACGTCTTACAACAGTGAAGTCGACAGGTGACCTGACTGCCGTCCAGGTTCTTATGTCACAAGTAGCTTCACTTTTAGAAATATTACCCTCATCGGGTTTTTTTACCGTATTTTTCGCTCTATAACATGCACCCGACCACAACACGCACGTAGTTTTTAGAGGAGGAAAATCCGCAGGCACCCGTAGGCATTCCCTCCATATCACGCACAGACATTTCCCTTACTTTTTAGGAGGAAAAAAGTGAGTGTTATGGTGCAAAAAATACGGTAATTCACGTAAAGCTCTTTGATGTTGTCACCACATGGATGAGAGTATAGTTGCTGCATTGATTTGTAGTAAACTTAGCAACTGGCAACCAGAAAACGTACCATTGCAAGATGGTATCTGTTTAAAGGAAGATGTACGACAACAGAACAACTAGATTAAATGGTCAAGCTTCAGGAAGCATATTCCAAATAAAGGATTTTTTTTTAAAAAAAAATCTGTTACACAATATTTGCAGTGGTGTCTGGTACAAAACATGCATTCCACGTCACTTGAGAAAGCTGCCTTAATCTAGTCAAGGCTCAGATGCAAACATATTACCTCTCTTTGACCCTGTTTACAGATTATCTGACCCTTTTTAACATTGTTACACACAATGCGATCTGCCCTAAGTAAAAGTCCATATAGATCACCGGCTACCCTAGCATCTACCGCGTATTTTAGCCCACATTTGCTGTGTAACGAAGTCCACCAAGATGTGGGGAAATTGAAAGACTTTTCACACTAAATTCCAGTGAGGAAGTGCTAAAGAATTCTTAAACTGTAGGGGAGGGTGGGAAGAAAGGATTCTTACTTTTAGTTACTGTATTTTTCGCTCTATAAGACGCACTTTCCCCCTCCAAAAATTAAGGGGAAATGCAAATGCAGGCTCCATGGCTTCAGCGAAAGCAACGTGAAGTCAGGAGAGCAAGACTCTCCTGGCTTCAGGGATAGCCGCCCGAAGCCTCCAGAGCGCAGTGGGAGTTCCCGCTGCGCTCCGGAGGTTTCACGTTGCTTTCCCTCTCTGCGCAGCGCCCCTTCAGCGAAGCGGGAGGGGAAATGGAAGGGGCTCTGCTTCTCCAGCCGCTTAGCTGAAGGGGCGCTGCGCAGAGAGGGAGATAATTTTTCTTCTTCTTCTCCCCCTCTAAAACCAGGTGCATCTTATGGTCAGGTGCGTCCTATACAGCGAAAAATACGGTAAGTCACAAGCGTTGCTGATAGCATTTTTGGAACATTTACACTCCTGCAATCCAGATGGAGCGCTCATAAGTACAAATGACACTATGGCTAAGGTGGGGGGGAATTGACATTTTACAAATGAGTTACAACTGAGCAATTGTTGCATTAGAAATTATCTTGAAAGGTGATCGTTGAGACAAGCTAGCAATGAGGTGGTTCTTGCGATGCGGGAGGGCTTTACAACGGGACGAGGCTAACGTCAGTTTTAAATTCCCAGACAGAAGACAGATCTCTGTTCAGGCTTACATCAGATATTAGTACTTGTCCTCATTCTCAGCGGAGAACCCCAACCCCCACCTCACGGGCTTTTCAGAACGGCACAATTGTTATATTCTGCCAAAGCACAAAGAGTTAAGGAAGGTAGCAGAGGCCAGCTTGATAGTCCTGAAATACCTCTTATTTTAGAAGCTCAAAATTCTTATCTAGAATAGCAATGGAGGGGAGGGGCCACAATGCGGCGCAGAGAGAAATTTAATGAATCTTTGCAAAACTAAAGCTGCATAATCTGCTGTATTTCAGTCAGTCTTTATCCTCAAAATCCCAGATCTTTGTTTAAGCTATGAACAGACTATAGAAATCAGCTCACTGGTCTCTCCTTATTATCCCTGCACAAATCAAACGAAGCCTTTCCAATAGAGCTGATAAATATACACACTCCATTCGCGAGTGTGCACACACACGAGGACACGGCTGTAGCTAAAAAGAAGTTAAATGTGTCTAATGCCTTGCTCTGTCTCCGGGGAGCACCGTCGTCTCAAGGAACACACAAAACCTCACAGCTGAGCACACACCCAAACTTACGCTTATTTGTTTTGGGGATTTCCTAAAATAACAAAGAGCAAAGACCTCTGGCATCAGTTCTGATTTATAGCACTGCCCTAGGGAGTTTGTAAGACAGTGAATCACCACAGCAAATATTTGGGTTCATCTCCATCTTGTCAGGAAAACTTGAGAGAGTCCAGTACTGACAGCATTAGAATGTTATCTTTTGTCCTTTTATTAAAGGTACCAAACAACGTTTGAGTAAGCTGGGACGGAGACACAAGGCAGGAACTCATAACGTCCTGCTCCAGAAGTACAGTGGTACCTTGGATTAAGAACTTAATTCATTCTGGAGGTCCGTTCTTAACCTGAAACTGTTCTTAACCTGAAGCACCACTTTAGCTAATGGGGCCTCCTGCCGCCACACAATTTCTGTTCTCATCCTGAAGCAAAGTTCTTAACCTGAGGTACTATTTCTGGGTTAGCAGAGTCTGTAACCTGAAGCATATGTAACCTGAAGCGCCTGTAACCCGAGGTACCACTGTAATCCAGACATCAATCTCTCCCACTATCATACGTGCAAAAGGGTGTGTATTCAGCCTTTCCGATAGCCTTGGATGGAGGAAGCCTTAGCCTTGTGATCAATGAACTCAGCACCAGGCACCAGAAACCTCCCTATCCTTTGTTACCCACTGGATGTGGGGCAGGGTGCTTATTCCCACATTCAGTGCGTGGCTCCCTTTTTAAATAAAAAACAGAAATCAGCAGGGAGCCTCAGAGACATACACACTGCGCGACACATGCAGGTACTGATTTAGTGGTTAATTTTTATCCGGTTTTATATTTTGCAAACCTCAGTGTTCGCTGCTTAGTAACTATAGTTAAGGGGTGTATAAATGGTTGAGAGGAATACATATTTTCATCCATGGGGCAGAAAACAGCTTCATAGGTACAATTCAATTCAATGCCATGCTTGTGATCTTATGCCAGGAATGTCTCCGTTTTGGGGGCCTAATCCATCCTATCAGTCGGTTTAATCCTGCCCCTGTGGCAGATTATTTCCTGAGGTAAAATCCTAAAGAAACCCTCAACAACTCCAATCCTAAAAAAAAGGTTAACAACTTTGGTTGGCCCTCACAGCCCTTCACTTCATCAAATCTAGCCCTCTTTGAAAAATGTTTGGACACCATCCCCTTTGTGCCCATGGAAAGAGCTTTTATAGCTGTCGTTCACCACCTAGGCCAGGGGTTTTTATCCCATTCCTGCTAACATCTGATCCTGAAGATGGGCCCCACCTTCCACTGCAGCTTGAACTGCTGCTTCTGATTTGACTACAATTGCTTAATTAGCAAGCTTTGCTACTTGCAACTTATCATCTTGGCCAGAGGGTGTTTTCACTTTGGTCTCTAGCTTATACCTGGGACTGACTACCAGCCTCATATCCTTCCATGGCTCCTCCAAAGGTCTCGATTCACTGTTGTCAACTCCTAGCCAAACGGTTTTTCGCTCTCTTCCAGTTAGTAATGAATACTTAATGAATTGTTTTGATCATTTGATATAATGGTAGTTTTATAGATCTTTAAATAGAGATGCAATTATTGATCTCCCACTATCTCATCTAGTTTGGCCCTTTTAAATTTGCATTTTTATCGCTGTTGCAAAACCTTGAGTGCAGCTTTATATTTTAAAGACTCAGAGCAGCTCACTTAAAAATCTGCCTGCCTATCCATTCAACTATATACAGTTTTGCATCTTCAGTTATTCTAAAACGTTTTTTTTCTGCAGGCCATCCAGCATAGATGAAAAAAAGCGAAACAAACATTTCACTCCTCCAAAGAAGATTCCACCTGCTGAAAGAGATCAAAGTTATAATATAGATCCAAATATTTAAATTACAGCAGGTGTGTGTGTGAAACTTAAACCATGGCAAGATTAAACACACAATTCCAAAATTATTGTCCACAGATGAATTGGGCCCTCTGTTATTTTTATGCAGTCACTTCAAATAAATGAAAAACTAGGTAAAATAAAAGTGACATCGGCTTAATGTGATGTGGTAACAGAGGTGAATTAGATTCAGTCTGTCTCAGCCACCGCAAGGGGAAGACTAGAATCTTGGCAAGGTAATTCACACTTGTTAGGTTAATTTCCAATAGACTTCTGTCTTCTAAAACATCTTGCATGACATGAGGAAAAGGATAATGGTACACAAGTCCAATTAGCCTGAATGACAAACTCATCTTCTGCTTTGCTGGTATGAAGCTATGCTTGACAGGTAAGAATGTTTCTGTCTGAAAAGCACTGGAAAAAAGCACACAGGTCCCATTTGAAATTCACAACCACCTGTATGTTACAGTACCTTAATTACCGGTAGAAAAGCTGATGCGAAGCTATATAAGAACTTAGTGTTCATTAGTTTGTGTCTTATCCTGCCTTTTAACTGTATAAGCCACCCCTAATTTGAAACCCAAATTGCTGGGTCTGGATACCAAAATGGTACCTGAGAGCTGACTTGGGAGTCCCCAATTTAGCACATCCTGCACGCTGAACATATCCCTTTAAAAGGTGTGTGTGTAAAAATAAAAATAAGACCAGCATGTGCCAAATTGCTTTATCATGGTGTGTCTTGGTTGCTCCACTGGAAAGATCATGGAAGTGAAACCTATGTGTGGGCCTAAGTCTGAAGCACTCAGTAATAATAATGTTTTATTATTATTTTTACCCCGCCCATCTGACTGGGTTACCCAGCCCCTCAGCTCATATAATGCCTTATATTTTCTTGCTGCTTCCACCACAGAAGTGATTCTCATCCCAGTGTGTGTGCTAAACTGGCTCCTGCTCTATGAAAGGCGACATTATATTGGGCCAAAAAGAGAGATGTTTCACAAATAAGCTATAATAAAACTGTTAGCCACCCATTTAAATGTGTCCTTTACCTATCTGGTTTGAAAGGAGGGGCAGAGCAAGAGCAAATCTTGAAAAATTATTTCAAGGTAGAAATATTCGAAGTAAAATTATTTCTTTCACCTCTCTCATCTCCAAGGAGCTCAAGGTGCTATACGTTGTTCTTCTCCTCAGTTCATCCTCGCGATAACTCTGAGAAGTAGGTTAGGCGAAGAGTTGGAGATTAAGAACTACCTAACTTTTAGAAGACATCTGAAGGCAGCCCTGTATCAGGAAGTTTTTATTGTTTGATGTTTTCCTATGTTTTATATATGCTGTGGGACACGGGTGGTGCTGTGGTCCAGTGGCGTAGCGTGGGTTGTCAGCACCCGGGGCAAGGCAAGTAATTTGCACCCCCTAACCCGTGGATTTACGCCCCCTAACCCTAACCCCCAGATGTTGCACCTGGTGCGGCCGGGCCCCCCTGCACCCCCCACGCTACACCACTGCTGTGGTCTAGACCATAGAGCCTAGGGCTTCCTGATCAGAAGGTCGGCGGTTCGAATCCCTGCGACGGGGAGAGCTCCTGTTGCTCGCTCCCAGCTCCTGCCAACCTAGCAGTTCAAAAGCACGTCAAAGTGCAAGTAGATAAATAGGTACCGCTCCGGCGGGAAGGTAAACGGCGTTTCCGTGCACTGCTCTGTATTCGCCAGAAGCGGCTCAGTCATGCTGGCCACATGACCCGGACAATCTGTCTGCGGACAAACGTCGGCTTCCTCAGCCAGTCAAGCGAGATGAGCACCGCAATCCCAGAGTCGTCCGCAACTGGACTTAACTTTCAGGGGTTCTTTACCTTTACCTTATATATGCTGTAACTTGCCCACAGTGGCTGGAGAAACCCAGCCAAATGGGCGGGGTATAAATAATAAAATTTTTATTATTATCATTATCATCATCATCACTGGCCCAAGGTCACCCAATGAGCTTTATGACAAAAGGGGGGGTTTGAACCCTGGTCTCCTTGATCATAGTCCAACATCCTAACTATTACCCCACACTGACTTTCTATTCCTCCCTCTTTATATGTGAAATTGAGAACAGTGTCCCCCGCCACCCAGTGGGACAATCCAACAAGGGTAATCGTTTTAAATCAGGGCCTGATTAGATGT